>NC_069397.1:31850062-33050062 GCF_027475565.1 Acinonyx jubatus | reverse complement strand
GAGGTGCGCAAGGAATGCCTGTAAAAGGTGACTGCTGTCTATGCTCTTCACACACTCTGGTGCTTCTAAAGCACTGCACAAACCCAGACATAGATCTCTAAGAGAGGGAGGAGTTAAAAAACCTCCTCTGTGTCTATCAGCTCTGTTTCCTCCTGACTCTGTGTCTTTGATTCGTTGTGTCTCTCTCACATCTCTTTGCATCACTGTGTTTTTCCGGGAGTCTGTCTCTCTGTATCTCAGTCTCTTTCTCTGTACAACATCCCTTCTCCTTGTTCATGGAATCTCAACAAAAAAGTTGGGGGTGGCTAATATACCTATTTTGCCTGGCACTCTGTTTGTTACTTTATTATTTCATTGAAGTCACTCAGGAACACTAAGAGGAAGAAATGGAGGCTCAGAGAAGGATTGTGTCCAATGTCGCAGGTGAGTGGTAGAGATGGGGTTTTGGACACTGGTCTGTCTGTCCTCTCTGCTCAAAGAAGGCAGAGTAAGCTATCTGGCAGTGAGCTGCTGTGGTCATCCTCTTGGAATAATACCTCTCTTGGTCTGTGGATACACTTGGAGCAGGCACGTTTTCTATGATAGAAGGGCTTAGTCTTCATAATCTACAAACTGGGGAATCCATGGCCAAGATGTTAGCCGACCTAGCCAAGGGTTTAGAGAGCAGAGCAACCAGCTTCCCATCCCTCTCAGCTCCTCTGCCTTCCAACCTGCTGTTCTTAAACATCCTCCAACCTGATTTTTGCTCCTAAGGCAATATAGCCTTACCTTTTTCCAAGGGTCTTCTAATGTCCAAGACCCAATGGCCACAACCGAGTCTTTACTGTACTTGGCTCTCTCTAAAGACTGAGCACCATGAAACTCATTTTCTTAACTTACTGTGTCCTTAGCCACTGTAAAATGGTATTATATTCAACCATTTTCTATTTATTCTCTTTTAAAGGTAAAATAATATATATAGACCTATACACATATGTATAACTAATATATATAGACAGAGACATATGTCTATATATTATATGTATATATATTATTCTGTCTCTTCCTTTTTAAAGACATACGTGTATATATCCATATTTTTCATATACTTATATATGTGTGTGTGATATAGATACACACACAGAAACATATTAGGGAATTAAATGAGAGCATGTAGTTGGGAAAATCAAGTGACATAGAGCTGGGCACATAGTAGGTGCTCAAAAAATATTTGTTGAATGAATGAATGAACCAATTGGCAGTATTATAATCCTTATCTCGACAAATCTTCTGCTCTAGCCAACTAGAAAAGTGCTGGCTACACATGCCATTTACTGTCTTGCTTGCTGCAGCACACCCCCTTGAGAGAATGTCCTGTCCATTACAAGTGCTGTTCACATCCTGGCTCGAATCACTGCACCCACTGAAAGTCTTCTTTGCTACTTTAGATTGAAAAACTACTCCTCTCAGAACAGTTCTGGCACTTTTTCCTGTTGGCAATTTATCCAGTACTCTTCTGTGAATAGTCTTTAGTGCTTTCAGTGATGACCTACCTCCTGTATTGTGATTTCACATTTCCCTTGTTATTCTCCCTGCCGCTGAGTGAAACTTAGTTTTTGTGTCTTTACTGTGTTCTTCTAACATCCTCAATAAGTAAGTACATACTCAACACATGTTTGATTAATACGTTGAAATCAGGAGACAAATGTCTACCATTTATGTGACAGAATGGGGGAAAGGGGTAATGAAATTGGCTGAGATTCTCCTGTACGCTAGATGCTTTACATGCATATCCAATTCTATTCTTGACATTTATTTATTTATTTATATTTTTATTTTAGACCACGAGAAAGAGAGAGAGTGAGCGCAAGTGGGGGAGGGGCAGAGGGAGAGAGAATCCTAATCAGGCTCCACATTCAGCACAGAGTCTGACATGAGGCTCAATTCCATGACCCTGGAATCATGACCTAAGATGGAATCAAGAGTTGGGTCACTAAACCGACTGAGCCACCTAGGCACCCCTCACCCTCGATTTATTAAGTGGGTTTTATCTCATCTACACTTGAGGAAGCTGAATTACCTGGTCAGGGTTATGCATCTGTTAAGTAGGGAAGCTGAGATTTGAAACCAAGATCCAACTAGAATCATGTGTTCAAAATTATGTCACAGTGAACAAGAAAACTCCAGAAGAATACATACAAGAGTATCTTCAGGACTGTGGAACAGGCCAAGGTTTCTTTAACAGGATGCAAATAGCCCTAACCACTGAGGAAAAAAGGTGGATAAATTGGACTTCATTAAAATCAAGAACTTCTATTCATCTTAAAATATCATTAAAAGGGCATAAAAGGAAGTCATGAGTTGGTAGAAAATACTTCCAGGCAAAAGATTTGTACCCAGAAAGTATGAAATACTTCCACAAACTAATAGGAAGAGGATAAGCAACCTGATTTTTTTTAAATGGGCAAAAGATTTGGGCCCCTGGTTGCTTCAGTAGGTGGAGCGTGCAACTCTTGATCTCAGAGTTGTGGGTTCAAGTCCCAGGTTGGGCGTAGAGATTACTTTAAAAAATAGAAATGAGCAAAAGACTTGAACAGGACCTTCACAAAAGAGAACATCAAAATGAACAGTCACCATACGAAAACTTGCTCAAGGTCATTACTCATCAAGCAAATTAAAACCACAATGAAACGCCAGTAACACCCACCAGAACGGCTAAAATTGAAACAACTGACAATACCAAGTATTGGCAAACATATGGAGCAACTGGAATTCTCATATGCTGCTGGTGGGAGTATAAACTGGCGCAAGTACTTTGGAAAAATGTTTGGCAGTATCTCCTAAAAGTTAAAACTACAGACTCCACCTACTCTACCACACAGCAATTTCACCTGTAGGCATACACACAAAAGAAATTAGTGTGCATGCCTACCAAAAGAAATGCACAAAAATGTTTACGGCAGCTTCACTCACACATAGCCAAAGACTGTAAACAACCAACATGCCAACATGGCCGTTGACAGTAGAATGAAATAAATACATATATTTGTATGTTCATACAATGGCATACCACACATCGATTAAAGAAAATGAACAGGTGGTGTCTGCAAAAAGTGGCTGAATCTCACAAATTGTTAAATGAAAGACACAAGAAGCAAAGCAGTTATTTATATCCAGTTTAAGGGCAGGCAAAACAAGTCAATGTTTATAATAGTCATCACAGTTTTTACCACTATGGGGTAGGAGTGGAGAGGTTGCTAATTGACTGGGAAGGAGTAGGAGTAAGAGGGACTCTACTGGGGGATTATAAAGATGTGGTGTGTGTATACACATACACACACACACACACACACACACACACACCAGTAGAATATTCTTCAGCCATAAAAAGGAATGAAATCTTGCCATTTTCAACAACATGGATGGAGCTGGACAGTATAGTTTTAAGCAAAATAAGTCAGTCAGAGAAAGACAAATACCATATGATTTCACTTATATGTGGAATTTAAGAAACAAACAAGGCAAGGACTGGAAATATTCTCTATTTTTATATGGATGGTGGTTACATGGGAGATATATTTATATATAACATATATAATATACAACATATAAATGGGTGTGTAGTTACATATAACATATATACTTACATAACATATAAGTATATATACCCCCATGTAACCATATAATGTAACATAGCCCTGTTAAAAAAATTAATATATATTAACCCATACAATTAATATTTGCACATTTCGTATATATCTCAATAAAAATCAGTAAAAAACACTGTCTCCCAGTGAGGACAGTATGGCAAATGAAAATATATTTGTAACTACACATTTCCTTTATAAGGATTTATATGATCTTTCCCTTGTATAATCAAGGTCCAGGGGAAAACAGTAGACTCTCCTGTCACACTGTCAATCTTCCCTTTACCAGGCAGTAAAACCATATATCCTGCCGTGCCTTACTTGTGCCAATAAGCACACACGAACTCAGTACTAAATTGATCACTTTCCTGGCCTGGGTTTTGGTATTTTTACTTCTATTCCCTCTTTCTTCTGCCTACTCCCCAAATTCCAACCCCATTTCCATTTGATAAATACCTTTCACGTATGCCTTTTGCCACTTCAAAACCACACAGGATGCATAACACAAATAATGTACCAAATGAATAAGGTGCTGAGGACAGTTGAAAGGTGGCAGAAAGAGGATAATATTCACTCAGAAAACTTTTGGTTTGGCCACTTCCTTTGTTGCCTGCAGGCTATAGAGCAAACCATTGAATTTTTTAAACCTCTGCAGCCTTGCCTCTCAAACCAGGATGCCAGGACCCATCCCACAGGTGTTGTGAATATCTCCCAGGATAGTGCCTGCAAAAGTTCCAGAAAGCAAGGTAGTAGCGTTCACCTGGCTACCAATACAGGGGTGCATGAGCTGAGGTCAGTGAAGTCTGAGTGCCCCTGCCACAGACTTAGGACCTCATCGCTCTCCATCTGCCACATTTCCTCTGACCTACATTTCCTTTCTGGAACTTGGTGGGTGTCCCCCCTAATGAAACACACCTCCTGCTGTCAGGAAGGAGAGTCTCCATAAGAAGCCTGTGAAAGTGTCTCGAAAGGCTTGGCTGGATAATGACCATAGAACTCAGAAGCTCAGGTCTACCTTCTTTTGTCTCCCCTTAGAGAGACAATCCCAGGCCACCCCTGCATGTCTGCTCACAGAAGAAAGAGACGGGAGACAGAGGACAAAGTGAACAAGCTTCCAACAGAATTTAACTGATGCCTTATGTCCTCCACCCCCTTACTTCCATGACAATGGCTCCTTTTAGTTTTTAAAATTCATTATGCATCATGGGATATCAAAAAGCTCAGGCAATGGTATGATAGACACCAATGTCTCCATTATCCTTTTGGAAGAGAAGTTGACAGTATGTTCAATGTGCTAGGATCTCTTTCTTTAAAAAAAAATTAAGTATTACAGGTAGAGCTCAAGTTCGACTGCCATCCCTCCTTCTTATCTGTCCCCTCCCTTGAGGTACCTCTCGTCTGAAGCTGGTGTGCATCATTTGCAACCATCCTTTTGGTTTTCGACCCATAATCCCCCTCTACTACCGCTTGGGGGTGTCATTAAAGTCAAATAAAATGAATTCAGCACATATCCATCCCTTCAAACTTGCTTTTTCCAATTTGTCATATTGGAGACTCCATTCATTCATTTCAACTGCTGTGCGGTGCAACACTGTATACATTCTCATTGCTTTGTTCCTTCCCCTACCAATAAACAGTTGGATTCCACCACGCCCTCTTTTTTAGCCATTTCAAATTGCGCTGCAATGAATACCCTTGGGTAGATCTTGTTTCTACTCTAGGATATCCCATTTAAAAAAAAAAAATCTAGAATGGATGCTGAAAAGTAGAATGGCTGAATTGTAGAGCAAGCGTATCTTGAAATAAATTAGAGCTTTCTAAAGTGGTTACAACAATTTAAACCACCATATCGTTTGCCCACAGTTGGTGTAATCAGATTTTAAAATGTGTGCCAGTATGATGGGTTTGAAATGGTAATCTACTGCAATTTTAATTTCCCCCGAATCCCAGCGAGACTGAGCACATTTTCGATATATTTATGGCTGTTTGAGTTTCTTCGTCTATAAACAGGCTTGTTTATACAGTTTGTACATGCAATGGTTTATCAGAATATTTGAATATATCTGGTGCCAGGGAATTGGACTCCTCCCAGGGAAGCTCAACCCATTTTCTCACAGCTCCAATTTTCAGAAGTTTCTTCTTTAAGGTCAAACCCAAACCTGCATTGATATTTCCCCCCACACACCCGCCCCCAGTACACTGGGTTTGCATTCTGGGATGACACACAGTAAGTCTGACCTTTCTTTCACAAGGCTGCCTTACACATTCATTTGTTCACACACTCCCTCATTCATTCATTTTGGCAAACGCTAATTAAGTGGTCACCAAGGTCAGGAAGAAGACATGGGTCATGACATCAGGAGATAGAGTTTAGAGGAAGAGACAGACACTGCACCAATTAATAACAATAACATGGTTAAGTCTAAGAATAGTGGTATATATAAGAAACAAAGATAGGGCAGAACAAGGATGATTTCAGAAGATACCATTTCAACACACAATTTACTGAAACATTAAGATATTTGCATAAAAATTATCTGTTATAAAGATCTATTGTCTTAAGCCCTGTGTATCTCCTCCTTCAATCACCTGCCCACCCTGGCACCTTACAGGCACAACCCCCCCAACATCTCGACATTAAAGGGGTGGCATGGGTCGGGGGCTCTAGGACCCCACTCCACTGCTACAACGGGCCCCGGTTCCCACTGGTTGGTGCTTAGCCCTGTTGTTATATATTCTGACTGTCTCCCCTGGGAGGGGGCTACCTTCTCATGGGACCTGGTTTCAGGTATTCTCACCATCCTCTTTTAGGCTTGTCTTTATCCGTCATAAATTATAACATCCCAAACAATATTTCCGTCTAGGAGGAAATGGTCTAAGCACCATTTTTGTCAAACTTCAATGTGTATCTGAAACATCTAAGGATCTTGTTAAAATGCACTGATTCAGAAGGTTTGGGGGTGGGGCCTGAGACCATGTTTCTGACCACTTGCCAACTGAGGCCAGTGCTGCTGGTCTGGAAACCAGATTTTGAGTAGCAAGGGCCTCATCAACTTGGAATACGGTGCAACTAACACCACCGAATTTTCACACAACACTGTTAACAACCCAGCCCAGCGTCACATCAGCTTTTTGGCAAAGACACTAATCACACGTATTGGCCTACATCACCCAAGTCTTTTTAAGAAGGGTGGAGGTTAAAGTCTACTCTTTCTCATCTCTCCTTTGTGCAAATATGCATTTTTGTGCATACATAATAAGAATCCATATTGATTTGGAGGCTAGTGAAACTGCATCCTGGCTGTTACTCAAACAGGTCAGTTTATAGAGAAGCTATATCCCATGTTGTGTCTGACAATGCACCTCAGTGTCTGCTAGCCTGTCGAAAGGTCCACTGCTAAATGAAAGTAGCTTTCTAGGGACCTAAGGTTCAAAGGCGTATCATTATAATGTTTCGTTCATTACATTAACAAGGAGTTTTTGAGCACTCACACCTGGCTGTCCCTGTTTTAGGGACTGAGACAAAGTCCCTTCTCTCATGGAACTGACATTCTTTTGAGGCCAGATATACTAAACAAACAAAACCAATCCGAATAAAGAAACAAGAAGAGTTTCATATGCTGAGAATGAAGTAAGTGATAAGGTTGCTACCATGGATTGGGCGGTAAAAAAAAAAAAGAAAAAAAGTCTCTCAGAAATGATCTCATTTAGGCCGAGATCTTCTGGATCTAGACTATAAGGAAGAAACCATACAGATTATAGGGGGGAAAAATTCAGGTAGAGAAAATAAACAGTACCAGACCTGGATGCAAGAAAGAAGCATGTTCACAGATCAAGAAGGCCAGTAAGCTGCCTGGGGCATAATAAATGGGGTAGGGGGTAGTACTCACCGACACTGAAGGGAGGGAGGGAAGGGGCCAGAGCCTGCTGCGCTACAAAAGTCAGAGTAGGAGTTTAGATTTTATTTGAAGTGTGATGGGCAGCCATAAGAGATCCTTGAAATCTTTGGATTTGTTTTAGAAGTAGAGTCTGCAAGGCTTGCTTTCATCTATAGAATTTGTTGTGTTTTCATTTTTGAGCTTTAGCAATCCATTGGGTGTTCAGATCATTCACTTGGCTGAGGGGAATTGTAATACAGAGGGTATCTATGGGGGAAATGCAAGAGTTTCATTTAAACATGGTAAGGTTGAGATGCATGCTAAATATCCAAGATACTGTAGATGCCAAGTCAGCTGTGGGGCATCTACTAGAGAGCTAGTGAGCGATTAGGCTGGAGAGAAAGGCCCGGCATATACAGCCGGTGGTTCCCTGGCAGACCTGTAAGAGATACCACACTTAGCAGACGGATTAGAGGTAGAAAGGCCAATTAAAAAGGAGGAAGAGTAAAGTAAGGACTTGGAGACCTGTGAGCTCTAAGAAATCATTCAAGGAGGCAGTGGGCCACTGTATCTGATGCTACTTTAAGGTCACAGTAGATAAGAATAGTTCATCGCCTGCCAAATTTGGCAATACAGAGATCACCAGTGACCTTGGCAGCCGTGTCCCCAGTGGAGTGAGGGGAGATAAGCCTATACGGTGAGTTGAAAAGAAAATGCTAGAGAGGAAATGGAAATAGTGATGGTTGACAAACAGCTCAAGACTTCATGTAAGGGAGCAGAGAGAGTAGAAACCAGAGGGAAACAAAAGATTTTTTTTTTCCTGCAGGAGAGCCCAGAGCATATATGAATGATGACAGGAATGAACTAGTAGGGAAGGAATAATGAGGAAGAGTCAGGAGTGAAGGAAGATACAACTACAGCAGGAAAGACTTTAAGGTGAAAGAGACTGGGATCCAAACGAAAAGCAGTAGGATGGGATGTGGAGACACTGTCTCCATAGAAACAGGAGGGAAAGAAGGGTGTACAGAGTCAGAGAGGTGATTTTGGTACTGACAATGGAGGGGTCCATCGCCCTCCATTTTCTCTACGTTGGAGATCAAAAAGGCATAACCTATTCTCACATGCAAGAAAAACAGACAAGCCAACATTTGGCATGACTCCACCACAGCTACAAACAAACAAACAAACAAACAAACAAACAACTCTGTGAAAGTGAGCAAGGGAGAGGTAGGTACCTTGTACCCCGAGAAGTCTGGGAGAGGAAATGTGATCTCCTTTAGAGCATTTAAACCTCTCAAAATTCTCAAAACATGTTCCATTATGTCCTACTTTCCCATGACCATTCCTGACACTTTATTGTTTTTTAATATTTTTTTAATGTTTATTTTTGAAAGAGAGACAGAGACAGAGTGTGAGCAGGGGAGGGGCAGAGAGAGAGGGGGAGACACAGAATCTGAAGCAGGCTCCAGGCTCTGAGCTGTCACCACAGAGCCTGAAACAGGGCCCAAACTCACAAACCATGAGATCATGACCTGAGCTGAAGTCGGACGCTTAACCGACTAAGCCACCCAGGCACCCCCATTCCTAACACTTTAATGTCCCCTTCCTGACAGACTTCTCCCCATATTCTGCTTCTCCTCTTGGTATGTTGAGAGTTTCCTTCATCTTTAAAAGCTCACCTCATCAAGCCTTTCCTGATACCCACCCAATGCCCCCAACACTGGTACCTGTCTTGACCTCTTTGGATTTCTCAGTCTTACTACATCACTCAGCAAAGTCCTTCCTGTATTATAGTTTTGTACTCCTGGAAGGAAATAATGATGTGTCGATTCCCTGCTATGCCTTCCAAATATTAATTTGCTACTCTAACTCATGATCCCAGTATCAACTGCTCCCTTGTCTAGACAGCCTCACTCTCTTTTGGTTCTTTGCAAAACTCAGACCTAATAGAGTCCCCCAAGAAGTCTGGTCTCAACATGCCTAAGAATGGTCTAAGCCAGTGTTGGCATTCACAGTTAGCAGGACCTCTGGGATGCATACCGATGTCTTCCTGTAACAAGATACAGGCTGGAGCTAGGTCCCCTCCCCAACCCTGGTGGGTGCTGCAATGTAAACACGTCCCTGATTTTTGCAACACACACAGACCTGGATTCATGAGTACGTATACAAAAGTTCGTGCTTCGTGAGCTGGGAAAGCACCATCTCTCTGTTCTCTGAGGCTCTCTCAAAAGGATCCTTGTATGAAAGGGTTATTTGAGCCCAATGTGACACTGTATCAGCAGCAGAATCCAGCCAATCTTCTCTTAGAGCCAGGCAACCAAATCCTCAGATAATCTGCTGTATGCAGGACTTCACTGAAGCCCTACGTCAGCTGAAGGCACCACTAGAAAGGAGTGAAGGCTCTGGGGCTTGCTAGAACCTCAGACCTCATTCATCCTAGTGCGGGGGTGCCCTGATGATACCTCTAGCCTAATCCACAGGTTTTGAATGCCTTTCATTTTACCAATAAAAATTTATTGCTAATATCTCTTGTGCTAATCAACGTAACTTCTAAGCATAGATTTAGATATGGAGAGTTGACTGCTTGTCATGTCTTTGCCTTTGAACTGTTAACTCCCCATCAGTATCTCTCAAACGCTACCCTCTGCAGTGTGTATCCTTTTCCAGGACACTTCAAATGTTAGCTGCTTCCAGGATATGGGTAAAATCAACTTACACACACATAGCACAGGGTTTAAATAGGAATGCTCTAAAGTAACTTACACAGAAGTTAATAAATTCTTCCTCCCCACTCCATTTCCTCCCTTCCCTCTCTTCTTCTTCCCTCTCCCCCTCCTCTTCTGCCCCCCCCCCCCTTTCCTCTCTCCCTCCTTCTTGCTCTTTTTTTTCTTGGTAGTCCATACTGAAGAGTCATGGCGTCATAAGAAAGGATCATATTTTGGAGTGTGGAGCATTTCACTAAAAATTAAAATCCACAGACAACTCTGTTCTCCAAAATCCCTCTTAGCCACTCTGCCACTCGTGGCTCTCTTTTCCTGCATCCTGTTCCCTCCCTTAGGAAATTTCAAATTACTTTCCTATAGAATTCTGCCTCCTAACACAGCACTCATTTAGTCCTTAACTTGCAAACCCAAACACCAAGATTCTTAGGAAAAACAAAGGCTCTTGCAGGGCACAGAGCCTGGCCTCATTCAAAGGCTATTTGTGGAACATCTTTAATGCCTTAAATGTGTCCTTGTGGCCTCCACCTCCCCTCACCCTGTTCCTATGCCGTATTTCTGAGCATTTCTCCAAAATAAATACAGTGTTTTCCTCAGGAAGAATGTTGGTAAATAAAATTTTCATCACTGCATTACAGGTTTTCAGAATGAGAAATCATTCTTAATTATTAAAGTCTCAGGCAAAATCCAAAATGCATTTTATTCCAGATATGTACTCACCTACCCTCCATCTTTATGGAAGGCACTTACCCTTGATGCAAATATAATATAAATATTCCAGGGCTCTCCTGCATTAGATTTTGTTGTTGTTGTTGTTGTCTACATGCCTTCTTCATTTTTTTAAAATCTCAGCTTTACTGAGGTATAACTGACAAATATCTAAAGTATATGTTGTGATGATGTGATATATACACATACATTGTGAAAGGATCCCCCATCTACTTAATTAACACAGATATCACGTCACATATTTATCTCTTTTTTCAGTGAGAACATTTAAGTTCTATTCTCTTAGCAAATTTCAATTATACACTAGTGTTATCAACTATAGTCACCATGTTTTATTACATTTGATTCTCAGACCTTATTCATCTTACAGCTGGAAGTTTGTACCTTTTTACCAACCTTTCCTTATTTCCCCATCCCCCCTCCCAGCTCCTGCCAACCACTTTTCTACTCTGTTTCTGAGTTTGGCTTTTGTTTTTGTTTTTGTTTTTAGATTCCACAAATAAGCGACAAATACCATGCAGTATTTGTCTTTCCCTATCTAGCTGATTTCTCTTAGCATAACGCATCCATGTGGTGACAAATGGCAGGATTTCTTTGTCATGGCTGAATATTTCTTTATGCACACACACATCTGTATCTCACATGTCTTTTTCCATTCATCTGTGGATGGACACAGTGTGTTTCCATGTCTCCGTTATTGTGAATAATGCTGTAATGAACCCGGGAGTGCAGATACAGCCTCCATATCTGTTTCATTTCCTTTGGACACATGCCCCAAAGCAGATTGTGGGACCATCCTCCTCATTTCCTTTTGTTGTCCCCGACTTTAAGTAGTTAGAATTGTAGCGCTCAGCGTACAAGGATCAGAAGACCTTGGAGAGATTTTGAAACTGCTCAAGAACATCTTAGATCTTCTAAATCAGTATCAGTGGGGCAACACCAAGAATCTGTTTTATAAAACCATCTTCAAAAGGAATTTTGATGTCCAGCCCTGATTAAGCTCTTCACCCCCACGGAGGAACTTTACAAATGTCTTTGTGGGGGGCGCCAGAATACTGCTTCCTGTGGCGAGGTGGAGGCTTGAGGCTTCCGGTGACCTTACACACAACTCTGTCACTTGCTCCTGTAGTAACTTCTTCCTCATCACTTGCCTCGGTGTCCACAGCACAACCCACGGTGACAGCCATGTTTGTGCTCATCTGCATGTTCAGTAGTCATATCACTGGGGATATGAAATCACTCTGATTTCACTCTTGCGCCCCATCAGGGGGAGTTGGTCAGTCCCTTCCTAATGAGAGGGACTCATAAACCTGTCTGTGCCTGAGACTCTGACCCTTAAACTTGACCTTCGCTGGTTCCCCCTTTGGATGTATAACTGGAGTGTTGTAGTGTGACCATGTGAGCAGCTAGGTGCTGCCTGTATGGACTGTGGGGATTTCAGCCCGGAAGTTTTCCTTCAGCCACAGACCTGGGGACTACCCCTTGGTGAGCTCCTCGCATAGACAAGATGAAGAACGAAGGTTAGCTTGTTCCTTCTTCCACTGGTTCTAGTTCTACTATCCACCATCAGGGTTTCTCCTTACCCCCACCCGGAGGCCCGCCCCCGAGGCCCTGGGGGTGGTCAGGCTGACAACATACCAGCACACCGGCACGGGTACCACATCAGACGTGAAATGTGTCCACATGGGCTGGGAGCCAGCCCGAAGGAGTGACACAAGCTCAGGCCCGGGAGCCAGACTGATCTGGGTTCAAATCCCAGCTCTGTCACATCAAGCATTGTGGCCTTGGGCCAACAACCACACCTGACTGAGAGTCCATTTGCTACCTATAAAATGGAGGTAGTGACATAATAACTGCCTCAGGAGTCGAATGGAATGAAATAAGATGACCTGGGGTCCGTGCGTCAGGCATGTAGCACGTGCTCCTTCTTTCCTTGGCTCCCCTCACAGAGGAGGGCGGAGTCCACACCACACCACACCCCTGCCTTCTTTTTATCCTCCTTCTTCCCACAAGGGCACAGATAATAATTACTGGGAGAGCTCTGTCAAGCATCCATTCCCCCATCTCTGGATCCAACCTTATCCAAACTCTCAACCTTGTCTTTCCTGTCTTCCACTCTCTCAGTGACTTCAAATCGCTCTAAGGTGAGACTCACGTGAGGCAAGTGTGGTGTCTGGGGTGCACAGTTTAAGGAGGCCCCCACTCTTGCACAACCCCGACAGCATGTGCTTCCTTACATCCGGCACGCTGGGTACCTCACTCTAGTCCTGACCCGCTGGGGATTTCATTGCCTCAACTACCATGTGCCACACTGAGGACAATCATTTCCTTTCTCCTGGTAGTTTAGATATAGTTCAGGTTAGTTAACACTAAAGCTTATGCAACTTTTCTCACTGGCATGAAGGTAAAAAAAATACAGGTTTCCAAGCCTCATGTCAGACATTTGAAAGCAATTCAGCGCCCCCCACCCCACCCCACCCCACCTTGACCTCCGGCTTCACATCAGACCCACCTCCAGGGATTCTGGTTCAAATGATCTGGAGTGGGGCCAAGTGGGTAATTTAAAAAAGCTTTTCAGGTGATTTTTATTGGTGATTAGGGTGAAGTCACCAGAATGGGATCAAAGAATATGCTCCCAAGAAATTCTTACACTCACTACAACTTAAAAATCCACTGGTGTCCTGTTGGGCACTCATACCAGCTCTGGAGCCAAACTCAGGTTCAAATCCTTACCCTTGCACTTGCTACCATAGTATCTTGAGTAAGGTACTTACTCACGTCCTAAATGGGTGGGTACCCTACTTTACCCACCTATAAAATGACAGTAGCAACAGTACCTGCCCCAAAAGTGTTTGTGGAATTAAACAAGATTTAAATCACTTAGCATAACTTAAGGCACATAGAAAATATCATTAAGTAGGGGCTATTATTATTATTAGCATGTTATTAGCATTTGAAGCATTTATTTGGCTCTTACTGTGGGCAAGCAATGTATGTATGTGTGTGTACATATATATAAAATATATATAAATGGGGGTACCTGGGTGGCTCAGCTGGTTGAGTGTCCAACTTCAGCTCAGGTCATGATCTCACAGTTCAGGAGTTCGAGGCCCATATTGGGCTCAGTGCTGAGAGCTTGTCTGCACAAAGCCTGCTTCGGATCCTCTGTCCCCCTCTCTGTGCCCCTTCCCTGCTTATACTCTCTCAAAAATAAATAAAATAAATAAATTACATGAGCCAGTTACCTAATCCCCCTGTGCCTCTAGAAATCATAAACAGTGTCTATAGACTAAGTATATCATGAGGATCCAATGAAATATTGCATGTAAAGTATTCAGCAAAGGCCTGGCACACAGTGAACGATCAATAAATTTCAGATGTTATAACTACAAATAGAACATCAATAAAAGATAATATTCTTTTACCACTTTTTAATTTTTTTTAAATTTTTAAGTATTTATTTATTTTTGAGATAGAGAGAGAAAGCACATGAGCGGGAAAAGGTGCAGAGAGAGAGAGAGGGAGACACAGAATCCAAAGCAGGCTCCAGGCTCTGAGCTGTCAACACAGAGCTTGATTCAGGCCTCCAATTCACAAACTGTGAGATCATGAGCTGAGCTGAAGTTGGATGCTCAACCGACTGAACCACCCAGGCGCCCCATTCCTTTAGCATTTTCAATACAATTATTATTCAAGAAGACGGTCCAACTTGGCTCCTTAAACAAAGCCAAATGTCTTACTCATATTTATTTCTCCAGATTTTAGCCCAGTGGCTGGTCCTCGTCAGGAGTTCAACGCATGTTTCCCAAAAATATGAATGAATGAATGAATGAATGACCAGAGAATGTGCATGTGCCTTCACTCACACTGATCTTGCCCGTGTCCCAGGACTGTGAAAACCTCACTGACCACGGGCCATTCATTTTGTTTCCAAATGCTGCCGACCTGCCCACAGTTCTAATCAAGAGCAGACCTGATTTATGCTGCCTATGGAGTGAGCCAGGGAGGTGGAATCCTCCACCGCTGATTTGTTTATCGCTGAGTCCTTGAAAATTGAATAGGGAGGGAGAGGGAGGGATGAAGAATGAATTAAGAGCTACTCCCCATCACATTTGATAAGAGGTCCTTTCACTGTGGCGGAGTATAGCTTTGTGTTGTTGTTAATATGAAAACTCTACAGCTGTTACAAAAACACATGGCAAGTTCCATGCCTGTGTCTTTCACCTGACGGCCACCACGGCCCTGACAGTGATGGAGGACAAGCCACCTGGATTTCAGGGGCTCGATTAATGAACTGTTACGGTCTATGCTATAACTCTGTAATACTCCTCAGTGAATGACTACAGTGTATAAAGCAGAATGCATTTCCCCCATTTAGTGGATATCGATTGAAGGGTTTGTTTTAAAACATTTCGGCTAACTTGGTTGTTTTATTTATTCATATCTGTACATTAATTGAAAGCTCAACAGCTCAGACAGATTGTATTAACTTGATCGCCCTCTACTGGCCATAAGATGGAGCACACACCTGGTTTTGACCAGGTCCTACAAAAGTGACAGCTATTTTTAGAAAGCAATGGGCTTTTAAACTCCAAAATACTTTCTCTGGGTCAATTATGAGTATAGTCGAGAGACCCAGCTACACTAAACCCCAAACTGTCTGCCTTATTTTTGAATATCCTGCTTCCTGAAAGGAGATGATCTGATATCATATGTTTGGTGATTAATGAAGAAACATGGCCAGGAGCCAGGACACCTGAGTTCATAGAAATCAGTCTTCTCATCTGTGAAAGGAGCAGGTTGAGATAAGACAAGCCCAAGGTTCCTTTTGAGTCTCTCCAACTGCTGTGGTATAGACGGCACACATGTACCCTGAGGTCTAGTCCTTATTCTAATGTTTACCCTTGGTGTAAAGTAAAAAAAAAAAAAAAAAAAAAAAAAAGAGGGGATTAAATCTCTAGGGTTCCTTTGAATTCTGCCATGTTATTAACAAGTCATACTAAGCTTAAGCACATATAAATGACTGGGAGAAATTCCCAGAGGATAATTCCAGTTAAATCCCTTTGTGTTTTTGTATTTGTGGGTTTTTTTTCCTATGAATATTCCCTGGAAAATACAGGGTTTATCCCTTACAGAAACACTTACACCTGTCACTGAAATGATTGTATCTCATGAACAGTCTGAATAAACCCTAACATTTTTATTGTATAGAAGATAGGGGAGGGAAAACATTCAGACACTAGATTCCAGGCACAGGTTTTCATAAATTGAAAATATGACATGAAGAGGCCCTTTCAAGTCCAAGGAAGAAGAGCCACCTCTGAGTATTTGGAGACACTTGGGAAAAAACAAACTGGACTACCTCCCTCTACCAAGCAGACCTGTAATGTGGTCGGCAGGCAAGCTTTTGCTTCCCTCGCTTTGTGCTGGACTCCTCAGCCCCTAGTCACCGTTCAGAGGAGACAGCTGCTCAGGCAAAGTGAGCATGATGTGATTCTCCATCCTTGAAACAAACACTGAGAGCATTTAAGAAAGTCAGAGCGAAGCAATGCTGGAAGAAGGTCTTTTTCTATCACGGGCAAAACAGAAAATGCCACCTAAATCAGCATGAAATCGATCGACCTAGCAGTGATCTAGCCTAGATAAAATGCACCAAGCTTCAAGAACTAAAAACAAAAATCATAACTCCCTTGCATCTAATTAGCCATTTATCTGACTGGGCACTTTCAAATGCATACTTTCACTTGCTTCTTAAAACAACCCTGGAAGGGGCAGGCAGGAGCATTATTACGCCCATTTCGTAGATGAAACTGGAAAGCATATGCACCTTGCCTATAAAGCCAAATCGCATAAACGATAAGCACAATCTTTAGATATTCAAAATCATGCTCTAATAGATTTGTTTAGGAAAATATGCAAGTCATTCCAAAGATGTTAGGATTATATGCATGTATGTATATATGTATGCATCTCCTTTTCCAAGGAGAGCAAAGGAGAAGTAAACCATTGATTCCCAGGGGAAAACCAGAGTCACAGAGCTGGGACAGGAAGTCTTTGAGTTTGACTGTGCACTGATGTCTCCAAATCAAGAGTTCTCTTCAATGTGAAGATCACCTTGAACGTTGACTGAGCACCTAAAAGGGACTGAGTGGGAAACATGGCTTCCCTTCCAACTTCATTGCCTGGTTGGGGAACAAGCTATGCAGATGAATGCAGATTAAATTCTGTTTCCCATGCGGCTTGTGGACAAAATGGCAGCTATTAGTTCCCAGGGGTTGGAAAACAATGGAGAGGAGGCTTTGTGCAGGTCATGTCCAATCCCACAAGCAAGTCTTTAAAAAAATCTATCAGCTCTAGCTCAAAATACGTCCCAAATCTCCTCATTCTCTGCATCTCTACTATCACCATACCAGGCTAGTGGTCTAAAACGTGGGAATAGGACCACGGAAGGTATGTTTCATGACTTTTAGGTGGCCAATGTCAGAGACAGGAGCATCAAAGAGGGGTCCTCTGCCGATGTATTTAAAAAACCTGACCCCCTCTTCCTGTCATCTCTGGAATCAGGAGATAACATGCCCCATGTCTCCTTTGATGTCATGCTCACAAAGTTTTATCTGCAAAAGGCTGATGCGGGAGTTCATACAACATAACTATGTGTGTTCATACCTTCTCAATCTCATCCGCATGACTATTCTGCAAGTACAAGCTTAAAATATACCAGACTAGACACCATTGTGAGTCCAGTTGGAAAAATTCAGACATCAGCATGATCTCTGTGCAAGCATGTGACAAAATCTCCACAAACAGTCACGCTTTTCATCTGGATATGAGCTTTCCTCTCCCCCTAACCTTTCTTGCATCTCTCTGATAATATTTTTGCATTTTCTTTCTCTGTCTATTGAACTCAGGCTCCTGTGGGTAGAAAACATGCATGACCACGTCTCTTACCCTACTCAGGCAGTCAGATTCAGCGAGGTCTATAGAGTCTGAAAGACCTGTCCCAGGAAGCTGCTTCTCCTACCTGTGGAACCTGGAGCCCTTAATTAACCTCTTTGAGCCTCAATTCCAACAGCAAAATGGTAGTTTTAAAGATCAAATGAGCTAATACTTGTGAATTGCCTAGGCAATGCCTTGTCCCTAGTAACTGAGGCAATGCTCTGTGCCTTGAGTTAGGCTCCCTGGAGGAAAAATCTGAGATGAGGATATGGCTTAAGGATATGGCTTCACTGAAGGAGAGATCTCAGGAAGAAGGGAAAGCAAGATAGAGCAGGAAGAGAAGCTTTGCTGAAATCTAGCTCCAGCCTGATCTCAGGGGGAGCTCTGGAGGATAAATTGCACCAAAGTCTTGGATCCAACATGGATCCAATCCAAATCAACTTGGATCCAGTGCTTTGTACCCTCTCCCCATCCACATCCATCAGTCATCGGCTATGGGCTGTCCCCTTGAGGGCAGAGGAAGTCAGGTCCTCTTCTCCAGGGCCAGGCAGTTCCCCTTTGGCTGAGGACAATTCTCTGGAGAAGAGGGCACCTGTGGGCTGACAGCAGCCAATATTCACAGCAACTGTGTATGAGAAATCTGGGCAGGGCATCAACAGCACCCACTACACTATTATTATCAATTTATATCATCCCATGTCTAGATCTGTGCTTTTGATATGACAGGGACTCAATAAACGGTTATTGCAATGAATTAAATTAAAGGCTCCAAACTATGGAGAGCATGCCAAACCAGCACGAGTTGCTCAAGCCTCATCCATGGGTCCAAGAGCTTTGGAGACAGCTCTCACGTGTCTTCCCCCTCGCTGGCCCTCGTAATTACCAAGACTATGCAAGATTGTAGCAGGTCCCTAAGTTCCTTACGGCTAAAGCTAACTTAACTGTGAATTTCCTTGCTTTACTTGTTTCAGAGATTTTTTTTCTGGCGTTAATTACACCTATGCTTACATCCAAATATTTCATTGTGATGCAGATTATACTTGTAAGTGCATGAATTATTCTTCGAAGGCAAAAGGAATTAATAATGTTTCACCACTCACTGTGACATGTTTCCAAGCATGTAAGTGACAGATGCGTTTTTAAATGATGCACTTTCTCGTCTCCTTGACATGCAAGGACCCAGATTTAAAGAGATAGAAGATGTAAAGGCACTGCCTTCTGGATCTACTGATGTCATGCCTGGATTTCCATCCCAATCAGCAAATGCATGAATAAGTAATGTGCTCAGGTCCCAGTACCTGCTCAGATTAGATTGTATCAGCAGCCTTACACTCTAAAACACCATTAAAACAAATCCCCAAACACCCAGGGAGCAGAGGGGAGAGGAGGGCAGAGATGGGCTGGTCATTGATAGGAGGGGGGGGAAAGCATTTTGTAAATCATGAAGTGCTCTATAAAGGTCAGTTATTAGTATTATATTAATTCTTTTACCATCAACCTTATGTTCGGTACTCAGCAAATCCTCTAACCCCACATTTCCTACTGAATCAATCAGTCCCTGGCAGAGATTTTGCTTCTGTTCCAGTGACTAGGGACAAATTAAAAGGAGCCCATCCTGGTTGAGTGACCAGCTCTTTTCGTACACTTTCATCTGATACTCTCTCTATTGCTAGGGATCAAATTGAATTCAGAAAATAAGTCTCAGTACGTGCTAGACGAGCCTTAATGCTGAGTAGCCTCTGGGTATCATTTGGAAGGGGAATGGGGAGTCTAGAAACAATCATCACCATCATGACCTCAAGGAAATGAATGCCCAACAACCGGGTGTTGAGTTTGGGAAACAACTAGACCTACTGCTCTGATTCACCAGACTTCATTGTAGTTCTTTCAGGACCACAGGGTATTTGAGAAAGGAAGAAAAAGGAAAAAAAAACAACACCCACTTTTTGGCACAGATAATCCACAAAATAATCAATCCCTCAATTACATATACATGTGAATTCACAGTAATGGAAAAAATGGTCTGGTGGGGGCAGGGGGTACGCAGACTCTGGAAGGGCAAACAGTTGAGCTCTAGAGTAGGGGTTGGCAAACTGTTGGCCAAATCTGGCCCTTTGTCTGTTTTTGTAAATCAAGTTTTATTGGAACACAGTGATGCCCATTCATTTACATATTCTCTAGACTGTTTTTACTCTACAACAGAAGAGCTAAGGAGGTGAGGCCATCTTGGCCCACAATGCCAAAAATATATTCACTATTTGGCCCTTTCCAGAAAATGTTTGCTGAATCCTTGCTCTACCGTCAGACTTCTTGGGATTAAACTCTATCACTTACTTATTCATTGTGTTACGTTAAGCAAGTTCCTCAGTCTCATCATGAGGAAACGAACACTACCTACCACATAGGGTTGATATAAAGAATGAATTAAAACTTTCAAGACACCTAGAACAGTGTCTAGCATATATTAATGAGAATCAATAACTGGTGGCCACTGTTATTATAAACAGCAAGATCAAACCTCCTCCTTCTCCCCAGGTATGTCATTGGCTCTTCTGCCCAAAAGACCACCTAGACACCTTGCTTCCTTTTCTCATGCAGAAATTTGGAATTTCTTTCAGACACAACTTACTATGAATGCAAATGGATCACCCTCTAGGTATTCCATAACAGCCATTCAGAGAGGAAATAATTTTTTTCCCTTTCTTCAGTTTATTTCCATAAGAGGCATCCAGTCCAAAGCTCATGCAGAGATTTGAAACCTCCTTCCTCTGTCTGCTACTAAAATATTCAATCACCAGTCTGACAACTGATAAAATAACAGTTTGCTTTCCCAACTAATAGCCTCTCTTCTCACCTTTAAAATCAGTCAGGGGCTCTAAAGATATTGTATAATCAAGGGACTATGGCTTAAAACACCAACCCCCAATTCCTAAGAGAGTTTATTAGCATGTACAAATTAGCTGCTCAAAATGCACAGAGGGCCCCGCCTCTGTAAAGCAGGAATGCAAAGGAGGAGGTAAACTTAGTACCAGTTGTGAATAACCCATCTCCTTGAAAAACACAGATGGACGAGTAGATGACTCCTTCCTCTCTTTTTCTCTCCTGCTCTTCTGTGACACCTTTCTCTCTCTCTCTTTCTCTCATTTTCTTTCTACCTCTCCTTCTGGAAGTTTTCAATAATAAAAAGATCAGTGTTGGGAAGTAAAAAAATTACACTGATACCCAGATGCGCAAGGTACTGCCCTGGGGACCACAGGAAAAACCCATGAGTTTTAACTCCTGTCCTAGGGAGTTAGTACTTCCTTTGGGAAGACAAGACAAGCCCATGAAAAGCTAAATAGCAATTAATGAGTTCAATGACGGTACAAAACAACAACAGAAAATATATTGCCACGTAACAAGGAATTAGTTGCTAAATGCTTTCTTTAGATAGTGAACATTATAGAAACTTTAGAAGAGAATAAGATCCACATGACATGTGAATTTGAAATCCAAAACAGGAGAGAATGGCCCTCCTACTTCCTCCTACTCAAAGAAGATGAAATGCCAAAGTTAAATACGTATTTACATTTCAAGTGAGTAATTTAAGGTGTTTTAGTTTAAAATGAACATTAATTAACTAGCTTCCCCAGCTAACAACGTGTGTGAAGGAGCCACTGAACACTGTTTTCTAACTTCCATTGGAATGTTTTTGGCATAGGTTGGACCAAGTGGTGTAGATAGAAATCAAGATGCATTATACAGAGGGGCTTTAGGTGAGGGAAGATGCGATGGGGTCCTGAACAGTGTTAGAAGATCCAGATGCTGAAGGAACACAGCAGAACTCAGGGGAGCGCCTCCCCAGAGTCAGCATGAATGAGCATGTGTGGCTGAATTCTAGAACGTTCTAGAAAGACCAAGCCCTGAACAGTGTCAAAAGACCCAAAAGCTGAAGGAATGTAGAACTCAGGGGAGCACCTCCCCAGAGTCAGCATGAATGAGCATGGGTGGCTGAATTCTAGAATGTTCTAGAAAGACAAAGCTGAAACCTGTGAGCAAGTCTCATGGATGAAGCTTCTCTACTGCATTTACCAATTCACTGTAGGCATCCTTATTTCCCAGTTTGGGAAAGGTGTTTATTCCCAGACCTGTCACCAAATTCCAGTTTAACCACATACTCAGATCTCCATTTCTTTTGAACCACTGAAGTTGTAATTTGAGTGTTTCGATGACATGCTTACATAAACTCTATAGCACAGTGGTGAAGATTGTGGCTACAAAAGCAAAGTGTCTTAGTTCAAGCCCCAGGTCTGCCACTTTAATCTTGAGCAAGGTGCTTACCCCAATGGGGAGGATGATACTACTGAATTCACAGTGTGTCAGTAGGGTCAAGTGAATTTGTACATGTGGGCCTTTTAAAACCATCCCTGGTACAGACAGCCTAATAAGTATAAGCTGCCATACCCTTGTCATTGTCTTTGTTACTTAACCTTCCAGCCAGAGGGGCAGTCCTCCCTCCTTCTCTGGAATGAACTTGGGCCCTACAAAGGGGGACAATCAAGTCAGAGTTGATTTGGTAGCCCTCTTTCTGGCCCTGTGTGTATCTTTCTCCAACCCTGGTTCCACCCAGAGGACTTAATTTTAGTAACTTGATTCTAACTTTCTTATTCCACCTATCCTGAGTTCAACGTACCCCATTTTCTCTGTTGGGTGCCCTTTGTGTTGACCCGTGTCAGTCATTCTTAGACCTGGATGCAGTCTTACATCCAGGCCCCCTCCTGCTGCTGGGTCCCTCCAATGCTATGTTCTTCTCGCTCTCGGGATCTTTTCTATGGCAGGACCACTCGGGTGATGACTGCATGTCTACCTGGATATCTTCCACTGTCCTGTTGAGACCTTCCCCCATCACCAGCTATGGCTCCAAGAATCTGACTGGTTTCAACATTCTGCATTTGTGGTTCGGCATCTAATCCACTCAAGTACTGTTAGCGTTTCCTTATGGCAAGTATCCTCAAAAGGCTGGGTCATCAACTGTTCTTCAGACATTATGGCAAAGGCCATAATGAGTTTCTTCCAGGCACTCTCAAAGGATTCACCTTCTCCACATTACCTCTTGTTCAGCTGGTTTGACAACATGAGAAAACAAGGTAGACATTCAGAGCTCCTCTCAATTCTGCTATAATCGGCAAATCTACTCACCGGCATTAACATGGGGAGAAGACACAAGTGACAGGGGACACTGCCTCTAGAATATACTGCTGATTCGAACATAAAATAAAGCCCGACCCACAGCGTGTGTACACAACAAAAATGCTGAGTAACTCTTATCTAAATCACTCTGCAGAGCTTAGGTATGCGAAGCTATGAACCCATTGCACAATTCTCTTTAGAAAGAGACCTTCGTGGAGAAGGAACAATTGTAGCTTCTTGGTGGCATCCTCCAGCAATCACATCAAGGGAAAAAATTGAGGGCATTCTTGGCTATGTTACACACACACACATACACACACACATGCACACTGTATGTACAGGCAAAATAAAATGTTGGGTATTAATTTCTAGCCACTGTTATGGCACCAGGTCTACCACAACTGGCAGCTCAGAACTCAGAGTCCAAGTTGCGTTTCCCTGGCAACACTCTTGCCCCTACTACACACCTGTGCTGCCCTCTCATCCAAAGGCCTCCAGGAGCCTGTAGGCAAAAAGCTGGTCACTGAAGAGCCTTGACCTTCTCACTCCTCCCTGACCTCTAGTGCATGTCTGAGGATGTAACAATTACTATGCCAGCACTGGGATCTGCAGGCTGAAATCTCTTCCACAAATATGCTTCCTACTGCCTTTTATTCCATAGCAAATAGCACTTTTTGCAACTTCAATCGGAACTACCCAAGTAGGTGTTAAGATGGCTTGGACAGGGAGAAGAGTAAGAAAAAGTTAAAACACCAGACAATGCACTTCCAAGTCAGATCTGTATGAAGAACTTCACAGATGCTGGGGACTAACTACGGTGATGGAGTGAGGCAGGTGAGGTAGAACTCAGCCACTGAGCTGAATAATATTTCAATGCAATATTTTTAAAAATCAAAGTTAATGCAAAAACTCCATTGGGAACATAACATCCAAATTTTAAATAAGAAGAAAATTCAATAGTGCCATGATGAACCATTTTCACAGCCTAAGACAAAAGGAAAAATCAGTAATGCTGATCCTATCTTTATTAAAAATTTGGATTATTTCATCCATTGTGGGGTTTTTTTTCCTTCCTGTGCCAATTTTGATTTCTTAAAAATACTTCATTAAGGTAGAACTTGTCTTGATTTCTGTGGTTTTGGTACCCCCTCCCTTCGATTTGCACCCCAGGCAAGTGCCTCACTTAGCTTACCCTCATCTCTGTCCTTCTCCAAATGACTGAGAATCCTCATATCACTAGGAAAAGCAAGGGTACTGACTTCTGATACAGCCTTCTGGAACACGGCTACCCAGAATTAGTACAGTAGCACAGAGGCCAGTTCCTACTTAAGCATTATTAAACAGGTTAACCACTCCCCTTGGGTTCAAATGCCATGGATAGATTCAAGAGAAATTATTATTGGAAAGCCCCCCAATTTAACATTAATTTACCCATTTCTGTTACATGATGGGTCTTGTTTGGCAAAGCCCTTTTTATTTTTTGAATTTTTTAAAAAAGTTTATTTGTATTGAGACAGACAGAGACAACACAAGTGGGGGAGGGACAGACAAAGAAAGACAGCGAGAATTCTAGGCAAGCCCAGCACTGTCAGCACAGAGCCTGACTTGGGGCTCAAATGCAAGAACTATGAGATCATGACCTGAGCCGAAACCAAGAGTCGGATTGCTTAACAGACTGAACCACCCAGGCGCCCCTGCAAAGTCCTTTTTCATCAGTAATTTGGTCTTTGCACCACTAAAGACATTATTTCTAGCCCCTCTCCCCAGTCAAGTCTGGAGTTTTAAAAAACGGTTTATTTTCCTGGATATTTATTAATACATTATCAATACCTCTGTCCACCATTTTAATAGGCCAACACATCTACAGCTGCCAGCCTCATTTTCGGACGGGTGAGAGACAGTCTGTGACTGCCAGGCTGACCAAAGACAGAAATACCTGACCTTCAGGTTAGCCTGTGTGGCTTCATCAAGGATGTCAAGCTTTTTCTCAGATATTTCAAAATTTGGGGAATTCTCAAAAACGGTTACGATGAACTATTAATTAAAAGGAGTGACATAAAAACTAGTATGTATGCTACATTTTCCCTTAGGTTTATAAAAAGATAGCAAACATGTGCAAAGAAAAACAGTTTGGTGTTCTAGTAATAGGATTACAGACCATTTGTTTAAAACTCATGTGGTGTTTCCATTTAAAAGTTGAAAAAGGATCCAGATCTCATTACCAAATTCCTGGTCTTCTTGAGGCCTGAGGGCTCCCAAGGAAGAACCACTGTTGTACTGAAAACAAATCAGTGGTGGGGGAAGATTCCTACTAGAATAATAAACTTCTGAGCAAGAATTCATGAACAGAAGGCTCGTGAATATATGGTAAGCAGGGCGAGGGGCTAAAGGCCATTGACTGAAGCTTGATATCTTTCCTTAAGAATATGACATTTCCAGATACTTTTCAAGATTACCTGCTAGACTGTAAGCTCCCTGAGTCCATCCCTGTGTCCCAGTATCTGGCAGAGACTCTCTCCCAGGGCACAGTCAGTAAGTATTTACTGAATAAATGAATGAATGAGTTGAGTTCTTATTTCACTGCCATTGTTTTAACATATGAATGCACTTCAAGAGGCATCAGGATTGGAGAAGTCTGCCTTCACAGGCCTTCCATGGAAGCATAGCCTTGGGCCCCTTTTTTAAAAAAGGCTTCTTGGAGGGGCACCTGGGTGGCTCAGTCGGTTAAGCAGCAGACTCCTCATTTCCAGTCAGGTCATGATCTCACGGTTCTTGAGTTCAATCCCTGGAGCTCTGTGCTGCCAGAGTGGAGCCTGCTTGGGATTCTCTCTCTCTCTCTCTCTCTCTCTCTGCCCCTCCCCTCCCCTGCTCGCTTGCGCTCTCTCTCAAAAATAAAATAAACATTTAAAAAAGGCATCTTATCAAGAACAATCATCAAAAGACAGTATGGAACATATCTATTTATTCACACCTAATGACTAACAAACCAATGACCTATCCCATAGACTTTTCCCCTTTCATTTGTTTCCCATGGACTCTCCAGCGTCTTGTTTGGGCTATTTTCCCACCCTGTCACACCCTCTTAATTTCTTCCTTTTAACTGTGTGGCTCCCTCCTGTACTTCCTGGCTCTCCAACAGCTGAGCTTGCCTCCTCTAATCTGTACTTACCCTCCTCTATTTCACCCCACCCCCTACCACACACACAGTTCAGTCCAGCTTAGACAGTTTTTTACACATTTTTTTTTTGTTTTTTGTTTTTTGTGTTTTTTTTTTTTGCTGGCCCTCACAACAATCCCACGAAGCTGGCAGAGCAATTGGAAATTGGTCCCATTTTCTCATTGGCAAAACTGAGAGTCACAGAAGTTAAGTGCATTGGCCCCAGATCTCAGTAAGTGATATATCCAGGATTCAGAACAAGGCTTTCTTTTCCCAAGGCAAGCCTTTTACCACTACCTTCAAATGAGTACAGGATTCTCCTATGTCACCAAGAACTTCAGCCTTATATACAGCATGCAGTCAATTAGAGCCTAATGTAAGAAGTGGCATAGCAAGTCATACAGAAAGGTCCAGAAGATACTGGAGAACACTGTATCTTTCTCTGCCTACGGAATCAAATAGTAATTCTTTAGCATGATTCACAAGATTCTCATAATTTGGACTGACTTCCCAGCTCCTTTTCCATCACTCCCCATGACTCACACAGTGCCCCAATCATGCCGACCTTGCAGGATCCTCACATCTATCCTATCCTGCTCACCTGGCAAACTCCTATTCATCCTTCTAGAGCCTGCATAAGCAAGACTTAAGAAACTTTCCGGGTGAGGCCTGCTCTGCTCTGTACCTACAACACCGTATCATTCAAGTAGCTCTCCGCAGCTCTCGGGATAAAGTCTGAGCTTTCATTCCACATGGCCTGCTAAGGCCCTCTGTGATCTGGCTCTTACTTACATCTTCAGCCTTATATCTTCCTGCACTTCACACGCTCTCTCACACTATTCCCTTTCTACACTGAACAACCTTCAGTTTGCATATACACATCACTGGCTATCTCTGCCGTAAGCCCCTGCACATGCAGGCTCCCTGCTTTCTCTTCCCCTTTGCTGGGAGAATTCCAACTCAATCTTTCAGCTGAGTTGTCACTTCCTCCAGGAAGGTGTCCAGAGTCAGAATTGGTGGCCCTCTTCCTTGCACCTTGCTACCTCCTCACCGTGATAAGTACTCTTTGACCAACTCCCCCAACGTCACCCCTGATTTTTTTCTTCTTTGATATATACCATGTCTGTCCCAGAGGAGAGTCTATAACCAGATCCTCCTTGATGTTCCTTATTGGAGATGCCTCCCTATCTTTATAATCATCACTAAAAGGTTTGGGGGTAAATGTTGTGGTGTAACGAATGCTGAACTCGGTGCTGGCTCAGTCTCAGGTCCCATTCATTCATTCATCTGTTCACTCAATAGGTATTTATAGAGTACTTTCTATCTTTGTGCCCAGCACTATTCCAGGCAATGAAGAGAACAGGCAAAGCCCCTGCCCTCATAAAATTTTCATTCTAGTGGGGGCGTCAGATCAAAACAAAAAAGACAAATACACAATGTTACGCGTGTTAGGGATAAGTGCTGTGAGCAAAAGCATGGCTATGATACTGCCTGTGCTAACCTGGACAAACCTATTAAATCTCTCTGAAACTCAGTGTCAGTTTATACAATGGTGTCAATAATATTTGCTCTAAATAAACGAGCAGGGTTTCTGTGAGGTTCTGGTCGGTAGAGACAGGAATGCAGTTTTGAAAACACACCAAGTATATGCTATTATAATTATTAATTTTGAAGCAATGTGGTCTCTATTTACTCTCTCTAGCAGCCAATACATGAATAAAAAAGAAATGCATCAGTCATCTAGATATTTGAAAATGAACAAATGTCTGACTGACGGCTCAGTTCTGCATCTGAACGTTTAGTTAACGTACCTGCATGGTTGCAAAAGTCATGTGTTGGCTGCTGTGCATTTGAAGGCATCAACCTCTAGAATTATTATTTTTCCTCATACTATTGAGATAATGGTAATTTTCCTGTCTAAATGTAAATTTTAAATGGGCATTTTCATGCTCATCTGGGAAAACAAGCTAAGTGGGACTGTCCATCTCACATAAACGTTATTTATACTTCTGTGTAGCTCATTTTTATTTAGGACATATGTGCATGCCAACGACGTGTGGGAGAACATTAAATCATTCCCCATGAAACTTAGGAGCCAAATTTAATTTTGCAACTCTTTGCAAAATTTTTAAAAAATGGCAACACACTTTTTTTTTTTACTAGCTTTAAAGGGGATAGTGCATGAGAATAAACGAAACCACGCTTTTTTTTACATTGCATTTGCCAAAGAACCTGACATCCACCATTTTGAAAGGGACACAGGAGTGAGGTGAAGATGTGGCAAATGTGGGTAGACAACTGAAGCTTCCTTGTATTACTTACGTGCTGTCTGTTTGTAATTATACAATAAAATGGGACTACGTCTCCCAGTAATTCTGACAGCACTTATAAGGCTCAGGTTTCTCTTCTCTCCTCCCCTCCGCCATCATAATTTCACCGTGTAGCCTTTGTAGACCTGTTTATACATGTTTACAGACATACACACTGGTTTTTATATGAATAGTGCACTGTATCTACTGTCCAGCAACTTTGTTTCTTCACCTGTGTCCGGGGATCCCGCCACACAGCAAGGTCTTTATGTTCAAACTGTGCAACACTGAATACCTGGTATATGGCTCCCACTGCCCATGTGTGCATTCTGCTCCAGGGTGTTCATGGAGAGGTGGACCTGTGGCTTCGGGGATATTCGCCTTCTTTTCTTCATTTAAAGTTTAACGGACACTGCAGACTTGCTCTCCAATAATGGAATCTCCATTTACACCCTCACCAACTAGCTCCACTCCCATTAGGGGGCATCACTATGCTGTTCAGGGAGGAAGCAGGTGGGGAAGGAGAAGAGGGCTCTCTAGCCCTCTGGGAGTTACATACAAACATTCAACAGGTAAATCCTGAAGCAGTGGAAGGGGTTGAGCCCAGCAACAATTCTTTCTCTTCTATTACACTAGCGTGAATTCCTCCGTTGTTACTTTGCTCTTTTATTCCATCTTCCGCTGACCTTAGGTCTCTGGTATCAGACATCCTGTGGCTTTATATTCCCCTGGGATGTGACCCTAATGACACAGTCCACTGGAATTAGCAGTAACTATCATTTATTGGCACACAGTTTGCACGCACTATGTCAGTCGGTCCGTGAGATAGTTCCGTTATGTAGGTGCCTTCTGATCCACAGTTCACAGATGAGGACACAGTCAAATGTACCTACCATTCAGGGTCACAACATACATCCCATAGTGTAGAAACGTGGACCTGGGCTAGGTAGTTCCAATGTGGGTTCTGAGACTGTGAGCCACCAGGCTCCACAGCAAACAATCACTCCCCGCTAAGGCTCTCTATCTCCACCTCCCTTATGTCAGGCGCTGCTTTCTGCCTCGTGTTAGTTATTTGTCAATAGTATTTATCTTATCTTTTCGACCATTAGCTTCTGGAACGAAAGATGCATGGCTGAGTCACCTCTGTCTTCACCAGTGTTTCAAAAACACAGTACCTCGAACACAGTAGAAACTTAATATTTTAAATGAAAGACATACTATTCAATCTCATAACATTTCTTCCTGTACATTCCCATATGACTGAATGCCCTCCATGCTGAATCTGACCATGGCCTTCATGGGAATCGTACCCTGGATCTGTCCTAGGGCTGATTCCCACATCGGACCATCAGTGCTCTATGCAAGGAAGCAGCCCTCATGTCAGTAAGACTAGACCATCACTTTCCCCTTGGCCTCTCTTCAGCCTACTCAGGCTGAAAGCCACAGTCAAGTTCCTCCTCCATAATGCCTTTCCCAATTTTCCCCAATAATTATTGAGAACCTCATTAGACATCTCATATCCATTTTCCAAACTAATATTTAATTATACATTGTCTCATTTTGTTTCATGTGATTTGAAGTCTGCCCTAACAGACCAAAAAGCTTCTTGAAACAGGTACCATATTGCCATTTTCTCCATAATCATTATCATCAATATAGCAAATGTTTATTTAAACAGGTACCATATTGCCATATTCTCTGTAATCACCATCATCAATATAGCAAATACTTATTTAACACTACATGAATTAACTCATTTAATCTTTATAAGAACCCTAAGAGAGAGGTACTACGATTATCTCCATTTTGCAGATGAGAATACTGAGGCATGGAGAGAATAAATAACTTGCTCAAGGTCACGTGGATATCAATGTGGTAAAGTAAGTTTTCAAGTCTGAGCAGTCTGGTCCTGGAGTCTATGGGCTTAACCACTGAGACCCCTCTTCCATGCAATCCCACGATAGTACCAAAAGCAGAGATATTGCACAATAAATGCTCATTGGCTACTTGGCATACAAGTTGATATTAGCTGCCATTTCAGTGTCCCTAAGTCCACTTTACAATCATTTCAGGACTCCCTTGTGCCTTACTTAATTGGTCGTTGTCTAATTGCGGAGGAAGGGCTCACACTGGAGCAAGATTTGCCCACAGAGCTATGAAAGCCTTGGAGAAAGCTGACCCAGAGGAAGCTGCTATTGAAAGCTGGTTTGGCTAGAGAGGCACGAAGCATGACAACGAGAGGTCAGGGTCCAGTTGAGGCAGACAGTGAAATGCATCCTGCTTAAGAAGATGGGGTTTAGGGCAAGGCCGCTGAGCTGGAATCCCAGCACCATGGAACACTTTTCTCCTGGAGCTAATTCTTCTCAAGTGCTCAGCACAGTAATGGGCAGAGTAGATGCTCCACGTGCATTAACTGCTGTATTATTCATAATAATTAGAAGGGAGAACAATATCTGGTATCTGGGTTCCTGACTTCTATATGGGACACAGCAAGGGAATGAGGCACAGTGGATATTCAGAATTCAGCATCTTTTTCTGGGGCTCTGGCAACCTGAGTCCTTGGGGCTCTAGAGAGCCTAGCCACAGGTAGTAGAGCCAAATTTCAGGAGGGCACTGGACCCTAAGCCTAGGGATTCCAAGGTCCCTGTGTAATGCCTATAGAAATTCAAGCCCTGGGTACAGGGAAAAGGTCCCCGAGTCAGGACCAGGCCACATACAGGATTTAGTGCCAGGCATAGGTGAAATCTCATGGGTCACCTGAGGCATAGGACTGGAGCAAGACAGCAGCAAGGGTATCTTGGGGCAGAGCCCAATCAAGATGGGGTGGAACAGCCTAAATCAGCCCTACCTCTGCTCAGGAATAGAGAACCACGGGCAGAATGAGCTTGCACTGAGGATCACATGACAATGCAGGTAAGGAAAAGCTGGGAGTGGGTCTGGACCTGTTCCATGCTGCACGGGGCTGCCTCACGGCCCTATCTGGGCCTCACCCCGTTGGTGAGCCAGCAGTCTGGTGCCGTGCCCTTTGCTGAAGGCAGGTGCACAGCAGGTGACTGACCCTGGGAAGCGGAAACCAAGCTGTCAGTGGGCACAGCCCATGGTGCGAGACTTGACTGCAAGCCTCAGAGCCTCCGGGGCCCCAGCGGTGGGGCCCACGTCCTCCGGGCAGGGAGCGTCGATTCACACAGCACGAGAGCCATAACATAGCGGGAGACCCACAGAAGGCTTTTAAATGTCTATTTTTTAAAGTGGTTAGCAAAGCAGGGGAGAAACTGTCAGAGATCTGAAATGAAGAGTTTAATTCCGAGTCAGCAAAGAGGTGAAAGGAAGCAGAAACAGAAGACAGTGGAAGAAGAGGCCCCAGGATTTGGGGAGAGAAATACAAAGGTTGGGAACAACGGGAAAAACATAATGGCCACATCTCAGAAATGGCTCAAGTCGACAATTGGGAACACTGTTTTCCATTCTCCAAATACCTGCTGCTTTTTCAGGCACGTTATTTCCTCTGCCTGAAAAGCCCCCTCCTCTATGCATCTGACAGACTTCTATGTGCTCTTAACCCTGGTTCAGAGATCACCTCCTTCAGGCAAAGCCACACTCTCTTTTGGTCTCTGTTTTCACCATTTGTTAATAGCATATTTCAAAGTCTACAATAATGGGTTATGAAGTCTGTGCACTGCGGCCACGCACGATCTCCTTGAGGATGTCCATCTTTCTACCCACAAGACCCCCCCAAGACTTAGTATAGTTCCTGGCACACAGTGGGTAGTCCATTTATGATACCTGAGGAAATGCGTGAAAAAGAATGAATAAAGGAAAAACAGGAAGGAAGGAACCACAGAAGGAAGGAGGAAGGGAGTGAAGAAAGACCTTTTATGGCTGTTAAGTACAGGGTGCATGGAGGGGTGGCAGGAAGTGAGTCCATAAACGTAGCTCAGCATGTCCTAAGAGTCATGTGTACCAAGCTGAGTATTTACCTCATGGGCAAAGTAGCATAATCAGAAGTTATAAAGCAGAATGATATTTGAAAAAGCTGTCTCCAATGCCCTCTTCACCCTACATGTTATTAATCTCATTTATTTGCTCCCTACTTCAAATTAATGTTCTTGCGCCCAGAGATTTGGCATCTATGGCCTCATTCAAAACCAGCAGACCCCAACTCCTCCAAGAAATATTCTTAAAATGACCTCCTATCCGACTCTTCATTATCTCAGTACTTTTTTTCTTAACTTACATCATTCCAACTCCGCACCTGTTTATTTGTCCCTCGGGGTAACAGTGTTCCCCTAGAAGTTATGAGTTTCTTCTTTAGAGCCAAACAAACTTAGGTTCAAATCATGGCTTGGCTATTTGCTAGCTTTCTCACTCCAACTAAATTACCTAATATCTCTGCGCCTCAGTCTGTTCAGCTATATTGGGGTGATGAATGACGCCTATCAACATGGTTTTTGTAAGAAGTGAAGCCTATTTAAGGTTTAGATATATCCTAAGCAATCAATAGCAGCTAGCAACAGTGGAGTCGCCAATATTAGTTTAAAATTGTAGTCACAGTAGATCTGTTTGTTCTTATGCCCTGCTCTACTCTCTGAGAGGGGACACTGTCTTCTCTTTCTCATGTTGTTATTTCCTTTTCTCCCCCTCCCCCAACTCTACATCACCTTCTCCCCTTCAAGGTGTCTTGCTATTCTCTGTAACTCAATGCAGAGTGTCTGCTATGCATCATGGTTCCCCTTTGCCACTGTGCCCTAGCTTCATGAATGACACTGTCATCCACCCAGTTCACAAGCCAGAAACCTGGGTCTTGTTCTGACCCGCCATTCTCCCTCATGCCCACCATATGCAATTCACTATGCTCTGTTGGCCCATGTCCTAAACAGCTCCTGATTCTCTACACTGCTCTCCATATCCACCACCACCTTGATCTGCTGACCTCCATCTCTCAGACTGCCACCAGGGTCTCCTGACTGCCCCTCTCAAGATTACCTGTCTCCCTCACCCACCTCTGCTGCCAGTCAATTCTCTATCCTACAGCCAGAGAGGTCTTCTTAAAACTCAAATGCGATCATGTGACCCCCTCGCAGCCTCCCATTGCTCTTAGGGTAAACACACAACTTGCTAACCTGGTTGTTCTAGAATCAGACTTATTACCTGTGTTGGAATCACACTGGTTTATATCAGGGCTCCTCTTCATATGGGTTGTTTTCTTTTCCTCCAACAAGCTCTCCAAAGAAACAAGCCTTGCACAACATGGGCTCAAAGACAAAGGTAAGCCCTGAACTCTGGACTAGGAAGGTCTCTTTTTGGTTCAGGATATTGTATGTAACCGATACAAAGCACTGGGCAAAGACAAGTCTGAGAGAAAAGGGCCAAGCTTGTAAAGTACAAGACAAAGTGATGGATGGAGGAGCTGGGTGCCTAAAAGCACTTCATTTCACTTTTCTAAATGTGCCCTGTCAAAGTGAAGGGAATAGACCCAGTAAGGCTTAAGTTAGTGGATGCACAATGAAGTAGAATATTTATCTTCACGCTCTTGAGCTGTAGACCATTCAGCATTAGAAAACACCATCAAGTCTGTCTCCCAACATGCCTGGGGCCCTTGGAGTGGGGAGGATTCTGATTTAATGAGCAAGGCACACCATCTGTCAACAGGACTGCTGAGCAGTAACTCAGCTAACAGCAGCTCTCAGACCTCAAGGAGGAGAACACTTGGGCGCCATTTGGGTAAGACGTAGCCCTTGGCTCTGTAGTCAAGAGACCTTACGTACCTTATCTACTCAACCTGGGAATGATAAGTGAAACCTGTGTTCTTGTTCACAGTCTAACCCAGCCTTAACATTTTATGCGTGGGTGCTTGATAAGCCATTGCAGAAGGAGACATCCAGCATAGAACAAGGTGTTAAGAGGGTTACATCCTTGACCATTACACTTTCCAGCAAGAAGCTTCCAGGGTATTAATGCAGACAATAACACCAGCCAAACCATTTACCTTAGCATACAACTATGGGGGTGGGGGGGAGGAAAACAGAAAGAGTATGATTTATGTATATTCCTTATGGAGTATGATTTTAAAATTGAAATAATCCAGGAGAGTGCATTTTGTATCTTAATCAGTGAAAGCAATATAGGAGTGGCTCCTATCTCAATAGGAAAATAATATGATCTTTAACCAAACGGACCAGAAATTATGTATCCAAATGAGGGTTTTCTCCTTTAAAAGCAGTCACCTTAGAATGCTAAATAATTCTTTGTCTGCATTTCCGTAGCTCATTTTACTTACTAAATTTCGAGGTTCACTTCTCTGGGCATTTTTTTCTCTTACACATGTGACTCTCTAGCCCTTAACCGAGTGCTTGGCACAAAAGCAGGCAGAACAGCCAGATACATGCGCCCAGGAGTCAGAAGACCCAAGGTTCAAATCCCAGCTCTGTTAAGCTAGCAATGTGAATTTGGTCCTAAGCCCTGAGCCTCAGTTTCCTCATCTGTAAAATGGGGATGGTAATTGTCCACAACTCCTGGAGTTTCTATAATTATATGAAAATAATGCATATAAAATACTTAGTATTACCTTTAACACAGAGACAGCACTCGGAGTTGACTACTGTTATAAATAGCCATTTTTTTTTAATGTTTATTTATTTTTGAGAGAGAGAAACAGAGCACAAGCAGGGGAAGGGGCAGAGAGAGAGGGAGACGCAGAATCCAAAGCAGGCTCCAGGCTCTGAGCTGTCAGCACAGAGCCCGACGCAGGGCTCAAACCCACGGACCACGAAATCACAACCTAAGCCGAAGTCAGATGCTTAACCCACTGAATCACCCAGGCGCCCCTAGGCATTACTGTTTTTTTTTTTAAGTTAGTTATTCCAATGATGATGTCTTATCCATAAATTGTTGGGGCTCCTCTTCTGAAGTCACTAGGACATCCTAATTCCCATTCTTCAAAACCACCTTAATGTAAGTTTTTAGTGGGATTTGATATGTAGAGATGACTGAAAATTGGTTAAACTTAATCCAGTGTCTATGAGCATCTCAAATGTTAGCTCAAAGTCTTATTCTTGTATTTGCTTTTATGACCATAACATCTTTCACAGTTCTTGGCACTTAGCTCCAGTAAATGTTAATTTAATGAACGGGACATTTGCTGAGTAAATCACGGAATGAATAAAGTAGGGGAACAAGATGAATAATCACAAGCAATTACTCAACTTGTTCACCCAACCTAGCTTCAGGATTCTGGTGAAACGCTCTCAAAAAAATGGAGAGATGTGACCTATGAATAGGATGTGGGGAAACTATCTTTCTAGCCTTCCTTCTGTGGTGCTGTGCTGGACATCTGTCATGCTTTCTAATCTCCTACCACCTTTTGAATGCTTTTTTGATGTGTATTAGTTTCCTATTGCTGCTGTAACAAATTACTACTTACTGGCTTTAAGGAATGCGAATTTATTATCTTAATTATTTCTGGAGCTCAGAAGTCTGAAATGAGTGTTATGGGGTCAAGATCAAGGTGCCAACAGGCCTGTGTTAGTTGTCGAGGCTCCCAGGGGAGCCTTTCCAGGCCCTTTCCAACCACTGGAGACCTTCTGCATTGTATAGCCTACAGCCCCCTTACTCCTTCTTCAAAGTAGATCACTTCAACCTCTGCTTCTGTTATCACATCTCCTTTTCCTGGCTCTGATCTTCCTGCCTCTCTTTTATAGGGACTCTTGTGATTACACTGAGCCTGCCTGGATAATCCAGGAAAATGTCCCTATCTCAAGATCCTTAACTTGGTCATACATGCAAAGTCCCTTCTACTGTATATGGTAACACATACACAGGCTCCCAAGATTAGGATGTGGACAACTTTGGTGGGGGTCATTATTCAACCCACCCAACCAATCCACTGTGTTTGGAGTACTTCCTGCCTTTAGTGTTCAATCCTGCCCAGGCAGAATCCTGAACTTTGCTTTTAATAAAGCATAGGCATGTGACTGAAGCTGGCCAATCTGGGATGCCAGACTCTTCAGTTCTGAAGTCAGCAGTATGAGGAAGGAGCATCCATTTTCTGGTGATGCTGACGGCAAAAGTGTCCAGCTCTATGGCCACCAGTGGTGTCTAATGACCCCTCCACATCAGTGAAGGGATCTGACTATCTCTGCCCAGTAGTGGCAAGAGGAGGAGTGCTTTCTAGAACAATCCTATAGTATATCTTGTAAGTCTACCCTCCAAGTCCAATTCTTTGGCTCACTCATAGATTCTGAGCACTTCAAATGCTTTAATGAACATCTTGTCTGCTTGCCTGAGTCTGAAAAGGGTTCTGTTATTTCAATTTTAGCATATGTGCTGCCGAAGCGAGCACGGGTTCTGTTATTTCAAACTAAGAACCTCAAGTGGACACAGCCTCCGGTCTTAGGTTATAAGGAGAGCCTGAAGAGAGGCTGGGAGTGTTCCTAGAAAATGGGGACAACAAAGAATTGTTTGGGGTGCCTTTTAAGGGGCCGAGTACTTAGTAAAAGGGCTCTGAAGAAATGCTGTGACATCATTCTAACTAGGGGTTGGTAAACGGCACCATTCTTTATCATAGAAGGGGTGAGGAGGAGGACCGAAAGGGAACACTCTACGTAGCTGGACTCTGAGACTATGCTCTTTTCACCTCTTCCAAGGTAGATATAATGCTGTTTGTAATGGAACAGGAAGAGATTTTGATTATTAATGTTGGTCAGCACGGATGTACCCTTCAGTGTTTTTCAAAATGCTTTACCACCATTACTTATTTATATTAAATTACATAGTCTTGGAATATCCATTAGTTTAGAAAACAAAAGTACATCTGGCTTAAGACTTCCTCTCACCCACCGCCACCCTCACCCCTGCATTATCTACAGCATGCTCACCCGGGGCTCTTAGTTCACCCCTTTGTAGGACGGGGGATTTTGATCTTTCAAAATAACATTTTTTTCGATTGCTCTCTGCTCTCTGCCTTTTGCTTGCCGTTAGCAGTTCAAATCCTGACTCTGGCAGTGAGTAGCTGGGTGACTTGGGAATGGTCACTTAACTCTCTGAGCTTTCTCTATCAAGTGCTGACACCTCCAAGCAGGTTTGCAGACAATACTGAGTAAGTGTATGGGATGCCACTGAGCTCAAGCTCTGGATCCAGACATATCAGAGTTCAAATCTTAAGCTACATCCTATCAGCTGTATGTCCTTCAGCAAGTTAGCCTGGTTGCCCTGATCAATAAAATGGGAGATGGGCAAGCACTCCCTTATAAAGGTAAAACCAATAAATGAGATGATAGGCAGAGAGCTCTTTGCACCATGCCTGTTAGCTACAAACAGTGAAGGAGTTGTCTGGAGTGAGTCTTTGTAGAGAGTTAAGGCATTTTCACACGGAAGAATAAAATCAACTTGTTTTCACACATCCCCAACCACCACCTTCTTGTGGTCTCTAGTGTTCTCAAATGCTCAGGAAACAGACATTTAAAAGCTGATGCTATTGGCAGAGATCAGATCTGCAGTTGCTTGAGTTCAGGGATGAACTCAGAGAGGAATGACTCGAAAGGGGCACAAGGAAATTACGGGGATGATTGAAATGTTCTGTAGCTTGATGGTTGTGGTGGTTACGTAACTATATTCCTTCCCTAAACGCACCAAACAGCAGAGTTAAAATGAGTGCATTTTACAGGCGCCTGGGAGGCTCAGCAGTTAAGCATCCCACTTCAGCTCGTGTCATGATCTTGCGGTTCACGAGTCCGAGCCCCACGTCGGGCTCTGTGCTGACAGCTCAGAGCCTGAAGCCTGCTTCAGATTCTGTCTGTCTCTCTCTCTCTCAAAAATAAATACACATTAAAATTTTTTAAATAAAATAAAACAAATGAGTACATTTTATATACAGTACACTCTGGTAAAGTTGATTTTAATTATTACGTTATAGGCACACTAGAGCAGGGGTTGGCAAGATTTTTTTCTGTGAAGGGCCAGAGAGTATTTTAGTCTTTGAAGGCTACATACAGGCTCTAATACTATAGGCTCAGGTCTGCTATTGTAATGCAGAGGCAGCCACAGAGGATAGGTAGCTAATATATAAATGAATGGGTGTAGCCGGATTTTGATACAATTTTATTTATGGATCAGAATGTGGTTTTGTATATTTTTCACGTTTCATGAAATCTTCTCCTTCTTTTGTTTTTATCGAATTCATTTAAAAATGTAAAAATCATTTTTAGCTCCCGGCTTTATAAAAACAGCCAGCAGGCTGGCTTTGGTCTGTGGGCCACTGTTTGCCAAGCCCTGCTCTAGAGTCCCAAAGAGCCCGTGTCAAGCAACATTCCGAAATCTGCTTTAGTGGCTTCTCAGTGCAAATGTCAGGTCTAAGAGCTGGGAATGCCAGAACCCACTCCCTCTGTGGCCAGGCTAAGCCTCTGCATCTTGACTTCAATTTCCCCATCTGTCCAGGGAGGACGGCAACCATCTCCCAGAGCCCAGCAGAACTCATTCGGCTTGTTATTTGGGAGAAAATGCTCCCGTCCAAGTGCAGAAACTGATCATGGCTCAGGTTATGTGTCTGGCCTGTCTCAATTGTCAGGGGGAAAGGTTTGATTTTTCAGGTTGTCATTCCTAAAATTGCTTGCCTTTCCAGGTGATGTTCTTATTTCTGAATGTGGTCTGACCTTCACATTCCCTAAAGAGGAGGGTTATTTTTTCAAAGGACTGGCGGCAGAAGGTGCTCACAGAAAGCTTGCTCCTTCCCTGCCAAGCTGCCATCCCCGGCAAGAACCATCCCTTAGGGGACAGTGGCTTCCCCTCAGAATGTTTGTCTGGGCAGGGCCACAGCTACTCCAAGCTCCTCTGACAGTAAAGAAGGCTTTACAAATCCAACTCAGCACAAAATAAGAGTTCCTTTTTGGTTTCTGACAGTGGTAGGTGCTTAAGGAACCCCCTGGGGGTGGTAGAGACTGCCAAGATACCTACGGAAGTCAAGATAATCCTGTCGTTCAAAAACCTCAAGGCTTTAAAAACTTTTTTTTTTTTTAACATTTTGTATATAATTTAATCTTTCATTGAAAAAAACAGATTGCCCGGGCACCTGGTTTCTTATTCTACCTTTAGGAAGTATTCAAATTCATTGTTTGCATTAAGGGGTTGCAAACTTTTCCTGTAAAGGGCCAAACACTAAACATTTCAGGCATTTCAGGGAACAGAGTCTCTGTTGCAGCTACTCAAGTCCGTTGCTGTATAAAAACAGCCAGAGACAAATGAATGAACAAGCATGGCTGTGTTCCAAGAAAACTTCCTTTACAATGCAAGGCGGCAAGCCAGATTTGGCCCAGAGGCCCTTGTGTGCTGAGCCTTGTCCTAAGTGGTAGTATCTCTAAGAGGGACTAGGCAGAAAGAGGTAATACAACTTAAGTCAACAAACACTACTCAGCATATCTGCAAATAATCTTGCAATTATCGCTACAGACTGGGGAGTAAAACCCACCCAACCAGCATGCTGTGCTAGGAGTGAGAACAGAACACACAAGCAGACTAGACAATTCTTGACCACGGTGAGTTTTCCATCTGACAGAGGAAGCAAGTCAGGTCAGTGATAAGTAGCACTGAAGACTGCAAGAGCCAATGGGGTGTAAAGAACCAAGAGAGGACTTCCAACTTGCGGGATCACAACAGCCTTCACAGAGAAGGAGCCCTCCGGCTGAACGTGTGACATGGGCAAGATTCAGGTGGTTGAAAACCAGGTGGGGAAACACAACACGAACAGCAGCACAGGTAAGGATGGGCAAAATGCATTCGAGGAATAGAGAGCAGCCAAGTTGGAGCAAAGCTGGAAAGGTGTTTACGGAGTATTACAGACGACTTTTAAACATCGGTTTTAACAGTGTGAACTCTTGTAGAGTCAGCGGGGGGTATGAAGTTTCTGAACTTCTACTGCAATGTTCCTTACAAAGGAGGTAACTCAAAGAATCCTCCTCCTTTTCAAAGACCATGTGACTGGCCTCATCTCCCATGTTATGAACATGATGTTACTAATGAGCCACCTTTATTAAGCCATTATTATATGGCCAATGACACACTAAATGCTTTACTTTCATAATGCCATTTAACACACATAAAAAAATCACTGAGGTGGTTCTTTTTATCCCCATATTACAGATTAGAAAACAGATGCAGGAGAAGTCAACATCCCCAAAGCCTTCCAGGTTGGAAGAGGCAGTGTGTGGGTTTAAACCTAGGTCTGGTCTGTCTGTCTGTAAGCTTTAAAATCACTCTCTCAAATAGTTTCCCGGTGCATTCAAACATATTTCTGTGTTTTAATAGTTAAATGATGTATTTTTTAAAACCTCATTTCTAAATTGTCTCTTCCAAATGTTTCCTACTCAAAAAATCCCCAATACTATGATTGCATGTCTCATCTTTTTATCTTCCTAATTATTTTCTTCAAGAGCAACAGATTCATAATTGAAGATTTAGAAATTTAAATTCTGCTCAAAGTTCATCTGATGTGAGTTCACTAATTTAGCATGAAATTGTGATTTTCATCAATCCCACATCTATCCATCCACGTACATAATTATTTTCATATTGGTTTGGTCTACATGTTAGGCAGGACCTGCTTTAATGCACACAAACCATGCATTTATGTCATGTGCCTCTTGCTCAAACAGAATAGTGGAATAAAATTTCAAGTAACTAAAACCACTTATAAATAAAATTTTACAGGAGAACAAACTATTCATAATAGTTACTTTCAGGTTATGGGATTATAGGTAATCTGTTTCCTCTTCTAGTCTTCTCTTAAAAATTGGGTTATATTAGGGTTATAATTTTAAAATGTAATCATGTAAAAATAGTCTCAGAAAAAAAGGTTATGAAACAACACATTGGGAACTAAATGCAATTAATAAAAGAATTTCCTAGTGCAAAAAGGAGGTATGTCCCATAAAGTCAGCGATTCTTGCTTATGTGCACTTTAAGCTAGCAAGTCTCATTAATTCACGGGGCTCTAGTATCAGGTGTGGGTGTATCATCAGCTCCTCGAAACTCAATCAATTTAAGAGAAACAGGAGTAGGGGTTTAGTGGATTAGCCCCAACAGGCCATTAATCTGCACATTCTCCATTGTAATCCAGCCCCTACCAACGTGACTGGGGGGAGGGGGGTGGTGGGGAGAATCCCACAAAAACATCCAAACACTCAGAAAAGCTCCCAAGCTGGCTCCCTAGAGACACACATGCTTAGGTCACAGTTTGCTTCTCTTTACTTAACATCAAGACAGCCTTTGTCATCTGTCAAATTTCTTGTTAGTTTTTCTTTTATGCCTTTTGCTGAAATTCTCAGATCAGATATATTTGAAAGGGAACCATGTCGCAATCCCAGGAATAGCTCAGCATTTAATTATCATTTTAAAAATCATTCTCTTGAGTGGCTATGAAGCATAAATCAGAACTATCATTTCATGTTGCAAATTTGTTGAAAAAACATAGTTAAGGTTACCATCTGCATAAATTAGTGGTTGGGGAACCTGGCAAGACTGAGTAATGAAAAGAAAACAGAATAACCAAATTCCAGTAAAAAACGAGCAAGGGATAGTTTTAGAAGATGTAAATGTTATATCTTTTATCATAAATGGATTAGATCCTAATACCTCATTTCTTTATTGCTCTGGCCAATAAGCCAACATTTACATCAAGCAAGAAAACCTATGAGCAAATTCCTGACTCAGGGATTTGTTTATGCCACCAATCTCAAGGCCAAATATTTACTGGATTCCATGAGATCATATACCTATATACAGGCCTTGATAAGTCTAAACCCTAGTTGTAGAATGAAAAGGACGTGGCATTAAATACACATTTTTTTAATTATTAAAAAAAATGTGAGCCAGACTCAGTAGATTGCCTCTGAAGATCATTTTATGAAAAAGACATGATTGTCTTCTTTCTTATTACCTTTAAAATATTCCCCAAACATCCTAGCTTTCCCCTGGTGAATCAGATTCAACCAGCCTCAACTGATTATATGTTATGTGCAGGCATTGTGCTAAACACTTTCACATGAATTGGCTCATTTAATCCCCATGTTTTACATGATATTGCCAAATTCCTTCCTAATTTTGCCCAACATCTTTTGTTCTTCTAGCTTCAGCCATAACAATATGAAACCATTTATCAAGTATATCCTATGTGCTAAGCACTAGGCTGCGTTTTAAAATTTCAGTCTCTCTTAACTGATGTTATAGATGTTACTGCTTCCAGTCTATGAAAGAGGATACTGAGGATTACTTAGAGATTTTAAGTGACTTCCCAAGGTCACAAAACAAGACGTGAAATTCTAAGACTCCAATATATGGACCACATGGTTTTCAGTATATGCTTTTATGAAGCAATGATGCCCACTTGAGTCTTTCCAAGGGTCTCACTAGAGGGCTATAAGGTCATCTTTCTACAAGCATAGTTCAGGCTATTCTCTGATCACCCCTTGTCTTATACTTGTCCATCTTTGAAATCATTGGCCACTTTCCCGCCTACTCACTGTCATGAAAGTTCTTCCTGCAATTTTTCTGCCTTAACGTTTCCCAAACTGGGAAAGTTTAGCATCACTGGACAACTGGACAGTAAACTTGGATAACTCTCGGTAAAAGCCTCTTAACATTATAAAATTCCGAGTTGGAAAGGGACCTAGAAATTACCTGTCCAATGTCCCTGTTTAAATGGAAAAAACTGGGGTCCAGGCCGGTAAAATGACTTCCCCCAGACCACAGAGCTGGTAGCAGCACTCACATCAACATTTTCTAACTTCCGTCCCATTAATCTTTGCTGCCATCCACCTGATATGTTCTTCTGTACAATTTATAGAAATATGTTATTAGAACAATATTCCAGAAGTCTCAAAATTCTGGAGGCGCCTGGGTGGCTCAGTCCATTAAGTGTCCAACTCTTGATTTCAGCTCGGTTAACGTCTCACCGTTCATGGAATCGAGCCCACACTGACAGTGCACAGCCTGCTTGGGATTCTCTCTCTGTCCCTCTCTCTCTCTGCCCCTTTCCTGTTCACACACACATGCACACACGCACTCTCTCACGCGCACTCTCTCTCTCAAAATAAATAAATAAACATTGTTTTTAAAAAGTCTCAAAATTCTGGATTTAGGATAGTGATTTGCTTGTTCTTAACCATGGTTTCTTGTGTCTGATCTGACTTATTGAGCAGAACAACATTTTGAATACCAAAGCTATTTGGGTTTTGTCTAATAGTTTCTGGGGTGGGCCACTGTTGAAAGGATTTTTGAAGGTTTAATCACTGTTCTACATGCTTGTTGACTTTCTCAAGGAATTTAGGCGTACTTCTGGAGACTTATAAAAAGGTTGTGCATTACTTAAAGATGTAATATGGTCAAACCACAAAGAACTTCCTACTGTTTTATCCATTTATCACAATACAGGGATGATTTTAAAGAAATAATTCAATATAAATAAATATCTATGCCTCTTTGACATCAGTTATAGCAACCGCCTTCTAGATATGTCTCTTGAGGCAAGGGACATAAAAGCCAAAATAAACTACTGGAACTTCATCAAAATAAAAAGCTTCTACAAAGAGACAGAAATAATTAATAAAACTAAAAGGCAACCTAAGCAATGGGAGAAGATATTGGCAAATAACATATCTGATTGATAAAGGGTTAGTATCCAAAATATATAAAGAACTTACAAAACTCAACACCGAAAGAACAATTGAAAAGTATGCAGAAGACACAAATAGACATTTTCCAAAGAAGATATACGGATGGCTAACAGACACATGAAAAGATGTTCCACATTACTCATCATCAGGGAAATACAAACCAAAACCACAGTGAGATGTCACTTCATACCTGTCCGAGTGGCTAAAATAAGCACAAGAAACAAGTGCTGATGAGCACGTGGAGAAAAAGGAACCGTCTTGCCCTGTTGGTGGGAATGCAAACTGGTGCAGCCACTCTGGAAAACAGTATGGCGGTTCCTCAAAAAGTTAAAAGTAGAACTATCCTATGATTCAGCAACTGAACGAGTAGGTGTTTACCCAAAGAATACAGAAACATTAATTCAAAGGGATACATGCACCCTGATGTTTACAGCAGCATTATCAACAATAGCCAAATTACAGAAACAGCCCAAGTGTCCACTGATAGATGAATGGATAAAAAAGATGTGATATATAGGATATATATATATATATATATATATATATATATGGGTTTTGTTTACATATACATGTATGTATATATGTATATACGTATATACATACATATATATACATGTATGTATATACGTATATACATATATATATATATATATATATATATATATATAACAGAATATTACTCAGCCACCAAAAAGAATGAAACCTTGCTATTTGCAATGATGTGGATGGGACTAGAGAGTATTATGCTAGGCAAAATAAGTCAGTCAGAGAAAGACAAACACCATATGATTTCACTCATAAATAGAATTTCAGAAACAAAACAAATGAGCAAAAGGGAAAAAAAAGAGAGAGAGAGGCAAACTAAGAAACAGAGTCTTAATCATACAAAACAAACCGATGAGAGGTGGGAGGGGGAGGTGGGAGAAACAGGTGATGGGGGGTAAGAAACAGGTGTTATGATGAGCACTGGGTATTGTACGGAAGCACTGAATCACTATACTGTATACCTGAAGCTAATATTACTAACTAACTAGAATTTAAATGCTAACTAACTAGAATTTAAATAAGAACTTAAAAAAATATCTCTACAGACCAAAAACAAAATAAAACAAGACATATGCCCCCCCAAAATGGCCAAATGTAGAAACCTAGATCTCAAAAACAGGGAAAAAGATAAATATAAATGATGCTATTTTAGATGAATAAGTTACATGGAACTATTGTAAAGAAAGTCCTGAACATTAAAGCGACAGACACCAACTAATGGTTCGCCAAACCGCTGTCCCTCTGCTCCTGGACACAAGGCTAGGGTGCAATTCCCAAGCTCTTTGGCAATAAGATGGGGCCATGTGTCTGACCATAAGTGATGCACACAGCTTTCCTGCTAAGCCCATAAAACCTCTCCCACGATCCTTCTCCTTCTGCTCCATTTGCTGATACTGACCTAGGACAGCATTGGAAACCCTACCCTAGAGAGAGCAGAGCCTCTGTCAGCCTGGAGACTTCCAAGTCACCACAAAGACAAGATTCCTTCCCTTCCACCCCTCCCCCCTCACCATGGCCATATGCACCTTATACATGCACGTGCACACACACGCATTGACACCAACGGCCAATTAATGTGAGCAGGAAGTAAGCTTCTATTGTGTTAGGTCACCAAGATTTTGGTGTTTATCTGTCACAAAGTCTAGGATTTCCTGAACTAACATAGTGAGGAAGCAAACAGGGAAATACTTCAGATACAATGTAGAGTTAAAAAAAACTATAAATATTTAAGGTTGAAAATGTTGTAATTGCAAACTTTGGTAAATAAAAACCTAGTCTATAAGGAATCCATTCGTTTTTCGCAATTTCCTTTGATGCTGTGATTTTGCATTAAAAGGAACTCAATGACTGCCACCATCACTCACGTCTGTGACGCTGAAAACCTGCACACACAGTCCCCAACTTGCAAGGAACCCTGATCAAGGAGGAGCGTTTCAGTTGAACACGCCTTCAGCCCAAACAGCAAATGCACAAACACAACTCTCATTCATTAATTTGTTCAGCACATCTTACCTTCAGATGGGGCACATTACAAGACTTTACCTGGCTCAGTCAAGCCGTAATTTCAGCAGTTCTAAGAGCAGGAGGAAAGAAAAGCGAGGGGGGGTGCACCAACCCATGCAATTAAAATGCATACGACTCTCACTTAGCCACAGCACAGCCCTTCAAAGACCGCACAGAACGTCTTCAACACGGTGGAAAAACAGGGATGGAGTCTATTACAAACACAAAAAATAATGACTTCACTACTTTATATGTCATTCTACCAGGATTTGAGCCTCTGGGACTTAGAGCTGCTATCATCACGGTGATTATAAGAGTCAGCTATCCAGTGACATTCCTGTTCACACCCGGGCCATACAGCAGAAGCCGACTGATTACTCATAGATGCCTCGCTTTCTAACTACTAGTATAATCTCCATATATCTACGGAGAAGTTAATAGGAGGGGCCTTTTTAAAATTAGGGGCCCTAATTTTTTTTTTCAAAATTAAATTAACAAGCAAACTGACCACAACAAACCATCCAACTGAGCATTTCCCCGCAGCTGTGGAGATCACCTAGAAGATTCTAAGCAGAATGTGCAGCCAGTTCTTTCCATTTCTGGGCCCCAGAGTCTCCCCGCTGGTAAGAACTAGTGGTTCAGTTACAGAGGCCAGAGGGAGAAGTCAAGGTCTCTGATCCAAGACTGGAAACACCTTAGGAACCAGAGTCATTTTCTGTATTAGTCTGCACCCAGACTAAAGACTGGGTGGGCTTTTTCCCCCAAAGCACTCTAGTGCAATGCTATAGGGCAGTGAGCTTTCTCAAGTGCTGGCTTCTCGCAAACTGGAATCCAACAAGCACATGCCATATCCTAAGCAAACTCCTTTAACGGGAACAGAGACGACATGGAGAAAGGAACAACAACAACACATCCGCTGATCCTCAGTCTTCCTGATGCAGGTGTTACAGTGTGGAATCAACACAAAGGAGCCAAAATACATTGTAAACAGCTAACAGTGGGTTTGTCAAATGCAGAGATGAGTTCAGTCTGAGAAGAAAATAGGAAGCTATCAAATATATGGCTCCCTGGGAAGGTTCCAGTCAGCTCCGCACGCTCAAAGACCCCCATGCAGTAGAAGCCAAAGGGCAGCCAACAGAGATCTTCTTCATCTCTCCTCCCTCCTGGCCTCACATCTTATCTCCCACTCTCCCACAAAAGCAAGAAAACCATTCTAACCCCACTCCTTGTTACTCATTTATGTAATAATCCAATCATTCATTATTGATCATCTACTAAATGCAAGGCACTGGGTTGAACAATGGGGGGAAAAACCCACAATATTTATGTATCACCTACCATACATTCTATAAGGGCAAAGATCACGACTGATTTGTTCACTACATTGCCTGGCCGAGTGCCTCCCTCAAAGGAGGCATTCACTAACATTTTGTTAATGAATGAACTGACACGTTAAACGCCAGGGGTGGGGGGCAGAGCCCTCCCTCAGATATGTCCCTTTTTTGTTCATTTCAAGAATCCCATGAAGCATTCATTATTATCCCAACCTCACAGAGGAAGAATGGCCTATGCTCACTCAATACATGCTGCCATCAAAACTGTTTTCCTTGAGGGTGAAAGGTAGCTGTGTGTGGTAGGAAGAGGGGGCAGCGGAAGGGGAATATGTTGACTCATATCCTTCAGTAAGTGTGTTTATTCCAATTCTAGCACTGCTGCCAAATGTGTTGTGAAACCAGCGGGACTTGGCTCTGGAAAACTTCACCTGAAAGTCACAGGCTTCATTTCCTACCGCCAGCCCCTTCAGCCACGGGGCATGAAGCATTGGACAAAGTTAAAGATTAATTCTGCATTTACTGTGACAAAGGTCACACCTCTCCCACATGAGGAGGAAAAGGCACTTGCAGGCTGTCTCCTTCACAGCCACAGATAATCTCTCCACTGCCATCCTGATGGTACCTTAATGCAAATGTAATCAAGCCCAAACACTGGCTACCCCATTACCAGCCCAATCCTGCTAATAAAAAGCAATTATGGCTCTCTTAAAAAGTCAATCGTGGACCATCTCTTACCACTTACAGCTCCCCACCCCAACCCATGCACGATGGAAATCCTCCAAAGCTTTGTGTAGGGTTTTATGAGACAGAAAACTGCAAAAAGGTAGAGGGAAGACTCGATTATCAAAGAGGATAAGATGACAATTAGCATACTGCCCACTCCAGAGTCAGCCAGTGGGTTCTGGCTTTTTCCTAGGGTAGAAACACATGGGGGCAAACTAAGTCAGGAGATAAATTCTGCAATGTATATCTGGCTTATTTCAAAAGCTTCTGGGAAGCCACCTGGAACTACAGGTGACACTGGAAAATAACCAGTGATCTGGGCCAAATGAAGCAGAGCGGGTTCAAAGCTTTAACCCTGACTCATGTGTTCCTAATGAAAAGAAAGATGTAAGCTAGAGCTACTTCTTGGGCCTTTAAAGGACGCCTCCCCTGCACTGAGAGGCGCAAGGGTGGTTTTCACTGACAATTTTTGCTTGCAAGGTGTTACTGTTATTGGAATCCTATCTCCCCAACCTCCTCTATCTCAACCTCATCCATCACACCCCACTCTCTAGTGGTTGCCTTATTGACCTCTTGACAGCCCCTGCATTCATCGCGTCTTCTCTAATACTCCTGCCTTTGCAAATGCTCTTTCCCGTGATCACCCTTCCCCCCGTTACACTCCTCCTGGTCAGTCGGCAAAAATCTTCCATTCTCGAGACTCGGCCCAAGAATCGTTTAACACTCTTTTCCTCCCTCCCTCCCACCCCCAGAATGAATCAGATGTCCCTTCTCAATACTTATCAGATTCTGCTGTAACTACTAATATTCTTTAAATTGGTCTCTTACTGGATTGTGAATTGCTGGAGGGAAAGGTCCATGTCTGACTCATTCCTGTAGGTTCCCCAGGACCTCACACATAGTGCACCCTCCATAAATGCTGAGTGATTAAGTGGACAGAGGAAGCCATTTCGTTTTAGGTCTCTATACTTGCTCTACGGTAACTGGACCTTCGAGAGGGTAAAATGGGTATATAATTTAGTGGGCCATGAGGATACCCTCCCAAGTGAACAGAGTGTATTGGAAGTAGGTGTGCAGAGTGGAATAAGGGAAAACGGCTAGAAAATGCTTTGCAGTGCGTCAAGCATCCGTTTCATGTCAACTAGAGAATCTATTGCTTGGTGCACGATCTTCAACAGCACAAAAGCGTGCACGGATGATTCACTTCTCTTAGCCTGCCTCTAATGTTAAAGCCATCACTGTTAATGTTATCATTGTTATTCAAGTACAAAATTGGAGACATTTGCATTTGCTCCACATGAAAATACCAAATCTCAAAGATTAGGGTAAATCAGGTCCATAACAGATAGGACAACTGACTTTTTTTCTTTTTTAAGGTCTGTCACTCAGAATGTTCCATTAATGGCCTAATTGATCTATTAGACCAGTATTTCTTAAATGGGTTTTGTGAGCAAGAATAAAGGCTGACAAGAAGACAAGGAATGGAGTTTCTAAGTTATTGCTTATTGCGATCAAAGTTTAAAAAGAATTGCACATAAACCTTTTTTATGTCCTTTTCCTTACCTCCACTTTAGCTCCTCATAACAAAAGATAAAGTCTAAACTTCTTATCTTGGCTTTCAAGCCCCCTTCACACTGGCCCCAGGTTATTCTTCCAGCCCTGTCTCTAGTCACTTACTCCGGCCCAGCCGCTCCCCATGCCCAGTTCGAAGCACTTCTGATACTTTGTTGGGTTTTTTTGACAGACTATCCTTGCCTCCTTGTGTGCCTTTTCCTTCCTATTCTTTTGAAATCTCATGTATTCTTCCAGCCTTATTCAAATGTCTTCTCCTCTATGAATCCTTCCCTCCCCCACTGGTATCCACCAACAAGAGTTAACTGCTCCTTCTTTACACTCCCACAGCACTTTGTGCCCAACTCTATCCCCTGGCAGGGGGATAGAGTTGGTCCTTGTCAGGTCCTTGTAAGTACTAAGGACCAGGTGTTGTTCATTTTTGTGATTCCTATGCCTGACACAAAGCTAGCTGGCAATCCTGTTTTGCTGAACACTAAAGAAATGACTGAGTTGTTCACTGGCATTTACATGCACAGGTGCAAGGTGTCAATAACAAGTGACAAGTTATTGATGCCAATGGTGATTTTACCGGAGTAGCTCTAGTTCACTGAGTGACCACTACATGTTAGGCACCAGGGCAGGATCTTAAGCATATTTTTTCCAATCCTCATTTTATAGATTTTACAGAGGCTCCGAGAGCTTAAAGATGTTCTCTAAGACCACACACAGGGAGAGAATGCCAAAGGGAGGATTATTATGCACAGGCCTCTCTTCATTCCAAGGCCTATACTTACTCCCCTTTGACAGGTGTCACTTGGCCCACGGTAAATGTATTCCGGACACCATGTTGGCATTTTACAAATAGTAAGTGACAATTACACTGTAGGATCAACAACCTTGGGGAATCAACCATTTTACAGACGAGAAAGCTGCAGTCTCCCCAAACTCAACCATCTACAATCCCAAATAGGCTACAAACCATGCAAAGTGCAGCAGTGGCTGGAGACTTGCAACACAGACTTACAACCCAAAGAAATGTTAGGATTTCACACAAATTTTAACCAAGTTCAGTCCATCGAAGGCATGCCAAGATCCATAATAAAAAAAAATAATAAAAATCATGAAGTAATTAAATATCTGAAGGCACTCTACATTCTCTCAATTCAATAGCTCCCAAGGTGAGCTCATCCCAACTTGCCATAAAAGTGAACCTTTTATTCCAACTGGGACTGTCTTCACTCTACATCACTCATTCCTTCTCCTCTCCTTTGGATGATGTGGTCCCCTCCATCCCTTCTCTCCCACCTCCAACATTTATCTAATATCCTCCTTTTCCTTTGCATCCGGACTTCTCTCTTCTGCAGCATGTATGTCCGTTAGCAAACAACAAGGCATTATTCTTAATGTTTTTGTATCACTATACACTTTGTGCATTACAACTTTGTTCTTCTATCTTAGCAGTCAAGCATTATTCTTATCATTTTACATCACTCTACATTATGCGTATGTACCTCAACTTTGACTTTCTAACTATACCTTAAGCATGGATCATTCCATGATACAGTGACGATACAGGTACTTTACATTTACATAACACAAAGAACATTCAGGATCACCCTCTGAGGTTTCCCTCAACAATTCCTTGAAACGGGCAAAGAGGATATCGTTTCCATGTTACAGAAGAGGAAACTGAGACTCTAAGAGGCTAAGAGACTCACCCAAAGAAGTAATTAAGGAAGAGTCTGACTGCAGAGTGGGTCTTCTAATTTCTATACTCTTTGTATGAAGGCTTGCCACCATACACATTTATGGAACCTGGATCTATCTCTTCCTGACCTAAACCCCAGAGCTACATATGCAATGCTTAACCAAGGTGAAAAGTTGAGGTGTTAGGTGCTGATGGCCAAAGATGGCAAATCAAACCCCCTCTCCTCCCCACCCAAGAAAATGACTGTCCACATTGACACTTCTCTTTCCCCCAGGGGTTTTATATTACTCAGAAAGACTCTCATCTCACGGACAAGAAAGTCCCATCTGTGATGATGGTATCTGTCAGGGACTGGGCTATAGGACATCAAAATGGGAAACTGCATTTACAGGAACCATATTGCCAATAACATCATCAGATAAGTAGTCTTTGTTGGGGTGGGGCTCTTTTTGTGTGTAACGGAATGTTCTCTTTCAAGTCCTATTGACGGCATACGTAGTTTGCCATTTTGGAAGCACTTTAAAGCTGGGTTTATACAGAGTTATAATTTACAAGCAGAAAGAGGCTTATGGCCCCCTGGGTAATAAGTACTCCGTTGTTCCCAGGTGATTTATTAAACTTTCCAAGCCTCACCTGAGTACTGGGCTCAAAGAGATAAAGTGGGTTTTACTCATAATATGCACCAAAGCCCAATACTACCAACCTCGTTTATATGAGAAAGTGAAGAGACATTTCAAAGTTGTGAAGCCAAGGCCTCCTTGAAAGTAGGATTCATACTCAGTGTTATAAAATGCGCTTGCTCATGATGTTCTTTTGCTTTTAAACAAGTTGAAGGAAGGAAGGTAAAGGCTCTGTTCTTTCCTGGCCTCACAAACCTGTGCAATGCCTGATTTGGAGGGAGAAAAAAAAATAATTCTATTACTGCAAGCTTCCTGTGCCTCAGATACCGTGCTAAGTGAAAATCACTTAATATGTTATAATCCATGTTACGAAGGGGTGGGGTAGGTACTATGATCCCCTTTCCACACATAAAGACACAGAAGTTGAACCATTTTAATTTTCCAATTAGGAAAAGAACGTATGAAATATTCCTTGCTTATAGGGATTGCTGACCACCAGGTGCGGGTGGCAAACCCAGGTAGTAGTATCCACTGTTTGACTGACAGTCATATACAACTCAAATGCTACCTGATTTCTAGTCCTGAACTGCAATCACCCTAAACCTTCACTTCCAAACTCTCTAACTCACATCCATTTCACATAATTCATTCTTTCAGTCTGGAGACCTCGCAATAAAAAAACACTTACAAAAAAACATTTACAAGAACTCTTGATCCCAAAAGAAATGAAATACTGAATTCTGACTCAGTTAGACCTGGGTGTGACCCCTCCACGCTGAACTGCTGTGGGCTTTGGCTGCCTCATCTATAAAACTACCCTACAAATTCTTAGATGAATTAAAATATGTGCAATATTATATAATACCCGTGAAAGCACCACATAATTTTAATTGCTATTGCTATTATTATGAATAAACTGACAAAAAAGTAAAGTTACATAGAGGCACGTAGGATGTGTTGTGGAAATTAAATCCGACAGCTGTCTTTGGACCTGGAAATTCTCTCCTGGCGCTGCTAAGCATTCATTCTCGCTGATCTGAGCTGCTTTTGTAAGATTGGAATGGTGCTCTTGCTAACATAGAAAAAAAACATCCTGGTTCTCCTCTCTCTCCCTCTCTCTTCCCCCCTCCCTCCCTCTCCCTCTCTCTCCCCCCCCCCCTCCCCCTTCATTCCTCTTCACAGATTTTCGCTGCCTTACACTTTTGGGAAAATGACATCTGAGTCTGATGTGGAACAGAACTCCCAGATCGTGGCATTCCTTCTTAAACCTAGCTGTGCTGTCCTTTTAGTAGCCAAAATTGAAATGCTCTCTCAAACAGAAGGTACACATGCTACAGCCCCAGCAGTTAGTTAAGCCTGGTCAAGTGGACCCCCAGTCCCCTCTGTTGACAGCTTCATCACAACCAAGTGACGAGTGCAGAGCCATCAAATACATGAAAACCAGGGCTCTGTATTTTAACAAATATAGCCACTCAGGCCCAGGCAAAAAAAAAATGCCTTGGGTACACTTAATTTGGGGAATGGGGAGGGAGAGGGTAGGAATCTTTGGTTAACAAAGCACTAAGCACCAGAGTGTTCCTGAAAGTCAAGGCTACCAAGTGAAATGCAGTCACTATAGGCCAGACCTACCACCAAAATGTTCCTTCTGTAAAGTGTTTACACTGCAGATTTTTGCTGACCTTTTCTAGTCATGAAGTCCACCCCACCAATGCATCCATCACGGATGCCTGGTGACTCAGGAAGAATTAGTACCCATTTACTGGGTAGGGTAATTCATCCCAAGATAGAAGAGAGGTGCCTTGTTTTTTAAATTTTTTTAAAATTTAAGATGTAGTAGGTTCTATGATCAGAGGGTTATGTTCCTTTTGGTAAAAGCTCAGTCGTGAGTAAATTAAAACTGCAAATCATGGAAACAGAAATGAAAGACCCACTAAACTCTCCCTGAGCCGCAATTATTCAACCTTAGTGCACTGTATACCTATACCTCTTAAGGCTGCTAAACTGTGGCAACTGTGAGTCATAATTATATTATTAATCAGAATTAGGACGTACATGGATACCACTGAACGTGTAGTTGTTTTAGGAGGGAGGCCACCTTGGCCCTGGAGAAAGTACAGTCTTTGAAAATTAAGTTTATGGATGTGTAAATGTAGAGTCCATAATGTTGCAACTCTGCAACATTAATGTCTTCATACAGTGCAAATTAATGCAGAGCCTAACTAGGCATTTGGAACGCTAACCTAGTTTTCTGTGTTTAGCTAATAGCTGGCAATTTTGCTTACACTTTTATCCTCTCATTACATAGCAATGATGATCATTTAGTAAATACATGTGAAAGGCCACATACTCCATAGCACCTCTTCTGGGTTGGAAATAACCCCTTCCTAATACTTGCATTTATATAATTTAGTTACTGATACACCAAGTCAAGTGCAGCTGTGATAAGGAGCCCACTAGTGCCTCTTTTGGAAGCTAAGAACAGACCCATTCTCAAAGGGTTCCTTTGTAATGGCCTGACCAAATAAATGCAGGGTAGGGGTGGGAGACAAAGGACTGTGGGGGGTCCAGAGCCTCAATGCATGTTAACCCTTTGTAAACCTTAAAGGGACTCAGTTGGCTTCTCTGCTTTGCAAATTATTTATGATGGTGAAGAAAGGTAAGGAAAGGCTATTTTCTAACTAGTGAAATATTAAGGAACGAGAGAGTTTGGAATAGACATGTAGAAGAGAAAGACGTAAACTGTGGTCTTCTAAGGTGCCATCCAGTCCATTCCTGGACATATGACTGATATCAGCCCTTACAAGTCACCAGGGAATGTTTCCTTTCAGACGCAGAGGGGGTAAAACAGGTCCCACTAGAGGATTTGGGGTGGTCCCAGGGTACTTTTTCTTGTCTCTAAAGTATTACAGAGGCAAATCCTTAGTTTGGTGGCAAAGCCCCAAACAGAATGATTTTGAATTCAAGATTCCCCATTCCTGCCCTAGGAAGAGAAAGTTGACACTGAGCAGTGGTATTTGGAACGAGGTCCAGGGTGTGCACAGACAAGGATTTTGGAGATCCAGAACCAGAACTAGCTTAGAGGGTGGGGATTGGCTGGGCCAGGGAAGATGCAGGAAACAGGTCCCTCCACCTCAGTGCTGCTCAAACCTGTCTGCTCACAGGGGCAAGGTGCCTGTTCTCCTCTTTTGGTGGCTTCAGCGGGAAGTTGGCTGAGTCCCCAATTCTGCAGAGGGAATGCAGGCTGAGGGGAGCGCTGGGAATGGGTCCTACCCTAGGCACTTTAATGACAGGTGTGAGGGGAAATGGGGTAGACACTCTCAGTGGGAGGAGACACTGAACCGAACTGGGAAATACTGCTGATCCTGGGGCTTTTTCTCATGGCTCCCCTCCACACAGCCAACTCCCTGCACCAACAAAGACACTGCTTGGAAATCAGAATCCCCTCCAACACGAAGACACACAGGCAGGCAGGCACAAACCCTACCCGATTCACCTCATCAACTCCTGAAACCACAGACTGACATAAGTGGCCTCAGGTCAGTGAGGCTGAGCTACCATTCCACTGGGAATTAGGAAAGGCTACCATCTAGAGTGGTATTTCCCACAGAGTGTTGTTTCAGGCAGGCTTGGCTTTTACTTGATGTGGAGCATGGCATGCTAGCATGTTTTAGACCACCAGTTCTGATGTGCTTGGGGAAGGCACGGAGGACCTCCACATCCCTCTCGTCCCTGCTGGTGGCACTCTCCAGTCCCGCATCCTCCCGCAGTCTCTTGAAAGTGCCTAGATACCAGGGCAGGGCTCTGCGTCCATTTTGCCTGCCTGGAACCTCCGAGTTTGGGAACTTTGAAAGCCAGGGGATGGGGGTGGGGGTTGCCAAGGCTCAGATTTGGGGGCCAGAGTTCTCAGCAGGAAAGCCGTTGAAAATCAACACCCATCTGCCTCTTGTTTCTCATCCCCCACCCCTTCTATGTTCCAGGACTCCTAACAGATAATAACCATCTCTCTCTCTCTTCTCTCTCTCTCTCTCTCTCTCTCTCTCTCTCACACACACACACACACACACACACACCCACCCTTGGGCTTAGAAGGTTTTTCATTCTCAAGGCAGCAAACCCTCAGAACTGAAAGGATCTCTGCCACCCCCCCTTCCCCTCCCATCCCGCGAGGCTACTTGAGCGCCTACACACAATAAAATCCCACACATTCCCAACAGCACAACAGAACCCCAACCCGCCAGGGGTTCCAGCGCGTCCCATACCTGATATGCAGACGATGAAATTGGCTTGAAGAAGAAAAAGCACCTCCCAGACTATTTCCATCCTCTGATTCTCATTCCAAGTGCATCACTCGACGGGAAAAAGGGGGGGAAGGGGAGAGCCCGACACGGCACACACACATACAAACACGCACACACTTGCGAGCGAGCGCACACTCGCACTCCCACCCGACAGCCGGCCAGGGACAGTCACCCCCAAGATCAATATCGCAGTTTGAATTGTTCCGGCAAATCTCCCCTCGGGCTCGACGGATGTGCGCCCCAGATGTGCTGACACATGTCCGATGCCTCGCTGCCCCGGAGGTCTCCCCGATCGCCGGTCTCCGCTCCTCCTCGCACGAGAGGCGGAAACAGCACTAGCAGCGGCGGAGGCAGCCACCTGAAGCCACCAGCGCCGGGCTCTTCCTGCAAAAACGAGACCCCGATCCGCCTGGCGCCCCAAGAAGACATAGACGATAGCCCCCCGCCGGGCCGCGCTGCACAGTTCCGGGCCCCCGGCGCTCGCAGCTCGCTGGCTAAGCCCAGGCAGTCCGCGACAAGTTGCCCTCGAAGTCCGCCCCCCTCACCGGGGCATGGTCAGAGGCCGGCTGCCGCGCTCCGGGGCCGCTCTCCTCCTGCTTCCGGGGGGCGGGGGGAGGAGACGCCACCGCAGACAGGGAGACAGAGAAAGAGAGGCAGAAATTATTGCCCGAAACCGCCGGCAGGCTCCGCCGACCCTCCCTGCTCCCCAAGTCGCGCGCAGCCCGCCGCCTCCGAGTCCGGCTCGGGCGGCGCATCCAGGGCGCCAAGCGCCGAAGGCGGGGAGCCGGGGACCCGGGCGCGTCGGGGGCCCGCGGGCTCCCCACGTCGCGCGCGCGCTTTCGGTCCCTCTGCTATTTTCCTAGGCTCCCCGGAACCCCCGTTGCCTCGCTTCCATCGCCCGCAACTAGCACCGCCGCCGCCGCCGCGATTTTCCGCAATGCAACTGCAGGGGTCGTTATTTCCTCGCCTACGGAGCCCGACGCTGCCCGATTCGGAGGGGAGGAGGAGGGCAGGTGGGGCGGGAGGAGGGGGAGGAGGGGGCGGCCCGGCCAGGTGAGCGTCCCCGCCGCCGCCGCCGGCCCCCGCCGCAGCCCCGCCGCCCGGCGCCCGGGGGCGGAGGCAGGAGGCCGGGCTGGGGAGCCCAGGCTTAGCGCGGCCATAAGGAGGAGGCGAAGGCTGGGCGTCGGAGCCGCGGGCCAGCGCGGAGGCGCCTGGGCCCCGGCCGCTCGGTCGCCCACCAGGACTGGGAGTTTCTCATCTCCTTGGAAAGAACTTCGCGCCCGCCGCTGGGGCGCGGGAGACCCGGGCGGGACTCAGCCGGGGCGCTGTGATGCGCTCTCCCCCTGCTGCGGAATAGTGGGGATTTTTTTTTTTTTTTTTTTGCATAATTCATTCCCTGCCCTCTCCCGCTCGTCCCTCTCCTGCCCCCCCTCCTCCTTCCCCCTTTCCGCTCCAGTGCCAGAACACTACTTACCCCAGAGTTCTCCTCTCTGTACGTTCCTAGACCAGGTGCAACTCTCGCCCGCGAGTCCCTCACCTCCCTCCTCCCCGAAGGGGGAAAAACCGTCTTTCCAAGTCCGGGTGCGAGCAGTGGCCGCCGCCAAACTGCGCCTCCGCTCAGCTCCGGGCGGATCCGAGACTATTGGAAACCCGGGCTTGAGGGGAGCCGGCTTCCCTTCTTTTCTGTTTTTTTTAGTCTGCTTTTCTTTCGGGAAGCTCAAGTGCTTTGGAGGCTTTTGCTGGGCTCCAGAATACTCTCTGCCAGCGATACTCAGCTGCTTCCACCGAAGGAGATTTCCCCACCAAATCCGCGCGCGCGCGCGCGCACACACGCCCAGCGCGCGGCTTTCCGAGTCCCGGGGGGAAGGTGGGGGCGGTGTGAGCACCACCCACCGCCGCGGCGGAGGCCGAGGCCCAGGCCCGAGGCCGCGGGTGCGCAGAACGACTCGCCGCGACCCGGGGAAGGACGTGCGTCCGGGCGGCCGCTTGGAATGCAGATGCGGGGGAATTGGGAGGAAACCCTGCGCTCGGGACTGTTCGCCCGAGAAGAGGGCTGGGAGCGAGAGAAGAAAAGAAAAATTGTAGCACATTTGCATCGCCTCTCTCGCCGCAGCAGCGGGTAGAGAAAGCCCCAGACCTACCTCTTTGGGAGAGCTGGAGAAGAGGAGGGCAGGGGAGGGGAATCCCTGGAAAGATCTCGGATTTCTCGGCGCACTTGTCCGGATTGCAAACTGTGACGTTTGGAGATCTTGCACAAGCGCGGATGGACACACACAACAAACACAAACACACACGTAACCCAAAGGGTATTTTTTGCACTTTTTAATTTTTCGTGTTTAGAAGCCATTTCCGTGTGAGTCTCGGTCTAATCACCGCAGAAAGGGCGGAGGAGTGGAGAGGGAGCAGGAGAGGGAAAGAGGGTACCGTGCCTCCGCACAGAGTCAATTGAGGGAGGCTTGCAGGCTGTGTGGCATGGGAGGGCGGGCAGGGTTGGAGCCAAAGGAGTAACACTGCGGCGCTCCAGGCTTCTTGAACCGACTTCAACTGCCCTGGAGTCTGGCGGGTCTTTTTGCGGAGTGGGAAGCGTGGAGGTGGGGGTAGGGGTAGGGGTGGGAGGGAGCGGAGCCGAACAGCCTGGGCTGCCTGGGTTGGACAGACTTGGGGAGTTGCGTAGCCCTGCCACCTCTGGGGATTGGCAAAAGGAACCGCCGGCTGACTTGAACAAGGAGGTGTGGCCGAAGGATCTGTTCTCCGGTGACGGCCAAGGACTTGAGGTGGTCAGCACATGAAAAATCCCGGCCCAGATGAAGAAAGTCCAAGATTCTTACGTGGGGGGGGGGGGGGGGGGGGCGGGGGGGGGCTTCGAGGCTCGGCGGGGAAGTCACATTTAAAGAACCTGAGATAGTGGGAATTAGCACATTTGGGAAATAGGTGGGGGATGTTTGTCTCCGTGCCTTGAAAGTCGACCGCGCGAAAAGAGATTTTTGAAGGGAAAGAGAGGAAAGCAGTTTGCCAAAGATGAAGAAATCCCACCCTAGCAGGGTTTGGAAACATGGGCAGTGAGTGACCTTCTGCACTTGGGAGTGGAATTGGCTGCCAGCAGGAGACCTCTCTCTGGAAGCAGAAGCGGGCGCCTGGATTTTTATACCACGACCCATTTATTTATTAATGAATTGTGCATATATTAAGCGAGCGCCTTATACGTGGCAAGCACTGTGGCGAGATGCTGGAGTTTCCTAATTGAAAAATCCATAAACCTTTCTTTCAGAATGCTTACAGGCCATATTCTACATTTTGCCTTAAGAGCCAATGCCAGTAAAATAATACTTAACCCCCCCCCCCCTTTTCAACTTGTGCACCGACCTTCTGTACTCCCAAGGAATAGTTAATCTATGCTCTGCCACCAAGTCCTTTCAATAAAAAAAAAAAATCAATTCATTTGATAGTATTTAAATAAAAATGGTGGCACGCATCAATTTTTTTTTGCTATGTGTCATGTATTGCCAAATCCTTTTGTCATTACATCTATATGAGAGAAATATCATTATTACTTCCATTTTACAGATGATGAAAGAGAGCCCCAGAGTAGTTATTTGCCCAAGGTGTCACAGTTATTAATTGGTAGTGTAGAGGCATTTCTACAGGCATTTCAAACTCAGAAGACATGCCCCACCAACTCCCTTCATGCTCTCTCTGCAAAATGAAAAGTATCATCCTGGGGAGCTTATTTTGTATTTAGGTAAAGCAGGAGCCCTCACTAGACACAGCTAGAAATTAAACAAAGGCGGGGTGAAATGTAATGGCATCTTATGCAGTTGAGAACTTCACTACTGTAGAATTGAGAGAAAGACCAGATCACTGGGATTTAGAGGTAATCAAAGGCATTTCTAATGAAAGAATCCAAGAGCCTGCTAACTGCCGATTCTGTTCTCCACACTTGGAAGATAGCTCTGAACACAACGGTTCCTCAACATTTAGTTTCAATATTCTCATTTCCTAGAAGAAAAAAAAAACTTTTTTTAGTCATTTCTAGGCTTAACCTGTATGTCTTTTTAAGAAAATCTCCATGTTAATCCAGAAGATAACTCAGAAAAAGCATGCACTACTAAGTAGGAACCTTCTGTCTTCACTCTTTACTGAACTGTTTATTTTTTTAGTCTATAAAACAAAAGAAATGAAAAAATAAGTCTATGTAGCTAGGAATATTAATTCACAAGTTTTTTTTCATATTTTAATGAGCTTGTGCCCATATCTTGATAAGGACAAAGAATCTCTCTCCTGTATATCTGCCTTCATCTTTTGTCTCTGTCCTGCTCTACATTTTCTTCCCTATGAATTCAGTGCCAATATGTTACACATATAACAGAAAGTCTTCGCTAAGCCCAGGTGTGGGGGCCAGTTCCGGTTTCCCATGGAAAGCAGTGGATTACAATTCTCCCCAGGAAAAGACAATATTGAAATCCTTTGGATTCTTTGCCCATGTTCTCTTTTTGTCAGTCCCATAGAAAGAAGAGTGACTTACCTGATTGGTAAAATTTTGAGGAGCTTGATAACCATTAAGGCACATTCCCCAGAGTCTGGACATCCGTATTAGAAGCCAAAGCAGGTCCATCTGTCTCAGTGAACCTGCGTTCGGGCACAATGGGCTCACTATTTCACTGGTCTCCATCCCACATCTAACTTGGAAAGAATAGTGGTTGCCTAAGAGGGGTGGAGGAATGGAGAGGGTCAGGAGGGTGGGGTTACAAAGGATAAAAAGGAAACTTTTTAGAGTAATGGATATGATCAGTATCTTAACTGTGTTGGTGGTTTATGGGTGTATAGATATGTCAAAAGTTATCAAATTGTGCACTTTAAACATGTGCAGTTGATTTTATGTCAATTAAATCTCAAGATTATCCATCCAGATGGATGATTCACTTTTGCAAACATAAGTCAGAGACTGTAATCGTAAATAATCATAAATAGATACATTTAATAAACCATGGCTGGGCTAGGCTTGGAACTCATCCTTAGTGTGCTGTTATTGTTCTATGTGAATTGTTGCTTACTACCAAATTGCTCAGACTTTGTGAAATGTTAAAAATTAAAGGAGTTTTTCTTTCTTTAGTTTGGAAGCTATTATGTAAAGTGGTGGTTCTGACACTGTATCTGTATCTTTGTTTTACAGGTATTGGAATATGATGTCATGAAATCATCCTCTTGGGAACATAGGATAAACTCTCCTTGTATTAAGTGGGGAGTATTCCCTTAAAGGCAATAGAAATCATTCATTCAGTCATTCCTGGAGAAAGGCAGATCTTGGAGCAGAAATGAAAACTTAGGAGATGCGTCTTAGAGTGAGTTGACCAAGGAATCCTTTTCTTCAGAGTTAGGATGAGAGGCAAAGGAGTCTGTACATTCAGGAGCGTGTTTAATGGTGATGGGAAATTGCATTCTGCCACTGAGACACAGGCTACGAGCTACCTGGGGAGGAAGCCTTTTGGTAAGGCATGAACATACCAGGAGCAAAACCAGTAAGATTGGCATGTAATTCTGTTATCTGAGAGCAGTCATATCTAGTAACCAGTTAAAAGTTAGTCTCTGAATGTTTTTCCTTTCTGCTATCCCTTCAGATGACTATTGATGAACATGATAACGTTGTGTGGGAAAATCTCTGTGCCAACACCCAATGCAGCCATTCCAAAACCAATATGGAGATGGTATCAGAAGCAGAAGCAAACTCTTGGTGGTACCCCAAACTGCAGAGTGTGATGGACAGTGACACAAAGAGCAGCCCGTTGGCAGACCAGAGAACTATGTGGGTGGTGGTAAAGACCCTGGTGATAACATGGATTGTGAGCAGAGATGCCTTATCCCCTCAGGGACTCTTTAAGAGTTAGGGGGAGACCTGAAAAGGGGTGGGGGGCAGGACTCTGCTCTCCAGTGGGCAGGTTGAGGCCATGAAGCAGTATGTTAGTGTCCTGTTGCTGTTGTGATAAATTAGGATAAACTTAGTGGCTTAAAACACACACTTTTTATCCCGTGGTTCTGAAGGTCAGAAGTCTGAAATGAGTCTTCTGGGGCTATAATCAAGGTGTCTGCAGGACTGTGTTCTTTCTGGAGGCTCAAGAAGAGGACCCCATTCCTTGCCTTTTCCAGGTTCAAGAGGTCATGTGCATTCCTTGGCTCATGGTTTCTTTTCAGCAATGGCTTTACTCCAATCTCTGCTTTCGTCTTTATTCCCTGTTTTCCTTCTAAGGACTCTTGTGGTTACACTGGGTGGGCCCACTTAAATAACGCAGGGTTGTCGCTCCATCTCAAAACCCTTCACTGAAGGGCATCTAGAGAATCTCTTCTGCCATATAAGGTAACATACTTGTGGATTCTAGGGATTAGGTGGGGGTGGGGATGGGGGTGCATTAGTCTGCATACCACAAACAGGTAGATATTTGGGTCACATGAAAAGTGCCAAATGTAGATCAATGGAGCCTCTCAGGAAGTAATTGAAATAAAAGAAAAGCTTGACACTTTTCAATACCATTCAGTAATATACCTTATATTTTTCAACGGCGAGTTCATGTGGGTTGGTATGAGACCAAGGCGTTGGTATGAGACCTTGTTCTCTATAAATGAGTCAATCAGGAGGAGGTGTTGATATGTTTGAGTGGATGCAGTTCACCTCTCTGGACACAGAATGTGACGATGTTAAGATGGCATATACCACAGGAAAACAGGTCAACATCTTCCTCTCTTTGACATCAGGCTGGATAACAGGTTTGTTACCACCAGTGTGCAGGATATTTTGTAACTAGGATTTCTTCTCATTCCTTTTTGTAATTTGTGACCAACATAAAGGAATTTTATGTTTTCAAAGGAGATAGCAGACATTTTATTCCTATCAAACATTATGCCTTATTTGGCACTTAACTTCAGGCAGATGAACAGTAACTAGGGATGATACACCCTAACTGGATGGCATTTTGGCCAATGATTTGGGCATCATTTTGGAAGTCAGTGAAACCCATTCTATACCTTTTCTCTTTTCATCAGTGTGAATTTCTCTTACATATCCAATTTCCTGAACTCGGGCTCTTACACACGGAAGACTTGTTTGCAATGAAGAAACAGCAGGAACTTTGTCAATGATTGCTGGAGAATTGAATAGGTTTATTTGTTGATTTAAATAGCTCCATACTTTCTTGCATTTTTGTCACGGATTTGATGGTAGATGTTTTACAGTCCATTTCGAGTGCACACTAATAAAATTCTAGACATGATCTAACCCCTTAATTTCAGGGTGAGAAGATGAAGGGGTTAAGGTGTCCAAGTTCAAATATAAGCAGAAGCAGAGGCAGAGTTAGAACTTGACTCCAGCCTTCCTAATTATTTATTTTTAAACCTTCATTGGTTTGCAAACTGGTCCCGTACACAGAGGGCAAGGGGAAACTAAAGGGGCAGAGCACTCTGGACCAGTAGGTGGCAGGTTTGATGAGTAAGGGAACTTACACATGAGGCTCATCTTGTGGCAGCAAGCTAAATAGACCTCTGCACCCATCCAGAATCCTAAAAGTTTATAGAGAGGCCTTAACCAGATTCAGTCACGTGTTCAGTACAGAAGGTCTCAACAGCATCTTACTCTCTCCTTGAAACAGCTCCTACGATAGGATCTGTAGACAGAGCACATGAGCCAAGGACAGGGGACGAGATGAGGAGTCTCTGATTGCCTGGTCCCGCTTTGAAGGGCAGCTAGAAGCCATGTCCTCTCGATGACCTTCTCCAACAACCTACCCTGCCCATCCTTCTTTCTGTTGTTACTAAGTAACGCACTGCAGCAGCTGAAACACAGAAGATAAATAGATTATCCAAATCCATACAACTCCGTGGAAGATGCTTTTCCTGGATTTTCTGCTGCTTTCTGTCCAATGGACTTTCCACTCCACCCTGTCATTTGTGTGTATGTGTGTCTGTGTGTGTACGTGTGTGTGTGTGTACACGTGTATTTTTTTACATTAAATGCTTTCTGGTGAAGTGTCATACCAATACGACTTCTCTCGTCTTCTTAAGCCAGCTGCAGTAACTTCAGGTAGCAGTTATAGATCAAGATAGAGGATTTTAGCTTCATAATGGTTCTAAGGTTTAAAGAAAGGCTTCAATTAGAACAACAGTATGCTCCTATCTGAGCTTGTATAATTTTGGAGTTAGCAACTAATGCATTAGGTTTTTAAATTATTTGCCAAGATATTTTTTCCCATCGCCTCCCCAATGATTAGCATTAAAATTATAAGTATTAAGTTTCGCTTTTTAGTTTGCCCTTGAAAACCACGTTCTGGTTCACTACTCAGCATTTTCTACAGGCTGAATTAGAGAGTCTTATGTCCCATTTATTTGTTAGAAAAAGCTACGAATAATGAGGGTGGCAGATAGACCCGCCCCAAATATTTGGAGGCTCAGGTCAAGAGTAAATCTGAAGGAGTCTTCCCTCCCCAAGCTATAGCCTTTGCTCTGTCTCTTCAGCAGCCAGACACCGTCTCCCATTGTCAGGGGCCTCATGTGGGGTCTTTCGTGCTTAAGTGAGATGCCTCAAGGTTAAGTGCTTCAAGCCTGTGTTTCTTCCACACACACTTCTTTAAAGAGCCATGTCTTGGCCACGCCCTCAGTCCTGGGTAGGCACTCACCAGCACTACAGTCACTCTTGGGAAAACAGACCTGCCCCCTCAACAGTATTAGACATCAAATGCTTGTGCCCTTTTCTTCAAAGCATTGAAAATGTTTGATATTGAGGAATACTGCAACTGGAAGATTCTGAAAAGAATTCCATTTCTGGTTTTTTTTTAGATTTTTTTAAAGTTTATTTATTATTGAGAGACAGAGAGAGACAGAGCCTGAGCACGGGAGGGGCAGAGAGAGGAGGAGACACAGAATCTGAAGGAGGCTCTAGGCTCTGAGCTGTCAGCACAGAGCCTGACACAGGCCACATGTCACATGACCGTGAGGTCATGACCTGAGCCGAAGTCAGATGCTCAACTGACTGAGCCACACAGGCGCCCCAAAAGAATCCCATTTTTAAATCAACACAGAGGAGACCTTGCTGTAAGGGGTCTCCACATCTCCCTTGTTTCCTTCTCCTGCACATGGAATTTCTCGATTTTCAGCCAACTTCAGCAACAGATATATTTTTTTTCTTCCTGATACGACTGCGTGGATTTAATAAAGCAGGGGCTGGATTGCCATGGTAGGGAACCCACCAAGCTCTGTGTCTGTTCTCTGCTGCTGGACAGAGGAGAAAACTCATTAAAACAAAAAGAACTTCCTGCCAAGCAGAACAGGAGAGATATGAGTAGCCATAACCCTACCGCAGAGTTAACAACACTTGAGACCAAAGAGGGTTGTAAGACTAGGGCTTTTGTTACAAAGATGTAAACATGCCTTTGTCAGGGACTGTAACATATCAAGATTGTAGCAAATGTCACATAAACTTATAACCCAGCGATGGTTTTCATCTCATCGACTTGAATACTTTCTCTTAATGAATCTTTTAAGACCCTTATGAGCTGATGTTACCTTACGTTGAAATTCCTCTTGGGAGGGGAAAGAACATAAAAATATCACATGTGCAAACATATTTCCTTTTCATCTCCCTTAAGTTATTTTTAGGAAAATGGATTTTAAATGGATGCGAATGAGATCTTCAGTGTGCTTTAAATGATCAACTATTAAAAAAGAGAGCATTCACTTCATGTCACTAATTTCTCTCGTAAGAAAATAGGAGTTCCTGGTGGCTGTTTCTCACTCTCCTACCTACAAAACGGGACACAGATTTTCATCGTACCCTCTTCATTTCCGGTTTTTCATTAGAGAGAAAATGAGTGGAATGAGTCCTATTTTCTCCTCTCCTGTAAGTGAATTTCAGAAGGCGGCAGTGGTAACGTTTGGAGGTGTTGCCATAATAATTTTTGGATTCTTGCATTCCGCTCATCAATAACTAATTGAATTAGCTTGTTCAATAGTCCTCACTAACCAAAGAAAGAGAACTGGGCCCCTAATAAAGCAGAATGTGAGTGCCACTCTCAAAGATTTCTCATTTACATGCAGGAATTTCATAAAATTCTCAAAGAAAATTGATTTTAATATACTTGAATTGCAATGACTTTTAAGGAGGCGCGGGGTGATTGTGTCATAAAATCAAATGATGGAGAGCTTGGATAAGGCCCATTGGTAAAGGGAAGTCGGGTCGATCACGGTGCAGACACTGATTTTGTTCCAAACCAGCCACGGAACACTGTCAAGAGAGCCTCTTCTGGCCACCTGCTCCCAGCTAACCACTTTACACCAGCAGGGTGCAACCTTGAGTCAGCCTGGATATGCCTTATCACTGTGGAAAAGCAATGGCCAGACTTGGAGGTAACTAGAGGTAAGGGGACCTAAGAGCGTCCCCCTACACCATTCCCACAGAGGGGAAGACTCTCCTAGCTACTCTAGAGGAAACCCAAATTAGATAACGTGGACCCAGTGAACGAAGCAGGGTCCTGTCGGAACACAAAAACCACTCGTTATTTTTCTGAGAGAATTTAATGTAGAGAATTGGTTGAACAGGCATTGGATGACCGAATAGCCAACAGGAAACACTAAATTAACAGGGACAGAGTAAGTGTAGGGAACAGCTACCACTGTCATGATAGGGGAGACAAAGCAAAGATGTCAGGGTTATCAGAAGTCTTGGGGGAGGGGTCCCTGTTGGTCTAGCACCCATACCCCTCAAGAGAAGGTGCTCTCCCATTGGTGCTGGTACCTGAGAAACTCTGAGGAGGGGTTGTCACTCAGACCCCTAAGGAGGGTATTGCTCCGCTGAGACCAATATCTTTTATCTCTGATGCGGCGCAAAGGGGGCAGCTTTTGACACCACTGGAAAAGACTGGAAATTGGAACAACTGCCCCTTGCTGAAGCAAAAACTGGATGCAAAACTGAATGCATCAAGTCCTTTCTCTGCTTCCCGCCTTCTAATCTCCCTCTACCACCCCCTGTTGGCAAAAACCTAGCAGAGAAGAGCCTGACAAAAGAGAAAGGTGCTTGCTAAAGACTCAGCCACAGCATCGCAGAGGATGGAAGGAATTGAAAAGGAGGGATGATAGGTTAATAACTGGCACCCTCTAATTACAACGACAGGACTTTGATGGAGGAAAATTATCCTCTCATGCTATAGAGTTACATAGGTTGCTGTCGTCCAGGATTTTGAAAATGAAGTGTTGCTTCTTGGCTGCTTTTTACAGGGCTTGATGAGACCTAACCAGCACTCTTCTCTCTGATTCACCAGCAGTTCTGATACGTTACACATAACTTCATATATGCCATATGCAATTTCCCAGAACCTGTTTCTGTGTTAATTTCCCATTGCCTTATGAGACTAAGCAGCCTATCCCAAAGTCTCTTCCCTGCCTTCTAATATCATAACTTTGGCTTTTCCACCATAATCAAAGGCTAAGCCCTCCTCCTAAGAATGATTGGGACCAGCTTCCAAATAGCCAGTGGTGCCAAAGATCATGCTTCACTTCCATGTTCCTAGAACCTGCCAGATAACAGTATAGAGGCAAACAGAAAAGAGGTCTTCTAGTCTGGAAACTCGATCCTAAGGTTGTCTGAATTGGATAGGCAATACATCTGACCTACAGACTTAGAAACCATTATAGGAACTCAGAAAAGAAATGTCCAATATGAACCAAGCAAAGCTTGACGGCAGAGGTGAGTCACTCTAAATTCAAAAGTAGCTAACCTTAGCCCTGCAGAGAGCACAGTGGATGAAAAAGGACTGGACCTCAAATCGGAAGGCTGGTGTTTGAATCTGAGGTCTACCATTCACCATCTGTGAGATTTCAAAAGGCACTTGAGTGCTTTAAGCCACAGTTTCCTTTACAAAAGCAGAATAAAAACATCTCTCGTATAGAATTGTTGAGATAATTGCATGAATAGTATACATAAAAGCATTTAATGCATTCTAGACACTTAATAATTATTAACCTAAATCTATAAGGACCCGTAATTGGAAAATGTAACCTGTGGTTTAAAAAAAAAACATGCCAACCGGGAATTTTAAAACATCAGGCAGCAGACACTCAGCATATACCAAGATATGGCTCTCATGCACCCTGTTCTGTATCCCTTTCCACCCTAGCTACTATGGTGTGTCTGATTAGCTGGTGGGGTTCTGGGTTAGGAAAGTGACATAAAGTGGAGTGGATACTTATACAAACAGATATTTACATGTTAAGCAAATATTCGTTCGGTGTTCACTAACTAAACTTTTCTTATTCTTATGGGGTGTGGGGGGGACACCAGGAAGATACTTGAAGGAGAACTGAGATATGAATGAGAAGGTGTGGGTTGAAGTCACCACTGTGCCATTTAGAAGTGATGTGGGCAGGTTACTTGACATTTCCCCAGATAGGTTTGTGTTTTACTTGTTGTTTTTATTTTGTTTCGTTTTGTTTTGTTTTGTTTGACTCTGTAATAGGTGGATTAGTATCTACCCTACTGGGGTACTTTGAGAAATGTGTGAGTGTGAGGTAAGACAGACAAAGTGCCTGGTGCACAGTCAGCCCTATATTCCCGGGGGCCATTACTTTTAGCTCCTAAGCTCTCAGTTTTTGTGGACAGATCGGTGCGATGTGGAAGTTGAGTCTCAAGGCTTTGCCACTTAACTAGCTATGTGATCTTGGGTAATTGACTTAGTTTCTTAGTTTCTTCATCTTTAAAACTAAGAGACAAATACTGAGTGTCCCAACTTCCCTGGGTAAATGGATAGTGGGTCTGATGAAAAACTCAGCGCAAGACATCTTATATATATGTATATATACATATATCTATATGTACACCTGTGTGTATGTGTATTACATATGTATGTATATATGCAATATGCTTGTATACGCACACACATGTACAAATGTGTAAGCCTTAATTTGGACTTTGGCTTGCAAATGTCTGAATATTACATAATTTATCTATGGTAGCCCTGGGATTGGAATTTACTAATTAACACAAGAGAAGGGCATCAAAATCCAGGCTGTGCTGTGACACTTGAGGAGAGCAAATGTAGCCTCTCATTTGTTACAGATAAACATTAATATCTTTATTCTATTTATTAATAATTAATTGCCCCAGGCTCTGATTCAAGTATAATTGTACCTTATGAAAGCCCACAGCAGAGAAATATTGTGCAAAATGCAAAACACCAATTTTATCATGAGTAATAAAAATTCAATTAAGTTTAGAATAAATGTGCGAGTTAGTAACCCAAGCTTAACATAAAGCCACGGAATGTAAATAGATTTTGGAAAACAAAATAACAAGGGTGTGACAATTTATAAAGTGTATGGAAAATCCATCATTACCTTCTACACACTGGCAAGAAAAGGCCCACATTATGGGAGAGGAGAATAATTTTTGACATTTTTATTGTGCTTTATAGCTGGAACAGTCCAACAAGGAAGCTGAATAGGAGGTTTCTTATACAGCGTAGCTTGAGGGGAAATAAAAAGTAAATCTCCCAGAATTATTTCTTCCATGCACCTTTGCTGGGGCCTGGGATCCTGAAGTGTTGGTGAGGGTCTTCCCTTCAGAAAGCCTGGGTGGAAAATATGAGCATGAACATAGCATCAGAGGGTTCGGGACCTGGGCTCCGTACTTAATTTGCTCTGTAACTAAGGACAAGGCCACTTCACTTATATGATCCTCAGTTTACACATCAGAAACATAAAATCACAGATAATATTATTACTAAACATGTTATGAGAGAATAAAATGAGATATTAATTAAAGCACTTTACATATATCATGGAGGTTAATGAAGGTTACACAAACAGCGATGTTTTCATGCAATTTGAGGAATTTAGTATCTTTCGTTGTGTGTTTTTTTATTCCTGCAGAATTTTCATGTTCAGAAAATTTTGTTCTTCCAAAGAAGAGCCTCTAAAAAGAATTTTTCCAGCAGTTCCATCGTTTCTCCAAAGAGTATGGCAATTCTTATTTGAAAAGGGAATTTAAGGGGCACCTGGGTGGCTCACTCAGTTGAGCGTCCACTTTCGGCTCAGGTCACAATCTCGCGGGTTTGTGGGTTCAAGCCCTGCGTTGGGCTCTGGGCTGACAGCTCAGAGCCTGGAGCTTGCTTCAGATTCTATGTCTCCCTCTCTTTCTGCTCCTCCCCTGCTCTCTCTCTCTCTCTCTCTCCAAAATAAATAAGCATTAAAAAATGGATTTTAAAACTCATGCCAAAATAAAATGGCTCATTTACAGTCACAACCAATTTTTTTTTGAAACTAGAAGATGTATAAACAAGTTTTATCACTCACTTGCTTCAGAAAACTAGAGTTCATTCTTCATGAAGATATTCTAAGGAATAAGTCATAGATTTTGAAAGCAGTCTCTAAGAAAGACTCTCAGCAGTGTTCCGAATAGTGATATCATGGTAGACTCCCTGGATTAGAGCATCCTAGGGCTGGAAAGGACCACTCAGACCACCGCCCGCAGCATTCTGTGTGATGCTAAAACTCCTTCCATCGTCGAGCTCATCACTGGTGGTCCAGGCTATGGTTGCATACCCTACGTGACACAGGACTCACCATTCCACATTGTAGTCCATACTATCTTTGGTTATTTATGCCTTTTGAAAATCCTTCTAATAATGGAGTTGGAATCTGTTTTCCTGTAACATTTTTCTTCCAAAATTGCCATCTATCCTGGCTCTATCCATGCTCTGTTTACTCTTATTTCAAGTTAAGCAAATTTTCAGGTTTTCAATGATGTTTTCATTATACTCAATCATTTTTTAATAGCCTGGCTTCTTCAGTCTATGAAAGTGTACCCAGAATTAAACGTATCTCTTCAAGTGTGTTCTGAGCGGGGTAGGTCGTGCATTTGTGTGTTGGCACATGTGTGTGTGTCTGTACTGTGTACGTATACATATGACTGTATGTCCTCTTGCTTTTAACAGACTGTGTAGGAAATGATGGTGTTTATTTATTTACTCAATGAATATTAATTAAGGTCTTGACATGCAGGGTGCTGATGCTGCTAGTCAGACATCAAAGACATGCACGATAGATATATTTCCTGCTCTTGGGAGGCTAGTTGGAGAGAGACAAATATATCAATGTATAATCATCTAGGTAAATATTGAGAAAACGAAAGTAGAGTAAGGTAACAGGGAATGGCTGATGAAGAAAGGGTAGCTCTTTGAGATCAGGTGATCGGGATAGGCCTTGCTCATCATGTAACTTTTTATTTTAATCAGCATATCTTTTTAAAAATTTTTATTATGGAAGTACAATTGATATACAATGTTATATTAGGTCCCAGGTATGCAACGTATTGATTTGACAACTCTATACTTACTCAGTGCTCACCATGATGAGTGTAGCCACCTTACAGAGTTATTACAATATTATTGACTATATTCCTTATTCTATAATTTTAATCCTTATGACTTATTTTTTTTAATTGAAGTACAGTTGACACACAATGTTACATTAGCTTCAGGTGCACAACATAGGGATTTGACAAGTCTATACATCACACGACTTGTTTATTTTATAACTGGAAATTTGTACCTCTTAATCCCCTTGATGTATTTCACCCATGTTTCCTAACACCCTCCCCTCTGGCAGCCGCATTCTGTTCTCTGTAATGATGTAATATTTAACCATTTTTTTTAATGTTTATTTATTTTTGAGAGAGAGAGAGACAGAGCATGAGCAGGGAAGGGGCAGAGAGAGAGGGAGTCACAGAATCTCAAGCAGGCTCCAAGCTCTGAGCTGTCAGCACAGAGCCCAATGCGGGGCTTAAACTCATGAACCATGAGATCATGACCTGAGCCAAAGTCAGACACTTAACTGACTGAGCCACCCAGGTGCCCCAATGATGTAACATTTAAATAGGAGGCAGAAAAAAAGCAAAGGAATGAACCAGTGGAATCTGAAGGAAGAGCATTTCTGGCAGAGCAAGTACAAAGGCTCAGAAGCAAGTGAGCTTGGCATGTCTGAGAAACCGTAAGAGACCTGGGTGCCTCTGGTTAAGTGTGCAAGAGGGAGGGTGGTAAGAGGTGAGGTCAGGGAGTTAGGCACAAATCATATGCTATCACACCTTGTAGGATTTGATAATAAATTGATTCTATGCCAAGAGGAATAGGGAATCCATTGGGTGTTTTCATCAAAGACTGTCATTTTGAGATCACTGACTTTGGCTCCAGGGTAGGGAATTGATCTGGGTGACAGTGGCAGGGAAGCCATGGAGAGAAGTGGGGAGATCACCTGGGATGAGTGATAGCTGAAGACTAGGCAGGTAAAATGGTGTTCTGATGACCAATTCCAGTGTGTATCTATGTGTGTGAGAGTGGTGGAGGTCACCACACCAATAAACAATGCTCAAGACACCAACTGGGTGTCCCACAATTCAACCCAGTTCTGATGCTATCTGTGTGAGTATCCGAGACAGTTATCAGATTCCACAGGTTGAGGGCTGAGTCCCGCAAGTTTGCCCCCGACCCTAACACTTCAGACTTCAGTCCAGTCCCAAGCTCAGGTTGTGACCTGTACTTCTGATTCGCTGGCTATAGATCAGAGGTTCCCACAAGCCCCTGGGTGGGTGCAATTAATTTGCTAGAGTGGCTCACAGAATTCAGGACACCCTTTTACTCTCTGGATCACTGATTTATTATGAAAAGATATAACTCAGGAACAAGCAGATGAAAGGGATGTAGAGGGCAAGGCAGGGCAAAAGGGCTCCATGCTTCCTTGCCTTCTCCAGGCTGGGCTTTCCCAGCAGCTTCGTATGTGAGCTCACCAACCCAGAATCTCTCGGAATTCTGCCCTTTTGGGGTTTTATGGGGACTTCAGTACACAGGAAAGGACGGATTCAACCTCCAGCCCAGGAAGTGTGTGTGTTGCGAAGGAGAGAGGAGGGACCTTTCCAACTCCCCAATGGCTTCCAACCAGCCCTTCAAGCCACCTCATTAACATAACAGAAGACACCTTTATCGCTTTTATCAGGTAGGATGATTCCAAGAGCTTTTGGAGCTCTCTGACAATGACAGGATGAAGACCAACTACATATTTCTTAGGATAAATCACAATATCACAGCCAAAGATGTTGGGGACTTGAACTAGGGCAAGTGGTTGAATGTGGAATCTACTTGAAGAGTAGTGTTCACAGGACTTGTTGATAGTCATAGGGATGGAAAAACAGAGGGTTAAGGAATTCATTGTAGAACACGTTCATGACGGTTTTTACAAACAGGTAAAGAATCAGTGGGTCCAAAGAAAAGTTTTACTGATACGTGAAAAATTATATTCTGACACAGCCCATTCACAGCATGGCACAACCAATAATATAACACTGGACTAACTCTTTTTTTTTTTTTTTTTTTTTTTTTTGAGCCTTGTTACTCATGATTTGGCCCTGAGCAAAAAAAATTTCCCATCACTGGCCACCTCAGGTTTTTTTATATGTAGAAATTAAAGGGTAAAGTATATACTCTCTACAAGTCCATTTACTTCATTTGTGCAATGTCTCCAAGGATTAAACGCAACCTTTATTTGCTAATAGATATTCTGAACCCATTAGTGACTTTGCTGGTGACTTTACTTCCTAGGGGCCTGCAAGAGAAGTATTTCCCAAGGGAAAAGTGTATAGAATTCCATTAGGAGTGTACCCAATGAATTGAGATGTCATTTAAAGCTTACGCAGAATCCCATTCTGATGACCTGACCTAATAAAACAGACTGAATAAACAGAAATTTGCGTCACTAATGCCTTGGGCAGAGGGAAGAGGCTCAATCTAGTTATTATACTCTACTATGTGTTTGACAATGTTGCGAGTTCTTCAGCCAAAAGATTAATCTAAAAAGTCAGTAAATGTTTGTTCAGTGGGGAAAGAAATGCATGATGATTGAATTACATATTATAGCTTCATTGATTGACAGCAAAAGTACTGAGATATTTGGCCTGGCAAATTGAAACTCTTGCATAGGAAGTAAAAAAAAAAAGGAAGAAACCTTGATTGTGTAATCAGAGCATGTTAACACACTGTTATTATTTCAAATATGTGTTTTCTCCCTTTTGCAAGAAAAAAAAAATCTGAGAAAGAGCCTTGGTTTGTTTACACAAAAGATCCTATAGGCCAGGATCGTAAAATATAAATAGGCAAGCAGCCAGAACTAACAATGGAAGAAAGGTAGAAATGGGAAACATTTGGGCAAAGTGGGAGAAAAATGCAGGAGAAAGCCGGACAGAGGGCAAATTCAAACACTATACCTCTCTTATCTTCAGTTACCCTGAGTTGGTGAGGGAGGGGGGATAGGAAAACAAATTTCTCCATGAATCTTGCCAAATTCTTCTTATTAACTCTTTAACTGTTCCTGTCCAGAGAAAAAGTTCATTAGAAACCCTTCTTTTTAAAAGCATCCAAATAAATAAGAAGCAAACTTAGTGTACCTTTTCACTAGCCTTTTGGTCAGTGGTTCTCAAGCTCTAATGACTTGCTGAAAATGCACATGCCAGGGCTCCACTCCCCAAAGATGCAGACTTCACCTCTGAGGTGGAGCCCCCAGCCTACCTTTTTCCAAACATCTCAGCTGATTCTGATGCAGGTAGGTCCACAGACCACATTTGAATATCCATCTTTTTTGTTTTTTAATGTTTATTGATTTTTGAGAGAAAGAGAGCAGGGGAGGGGCAGAGAGAGGGAGTCAGAGACACAGAATCCGAAGCAGAATCTGATGCAGGGCTCCAATTCAGGAACTGTGAGATCATGACCTGGGCCAAATTGGCTCAACTGACTGAGCCACCCAGGTGCCCCTGAATAGCCATCTTTTAAGAGGCCACAGAGTATGTAGTCAGGCTCTTTCCCTTTGTTGTATCAAAGTTGAGCTGAAAAGGGTAATTTTTCTGGTTTAGGGGCATTTATCTTTGGTGAAATTCTATAGGTAGAGGGGAACTATCATAAAATTTGCTGACTGGATAAAATGCAAAGTTCAAGCCTGTGCTGCTTAAAAGAAACGCACCAGGAAAACGGGCGCATGGGAGAAAATTTTTATTCCAGCTCAGTAGAACTCAAGGTAAGAAACATTCAATGGGAAAAGGCTGGTTATTTTATACTGCTGAAGCACAGTCTCCAATAAAGAGATAACAATTGTGAGCATTTATGCACCAATAAAACGTCAAATATATAAAATGTAACTTTTCAAAATAGGGCAAATTTTTAAAAATTGTGAGAGGTTTTAATATAAATTGTGTAATTGAAACGACCTTGCAGCTGATTCTACCCAGTTTCCTCTGTATTTAATTTGTATTAAAGGCAACATAAACCTTTTATTGATTTTGGTAAAAGCATAAAAATTACTCCATGCTTAATTTGGTAGTGAAAAGTAGAGCACAGAATGTGAGCAAAGCAAAACAACTGAAAATACTATTTATTTGAAACAAAAGATAAAATTAAAAAGCCAATGAATGGCCACGTCTTTAAGTTAATCAGTTAACATGTAACAGCAATTTTAAATGAGAGTAGATTTAGGAGACCCTATGCCAGACATAGAGGGTACTTTTTATTTATCTAAATGGACTTTTAGTGGGTTTACTCTTTTCCTCCCTCCAAATGTAACCATGCTATGTTATCCACCATAAATTTATGGTATGTGTGTATGCGTTTGTGTGTGTTACACTAATGCGGGAGAAAATAGTAGAAACACAAAAATAGTGACTAACAAAAACACTTTTCTGTTTGTTTCCAAAATGTGTTAGTACATAAAACAGCAACACAGTCGTTGTGGGTTTTTTGTTTTGTTTTGTTTGTTTCTGGTTTTTATTTTTTGCAACATAGTACTTGAATACTTCTTTGTTTTATGGTATAATGAAATATCATAAGCTAATCTTGTACTATTCTTGTTCAAGATCTAAAATTAAACATTTCTCAGGGTGCTCGGGTGGCTCAGTTGGTTAAGCATCTGACTTGATCTCAGGTCATGATCTCACCGTTCATGAGTTCAAGCCCCAGGTCGGGCTCTGAGCTGACAGTTCTGAGCCTGGAGTCTGCTTCAGATCCTGTGTCTCCCTCTCTCTCTCTGCTCTTCTCCAACTTGCGCGTACTCTCTCTCTCAAAAATAAATAAACATTAAAAAAAGTTTTTTTTAAGTTGTTTTTCAAAGACCCCAGCTATTTAAGACCAGAATCTGTGTGGTAGGGGCACTGGTTGCTACTTTGTTTCTGGGTCTTTTAGGTGGACAGCATAATAGGGGGAGGAAATACATGTGTTTATGTACATCCACGTATACATGACGTATGTGTATATAAATATGAAAATGTGTGTCACATACATGCATATTTATTTACATGTATTTATAAAGATAGGATATATGCTTCCAATTAAAATTTAGGGTTACCAAGTTTTAACCTTAATTTCTTCAATCTTACGTCTATATAACATCCTGTTATGTCAAAAAGCTCGGTTTGCGGTGTCACCAGCTTAATGGTTAATGTGTGAAATTCCAAAATTCATGACAGTCTCAGAATAACAATGTCAGTGCCACCTCGAAAGCATGGTCACTAAGACTTTCTAAAAATAATCTTACTGTTGAGGTGCCTGGGTGGCTTAGTCGGTTGAGTGTCTGACTTTGGCTCAGGTCATGATCTCACAGCTCATGGGTTTGAGCCCCACATCGGGCTCTGTGCTGACAGCTCGGAGCCTGGAGCCTGCTTCAGATTCGGTGTCTCCTTCTTTCTCTACTCCTTTCCTGCTCATGCTCTCTCACTCTCTCTCTCTCCCTGTCTCTCTCTCTCTCTCAAAAATAAATAAACATTAAAAAACTTTAAAAGTAATCTTACTGTTTAGGATATATGCCACTAGAGATATTCAGTATAATAAATGTTTTACATTGCTTAAAATAATTCTTCTATGTATGGCTATGCTACTAATTCAATACACAGCTCGGTTCCTTTGTTTTACTATGCTTTTGATTTTTAGGAACTGCTTTTTAAATTTTATTTTTATTTTCTATTTATATTAAATATCTGATCCTGAGATAAAACATATAAAACAAGACATATTTAGATATTTCTAGCTTCAATCTCTGTCCCTTAGATCTTCTTCCTCCCTCCCATAGGTTACCATTTTATTTTTCAATTTATCAATTTAAAACAATTTTTATTTTTATTTTTATTTTATGTATTATGTTTTGAGACAGAGAGAAAGCAGGGGAGGGGCAGAGGGAGACAGAGAGAATCCTAAGCAGGCTCCAGGCCCAGTGCAGAGCCTGACTCAGGGCTCAATCTCACGGCCATGAATGATATCATGACCTGAGCTGAAATCAAGAGTCAGACACTTAACCAACTGAGCCAACCATGCACCCTCAATTATTTTTTAAAACGAGCAAACAGCACACATGTTTGTGTGCTCTTTTAAAACACTTCTCCCCACCGTGCATTTTTTTTTTCCCTTAATGGTACATCATAGAGACACCTCTGTAGTGGTGAATAGAAGAAATATTGTATTTCTTGTACTATCGTAATTTCACACCTGTAACACAAACCAATCTCAAAGTTAATAGATGATTTAAGTTAGGGACTCTGATCAAACTCGGTGCCCCCAGTATCCTAAAATTAGTAAACTGAACTGCGTTTGAATGGCTATGATTCTTGTCCTGAAATTCACACCAAGAACTCCAATTCTCTCTGCTCTTTCATAGAGAGGCTTTCTTGCTCAGCGCATTCGCTTTATTTTCTTTTGAATAAACAGATGCTTATGGAGAACTTGGTGTTAGTTACTAGGTATGCCAAGATCCAGGAGATGCTTTCTGGCTTCATATAGTTGAAGTGTGAGCAGACTAGTAGTGACCATACTGTGTGATAAGTGCTTGGCTCATGGTGCTTAATTTCCCTTGATGGTTTCGGTGATGGTGCAGTCCGTAGGGGGCAAGTCGAGAGACTTCAGGGGTGCCTGTTTGGGCCCTCATGCTGGCTTGAAGGTACAGGGAGAAACACATCGTAGACATTTAATAAATAGTAATGATTCTCTTCTCCCCGCTCTCTTCTCCAAGTAATTTCCTTCCTGTAGAGCTAAGTGTCATCCCATCCTCTGACTCACTGTTCTTGGTAACGGTCATACTCTCTGCCTTGGGTATGATCTGCTCAGACAGTCACCCCATTTCAATCAGTTTATCATTTTGAACCTCTCCTTTCAGTGTCTCCCCTTCCTTCCTCCCCCCTCCCTTTCCTTTGCCTAATGCTTCTGTTTTATAGCTTTTCCAGTCATCTCCGCTGTTTACTCTCTTATTCTGATGTAACCAATCCCACTCGTGCAAACTCAATTCATTCCAAAAGGAGACTTAATGTGCCATAAAACTAACAGGGAGATTGCTCTCAAGGTGGGCAATAAGCTGACACAGCACACAGGTAATATTTATATGGCGATGCTACCTCGAGAAATACCAGCCACTGCACTGCTTGCAAATCACAGGGTAATTATCCGCCTTAGGTCCTTAATCACTGGAGCAAAGCCCTTCCTAAGTAAACACAAATAGGGAATGTGAAGCTGGATGCCGATGAAAAGTGAGACAAGCCAAGTGAGAGACCACCTCTGGGGATGAGGTTAGGAGGGGTGGCAGGGGCCCTCCCTGCAGTCTTTATGGAGGCAATAAAATACGGCAGTCAATATCAGGATCTCCGAACGCAGAGAGACACAGGTTTAAATAATGTGATCGTGTGCCAGTTGCTTGAGCTTGGCGTGCGTTGGTTTTCTTCCACAGAAAATGGGCGTGATATTTCCGCCTTACTGATTAGTGACAGGGATCGAGTTACACAGTGTATTTAAAGCACTGGCATTCAGGCACCCCTGGGTGGCTCAGTCAGTTAAGCATCAGATTCCTGATTTGGACTGAGGTCATGATCTCATGGTTCACGGGTTCGAGCCCCATGTTAGGCTCTGGGCTGACAGCGTGGAGCCTGCTTGGGATCCTCTGTCATCCTGTCTCTGCCTCTCCCCTACTTGCTCTCTCTCTCTCTCTCTCAAAATAAATAAATAAACATTAAAAAATAAAGTGCTGATACTTAATAAACACACGAATGTTTCTTCTTATCAACATCATCACTTATTCTAGGACTACCAAGCTTTCCTTGCTACGGAACTCTTTTTATTTTGGGGGAGTCCCAGAAGAAACCACGATTCATGCTGGTCACCACGTACGCTCCTGTACTGTCTCTGCGGAGAAGGCCTGGGCTGTACGAATCACCCTTGAAGGAAGGAATGACCGAAGACACACTTTCCTGTTTTCTTTTTTAAGTGTATTTACTTATTTTGAGAGAGAGAGCACGCAGGGTTGGGACAGAGAGAGAGAGAATCCCAAGCAGTCTCTGTGCTGTCAGAGCAGAGCCCATGGGGGGCTCGATCTCACCAACTGTGAGATCAAGACCTGAGCAGAAACCAAGAGTTGGTAGCGCAACAGACAGAGCCACCCAGGGGCCCCAGGAAATGCACACTGAGCTTGTTAGTGCCACCAACGTACAAATCGGGTGAAGGTCTAAAGTTTGCAGGGAGGCACAATGGTGTCTTCTCAGAAGATGCAGTTCAACCCCCAGAGCCTGCCTCAAGTCCTGGCCTGAATATCACTAAGAGCTAATGTCTAGGACCTCACAGGAATTTTAAAGCCTGCTTGACAATGACCTCACCCCCACCCTTCCATTTTTCAGTGTAGAATCAGAAGCCTCATAATTTGTTCTAGCAGCTCCAAGACTTGCTTAAAAACTCTCAAATGCTTAAAATGCAAACAGAAAAAAAAACAATTTTAGCTCAATTAAGCTTTACCCCCACTGTTACAAGGAGTGCTCCTTAGTATGTGTTTTCCTTGTCTTCCCTGCTGTTATTTCTGCTGAAAATTTATTTGAGAAACCCAGGCATTTGGACATAGGACATGTAAATTCAAGAATGGGCCCTATGATCATCTCACGATGGTAGACTTTTCATTTATGAAAACTGAATCTGTAAGTCTTGCAATAAGAGTAACTCTCATTTATTCGGGATTTGTTATATGCCTCACTCTGTAGTGAGAGTGCATTGTATTAACTCACCAACTGCACTCTGTTACTTGTGAGAGTGTTTTTATTATTTTACCTCATCCAGGTTTTATTGAGATATAATTGACGTATGTCCCCATATGTGTTTCAAGTATACGGCATGAGGGTTGGACTCACATACATTGCCACATGGTATCCATAGTGAGTTAACATCCATGGTCTCATATGGATACAATCAAAATAAATTATTGTCTTTATTTTGTAGCTGAGGGAACTGAAGCAGAAGGAGGCTAAGTGACCTTTCCACAATTATACAGCTACTAAGTAAGAGCCTGGACTTTGAATTCAGGTGGTCTAGTGCAGATAGCGCCTGCTTACCTGACAACATACGGCCTCTTCTGTGAAAGGAAATGTACTCTCTTTAAGAGCTCAGAGAAGTGATTTTTCAGAAATAGGTTGTAAAAAGCAAACTGCAATTTTCGATAGCTAATAGTGAATATTACTATGTTATTTATTTATGTAACCTTTTACAATTGACTGGATGCCTGGGTGGCTCAATCGGTTAAGTCTGATTCTTGATTTCGGCTGAGGTTCACGATCTCATGGTCCGTGGGTTTCAGTCCCTGTGCTGACAGTACGGAGCCTGCTTGGGATTCTCTGTTTCCCCTTCCTTTTAAAATTAAGATATAATTGACATATAGTTGCGAGTGTGCAACATAATGATTTGATATTTACATATGTTGTGAAATAATCTTTACAATAGGTCTAGTTAACACCCATTATTTGTGGGGGTCTTTTTTTTGTATTTTTAGGATTTAAAAATTTTTACTTTTGTGTGTTTTTAAGTATTAACAGATAGTTATTCCATTGGGTCCTGATTAAATGGCAAATTCAATAAGAGTGAGGGATTTCAAAATACTCTTTGGATTCTATATCTGATATAGTTAGTAATACATAGACTTCCAGAACTAGAAGTTACCTAAGAAATTATTTTCTCTTTCCTCTTTCCTTTAGTAAATGAGAAAATCCTCTGGAATGAAGTGACATGCCCAAGGGCACAGGAAAAGTAGAGACCGGAACTTTGAGCCTCTTATCCCCAGTGTTATTTATTACCCTTTCTTTCTTTCTTTCTTTCTTTCTTTCTTTCTTTCTTTCTTTCTTTCTAAATATTTATTTCTGGGAGAAAGAGAGCATGAGTGGAGGAGGGGCGGGGGGTGGGGAGCAGGGACAGAGGATCCCGAGTGGGCTCTGAGCTGACAGCAGAGAGATGATGCCACCCAGGAAGGTAGGTTTGAATTTAGTAAATTAAACACAATGCATTTGGCTCTGATATAGACCAGATAAAAACAATTAGGACAAACCTTAATATGAAGATGATGGTTTCCATATTTTTTAGGAAGTCCTACTGGCCTGGCCATATCCAGCTAAATAGAATTTGGAGACGTGGATATGATGATCCATTAGGCAGAGAGGAATAATCCATGATTATTCACTTTAGTGACCCAAAGTGGAAGATTTCTGTTATTGGTAAACTATTCCCATACTAGTAACACTATGTACTTGGAGACGTCACTCAGATGTAAAGTACATGTCACACATCAGTAGACTTGGGTAATGAGTACTGTTTTCACTTTGTGCAAATGTTACAAACAACATGCTTAGTTAATTTGAAGAGTAGACAGAGTCGCTTCTTATAAACATTCAGACTGTGATTTCTGTATCCAAAACAAATTCTGTTGAAATCCTGTTAAAAACTATAGTAACAATGCTACGGCAGGCAGAGTAATGTCTCCCTTTTCCCAAATGTCTAGACTAGAATATCTGGAGCATATGACTATGTTACTTACATGGTGAAAGGGACTTTGCAGATCTGATTAAGGGTATGAACTCTGAGATTACCCTGGATTATCGAGGTGGGCCCAATCTAAGCACAAGCATACTTAAATGTAGAAGAGGAAGACAGAAAAGTCAGACAGATTTGATGGAAGAAAAAAGGACGCTGCAAGCTTGAAAAGGACTCAACCCTATGTTGCTGGCTTTAATGATGGAGGAAGGGGGCCCCGAATTAAGGAATGCAGGCAATCTCTAGTAGCTGGGAATGGCCCTCAGCTGACATTCAGCCAAGAAACGGGGGCCACAGTCCTATAAACATAGGGAATTGAATTCTGCCAACAATTTGAATGAATAGGGAAATGGCATCTCTCCTATTGGCTTGAGCTACTCAGGGTCCATTGAGTAGGTTTGTGGTCAATCCAACCCAATCTGTGGGACTGAGAAAAGAGGTGAGATAGTTTCCAAAGGAAATTCAGGGTCTTTTTTCCAAAAGGAGGAGAAACGAATGCAGGGATGATAATCACAGGCATCCTGGAAAGTCTACATCTCTGCTGTTCAAAATAAATCATACATCTACTTTTCCATACATAAAGCTCACTCAAGTCCAATATTCCTCCTTAGCTGATATGTAACTCTCTTGGCCCCGTGGGGATGTGACATCTCCTTGTCTTTTGATATATGTCTAGATTGTAAATTTATCCACACCTGACTCATCCAGCACACTGTGGAGGTATAGATGGTATAAACCTTCTCTTTGGAGAAAAAAATACTGGTAAATAGTATACAGTGGTCGTCATATATCCATGATGATCATCACACACTGTAGGTCCAAAGATGGGAATGTTGATCCCTGATAGGCTAGGGAATTTCTTGGTCAGTCTGGTAGCCCCAAGTTCTGTTGTTTGGTAGATTCTAGATTCTTCCTTTTCATTTCACTCTGTGGTTATATTTTAATATGGCCATTGTCTAGAATTCCATTTTTATATGCGGTTTGCAGCCTATATGGCACAGTGCGAGTTCAGGGACAAGGGGATTTTTTTTTTAGGGGTTAAACGACAACAGATAAGCTTGGGTTTTTTTGGTTTTTTTGTTTTGTTTTGTTTTGCTTTGCTTGTTTGTTTTGTTTTGTTTTATTTTTTTCCCAACACAATTCCATGAAATGCTTGGGATATTTTTGTCTATTTACTTCATTCAAACCAGAGAGCATGGTGAGCCATACTCTCCAAGCCCAGAACCTGAGAGGGGAATTGTGGTTTGTAGCAACTGACCTCAGACAGTGTCCTGCCTACTTTTCCGAACCTCGCTTCACTGGCTTCCAAATTGGGCTGTGCTTTCGGACAATTGAAAGCAATAGATTAGGGAAGGAGAGACCACGGATCTGCTCCGTGTCACAGACTCACCCCAGCTGTATCTTCACGTGGAGATAACGTGTTTTATGTTCCAGCGTTCCACAACATACACTTGGGACATCACTTGCAAATTTCTCTGGGCCTGCTCATTTTTTCCACTTGAAAAAGTTGGCTTTTCCTATTTGCCACCCACAGTATGGGGTGGATATGAGGATGAACGTGGGAAAATTCTACAGCGAGCTTAAAGGCCCTTCAAATCAAGATTTGAAGCAAAGTGCTTTCAAACACGAATAAAGTGTTATCATTAGAGCCAAACTTGAAGGTGGGGGGAGAGTGGATATTTGTATTTGGTTAGCAATAAGGTGAAAAGCCTCCTTTGCTCTCATTTGTGTGTAACACATAAAGGTGTTATTATTTTAAAAACTGCAGCGGAGAATTTGTTTCCCCTGATGACTTTGGGGCATTTATTGTGACTATTCATATATTTGGGATTATTTCTACTATGACACTTTGTGTTTTCTATGCCTTAGTCTTTCTCTTTACCTCTTTTCCCCCTTCTTTTTCACCTTTTTAAATGAATTAAGTCATCCTTGTTCCCTTTTTCTTTCCTATTGTTTTAGAATTTACATGTGCATACACACACACATACTCATATGCATACATGTATGTGCATGTTTTATGTAGGTGTATATGTATATACATATAGGTATATATGTATGTATATATTCTTAGAGGTGTAATGTGCTTCTTGACTAAGTCTAAAGTTAATGAATATTTTACCCTCCACTTAATCAATACAATAACCTTAAAATGCTTTAAGTCACTGACCTTACATATTGAGTTTGCCCAGTATTTTTATTCCTCCATGATTTCATATACCCAAAGTTATGATTTATTTATGGTCTGTGGTCCATTAGATTATTGCTCAGGAAATATCCTGTCTTTCCCCACTACCTCCATGGACAAAGTATGATTCCCTGTCCCCCATACATCATGTGGCATGCTTTGGCTCATGAGATATTCATAGAGGTGATGTGAGTAGAGTTTGACAAGTTTGTACAGTGGGCTCCTTTATTTATTTCCTTTCTTTTTTTTTTTTTTTTTTTTTTGAGATCTAATTCACTTACCTTAAATTCACCCTTTTAAAGTGTGCGTTGAATGGTTTTTAGGACATTCACAAAGTAGTGCAACCACCGCTGCTATCTAATTTGAGAACATTTTCATCACCCCAAAAGTAACACCATGTCCGTTAGTGGTCCTCAGTACCCTCTTCTACCAGCTCTTTGTGAACACTAATCCTTTCTAGGTCTGTATGGATTTGATGATTGTGGTCATCACATATAAAAATGGTATCACACCATATGTGACTGTTTATTTTTTTTTCTGGCTTCTTTTACTCAGCACAATGTTTTCAAGGGTCATCCACACTGCAGCATGAGACAGCACTTCCTTTTCTATGGCTGAATAATATTTCATCATATGAACACGCCACATTTGCTTATCCATTCAACAGTCAATGGGCATTTGAATTGTTTCCACTTTTTGACTAACATAAATAATGCTGCTACGGGCATTTATGCATAAGCTTTCATGTAGACATGCTTTCAACTATTTTGTCTACTCGAGTGGAAACTTGCTACATAACAACATAACTCGATGTTTCACTTTTTGAGGAACTTCCACACTATTGTCCAAAATGGCTGCACTATTTTAAATTCCCAGCAGTCGTGTGTGAGGGTTACAATTTCTGCACATCCTCATCTATACTTGTAATTGCCATTTTTTGTTGTACATATTTTAGAAAGCATCAAGTCATATCTCAAGGTTTGGTTTCCATTTCCCCAGTGAATAATGATGTTGAACATTTTTCATGTGCTTAGTGGCCATTCGTGTATCATCTTTGGAGAAATATCAGCTTACATCCTTTGCACCATTTTAACATTGGGTTATCTTTTTATTGTTGAGTTTTGAGAATGAGTTACATATTATGGCCTAGATCCTTATCAGACACATGATTTGCAAACATTTTCTCCCATTTTGTGACTTCTTTTCATTTTCTTGTGTCTTTTAAAATACAAAAGTTTTAATTTTCATGAAATCCAGTGTGTCTGCTTTTCTTTGCTCATGGTACTTTTGATATCATATCTAAGAAATAATTGCTTAAATCCAAGGCCACAAAGACCTATTTGTCTGGAAATCCTACAAGATATATGGAAAATCTTCTCTCTAACCCCATGTTTTTTAACTTTCCTTTTATATTTTTTTATCTTTTAATTTTTCAGTGTTTCTCTTCATTTTTCAGTAGGTTCCATGTCCAACATGGGGCTTGAACTCGCAACCCTGAGACCAAGAGATTCATGCTCTCCTGGCTAAGACATCCAGGTGCCCCATCAGTAATTCATGAGGAGTAATTTTCTTTCCTGTATTTTCCAGCTCTCTGAAATTGTTTCCAATTTGTTCTTTAACCCATTTGCTCTGTTTTAATTTAAATGATAAGGTTTTCTATCTCTGCAAGTGTTAGGTGTTTATTTCTCAAATATCTCTGTTCTTTTTTTTCATAAACTACTTGTATGTCTTAATTCCTTATATTATATGATTAATAATTTTCAATAGAATTATTTATAATTTCAGATTATTCTACAATCTGATGTTCTTGGTAGCCTAATTCTGTGCGTGTGTGTGTATGTGTGTGTATGTGTGTATGTGTGTAGATGTATGTGTGTGTATATGTGTGTGTGCATGTATGTGTGTGTGTGTGTATACTGACTCTTGCTCATGGGTTTGTTGTTTCCTCATGACCTTTACATTTTTTAATGTGAAGCTTCCTTACACTGGCCTTCCTGTGGAAATCCTATATGACTTGGCTAAAGGGCATGCTTTTCTAAGGTGGTTTCGAATTTTCTTTGGCAAGAGCTTTGAAGTATTACAAATTGGGATCAATTTAATATCCTTTTCTTTGTTCAAAAGTGCACACACTATGCAGATGCTCTACATTTGACCCCAAATCTATGTGGTACAGTTGCATCGTTATGAATTTTTAAGGGAATTCTGTTTTCTCATTCAAATACTAAGGAGACTCAGACAAAGTCTTTTTGATATATTTTACTAATCCAGCTGTCAAGGGTCTCAGCTTTATGTAGGAGTTCGTTTCCTTTCCCTGTTTCCCATTGGCCCAAGATTTCATCTACCATGGTAATAAAATATAAGAACATAAAACACATCATTGAAGCTGACGGCACCTCCTAGGGCCATTGCAACCTCCTCTCACCTGCTGACATTTGTACTTTTCAATATTCTCTTCATATCTGATCCCTGAGAATCTCTCTTACTTAATCGCAAGTTTAGCTATGAGTTTAAAGGATGTTCAATATATTTGTTTAGACCTCCTAAGTGTTCTAAGTGAGGACATTTTCTGGTTATCTAGCCTATTGTTTTGGCAAAACTGGAAGCCTGAGAAATGAGCTGCAGCCTGAATTTTGGCTGTAGGAATATTTCAGGATCAGGCTAGCTGTCTACAAATGTATACTAGTTGTTCTCCTATGAAAAGAAAGTTCATAGGTTTCCAATCCTTAAAGGGAAATCACTCAAGCTGAAAAGCCTATTATAGGATGTAGACTACAGGGTGAAGTGTCTTCCCCAAACACCAATTTTGTGTTTTTTTTTTAAATGGCATTCATTTTTTTTAAGTTTATTTATTTATTTTGAGAGAGAGAGAGAGAGAGAGCGAGCAGGGGAGAGGCAGATAGAGAGGAAGAGAAGGAATCCCAAGCAGACTCCTTTGCTATCAGCAAGAAGCCCAACTTGGGGCTTGATCCCATGACCTGATTGGAAATCAAGAGTCTGATGCTTGACTGAGCCACCCAGGTGCCCCAGGTTCTTTTCTTAATATGTATCTTAAAACTACATGATAAACTACTTGCAAACAATTGCACTGATTTGTTTTTTTTTTTTAAATGTCTATTTATTTTTGAGAGCTAGAGGGAAACAGTGTGAGCGAGGTAGGGACAGAGAGAGAGAGGGAGACACAGAATCCAAAACAGGCTTCAGACTCCCAGCTGTCAGCACAGAGCCCAACGCGGGGCTCGAACTCACAAGGTGTGAGATGGTGATGTGACCTGAGCTGAAGTCAGATGCTTAACCAACTGAGCCACCCAGGTGCCCCTGTTTTCTGTTTTGTTTTGTTTTGTTTTTAAGGAAAGCGAATGAAAATTAACTCGGTGTGTCTCCTGTTAGGATCAGATCTGGAGTTCCTGTTCTCTGTGATCACTATCAGTATCAGAAATCATGTGGTTCCTAGGGGAGTGTCTCTTGTTATTCTATCTCTCTGTCTCTCTTTCTCTCTCACAAATTAGTGAGCTGGCAGTAATTCCAGTTTTAGCATCAAAAGGAGAGGTCCACTGAGATGGTTTCCCCTGATGGCTTCATCTGTTTGATTTTTTTTTTAAACTAGAATATTAGAACCTACTAGTTTAGATTTTGGTATTTTAGATAATGTTGTGTTTGTTCATTTTTATGATGTCTTAAGAATGGGAGAGAATTATATTGAATCTAGGATTATAATGAACAAAGTACCATCTCCAAAGTAAGTCAAGGAGGATCTTCCAGTAGAGATGGACAAATGAGTTACATGAGTCTCTTCCCTCAATTTTAAACAGATGGAAATGCTTGATGAAAATGATGAGATTATTATAATTATCACCGTCATTTAAATATAGAACCAAGCCAAGCTAAGAATTTTTAAAAACATTTATGCACTATTCCACCACAATGGAAGCGTAGTCCCAGAGGTGCATGAAATTGCATGGCTCATAGGGCAATTGCACAAGATATGTGCCTTAACGGCTGATGTCTAAACACATTCATAGAAATTGGTATCAAAGTCTCAGACTCCTTATGTAACTGGAATAGGAACTATGGTTCCTTTTAAAATCTGGAAGACAAGAAAGGACTCCCTTTTGGAAAACTTTAACCTATCACCTCAAGGATGCTTCCAGAAAGTAACTCAACTCCCCCAAGTCATGGCTATAAGCAGAGTTAATTGTGGGAAATTGAATAAAAAATGCTGAACCACATATGACTGTGTATGCCATCCTTTTGTGTAAAAGCCCATAGATGGAAACTAATGTAAACAGTGGCCTGGGCTCTATTAGGCCCAAGCATGGGTGTTCACAAAACAGCCCCTTAAGGGCTTCTCCAAACACAGGAACATCTGCAGCACCCTTAGAAAACAATTCTGAGGGACCACTGAGGATCAGCCCACAGACAAAACTTATAAAGCACACATATTTTTTTCCCAATATATGAAATTTATTATCAAATTGGTTTCCATACAACACCCAGTGCTCATCCCAAAAGGTGCCCTCCTCAATACCCATCACCCACCCTCCCTCCCACCCCCCCCCCCCCCCATCAACCCTCAGTTTGTTCTCAGTTTTTAAGAGTCTCTTATGCTTTGGCTCTCTCCCACTCTAACCTCTTTTTTTTTCCTTCCCCTCCCCCATGGGTTTCTGTTAAGTTTCTCAGGATCCACATAAGAGTGAACACATATGGTATCTGTCTTTCTCTGCGTGGCTTATTTCACTTAGCATAACACTCTCCAGTTCCATCCATGTTGCTACAAAAGGCTGTATTTCATTCTTTCTCATTGCCACGTAGTACTCCATTGTGTATATAAACCACAATTTCTTTATCCATTCATCAGTTGATGGACATTTAGGCTCTTTCCATAATTTGGCTATTGTTGAGAGTGCTGCTATAAACATTGGGGTACAAGTGCCCCTATGCATCAGCACTCCTGTATCCCTTGGGTAAATTCCTAGCAGTGCTATTGCTGGGTCATAGGGTAGGTCTATTTTTAATTTTCTGAGGAACCTCCACACTGTTTTCCAGTGGCTGCACCGATTTGCATTCCTACTAACAGTGCAAGAGGGTTCCCGTTTCTCCACATCCTCTCCAGCATCTAGTCTCCTGATTTGTTCATTTTGGCCACTCTGACTGGCGTGAGGTGATATCTGAGTGTGGTTTTGATTTGTATTTCCCTGATGAGGAGCGACGTTGAGCATCTTTCATGTGCCTGTTGGCTATCCGGATGTCTTCTTTAGAGAAGTGTCTATTCATGTTTTCTGCCCATTTCTTCACTGGGTTATTTGTTTTTCAGGTGTGGAGTTTGGTGAGCTCCTTATAGATTTTGGATACTAGCCCTCTGTCCGATATGTCATTTGCAAATATCTTTTCCCATTCTGTTGGTTCCTTTTAGTTTTGTTGGTTGTTTCCTTTGCTGTGAAGCACACACATTTTTAAACAATGCTAGAAAAATAGTCAACTAATGGGGCTAATTAGAGAAATCATGGGCAATGAATTTTGGGAAATGGAACTCCAATACAGGTGTTAATTATGGGTAAATGTGCAAAGAGATAAAATAAGTTACAGAGACAATGGTGAGAAAGAGGCACTTATGAACAAAGATATATTTGGTAAGGAGCTAAATACACATTTACAAAAGATAGAATGAGGAAACAAACAAACAAAAAAACCCCTCAATAGACAGACCAAAGAGTAGCTTAAGCATAGCTTAAGAGAGAATTCACTGGGGCACCTGGGTGGCTCAGTTGGTTGAGCACTGAATTTCAGATCAGGTCATGGTCTTGTGGTTCATGAGTTTGGGGCCCACATCGGGCTCTCTGCTGTCAGTGTGGAGCCCACTTGGCATGTTGTGTGCCCCTCCCCCACTCTCTCTCTCTCCTCTCTCTCTCAAAAAATAGGTAAACATTTAAAAAAGAGAGAATTCATGGAATGGAAGACAAAGATTGGTAAGTAAATATTCCATACTGGAACAAAGGGATGAGAGGATAAAAAATGTAAGATCATTTGACAGATAAAGTGGAAGAAGTAAAACACCACAACATGATCTTTTTTTTTTAATTTTTTTAATGTTTATTTATTTTTGAGGAAGATACAGAGGCAGAGCACGAGCAGGGGGAGGGGCGGAGGGAGGGAAACAAAGAGTCCGAAGCAGGCTTCAGGCTCTGAGCTGTCAGCCCCGATGTGGGGCCCGAACCCATAAATCGTGAGATCATGACCTGAGCAGAAGCCGGACACTCAACCGACTGAGCCACCCAGGTGCCCCACCACAACATGATTCTAATAGGGTTTTAGGAAATGGACTTTAGTTTAAATACTTGCAAAGGGGTAGAGCTAGCATTCAAATCTCAGTTTTCTAGACTGTACAGCTTATACTCTTTTTTAAAGATGTTTATTCTTAAGAGAGAGACAGACAGACAGACAGCATGAGTGGGGGAGGGACAGAATGAGAGAGGGAGACACAGAATCGGAAGCAGGCTTCAGGCTCTGAGCTGTCAGCATAGAGCCCGACGCGGGTTCAAACTCATGAACCGTGAGATCATGACGTGGGCGGAAGTCAGACGCTTAACCAACTGAGCCACCCAGGCACCCTTTAAAGCCTACACTCTTGAGTCCTGTGGGATACCCTCTCTTGGGTACTGAGCAGGCACATGGATTTGTAGAGACAAACCCAGAGGAGTTGTCTTTGCCTGGTGAGGCAGGATTTTTGGGTGATAGCTGTCAGTGATGACAACTTACACTCATACCCATCATTATAATTTACAATACTTGTCTCATTTGCTCTTCACAACTGTGTCTTTATTTTTCTCATGTCATACGGAAATATGTGAGAGAAAAATACCTTGCGAGTAACCAAAGTTAACAATACATTTTTACACCTTCAGTTAATGCTCTTTACATGGTTCATGGTACTTTATGGTCCTACTCCTCATTTTACACAGGAAGATGCTGAGTCTGATAACGGTTCTTTGGTTCCCAAAGTCACATTCTATGAGGCATCTAATCTGACTTGAATCAAGATCCTCAGTGTCCAAACTGTAGGTTGTTTATATACACGACGTTGTAGCCACTCCGGCATGCTACTTTACTCCAGCCTTGCTACTGAGTCATGCTGCTTCTGAAAGAAAAGTTCTGATTTGTTTAAGTTTATTTCTTTATTTTGAGAGAGAGAGAGAGAGAGAGAGCAGGGGAGGGGCAGAGAGAGAGAGAGAGAGAGAGAGAGAGAGAGAGAGAGAGAAACAGAATCCCAGGCTTCGTGCTGTCATCGAGGAACCAGAGCGTGGCTCGAACCATGAGATCGTGACCTGAGCTGAGATCAGGAGTCGGGCAGGTAATCGACGGAGCCACCCAGGTGCCGCAGAAAAGTTGAGATTTTTAAAACGAATTTCTGGAAGCCGTGTCCTAAATGGCAGCTCCCCAAATGGCCCCTGATGATGGTGAAATGATAAAGAAGGCGGGGAGTAAATCGGATGCCTCCATGTGCCTTTACTTAACTGCCTCTCACTCTGGCTCCAGTTACCCACAGAGCCCCCAGAAGTGATGTCTCCTTGTAATCTGGCACTGTGGGGACCGGAATCTGAATCTACATACTGTCTTAAGGATGACCCGTGTCCTTGGATCACACCTGAATTACTGGTTGAGATTAAAAGCAGCATTAGCAAAGAAACACTCGTCGGTGGACGCATGTGGCCTCAGGAGGTCATAGCTGGCAACAGGTGCCCCTCTACTCCTGGGGGATGAGCAGGGCTATGCCTCATGGCTAGAGAGGGTACAAGCTCTGCTGCTTTTTAGCTCTAGGGGCTTCGATTGATAAATCACTGAGGTTCTGTTTCCTCTTCTGTAATAGAGTCATCAACACTTTTACTTCAAAGAGTACTTGTGAGGGTCAAATAAGTGAGGTGGTATAAGCTTTGTAAACCATATGGTGCTATCTTATGTTGTCTCATGTCATTGTCTGTGTCCTGTGCATCAGTTTTGCCTTGCCAGCAAGGCTGTAAGACTCTGAGCTTATGCTTCAAATGTACTTTTGTTTCTCCTCCAAGAATCTGGACTAGAGGCTGGGCTCTCAATATTTACTTACCAAAATCATAGAACTGAACATTTGTGTTCTCATACTTGTTGACTATCTATCTTCCCCACCGGAATATCAACTTCACGAAGGAGACATCTACTTGTTTTGTTCTTTGCTGAATTGCAAACACCCTAAAACTTTGGTTGGCACATATGGACAGTCATTAAATATTTAGCCACGAATGAACGAATGAATGAATCATGTTCACAGAACTGGAGTTTCTAGAGTGGGAATTTCTTTCTTATAGTTTTAGCACTGAGTTCTTTTTTCTGGCCCACTTGCACTTACCAATTGTTCCTGGATGGATTTTTAAAACCCTCGCGAACTGTGAATGTTTTGCCACCTTCCTGTCCATTCTCACTGCCTTCACTCTTGTTCAGGTGCAAGTGACGTCACACTCAGATGATTTTTGTAAATTTCCTGTTTCCTGTCTCCGCTCATTCTTCTCTAATCTGTAGTGCCCTATGCTGCCAGAACAATCTACTTGTGGCTTGGTCTGAGAATCTTCCATGGCTTCACATCATTCAGAACCCTCCAAAGTAAATCCATCTGACTTTTCATTCCCTTCCCTACTACTGCCTCCCATATCTGAACCCCCAATTCCAGCTGGCTTAGTCACTCCTTATGTGTCTTTCGTTTCCCCACTGTTGCTTCTTTGATCATATTAGTTGAAAGGGCGGGCCTACGCCGGCCGACTCCATCTTGTTCTGTGTCCTTCACCTTGACCACACCTCCTCCCCTTGAGTAACCCCCCCCCCTCACCTGCCTAACAGGACTCAGACCCTTTCCCAGCCAATCAGCTGAGGCCATAGCCATTACCTCACCAACTGCCCCATAGGCCCCAATAAAACCTTTGTGCTTTTGAAACTCGCTCTTTCTCCCTGGTATCTCACTGCTGCGTCGGTGCAGGTAGGGGATTGAGCTCGAGCTAGCTCGAATAAAGGCTCTTTTGCTTTTGCATTGGACTCAGCTCCCTAGTGGTCTTTGGGGATCACGAATTCTGGGCATAACATTTGGGGGCTCATCCGGGGTCCCCAAGACCCCCGAGGGACCCCCGACCCAGAGAGCCTGACTGGCCACGGTTAGTGTCTGTCTGTTTGTTCTGTCTTTTCTGTGTGAGCTCATTTCTGGAATTCTGGTAGTGCCCGACGCGGTCTAAGTGGATGCACAGGAGGACCACGGGCCGGGAGTTTCAGAAGACGTTCCGATTCTCCCTTCTGGAGGGCCATGGAATCCCCTCATCTGTTTTGGTTGGAAGACTTTCTAGGGGCCCTCTGTTTGTCTGTTTTTATGTTTCTCTGTTTTGTTCTGTGGACTTACTGGATGGACGTTATGGGGCAGACTCAGACTACCCCTCTACCCACCCTCTTGGCTTAAGCCCTTCCTAGCCCCGCTCCCTCTGGAGCCAAACCCATTCTTGCTTTGCAGGGGACAAAGAAGAAGAAAAGTCTTACCCAGCCTTCAGCACCCCTCTACCCTGTCCTACAGGGGGGTACTGAAGAAGAATTAATTTTTCCTCCCCTGTATAACCCCTCTAGGATGCCAGAAGAACACCATCCTCCCCCTCTGGGGGAGGCAGACGCTGTTCCGAGAGCGGGAGGCGGAAACGCTCCAGTGGGAAGCCCGCCCTTTACCAGACAAAGGGCTCAGAAGGAGCAATCCGCCTCCGCCGCCGACTCCACTATTCTGCCCCTGCGAGCCACCGGACCCCCAGACGCGGAGGGGAATCAGCCCCATCACTATTGGCCTTTCGCCACTAGTGACCTCTACAATTGGAAAGCTCAGAATCCTAAGTTTTCCGAGAAACCGGCAGGGCTTATTGATTTATTAGACTCTGTTCTTTTTACCCATCAGCCCACGTGGGACGATTGCCAGCAGCTTTTGCAGGTCCTGTTCACGACTGAAGAAAGAGAATGAATCCTCAATGGGGCCTGAAAACTAGTTCCGGGCTCAGATGGGAATCCCACCACCAACCAGGCTCAGATAGATTCTTCCTTCCCCTTAACTCGGCCCCAGTGGGATTTCAACATGGCAGAAGGTAAGGAGAGGCTCCGGGTCTACCGCCAGACTCCAATGGGGGGGTCTCCGAATGGCTGCTAGAAAGCCAACCAATTTGGCCAAGGTAGGAAATGTACAACAGGGAAAAGATGAATCTCTGGCTGCCTTTTTAGAACGGATCATGGAGGCATTCCGTACCTATACCCCCATGGATCCAGAGGCTCCGGAAAGCAAGGCAGCTGTTATCATGGCCTTTGTAAACCAATCGGCCATAGACATTAGGAGAAAATTACAGAAAATAGATAGACTAGGAGAAAAAAGTCTGCAGGACTTACTGGTGGTAGCCGAAAAGGTATATAATAACCGGGAGCCTCCTGAGGACAAGCAGGCTCGCGTCATGGCGGCTGCCAGCAGTAAGCAGACTCGAGACCTGGCCAGAATACTACTAGCTACCACTGCTGACTTCCCTGAGGAACGAGACCGCCGTCTCCGGCAGCTGGCAGACGACTCAAGAAAAGGTAAAGGAACCACCAAGGGGGGGAAGCAGAGGCTGCAGAAGGATCAGTGCGCATACTGCAAGGGGATAGGGCATTGGGCCCGAGATTGTCCAAAAAGGGCCGGCAGGAAGGGAAGCAAGACTGATCGAGTAAAAGTCCTAGAGCTGGATGAACTAAGTGATTAGGGGAGTCGGGGTTCGGACCCTCTCCCCAAACCCAGGGTAACTCTTAAAGTGGAGGGAACCCCTGTTGACTTCCTTGTTGACACCAGAGCACAACATTTGGTCCTCCGCACCCCACAAGGAAAACTAGCCAGCAAGAAGTCCTGGGTACAAGGGACAACTGGTATGAGCCAGTATTCATGGACTACCCAAAGAACAGTAGATTTGGGAACGGGCCAGGTATCCCACTCCTTTATGGTAATACCAGAATGCCCCTACCCGCTGTTAGGATGGGACTTACTGACCAAGATTGGAGCTCAGGTAACTTTCAGACAAGGGGGGCCTCAGGTCACCGATGGCAAGGGCCACCCCATCCAGGTCCTGACCATGAAACTGGAGGATGAATACCTCCTCCACCAGGAGGCGCTCCTGAGAGAGGATAATATAGACAGATGGCTACAAGAATTCCCCCCGGTTTGGGCAGAGACGGGTTGGGGGGGGGGAGGATGGGACTAGCCGCTCACAGGACCCCAGTCCTGGTAGAGCTCAAGCCAGGAGAGAGTCCGGTAAGGATCAAACAATACCCCATGTCTCAGGAGGCCCAGAAGGGGATCCAGCCACACATCCGGAGACTACGAAGCCTAGGGGTACTAGTTCCTTGCCAGTCTGTCTGGAACACCCCCCTACTGCCGGTCAAAAAGCCTCACACAAATGACTACCGACCGGTACAAGACCTCCGGGAAGTAAATAAGAGGGTCGCGGACATACACCCAACTGTTCCCGACCCATATACTCTCTTGAGCTCCTTGGCGCCCTCCAGGGTCTGGTATACTGTACTAGATTTAAAGGATGCCTTCTTCAGTCTGCCGCTGGCACCCCAGAGCCAACCCTTGTTCGCCTTCGAGTGGCATGATCCGGAGGAGGGCTACAGTGGGCAACTCACCTGGACACAGCTACCTCAGGGATTCAAAAATTCACCCACCATCTTCGACAAGGCACTACACGAGGACCTGGGTGAGTACAGAAGGAAGCACCCTGACCTCACCCTCCTACAGTACGTAGATGACATCCTGATTGCTGCCGACATGGCCAAAGACTGTGAGCGAGGGACCCAAGACCTGCTGGCTACCCTGGGGGCCTTAGGGTACCGGGCATCCGTGAAGAAGGCTCAGATATGCAGGGAGAGGGTAAGTTACCTGGGCTATATCCTGGAGGGCGGACAGCAGTGGTTATCAGATGCCAGAAAAGAAACTGTCCTAAAGATCCCTACTCCCACCTCCCGAAGAGAAGTGAGGGAATTCCTAGGATCAGCCGGCTACTGCCGCCTCTGGGTTCCAGGTTTTGCTGAGATTGCCAAGCCCCTATATGAAGCTACCAAAGAGGGGAAAACATTTAAGTGGGCTGAAAAAGAAGAAATTGCCTTTAATCAGTTAAAAAAGGCCCTCCTAAGTGCCCCAGCCCTGGGCCTACCAGACATTACAAAGCCCTTCCACCTCTTTGTAGACGAACATAAGGGAATAGCAAAAGGGGTTCTAACTCAAGCCTTAGGCCCCTGGAACCGCCCAGTGGCTTACCTGTCTAAGAAACTAGACCCAGTGGCTGCCTGCTGGCCGCCATGCCTAAGAATTATTGCGGCGACAGCACTCCTAGTCAAGGACGCAGACAAACTGACCCTAGGACAGGAGATCTGGATCACGACCCCACACGCCATTGAAGGGGTCCTGAAACAGCCTCCGGATAGATGGATGAGCAATACACGTATGACTCATTACCAGAGCCTCCTACTCAACCCTCCACGAGTGCGGTTCCACCCCAGTGCAGCCCTCAATCCTGCAACCCTGCTGCCCGACCCTGACCTAGGTGCTCCACTACATGACTGTGCGGGAATCCTGGAACAAGTACATGGATTCCGGACGGACCTGACCGACCGGCCCCTCCCCGATGCCGAGGCTACTTGGTTCACTGATGGCAGCAGCTTTGTGTAAGCCGGACACAGGTATGCGGGTGCAGCGGGTGCATACGGACACCATATGGGCGGAGGCTCTACCCTCCGGAACATCAGCCCAGTGAGCAGAGCTCGTCGCCCTTACCAAGGCGCTAACGTTGGGAGCTAGAAAATGGCTTAACAACTACCGGACCCGGAGACCCAGTTTTACCAGACCAGCCCAAATACTCCCAGGAGGAGTTACAGCGGATCAAGAAACTCCCCATGGCCCAGGAGATAAAGGGACGGTGATATACACCTAACAAGGAGCTCGTGCTGCCAGACCGGCTCGGAGTCTCAATATTAGAGCACATGCATCGGTCTACTCATATGGGGGCCCGAAAATTAAAAGACTTAATCCGACATGCCAGAATCAAGATTCACCAACAGGACACCAAAATAGAGCAAGTTGTATCTGCCTGCAAGACCTGCCAACTCACCAACATGAGAGCCACATCAAATAAAAAAGGAACCAGGTTCAGAAGCACCAGACCGGGAGCCCAATGGGAAGTCGACTTCACTGAAGTCAAACCAGGAAGTATGGTTATAAATATCTTTTAGTATTTACAGACACCTTCTCTGGCTGGGTGGAGGCATACCCAACCAAGCATGAAACGGCTCAGACGGTGGCTAAGAAGCTACTAGAAGACATCTTACCCAGGTATGGTTTTCTTGCCATGGTAGGATCAGACAATGGACCAGCTTTTATCTCGCATGTAACACAGGCAGTAGCCAAGGCGGTGGGGGCAAACTGGAAATTACATTGTGCTTATAGGCCCCAGAGCTCAGGACAGGTAGAAAGAATGAATAGAACCCTGAAAGAGACCCTTACCAAATTAACCATGGAGACTGGCGGGGACTGGGTGACTCTCCTACCGTATGCCCTTTACCGGGTTAGAAACACTCCTTACACTCTGGGTTTTACTCCCTACGAGATCATGTTTGGCAGGCCACCCCCTGTTATTCCCAGCCTTCGAGCTGAACTTATTGCTGAGTTTAAAGATCAAGAACTTTTTCTTTCCTTGAGCGGGCTCCAGAGGGCGCACGAGGACATTTGGCCGCGCCTCCGTGCCATCTACGAGGCTGGCCCGATCCCGACACCTCATCAGTACAGGCCGGGAGACTGGGTCTACGTCAAGAGGCACCACTGAGAGACCCTCGAACCGCGCTGGAAGGGACCCTACATCGTGGTGTTGACAACCCCCACCGCTCTCAAAGTAGACGGCATCGCGACCTGGGTCCATCACACCCACGTTCGGCCAGCGGACCCCTCCTCGATCCAGAAGGACGTTGTCACGCGATGGGCCATCAGTCGGGACCAACACAACCCGCTCAAGCTCAAGCTACAGCGCATTCGACCCACCTAATATTGGTAACTCTGTTAACTCTACTTGTCATTGCTCATGCTGCCGGGAGTCCCCACGCACCCCAAAACATCACCTGGCAGATCATAGACACCAGCTCGGGGACAATACTTAATCAGACGTCCCAGAGCCACCCCAGGGACACTTGGTTCCCAGAACTTTGCGTAAACCTCCAAACTCTGTTCCCCTTGTCACCATAAATGCAGCCGGTCCCATGATTGGGTCCTTAAGCTGCATGACAAGGGGGGAATGAAAGGGCAGGCCTACGCTGGCCGACTCCATCTTGTTCTGTGTCCTTCACCTTGACCACACCTCCTCCCCTTGAGTAACCCCCCCCCCCCACCTGCCTAACAGGACTGGGACCCTTCCCCAGGACCCTTCTGCAGCCAATCGGCTGAGGCCATAGCCATTACCTCACCAACTGCCCCTAGACCCCTATAAAACTTTTGTGCTTTTGAAACTTCCTCTCTCTTCCTGGTATCTCACCTCTGCGTCGGTGCAGGTAGGGGATTGAGCTCGAGGTAGCTCGAATAAAGGCTCTTTTGCTTTTGCATCGGACTCGCCTCCCTAGTGGTCTTTGGGGATCACGAATTCTGGGCATAACATTAGTCACTACCTAAAATGGACTTCTTCCACACCTTACCCAGCTATGAAGTCCAGCAACCTTTAGATGTGAATGTTCTGTCCTCAATCATATGATGTTTATCCCATAGTCCCTTTTGGTTCAACTTAAGATTTATTTTCAACAAGATCACAGAGGATGGCAAACGAATCCTGCTGCTTGTTTGTTTGTGTTTTGCTTATTTATTTATAAACAAGCAATTTCAAAAGAGGTGAATTTCATTCTCAGTGTGGGGGAAAGCTGTTGGAGTGACTTAGGCACAAAAAGCAACATGATCTAACTCAGGTTTCGAAGTAGTTTCCCAAACTGCAGCATTATTGACATTTGGGGTCAGATAATTATTAGTTGTGGGGAGTGTTCCCCTGGGCTGTTTAGCAGCACCTGAGGCTTCTACCTGCCTGATGCCAGTAGAACCCCCATCCCCCAAGCCAAAATGTCTTCAGACAAGGCCAGTTGTCTTGTGGAAGGTACCCTGCTGAGAACCATTGTCTTAAAGAATCCCGCAGGCTGCTCTGCTGAGAAGGGAACCAGGAAGAGTAGTAACTGTAAGGTACACGCCCCCCCCCCCTTTCCTCTCACCTTGGATGTGAGGCAGGCAAGATGTCCATTAGGTTTACTGTGATCTGAGCAGACATGAATAATGTATCAATACCTAACTCTCCCCTGGAAGTAAGGAAGAAAATATAGCAGGCCCATACAGTATAATTAGGAAGTTTGTGCTATTAGTGAAAGCTACCCATGTACACATATTGTGCTATAATCTGAACACAGAAAAAATATATTTTTACAAGGGTTTATTTTCTGGCTTGAAAGCTCACCTTTGTCCCTCTCTGGGGGCAGGCTGGGACTTGGGAAGCAGTTTTCAAAGTTGAATTGGAGACTAAAATAATAACTTACATCCAAGAAACGTTAAAAAAGTACCACCACCATTGAAATCTTCAGAATTTATTTATTTATTAATTATTATTATCTATATATTTATAATAAATATAATATTTATTTATTTATTTATTCAAAGTTTACTTATTAATTTGGAGAGAGAGAGAGTGCATGCACACAGAGGGGAGGGGCAGAGAGAGAGAGAGAGAATCCCGAGCAGGCTCCATACTCAATCTTACCACCTTGAGATCATGACCTGACTCGAGATCACGAGTTGGCCACTTAACCGACTGAGCCATCCACATGCCCCTAAAAGGTTGTATTCTTGATTGTTTTTGAGAGTTTTCTTCCTGGGGCATCAGGGTGGCTCAGCCGGTTAACCATAGGACCCTTGATCTCGGCTGAGGTCACATTCTCAAGGTTCATGAGGTGGAGCCCAGTCTCTGGTCGTGCACTAACAGGGAGGAGCCTGCTTGGGATTCTCTCTCTCCCTCTCTCTCTCTCTCTCTCTCTGCCCCTCCCCTGCTTGTACTCTCTTTCTGTCTCTCTGTCTGTCTCTCTCTCTCAAAATAAATAAATAAAACTTAAAAAAAAGAGAGATTTCTTCCTGCAATCAAATGTGAACAAGGAATTCTTCATAACAAATGATGGTAATATCAGCTCTCCTTTCCTATAGCCTCTGACGGGGGGACCTATTTCTCTTTGATCCTACCCTGCAACGAAGGATGCCCTGGACCCCAAAACCAGTCCTGGCTCTGAGCAGAACAGCCAGAAGGACCTCCATGCCATTTGCTTCTTGGCTCAGCTCTGCGTAGGTATTGCTTTCGGTTGTAAGCCAGCTTTGGAATCAGCTTTCCAACGCTCTGGTTTCTAATTTTTTTCTAATCTCTCCTAATGATTGGATTTAATGTGTTATAAACCAATTCTCCTCACCTTGTTGAAATCCCTGCCACTGTTTTTCTGATACCAGCTACTGGATTACAGTACACTTTTTATAGTTTTTTTTTTCCTTTTCATTTAGAAAATGAAGGCATTTTCTATAATAACTGAACTTTTGCAACCATAAAGGTTTTTGAGTTATTCACTAGGGGGAAAAAATGGAGACAAACATTTATTGTGGAAAGACACAGGCTTTTTCGAATCTTTGGAGTTTAGATCTGAGTGGGGGAGCTGTTATCTCCAGCTCCAATAATAAACACAGAGATAATAGTAATGATAGCCAGCATGACAGCAACAGTGATATGGCAGGGCATATTTTTATTTTCCACTCATCCTTCTTTGCTCTTTTTTATTCCTTATAGGATTGGAGGTGTCCGGCAAGAAAGATGATAAAACGGAGACAATGTTCGTATAATAATAATACACTGGAGTATTGCTGTGAGAGGAAGGCAATACGGTATAAGGAAGAGATTGTCTGTCTTGAATAGGATTGCCTCTTCAGCAGAAGAAGGACATGGGCCACCATCCAGAGCATTAAGTCTGAAAGACACTCTCTTTCCCTCTCTCCAGGATGGGGCTCTGACCCTGGTAGACAGAAGCCATGCGAAGGAAGAAGGGTGAGGGCCACCGGTAATGAAGCAGACTTCAGGGCACCAGTTGTATGAACTAACAGGTGATTGCATGACTAAAATAAAGGACCATTTTGCTCCACCTCTGGTCTCTGTGAGTTCAAGATTGCCTAACAGAGATTTCTTCTGCTGGTAACAGACGGAAATTACCCTCCCTCCCACTAGCTAAGAAGGAACCACTACTCCCATAAGAACAACTAACATTAACCGAAGGCTTATGCAAAGTCCCTGTGCCCTCACAATACCTGGTATTTTGCAGGCTTCCGTCTGGATAAATTGGAAAAGCCAGTGCCAGCTGCGTGTACGGAAATACCTTGGAGACGCTGCTGCTAGGGGAGTTCATGAGCAGGGACCAAAATAAGGCAGACTATTTTTTCCTAGGAGTCTTGCCTACCAAGGGGCTGCCTGCTCCGAGCTGACGCTGCTTTGTTAATTTCTCAGTGACAAGAGCCTGGTGGCTGCCAGGACAACATCCTTGGAAGCCCAGAGCTGGATTAGAAGGCAGCTTTCCCCTTCCAGGCTCTAACGGAATCGTTGTTCTCTGAGGATCACCCTTGAACAAGCTCTGAGAGGGGACCGCCGGGCCGTGTGATTACTCACACTTGTCACAAGTGCGGAATTTCGCTTGGTGGCATAACCAGAAGGCCGATTAGAGGGGGTGCTGATGACACCTTGAAAGCCTGGGTTGCAGATGTTTTCAGCTGGCTCTAGGGATGCCTCCCATTCCAGAAATGGCACGGCACACGCTCCTCTCCCTGCACACCGCACCCCGCCCTCCGCCCTCTCCCCATTACCGCTAATCACCACCTTGAAGTTTTATGACTTTACAACCACTGTTTGGTGAGCTACATCTGAAGGGAGATAAATCCTCAAAGCGAAGGCAATTTGTCAGCGCAATATTAAAACGAAGTGTGAAGAAGAAACACTTCAGCAAAAGCCAAGCTCGCTAACCTTTCGAAAGTAAGTGTATTTAATTTGAGCTGAATCAGGAAGACTGTTTGGATGTCTTATGTATTTGTAAGCATTATGTGCAGGCTTCATGTTACCCCAAAGGCTGCTTGTAATCCTGTCCCCTCTGCAAAAATGTCTTCTCGAGCTGTAAGCTGGATTCTGAATTCTCACTAGTCTGGAGTGTCTGTGTGCTCAACCCACCTTAGGGCCATTTCCCAAATATCACTTCCTATCTCCATTTTCCTACCCCTTTCTCAGCCCTTACCACGTCACTCAAAAGGAGGCTGCTAGATACACCTCAGAGATGGGATTTTTAATATACCATCTTAACTCGCCTTCCTGTCTCCAGTTTCCACCTCTCTTGCCAAAAAGAAATACAAACTATTTTCCACATAGTTGTGAAAGTGATATTCCAAAAATATATATCTATTGCATTGCTCTCCTGCTTAAAACATCTATGGCTCCCTATTGCCTACAGAATCAAGTCCAAACTACTTATAATGGAATTCATGGTTGTTCTCTATCTGTACCCACAGCTGTGCTTTTCATAGCTCCTTTGCCTTCCATGCCTCTGATTGGAATGCTACAACTTTTTAATCTCAGGGCTGGGGATGTTCTAGTCATCCTTCAAACCCCATGCCAGCACCTCTTTTAGAATATCTTTTCTGACTTATTGTCTGTGTATTTAATCATTTCCTCCTCGCAATTATTTCTGTCTCTTGTACATGCCTGTATTGGTGCACTTACTGTATATTATAATTTGTTTATATCTCTCTCTTACTTAATTATAACTTCTTGAAGGCACAGACTATATCTTACTCATTTCTGTGTCTCTGGCATTTAGCACAGCACCTGCCACACAGTAAGCTTCCCACAGCTACCGCTTGGATTGATTTATGCTTATTCACATAACTAGTGGATGTTTGCTGGAAAATAAGACCACGTACAAACATGAGAGAGGAAATAAGGCTTGAAGGGGTGGAATCATAAATCAAACAGGTCACACCAGATTGACGCCATGGTTTCTTCTATTCAGATAAGCTGGAGGAGGTGACCTCTTACTTTTGAACTTGGTGAAAATGATCATGTTCCTCTTTTGGAATTCCTTCTTTTCTCTTTTTCTCTCAGTTTTTTTCTCTCTCTTTCTTAGAACTAGAGGGCACTGCTCGGAGTGCCTTCCTTCCTCACCCTCCATTTCCCTTGCTGGTCTCCTCCTCCTGAGAGCATGACTTCAGGTTAATGCATGAAAGGCTCAGTTTACACCTGTTGTGCGAGTCTCATCCTGAAAAATGGATGCCTGCCTTCTCAAGGTTTAGGATTTGGACAAAGAAAATGTGTGGACGTTTGCAAACACACACACACACACACAAATAGGGATGGAGAGAGCAGGGGCAGATGGAGGGGAGCAGGGGAGGCAAACAGGACGTGGTTAGCATTGTTTGGTGAAGAAAGGAAGAAAGAGAAGGCCACCTCTTGCAGTAATGATGATGAGTAATACTCGGGATGTGACGTGGTTTTAAATTATTTTCATGTGCGTGATCTCGTTGGATTTTCACAACCTGACGCAGTAGATGGGACAGGCCATAGAATCCTTGTTTACAGACACGGAAGCTGAAGCCTCGGTTGGCCCAAGTTTATCCAGAAAGTAGCGGCAGCAAATTTGAATCTATAATGTTCTATCTATAAGTCGGCTACATTTTTGATGTCTCTATTGTGATTTCATAGCTGTGTATGTTTAATTTGTGATTAAATTCAGTGACTAAAGAATAGAGACTCTTTCTGGTAGTGTTCCGCCTAGAATTTGTTCCGTTATGACCGAAGACTAGAGGGAGCTGTAGCTGTCCTTTCCCCACAACCCCACCCCCATCCTAAGAGTCTACCGTCCACAGTGCAGGAAGGAGTCTCAGACAGATCTTGCCGGGCACATGGACTTAAGAGAGACTCACTTCCCGCCTGTTCCAGACATGTGCACTATAAAATATAAACACTGATAGCAATTGAGAGATTCAGTTCATGAGCAGGAGCTTATAGTAGATACTATTTGTGTCTGGCCTCTATTACCTAAGCTTCCTCACTGCTGCCATCCATGACTTTCTGCCTGGAGCTTTCTTATCGATACAGGCATGCTTTAGCCCCCAAGCAGCCCAGAAGTGCCAGGGAGTTAACACCCCTGGGAGCAGAGTCAACCCCCTTGGGGGGTAGCTCTCATCAATGACTAACGGTAGATAAATATCTTGTTTCCTCCTCTCCTCATAGAGGGGGGGGGTCAACTCTAAGGCCTCTTAGGCTCCATCTTGGGGAGTTCCCTAAGGACACTGAACCTCAGCTCCCCACAGGGGGAGCCTGCAATGGCTCCCTTGTCTTCTGCATTTCACTTCCTCATCTCCCTCTTGGTGCTTCCTGGTATCACCTCCTAAACAAACTACTCACACTAAAACTCAAATTTCAAGGTCTGCTTCCAGAGGAACCCAATTTAAGACATTCCTCTTTAAAATTTGAACTTTGAGCATGTGCGGAAAGAGAATGTTGGGGTTTTCCTTAGTTAATAAATCAGCTTGAAATCAGAGAGCAACTTGAAGTCAGCAATTACAAACTAACTTCCCTCAGACTGAGCACACAAGGAGACTAACGTCAATGGAGACCAATGGCCAATGACTGATGGTCATCGGCTATTGGAGAAGCTCTGTAACTCCCTAGCTGGATGTGTACTAATTCCAGGTTTTATTTATATTTTTATGTTTGTCATCAAATTCTGCAGTTGCACACATTGCCTCCCACTGTTCTGAGGTGAACATGCGTCTTTCTTCCTATTCAGGGCTAATTCTTCCTCCACCGGTGTGGTGATCTCAATTTGCTTTCCTCAGGGATCCTTCTGCATTACTGTAATATCTCTTTTGTTCTTCTGCTTCTCTCTTTCCGCTCTTTCCTCCTATGGAGAGTCTTTACTGTGTTACAAAAATGATCCTGGGACCTTGGGGTGTTTTCTTTCTCTTCCAGTCAAGGTCCTTAAAAAGAATAGACACCCCTCCCTGTCTTCTGTTTCCTTACCTCCCGCTCATCTCTCACCCCACTGAAGTCTGGCTTCTACTCTTACTTCTTGACTGAAACTCCCTTTTTGAGGTCATAGGTCACTAATGATTGGCCATGGTGAAACCCAACTGTAAATGTCCAGCCCTTATAACACTTACCCCCTTCAGAGTAACTGACAGTGCAGAGATGAAAAGTAATATTGCATGTATAGTAAGTGCTTATTAATTTCATCTCTTATTACTATATTATTGCTCACTCCTTAACTTTTTGAGACTATCCTAAGACTTTCTGGAAGCAACTTTGGTTTGTTTGCTTGCTTTTCTCCTACCCATCTGATCTTTCTCGGTTCATTTCCTTTACTGGGTCCTATGCCTTTGCTTACCTTTTTTTAATGTTTGTATTCTCCAGAGTTCCATCCTCTGCTTTTCTCTCCCTACACATGTCCCAGTGAGGTTCCATTTACTTCTACAACTTCAGAAAGTCATTTCTCCAGTTGCAAATTTTTTATTATATTGTGGATTCTTCTGATTCTTTTATGAATATCGCTAGCTGGATGTTTTAACATAGGCAATGTGGAATTTATTTCTTCTGTGACGCTTCTCTACTCGTTTCTGTGATTCCTTTAGCACTGCCTATTATGAATGGTGCTACCACCACCATAAAATCCCAAGTCAGAAACCTTCATGAATTCCTGTTTTCTTCTTTCTCACACAACACCCTCCCACCATGTCTAGTTGCCTACAATTGCCCATAGATAATAATATCTGAATATCTCCCCAAACTGCTTCCTTCTATCCAGTTCATAGACGTTGCCTGAGTTTTAGGTCTCCTTATATCTTGCTGTTAAGATTGCCCCGGAAACCTTCTTAACCTTGTGTCCAGGCAATACTTTACCGCCTGATGCCAGAGGAGTATTCAAAAATATAATTCTTTATATAATATGATGTCTATAATATGGAATCTATTGATTGTAACCACACACATGAATACAGCACCGTAGGCCCTCCAAGAACTTTTACGACCTAGATGTGGTCAGCTTTGGAGCCTCATAAATTGCCACTTCCCCAAAATGTACGTGACCGTACAGAACTGCTTAATGACATGCCCTGCATTTGTGTCCTTGTCACTCTCCTCCACTTACCCCTCGTCCCCACTCCCCCCAAAATAAGAAACCAGCATTCCCATACTACAATGTAAATATATCCCTTATGGCCCACGATATGGCATATTTAAAATAACTTATTTAAATGTTTGTCTTTCCTAGTGGCCTGTGAAATCCTTAGAATAGGATATTTTATACTATTCACCATTAAAACCACAGGGTTTATCACAGTGCCTCAGTTCACCCCAGACTATGTATTCAGTCATGTTTATCCAATTCCTGTTATCTGTCTAAAGACTTATTCACAGAAGTCTTTCAGGAATTATTAAGAACATAATAAATATGTGAGGACAAGAGTTTGATCTCCAATACGAGCAGACTGGGCTCAACTGGGAGTTGGGGGTCAGAGGCTAAGGGTTCAAGTCCTGAATTCCACCCGATTCTCTTATTGTGAGTTTAGACAAGTTATTTTTAAAAGCCCTCTGAGCTTAAATTGGCTCAGCTTTAAAGTTAGGCTAACAGTTCCTGCCTTACTATCCTATTGTGCAGATTAAATGAGATCGCATGTAGCAAATCAACCTTGTGAACTGAAGAATGCTTTAAAAATACAAGATAGTATGATCACCACACCTAAATGGTTTATTGATACCGAAAGCACAGTTTTTCAGTCATTTGGAATGATTTCAACTGCAAGAAACAAAACCGGAAAAATGGTGGTTTAAGAAACAGAAGTCTATTTTTCTCATCAACAAGAAATATGGGAGTAAATAGTTGGTTCAGCTGATTCAGTAATGTATCAGGGACTCAGGGTCTGTTCTCTAGTTTTACTCCATCATCTTTAGCACATTGGTTTTTGTCTTCATGCTTGTTTCCTCAAAGATGGCTGCAGTAGTTACAGACTTGACATCTTCATTCATGGCAGGACAAAGGGAGATTAAGGAGGAAGCACAAGATCCACTTGTTCTCTTTGTTAAGAAGCACAAGCTTTTCTAGGAGCCTTCATCAGACTTCTCCCATCTCAATGCCTGGAATTCCCATGGCCACTTCACGTGCCACGGAAGACTAGAGACTTCAGGTGAGCAAGGAAGAAGGAGGTTGAGAGAGGATGCTGGGCTTGCCAGCCAACAGCGTTTGCCACAGATATTTTCTTGAACATCTCAGTTTTTAATCAGTTGTTGAATGATCAAGCATAGCACTGAGTTCTCAAAGCAGCTTCCAGTGGGGGAGGAAGTCACCACTAAGGGTGATTAAGAGTCAGCATGTGTTTTTGGTTGTCTGGTGTTTCCTTCAGATAGCCATAAACTATTTTATTTTATTTTATTTTATTCTATTTTGTTTTATTTTATTTTTTTAATATGGAATTTATTGTCAAATTGGCTTCCATACAACACCCAGTGCTCATCCCCACAGGTGCCCTCCTCAATACCCATCACCCACACTCCCCTCCTTCCCACCCCCCCATCAACCCTCAGAAGATATCCATAAACTTTAAATAAAGATCATAGAGTTTTCCCTGGGGTGGAAGAGAAGGAAATGCACCCATTAGAAGCTGATCAGGGATGTTAGAGAAGAAGGGGCCCCTGAAAAGTAACATTCCACTGCCGTTTCCAATCCAGCCCAGTGTAGACAGTTAAACACAAAAACACTATAGTTGAGAGAAGATTTAGAAACAGCAAAGAGGTGCCAGAAGAAAGCAAAACACCCAAGAAGACAAAACAAAACAAATGAACAAACAAAATTAAAATAGTGTCATTTCTCTCTCTGCTCAAGTCCTAACCTAGCATTTACTTTATGAAGAGTAAGGCAATCTCTCTTCCTGGTCCCACTTCCTCACTGGATAACTGTGGGAGACCCGGGTAGTCTTTAAGAATACTAGTGAGTTCGCTAGAGGTATTTACATCTTCTAGGTCTAAGATAATTATAAGCAGCCTCTTACTTTTCATTAGTTCTGTCAAATATAGATTGAAGGCATCTTAAAGAAGCATCTGAAGTAAGTTTCTTAAAGCCCACAGGGTTGCAACTCTGTCCAAGGATCAGTTTGGTCAAAGGGTGTACTTTGGGCAGCGTCTACGGTACTGGACCACACAGCACTTTAGAGTAGAGTAACTGCAGCCCCAGAAGTTGGCTACTTTCTGTTTCTAGAAGAGGCGACTTGGGCTGCCTTATGCATTTAATCTTGTTGAAAGTCGCTCTAAAAACTCAGAGCCTATCAATTGCTCTTCATCTTTCCCATTCAAGCTAGAGCAAAAATGCATTAAAATTAATTTATTATTTAAAATGGTAGGAATGGAATGTATAATGCCTTTCACAGAAATGTAGGAATTAATTCCAGCAATAAATCTGAGACCAGACTGCAAAATCATGGTGAACTATTCTAACTGTCTGCACCCACCATAGTGTGAAAAATTACCCCATGGAAGCAGTTCATTATGTATTTCTGTCCAGTCTTCCCATACCCTCCTTCTCTTTCTTTATTTCCTCTCCATCTTCTATGTAGTTCTTAACTTAGGCCACAAAGGCAATGAGATAGGTGATCTTGTAACAGCTCTCTGCTGGAAACATTCTGTGGCTTCCTCATTTTAAGGTCTGTGGATGGTTTTATCTGCAGTACCTTCTCTAGTGTTGCAGCTGCCACGGCTTTTGTGAAGAACATGACTAAGTCCAGTCTCCATTCTTCTCATCCAAATCATCTAAAGACATTTTCATGGCTAAAATGAAGACACCAGTCCCTTAACTTGAATTATCTGGAAAATCCATCTCTAGTTGAGGACAAGAATTGGACTTATTTGTCAGGTACATTTATTTATTTTCATTGGTCAACAAGGCTTCAACTAGATCTCAGTTGTCAACTTCAAGTACTGTAACTGCTTTTTTCTTAAGTTGCATACACATGAAAGACATTGATGAACTTGGGATATGCATACAGCTGGGAAATTTTTCTTTAAAAAATAAATTTGAAAAATAGAACTCAAATTCTTATGGCTCCTTTGCAAAAGGTAGCATTGAAATATATAAAGAGCGTGTGCTCTGAAGAATTGGAAAGACCTTTAGATCTGGGAGAGTTAGAAGATACTGGTAGAGTTTAATTTTTGAGCTTCAACCTTCCCCACCACCCCTCAGTCTCGACTCCCTTTTTACAAATAAGGAAAATTTCCCAGACAGGTGAAGGTCTTCCCAAGGTCACATGACTCATCAGCATGCATTCTCAAATCTTATTTCTGATCAGTGATCATTCTGCTAAAATTGTTTTTCACTATGAAAAGTATTTTTAAAAAATGTTGAATGTGCAATATTCACATTCAATTCAAGTTGAAGGAAAGAGCTAATGTTTAATTGGTTGTATTAAGAACTGCACAAAGCAAAATTACATCAAAATGAATCATCCTTTTCAAAGATTTCTCAGAAGAATTAGTGTAAGATACACATACTTCGGAGCCAGACGGATCTGGGTTTACATCTCAGCCCTGTGTTCTGACCTTGAGTCAGTAACTTACCTCTTCCGACGATAAGGATACTGATTTGCAATGTTGTTGTGAAAATTAGCAGCACTGCATGTGAAATACAGAGCACATTACCTGAGATATAATAGGTACTCAAAAAATAGCAGCATTTATCAGGCAACATCAAACCTAGCTTTTATAGAAGTGATGGTAAGGGTTACATAATCTTAGGAATAAAGAGAAAAATGGGCACTGTGCAGGTGTCTGTGTGAAGTGAATAGACTGATAAAATGAGTCTAGGCAAATCCAGTGTGCTCATAAATTAGTTCCTGTCTCTCTTGACATGAGTCAGTTCAGATACTGAAGACTATTTCAACTGCCTCGTCGAGGTCCTCAGCCAAATGTGAGTAAGATAGGGGTCAGAATAGCAAAATCAACTGGTCTAGCTGCTGGGACCTGGAAATATTCTTTGAGTCCTGAAACATATTAGCCAATATGCTTGGGAGCATGATTTTCTACTTTCTTTCTTTTCATTAGTTTGTACAGCTTTGGTCCTCAACATCTGCCTTGGTGTCCTGATCTGCATGCTGGTTCCTCTAGTCGAGTTCAGGACACTTTGCTGAGACCGTGACAACCTGCCTAGTCCTTAACACTCACCCCTTTCAGAGATGGGCGCTGTCATTTGGAGCCCTTGATACTGACTGGGTCCTGCTCCATGTGGATGGAGAACAGAATCGGAATAAGCCCAAGCTCACCTCATATTTCTGAATGTTGTGGTTGGACCCTGAGTCAACGCCATCAAGTGCCAATTCTCTACTTCAGTTAACACATCCATCTAGATTCTATACCAACCCAGCTCCTTTGTTTTCTCCTGCTGATAAGTTTCAATAGTTTCTTGCACCAAGCTGTCTTGATCTAACCAGTCTTTAGAAGATCTGCAGGTAAAAGAAAAGGTTGATGTAGATATCACAGGGAAACTGATCTGTGAAGGACATTAATATTCGCATATCATCTACCTTTTCCTTGAGCTATAACTCTCTGTTACTCTCTGATGTAAAGCTGTGAACAAGTTCTCAGATACTCATTGTGGGGTTTCAGTGATGCAACTCTTTCCCTTCATGAGGTTTGGCAGAGCAGGGATTCATGGCTGGGGGTCAGCTCTTCCTTCTGATGGTGAGCCATGTTTTTTGGACAAGCTTTAGGCACCTCAAACTTTTCCTTTTGTTATTTATTTCATCATCCAAAAAGCCTTGCATATATACTTGTAAATGTCTGAAATACCACTAGATAAATCGATGAGGAACTCCTTCAGAGACACTTGATATAACACCACAAAATAAAGCCAGTTCTAATTTTGACCTTTATTTACATAAATGATAACAGAACCAAAGAGGTCTTGGGTGCAGTGTTTGGGCACTGACGGGCACTTGAGCGAGAATGAGTGGAACATAGGGGATTAAGTTGTTGTGCACTACTGCCCACATTTAATATGTCCTTTCTCACAGGCAACAGAAATTGTTTTTGCTCTATGAATAGTAGAAGCAGAAACTCTGAAGGACACCCTGAATGGCAATCATGGACTGCAAATATTAACTTCCAGGGATCTATATTTGCCATTTTTTCTCAATATAGGCTGACTACTTTGACCCTCAGACTTGTTCCAGGGTATTTGCTACTACTTTGAGTTGTTTTTAAATTAGAGAATCAATCTGGCAGTCCATCATATCATTAAAAAAATTAGATGTACAAAGATCACAGGATAGACCCAGCATAGAGAAAATGCATGCTTTTTATTGTTATTCCAGAAGGAGGGCTGTTTTTCTGCCCCAAACTCTCACTCTTTCCCCGAGTTCCTATTATGACCAACGACATGGATCGACAGGTGCCAGGAGTATCATCTGCAATCATGAGCCAGAAGAGATGGGATGAGATAAAGAACCAGAAGTGCACAATTGGGACATAGATCACTGCAGAGCCACCTGTAGTTGTTAAGGTTCTTTTGGTCACATGCACCGTAAAATAACCCAGGGAAGCTCAGGCACATTAAAAAACATTTTGTCATAATCATAGCGTGGTTCTTACAGAATTGAAGGAAGAGATGAATAACTGAGGCTCATAAGGGGAGGGAATGAAGGCAGCATGGATGCTTTATCAGTAGAAATTTAGGGTCTTTTTCTTGAGGTAACAACTGATCAGTTTCAATTGCTCTGTTTCCAAATATTGCCATTCCAAATGTCAAAACCCCAGCAGATCATTCTGGGTTAGGTGACTATCTTTGAATTAAACTGTTTTATTTTTAGTGGTTTTTAATGTTTATTTTTATTTTTGAGAGAGAGAGAGAGAGAGAGAGAGAGAGAGAGAGAGAAAGTGAGTGGAGGAGGGGCAGATTGAGAGGGAGACCCAGAATCCAAATCAGGCTCCAGCTTCTGAGCTGTCAGCACAAATCCCGATGTGGGGTTTGAACTCTCAAACCACGAGATCATGACCTGAGCCAGTTGGACGCATAGCTGACTGAGCCACCTAGGCTCCTCTGAATTAAACTGTTAGGCCAGGGGGTAGAGTCACACAGGATGGACAAAGCTTCTGGGACACATCCATGTGGCCTGGGTCAGTCTCAGACAAGAGTATTTGTTTTGAGTTGAATAGCCACCCACCCCATGCCCCCATACTGTTTGCCACACACCTTATATCCCAACCTTAACTCTCACAATTATTCCCAAAGCTCAACTATAGATCACATGAAAAATGAAAATGAACTACACACATGTGCGCACACACACACACACACACACACAATCTGAAGAAGAAAAAAAATTGTATTACAGCGATTTTATGCTTATATATATATCAAAGATGCTGAAGCTTTGTTGCTGAAGAGAAAATTTGCTCGTTAGCTCATAGAATGTTGGTTATGGGCTGGATTGTGTGTATCCCAAATTTGTATGTTGAAGTCCTATTCCCCAATACCTCAGAATGTGACTTTATTTGGAGATAAGGACTTTACAGAGGTAATCAATTTCAAATGAGGTTATTAGGATGGGATCTAATGCAATATGACTGATATTCTTATAAAAACTAGTTAATTTAAAACAGGTGAGAGACACAACACACAGGAAGAACGCCATGTGTAGATGAAGGCAGGGATCTGGGTGGGTGATGCATCTACAAGCCAAGAGACACCAAAGATTGCCAGCAACCTACCAGAAGATAGGCAACGGGCACAAACAGCTTCTTCACTGCCCTCAGAAGAAAGAAGCCCTGCCAACCTCTTGAAACTTGGACTTCTAGCCTCCAGATAAGTGAGAGCACACATTTTTGTTTTTTGAGCCACCCAGTTTGTGGTAATTTTTACAAAACCCCACCAAACAAATACAGTGTTATCAGAATGGGAAAGGGTGATGATTATACCCTGAAAAATGAACTTTGAATTTTCAAAGAGAAAAATTATCTCATAAGAATCTCTTTATATTAGATTGTTGAATTGCTTTTCTGTTGAGGCTAGCCTTCACCTTCATTCCCATAGGACAAGATGTGAGCATTTAATTAAATTCTCAAATGTGTCACAGACAAGATAAGATTGAGTAAGTAAGCCGTTAAGTAAATGGGCTTATAGTCATATATAGAGATATGGCCTAGAATTCTTATGTTCTTAGGGAAATTTTCTAATGTTAAGTTATTCTTTTCGCAGTGTAATAATTAGGACTTGAACTAAACAGTCACTGGGAAGTTATAAAGAAATAGATTTTGTTGCATTTTTAGGTCAACAGTGGACTTTTTCCTCTCTGTAATTACTAACATTAGCTCAGCCATCTGTCCTTTCTACCAGTGAACCCATACATTTCAAAGACTCCAGCTGAGAAAAGCTTGACTATCTCTCTTCTCCAGCAAAATATAATGATTTGCAGTAATTTATAAACGTTTGGAATAGAAAAAAGTCTTGTAGATATTACAATGGTTTGTGTTGAGGTTACCCAACCCCCAATTCACTGGCAAGTGGCATGGCTCAAAAGGAGAATGTTGTTCTGCTATTCAGAAAAAAAAAAGGTAACTATACTCAGACTTTTGGTGATGAGCTCAATATGAAATTTTGTAACTCGGTACAAGTGAGTGCTGGGGCTATTTAGCATGTTGTTGTAGTGGTACTTATCACAATCTGTAATTATCTCTTTTATATGTTCAATGTTTATTGCCCCAATGTTATAAACCCCATAAGGACCAGGAATATATTTGTCTTGGTCCCCATTGCGTTCCACCAATCCAGGGAATTTAATACATATTGATTGGATAAAAGGATGATTAAGTATGAAAAATCAGTGATTATTGCAGGGTCCAGGCAAAATATTACTAGTATGAAACAGATGATAGACAAGTTTGTACTTCAGGAGATGGGTTTGTACCTCACCTTTACTGATATTTAACCTACTAATTAAAAAAAAAAAAATCTCAGCTTGGCTATACCCTATCTTGTCTTTATCATCTTTAATAGTTCTTCATTTCTTATAGCACAAAGTTCAAAGTCTACAGAGAACAATTCTCTTTACAATCCATTTGGATCAGCACATCTAGCCTCCCCTCTTCACATGCCTCAAGGCTTTGTCTTAGCTTTTTCCCTCACTACATTCCTTCTGGGCTAGCTAGACAGGGCTATTTTCAACCCCAAATGTTCGTGTACTTTCCAAGCTATATGATGGTGTTCTTGCCTAGAATATGTGTCTCCTTCACCTCTATCTGCTGAAATTCTATGAATCTTGCGAGACTCACCTCTCTGCTTCCATAGAAACTTCCATAAACTCATTTCTTTTAATAAAATTAACCACTTTCTCATTAGTGCTCTCCCCCAAATAATTTTTTTGTAGCCAATGAATTACTTTTCCTTGACTGTCTGTATAGTTGTAGTGCTTTTGAGAAACCCTTTAAGGAATTTATTTATTCCTCAATCCTCTGAACCTAGCTCAGTGTGTGGAACATAGTAGGTGCCTAATGAATGTCAAATTGATCCTTTCTTGTTTTTCTCAGATTTCTTACTTTTGGTTCATTCTTCCAAAAAATTATGTTGACATTTGGTTCTACTTCCATAAATATATTTAACCCACACAGAAGTGCTTTGGTCACTTGACCAGAGGTGACTTAACGTTTTATAGGACAATTTAAGACTCAGACTATTGGACAAGTAGATCTTCTTTTCAACTCATTTAAAAATAACTTAAAGAAACCTACCCTTAATTGTTTAAAACAGCCTAGCATAGATGACACATCTCAATGCTGTGGGACTATTCAAATTTTACATTTCTTTCTTTCTATTTTTACAAAATGATCAAGGTAGTAAAATAATACAGCTTCTCATTCTTATTATACCCCCAGTCTAATTGACTTGGATTCTCCAGAGTCAATTAAAGCTGAATATGTTATCCCACCCAGTCATGGGAAATGGATGCATCTCTCTATTTTCTTTGTAGGTTTATATAATCTTCTGTGGGGAAATGCTCATGCTGTCTATCTACAAATACACTCGGTTTTGGAAAGAATTTGGTCAAAATTGAGAGTGGGGACTCCTGTGGATCTGTTGGGCAGCTGCCTTACTAATGTTACTGAGATGTTTCTAGATTCCTCTCAACATGCCAGTTGGGAATGAGTTCAGCAAACCCTGAAGGATAGCAGAGCCTCTGCCCCTGGGTCTGCTGTAGTTGCCCAGAGAAGTGTCTAATCAATTGAGAGAATGTAAATGGAGAGCTGAGTGCATCCATCACCTTGTAACTGAGTTTTCCTATAGATCACATGGTTTGAACTGGTGTTATTGATCTGGCACAAACTCTTCTGCATCTTTAATGCCTCTTAATTGGGCAAAATGCTATTTTAAGAACATTCTAATGCAAGTACAGTTGTTATACAAAAGTGGGAAAAATTCAACGGTATGGTAAGCTATTAGAGCAACAGAAGTGTTTATTTCTTTGGTGAAATGGGTCTTCTCTTCACTGTGGATCCAGAGCAACAAATACAATGCAATCTCTGGTTCTTCTGCCCAGGAGCATGTAAATCATTTTTAGACAAAGTTTCAAACTTCTATGACAAATATTAGTCAGCTAGTGCCTGAATTATTATAATAACATTTAGCATTTGTATATTACAGTGTAATTTACTGAAATGTTTTCCTACACATTATATTTTTAGATTCTCATTGACCCCATGATTTGGATATAATTTAGAGTGATATAAAAGGTTTTGAGAGATTATGTAATTTAAGACCACATAACTACTAAGTAGTATTTCTGGCAGTCACACCTAGGTCTAAATTCCAAGTCCATACTTTTTTATTAAATCTTGTGAGATAAGGTTCATAATTACACAGCAGGAGCACACATCCACTTATGGCTCTGACTTGAGAGAAATTGAAGAATGCCTATAATAAGCCATCTTTCCTAGTGGCCTTCGGGAGACATATACAGTTTAACCATGTGAAAGCCTTATGATACCTAAAAATGTTCCAGGATAAGAAGCTAAAACAATGGCACCGATTCAAGAGATGTTTCTTGAGTATGGTCTATATCCCAGGCACTATGTTAGGCTTTGGCATTGTAAAGATGAGTAGGACATGATCCTACCCATGAGCATCTAGCTCTGAACTCATTACACAGAGGACGCATGAGAATAGGGAAAAGTTCTTAAGGATCCCCTGTCATACCAAAGGAAGGTTAAGTCAGCATCTCACTCGAGTAAAGTTAAAAATCCTTGCAATAGCCCCCTGGTCTGCATATCTTATTCTTCTCATCTCTCTGACCTCATCTCCCCCACTCTCCCCTCCCATGACTCAGCTCCAACATCCCAGTTCTGTTCATTGTTCCCTGAATGAACCATTAGCAGTGACTGTTTCTTCTGGCCACAGACCTCTTCTTCCATAGATCTGCTTGGCTAACTTTCTTAACTCTCTCAACCATTATCTTCTTTAATATTCCAACTATATCTCCTCCCTCACCCTTCCCTGCTCTCCTGATCTTCGTATTTATTCTCTACCTTCCCTTTATTTTTATCCACAGCACAAGTTCCTCTATAACGTAGTGTAGACTTTCCTAATTTGTCTGGAGTTTATTATCTGACTCCACATTCTAGAATAAAGTTCCAAGACTTTATGTTTACCAATGTATCCCAAAGCATTTAGAAGGGAGAGCATCTAGCACTCCCAGTATTTGTCGAGTAAATACGATTCATACAGCACTTGGCTTTGTGTCACAAGCCCTCTTGTATATATTATTGTCATAATCTTACACGCTTCTGGGCTGTAGCTTTTACTCTCCTCATGTCACAGATATGGAAACTGAGAGCCAGAGAGCTTCAATATCCTGACTAAGTTCGTACAACTAGTCTGCTACATATTCCTTCCAGTACACCATGCTGCCTCAATCTGGCAAGGAGAAAGATTTAGAACGTTGGTGCATAACTGCTATGTCTGGGTAAAAGGAGTAGGCAGCTCAGGGTGAAGAATGCTCAGGTACAGGCATGGCTAGTTAGCAGAGGGTGGAGGAGTACGCTTCAATATTTGAGTCTAGGGGAAACAATTGGGTAATACGAAAAGGACCAGAAACATCCAGAGCAGAGCTGTGCCATTAAACCATGATAAGGATCATTCCATATAGGAATCAGATGGAACAGGGTTGGAGGTAGGTCTCACAGGAAGCCAGAGCAGAGTGAAAACACTGAAGTTGGTCTCAAACTGAAAGGTAAGCTACATGGGTCTTTAATAGACGGAGTTCCTTGATGGTGTCTTCTTCACGCCTCAGCCTGGTGTGCATGCTAGACCATTCTTAAAAAAACTAAATTTTAACCACAAACATTATTCATTCTGTATATTATCTTCCCTTTGGATTAGAGCATACTTCTCCAGGTCTCTGTCTGTCCACTGAATCACAATCTTCCTTGCTACATCCATTCCTCAGAAAATTTCCAACAATATCTCCCGGCAGAAAACAATGAGCCAGGTGTCTGGGGGGCAGCAATGTGATAAAGAGATCATGCAGACTCAGACCCGTCTATTCTGAATTCTAGCCTCACCAGTTGCTAGCTGTACGACCCAGGAAAAGTTGCTTATGTATGGTAGCCTCAGTTTCCTGAACTGATAAATGGGCTTAATCATATAAAACTGTACAGTTGTGAAGAGTGAACATATATCAGATATTCAAGGGCACAGTATTGTGACCAGCAGATAACAGGTGCTAAACAAGTGGTAGTTATTTTTTGCTATTTTTGCTCTCTTGAAAACGTATCACCAGGATTTGACCTTCCTGTTCAATTCCAAAAGTATTCAGGAAACTTAGCCACCATGCTAGGGACATAAAGAACAATCATAATTGGGAGCAGTGGGAGGTAGTGGTGGACACAAAAAAAACCCCAAAAAACAAAACCAGAACCAAAGAAACTTAAAGAAGAACTGTCCCTTATTTTTACTATTTACATCATCGAGGTGCTTGGAATTTTAATGTTTGGAATTTAAATGAGAAAGACATTTAAGGTTTGACCACAGGTGTTTAAACTGCAATTAAAAAGATTTAGAATTCTGACCAAAGAGAAAAGATGCAACCATTAAAGTTGAGACCCTTCATAACTTGAAATGAATCAGGTACCACTCAGATTTTTATGGGCCCAAAGTGAGACATGCCTTTTCTAGTTCCCCCTTTATCCTAAACTATACACATTAAAGAAGTCCAGAATGGTATCTGAACAGATGGCCATTTGCATAATTAAAAAAAAATTCCATGGTACATGTCACAGTTGACCTAATGCTTCACTTGGGGTCCAGTAGTCCTTTGGATGAAATTATCAAAATGCCCGACAGGTCCTTTTCCTTATTAGGGTGCTAAGTTCACGACAGAATCAGTGGAGAAAATGAAAATAAACTGATTCCAGTTTAGGCTTCATTTAAATGAAGCACCTTAAGGTGCTCATAGATAGATTTTTAGGAAGGAAAATAATGGGGTAAGTTGCTCATTCATTTCACATTTACTGAGCACCTATTATGGTGTAGACATTATGTGGCAGGCACTGCACTAGACCTTGGTGCGTCAGAAATAAATAGAGCAGGCATGACTTTATCCTTGAGGAACTTAAAGGCTTCCTGGGGAAGAGAATAACAGACTCTGTGTTGTAAATCCAAGAAGTGTTGCTCATATACTGATAGATGTCGATATAAGATACGTTTGTGACTCTGAAGAGAGTTTTCGGTTTTCCCTGAAGAGTTGTTCAGGAACAGGCTTGGTAGCTTGAGCTGAGTTTTTAAAAAGTAAAGAGGCACTCTGAGTGAATGAAATCATGGAGGGGATTCTGAGAGGGAGACATTTGCACAGGATGCATCCAGTGATCTGCATGTTACCCGCTTACCGGTGTGCCTGCAGCATCGAATTCAAGTAGGAGGTCGCGGGTCGCGGAGGTGAGACACAGGACTGGAGGGGTAAGAAGGGCCAGGTCATAGAGGGCTTCGCATGCCCTGCCAAACGACCAAGACGTTATCCTGAAGGTTCCGGGGGCCATGCAGAGATCTACATTAGACATGCCAATCAGATTTGACACTTAGAGAGATGAGTCCCAGAGGAATGCTATGAAGTCCTGAAAGGTGCAAGCTTAGCGAAGGGGAACCTTATAGGACATTTTTAGAAGAATCTGGGTTAAAGATATTGAGGGTCTATACTAAAACCTGCCATTTGTTAATTGTTTCTAAAAATTCTCCCAGGTGTCTCTCCTTTTGGGGGTATTCCATGGGATGGTCCCCACTTTCTGCCTGTCTCTCATTTGTCCTGACCACACTGCCCTGGCAGGCGGGTAAAAAACAGGCGATAAGTTTTGACCAAGTCACCAGAACAGAACAAGGTACACAGAGACCCACTTCCAGCTCTCCAGCTCTCAGAGCCAGGGATCTGAGAAAGTACTGAGAGAAGAAAGACATTGCAATTAGGTTTTTCATTAGTGGGATGGAGAAGAAACAGCTGAGGCTAGAGGAAATGTTCTGTTGGGGAGGCCAACAGCAACCAGAGAGGAGAGAAGAAAGAAATGCAAGCAAATGCTGAGGAATCCAGACACATGACCCTTACAGACCTTTGCATATGAGTGAGAGCCAGACAGGAGAGAAGTGGGGTTTGGAATCCTCACTTTTATTTTAGGAAATCTAAAATGGTCCGGCGAGAGACACCAGAAAAAAAAAAGTCCAATTGTTCCGCTGAGAAAAACAGGAACACTCAAGTAGAACAAAGTCACCCCGTGCCCCCCTCCCCCCACCCCAGTTCTTTCTTTCTTTGGAAAAGATTGCAGAGAGGGCATTTGCAAGTGATTCTGCTGGCTGTCTGTGAAATTAAGGAAAGAAAAAAAAAGAACAAGGAAATGAGAGAAAGCAACTATATTTGAAACAATGAGAAGTCTCTGGAGTTGTGCTTAATGGCCTTTGTCACCCTGCAGGGGCATGAGAAGGGCTGCTGATGAGTCAACTGTCCTGGAAACAGACCTGCGTTAAGTAGAGAGCCAGAGAGGCATCCGCAAAGATGAAAAGATTTCGTTTAAAACACAGAACGCTGGATTGCCCTGTGGCTCGCACGGTACGTAACTTGGGTTTCCAATTTCTTGCTCCGCTCCTGCAGAAGTTCACGTATTTTACTGAAAAGGTATGAAGACATGCACAATGGGTAGTATCTACAGCAAAATATATACCGTACGAAGCATTGGAAAGCAGAAATCCCCAGCAGATCTTGTAGATAAAATGCAGCCACGTTCAATTAACTGTACTAAAAATAAGCCAAAATGCAGAAGTGAATTTAACAACTCATTCACCCTTTAAAAGGCAGTGTATTTCAAGTAGCAACAGTGGAATAAGCAATGGTCTAGGACATTTTAAAGAGATCTATGTCAAAGTTTTCTACGTTACCCATGAAGGGGTGGAAGAGAAGGAGGAAGTACTTGGTATTTAAAAGCCAACAGCACTGGGTTTTGATTCTTCCTTATTCTCCTAATCATTAGAGATTTTGTTCCTTAATTATCTCCCGAGCACGGCTAGTTTTATCTTCTCTTGTAAATCCTGGAATGTAAGACTGGAAAGGCCCTTCGAGGTCTCTGGGAAGTCTCTATAAATGAGAAAACAGAGGCCCAGAGAGAAATGGCTAATTTTCAGAGTTTAATGATTGTCCTGGTAAGAGAATATTTACTGAATCTAGACTCAGAATTAATCTCAGAGCTGGGAATTTGCAGGTGAGGTGCGGATATATTTTATTTTATTGTGCCTCTTCCTAATTCAGTTCATTGATAGCTTCAGCAGCCCTCTCAAGCAGCAGGTTAAAAGAAAATGCTGGGTTTTATATGTTTCCCTGATTATCAGAATAAGAGATGGCAACAGGTATAGGTCAATCTGCTTGTTTGAAACCCTGAGACAGTTGTTTTCCAAGTTTAAAGAGAATGTAATCTTGCTCTCTTGCTGGCATCCATGAAAAATATATAGGCAGCTAACAACTTTGGCATGCAAAGAGGCCAAAAATGGTGCCTAGGGCATTAAGAGTCTGTCCCTTAAGGTTATAGAGATGAAGCATTGTGACCAAACTTCCAAACAAGAAATTGAAAGCCAAGGGAAGAAAATGAGTTCTCCTCTCAAGATCTTCTCTTGTGTTTTACTTTTTATAATAAAATATGGACGAGGATAAATTATGCATTACTTTTTGCTTTCTTATCTCCCCTTTGACTTGTAGTGTTTACTGCTGAAATTTACCCAGATTATTTCAGCACAAGATTAAAAAAATGGTAAAACCATTGACATTCTAAGTTAAATTGTTCCTGCCATTGACATGCAACTTAATGAAATGCTGCCTCCAGTCATTGATGAAACCCATTCCCGCCCTGACTGGCTGCTTCACTTCCTCCCTCAATATCGCCTTCTTGCTTGCCATGAAGAATTTGGTTCTTTGATGAAAATCTGGGAATCTTGGGTCATTTATGCAGTGTCTGATGTTAGTAATCCGTTGACTCTACATGGATAAGGCAACATAAAAGAGAGGCACCTTTTTTTTTTTCTTATGTAAAGGTTAACCGTGACTTGCCCATCCCATTCACTTATTTAAGACATATTTACTGAGCCTACTGTGTGCCATACTTACTCTCCTTAACGTGTCCTCAGCCTTAGTTTCTTCCCCCATGCTGCCACAGTATGATTTTCTGAAAGCCCAAATGTGATTTTTCACTCTGTTGAAAACTCCCCAACGGCTTTTCATTGCCTACAGGAAAAACTCTGAAGTCGTTAGCATAACTTTCTGGGGTTTGATCCCTATTTAAGTCTTCAATTTCACCTCCTACCAATTCTGTTTCACATTTTCTGTGCTCTTGTTCTACCATCACATTGGGTATTCTCACTGGCCATGCCAGTATTTCTGCTCTCATCCATCTGCGGAATCTCACCCCACGTGTGGGGGGAAAATCAAATGTCTCAGATTTTCCTTCACCACCCACCCCATCCGCGCTGTCTTTTCTTCTTGTCCTGTCACTATACCACTTGCATTCTGTCATTCAGCCAATAAGTACTTACTGGAAGCTAACCCCATGCTAACTACACTCTAGGTGTGGTGAACAGTGTTTGCAGGCAGAGTCATCCAGGAGACACACCATAACTGATTAATTGCAATTATGGTAAATGCCACCAAGGAGAAATGCAGGATTCTTTAAGAGCGTAAGGCAAGGAGGAGGCGCGTTATTAGGGTGTTGGTGAAGGCTTCTATTATTACAGCTATTAAACTAATATTACAGCTATTAAACTGGTACAACCGTCGATTTATTTTACTTTATCACTTACACACATGAATTCCTGGGGGTTAAGGACCCATCTTATTCATCTTTCTGTTACCAGCGACTAGCAGAGTAACTGACATATTGTAGAAATACAGGATATGTTTTCAAACTCAACACCTTATGCAAATGGCCAGACATCAACCCTTGCCTTTCCTATTAAGTTTTGATATTTTCTCTGTGGAAAAACAAAGTATTTGTCCTGTGAAGTAGGTTTTATTATGCTCATTTGGTGTGTGACAGACTGGAACTTTGAGGAGGTAAGAATTTTTTTTCAAGTGTTTATATCCCTAAAATACCTGGAGATCTTACTAACTGATACATTTACGTACAAATAGGAAAAAAAAAATGTAGGCTGATGAATTGAAGAAATATGATTGGCTCATGGCCATATGAAAGGATGCTGTACCTACCCCAAGAGTGATCAAGGAAATACTGATTAAAATGAGATGATAGCATCAGATTGCATTGTGTTCTAATCACCACCCAACCTCACTTAAGGACTGGGTTTCTTTTCCAGGTTCACACAATGCTTTCTTCTACTTGATTCTTACTTTGATGTCCATGCTTGTCTTCATCATGCCAGTTTATTTTCTGAGTGTTATGGCCCCAGATGTAGCCTGGATACATTTTCTCTCTTTTTCTGTCTTACTATTTTTTAAAAAGGTGTTTAATTGATTATCTGTTTTTCAGCAATTTGAATTAAATTAAATAAGCAGATTTTGATTTCCATGTTTGTCTTCATCATGCCGATTTATTTTCTGAGTGTTATGGCCCCAGATGTAGCCTGGATACATTTTCTCTCTGTTTCTGTCTTATTATTTTTTAAAAAGGTGTTTAATTGATTATCTGTTTTTCAGCAATTTGAATTAAATTAAAAAATCAAATTGAATCACTCAAGAACCACGAGTGTCCAAAGTACAACAAATAGCCTCCCTCTCTCTTTTTTTTCCCCAAACCTGCTAACTTTGTTTATATAGTTACATATGTCCCACATTAAAAACATTTTGATTTGATTCCTTTTCGTTTATGAAAACGGATCAGATAATATTACTTTGTAGTTTTTTCTTTATGCTAAAGCAAACTGTGAACACGCTTCCAAGTCAATACAATTAAAGCTATGTCTGCTTTCATAGATCTTAGTATTTTGTAGCATGATGTATTATTATGAAAATATGCCCCACGTGACTCAGATTGGTACCAGTGTTTTGCTTGTACATGCAATTCAGCAATTTGTCCTTATCTTTCTGTATTGGCTCACTAATATTGTATTTTATTATTATCCAAAGTTGTATTGTTGAAGCAAAATATGTACGCACTTTTAATTTCACTGTTTTATTTTTCTGAGTGTGGCTGACACAATGTTACACTACATTGTGTCAAGTGTACAACTGCTCCATATGTCATGCTATGTTCAGCACACAGTGTTATCACAGTCTTAACTGCCTGTATTCCCCTCTGCTATGCCTTTGCCCCCATGACTGTACTTCTTCATTTTCATAAAAATTATCAGATTACTTTCCGTAAGTGTCTGGATATTTACTTTCTCACCCAAAGTATATGAAAGTGCCCATTTCCCAACATCCTGACCAGTCCTTGATATTTACAATCTCCTTTCATTTTTGCCAATCTGATAAGCAAACAATACCCATTAAATATTTGTTTTGAGGGGCACCTGGGTGGCTTAGTCAGTTGAGCATCCGACTTCGGCTCGGGTCATGATCTCTGTGAGTTCGAGCCCTGCGTCAGGCTTTGTGCTGACAGCTCAGAGCCTGGAATCTGCTTCAGATTCTGGATCTCCCTCTCTCTCCGCCCCTCCCTTGCTCATGCTCTGTCTCTCTCTCTCAAAAATAAACATTAAAAAAAAAAAAAAAATATATATATATATATAATTTGGTTCGATTTTCATTTCTGTTGGTATCTATGAGATTGAACATCTTTTCAAGTGTTTATTATTAGTCATTTGTATGTTCTCTTCTATGAATTGCCAACTGTATTCTTAGCATTTTTTTTTCCTGTTGGGCAGTTGGAACATTAATCCTTTGTCTGTTGATACATTGTACATATTTTCCTTTATGTTTACTGCTTTTATATTTTGTATTTAAAATTCTTAATTACTTCAAAGTCATAAAATATTTTCCTGTATTCATTTCTAAGTGGTTTAAGTTTGGCTTTTCTTATTTAAATCTTTATTTCTTTTATCTATTCTTTTCACTGGGTTTTATTTTTGGCTTTTTTTCTTTCTCTGAACACAGAGCTCCTGATGGTATCTATCACTTGTTACTTGTATTATGCTGTGCATCTCCAATATGGTCATTGAATCCTGGCAGTATTTTCAAGGTATTAATGGGGAACTGTTGAGGATTTCCAGTCAGGGGAGGGACACAATGATTGCCTTAATTATTATAATTTTCTACTATAGTAAACACAGCTCCCATTTATTGAATGCATAGTATGTTCTAGGACCTTTATGAAAATAATGTATAATCTTCTTAGCAAGCCTGAATGGTGGTTGATACATTTAAGTACACATATAGGAAAAAAATATAGGCAGATGAATCAAAGAAATATGATTGGCTCCTGGCCATATGAAAGGACGCTCTACTTATCCCAAGAGGGATCGAGGAAATACTAATTCAAATGAGATGGTAATATCAGATTGCCCATTTTCCAGATGCAGAGATTGAAATTCACGATTTAAGCCCGGGCCTGGCATACAGAATGAAATGAACAGTGAAGCCAGATCTTGTGTTCAGGTCTGTCTGACTCCAAAAAGCAAACCACCCTGCCCTTTAACCACTGTTCAACTCAGGTAAATATCCTTGCCTTTCTCTTTCTGTCCACCATATACCACGCCGTTCCTATCTCTATGCTTTTGTTCCCCAAATTCCCTTGGGTTGTAATTCTTTCTTCCTGGGGGCTGATACAGAAACAGAAAGGATTAGAGATTCAGTGGTCAGATGTGGGAGTCAGTAAGACCCCACGCTGGGCAAAGGAAGGGGGGACATGGAGTTAACACAGCAGACAAACATCCAGGGAGCGTGAGAATCCAGGGTCAAGAGCCACCTCCACCACATATGAGCTCTGTGAGGCCAGTGAAGGTGAATGCTACTTAAGTTTTTATTCTATATATTTGTAAATCTACAAAGTAAAAAGTCACTCTTAATGTGTACAGGTGTTTTATAACTCACTTGATAATTTTAGTGAAATGTAAGGCACCTGAAAAATGTTTTTTAAGTGGTAAAATTTTTAAATTGAGCATTCAACCCTTTTTAGGCGTGTGTCTTTTCTGTCTACACCTGTGCTGGCCAACACAGTGGACTCTAGCAAATGAGGCTACTGAGCTATTGAAACGTGGCCAGTGATCTGTTGTAAGTTTGAGATGCCTACCAGATTTTGACGACTTAGTACAAAAGAGAAGATAAATAAACTTACTAATTTTTTAGTATTTATTGATGATAATATTATCGATATATTGGATTATATGCAACATACTAAAGTTAATTTAATCTGCTTCTTTTTACTTTGGTTTATGTGGCTACGAGAATTTTTTCTATGTATTTAAAAAAATTTTTAATCTTTATTTATTTGTGAGAGAGAGAGATAAAGAGAGTGCACGCAGGGGAGGAACAGAGAGAGAGAGGGAGACACAGAATCCAAAGCAGGCTCCAGGATCTGTCAGCACAGAGCTGTCTGCACAGAGCCCGACACGGAGCTCGAACTCACGAACTGACTGAGCCATCCAGGTGCTCCACAAGACTATTTTAAATTACGTATGTTGCCCTGCTTTCTTTCTATTTCAGTTGGAAAGCACTGACATACATAATGCATTTCTGTGGGGCCTGAACCCTGAGTTTCACTGAATGAATTGGTCTCCTTGAGTCCAGTTTTTCCCTTCCTATAATCCATCCTTCCCTTTCCTGCCAGAGTTTACTTCCTTAAACACAAAGCTAGTTTTGTCCACTCTTATGCTTAAACTCCTTTTGTTGGTTTCTCAATGCCTGATGAATAAAATCCAGCCCTCCCAATACCGCTACAAAGCTCCCCCTGGCTTTCCCTGCTTCAGTCCTCAACTTTGCCACCTTAGGAAGGTAAGCCACTCTTACCCCTCTGTATATGTGCCTGATAATGAAGGTGACATCTAATTTTTTGTTCAAACAATGTGGGACACTTTCCCGATGGGAAGAGGGCACTGTCAGTGACAATATTGGGATAACATTGTTGGCATAAACTGGGATTGGCCCAAGAAAGCCCCTTTTGTAGTCTAGCTTTGCTGAGCCACAAGTCAGGTGCATTTGCTTTTGTTGTTCCTTCTACCTAAAATACTCTTCCTTCTCTTTCCTGTCAGGGCTCCCTTCCAATCATTTCTCAGATTTCATTGTATGCATTTCTTTTAACGGTCCCCCAAGACCACCACCCATTGGGCACTCTGCTGGAGTGATTTCCGGGCCTATCCCGCCCTCTCTCCTATATATTAGGGCTTCTTCCCCATCCCTCCACTGTTTGTCTATTTCTTGAGCACGTGAAACGTGTCTTTTTCTTGTTGTCTCCCCAGCACCCAGCCCGTGGCCTTGCCTGGATTTGGCATTTGAAAAGTGTTTCCAATATTAATTGGCTCTTCCCTCTCATCCCAGCTAAAAGCCACAGCTGCAGAGGTCTGCTTTGTGGGCAGATTGATGGGGATGCCACCATCTTCCATTAGGGATTTCTCTAGCTGCAACTTAACCTCTCTGAGAGTCCACATCTCTGCTTCTGCAAGTGCATGTGCAGTTGGTGATTGTAGGGAATTCTTATTCCCAGATTATGTGACAGCGGGCCATACAGAGGGATGAGAGCATGAGAGGCAGCGGGGAGCTATTTGTTGGGACAGTCATAAAACTCCTCGCCTCTCTCTCCTTGGGACACACAGACGGAGGCCGCTCTGCCCTGGGACCTTTCATTAAGGCTTGTAAGCAAAGGACACTGGTGCTCAGCAGAGCCCCTATTGGCCCTGGCACCCTCTCCACACCAGGGATCCCTCTGTTACTGTGCCTGGTGGGGAGGCCCTGGGACGCCTCCTCCTGGCGGAGGTACGTTTACAAAGTAAAAACGGTGTTTTATCGAACCTGGAAATCAGAAACCATAATCACTAATGAGATTTATGAAATTCAACCCAAGCTGACTTTGACTTTCCTAATAAAACATAGCTCGCCTTAGCCTGCCCACACTATTGTCATAGTGAAAGCCTCTGGGGGCTAAGGCATGTCCTCTTTGAATTATGGATTGATTAAAAGGAGCACAACGTGTTATTTGAAGGTTGTGTGAAGGCTAAATAATCCCATCTGTGTGAGACAGGATACGATATTTTATGCTGTCTACGGAGATTCGTCCAATTATGTTTTATGGTCTAGTCTCAAAGATTCCAGCCTCTTATTTTATTTAACTCTGCAGGTGAGCATTCAGCAGGACACACGCTCCCCTGAGGTAGAGGAGATGGGGAAGTTGGGATCTGAAAGTCATAATTCAGCTTCAGCCCGAGGTCGTTTTATGGGATGAGGAACTCCCTTTGAATTCTTCCACTGTACCAAATAAGAAAGAAAAAGATGGGTGCAGATCCTGGTCTGACCGTGGAGGTGCTAGGCAGATCTGGTCGTGGTGCAACCAAGGGGGTCCTTTCTGCATCGTGAAAGCCTGACTCAAGTTGGAGGCGAGCTTTGGGGTCAATCATATTCTGTTTTTAGGGCCCCAAAGAGGCTGGTATTGGGTGAGACCTCTATCACACAAAACTTTCAGCAGTTGTCCTTCTTTTATTTTTTTTAAATGTTTATTTATTTATTTTGAGAGAGATAGTGTGATCAGGGGAAGGGCAGAGAGAGAGAGAACCCCAAGCAGGCTCCGTGCCATCAGCCGAGAGCTGGACGTGGGCTCCATCCCACAAACCAAGAGATCATGACCTGAGTGGAGATCAAGAGTCAAACGCTTAACTGACTGAGCTACCCAGGCGCCCCAGCAGCCGTTGCCCTGCTTAATGCCACATGTATTTGTTTTGACCACTGTTTCCAGATATTTCAACTCAGTTGTTTCCTTATTTATCAGGCTGTGATTTGGCTATTTCCTAACAGAAGGTCCACATTCATAAATTATGGTTAAATAAGTCGGGGTGCCTGGGTGGCTTGGTCGGTTAAGTGTCCGACTTAGGCTCAGGTCATGATCTCACGGTCCGTGAGTTGTAGCCCCGCGTCGGGCTCTGTGCTGACAGCTCGGAGCCTGGAGCCTGTTTCAGATTCTGTGTCTCCCTCTCTGTCTGCCCCTCCCCTGTTCATGCTCTGTCTCTCTCTGTCTCAAAAATAAATAAACGTTAAAAAAAATAAAAAAAAAATAAGTGGATGAAGGCCTGATTTCTACAAGCTCATTTAATGTCCTTGTTCCAGAAAATAGCAGACGAGGTGAGAAGGGCATTGATTTGTCCTATAGCTTATCTGCAGACAAGCACGCTCTTTTTCAGAAGCCTACACTTTATTTATTGTAAGATGTGAGTTCTGAGAAGCAGAATAAACACTATCAAACTTTCTTCCCAAATGCTCTCATCTGCTTTCTGGGGCAAGTGAGGTGCTTGATTTCAAATGTAAATCATTGAATAAATAATGAAATGGGAGTTACTATCTTCTTAGATATCCTTTTCTCTGCCAAGAATTCGTTGACCCCAGCATGGAGACCTGAGCTGAGCTAGGCCAGTCTGAGCATTTTTCCAGGTCTGTTGAATTTGGGAGAGGAAATCCCAGGTCCTCTCAGGAGGTGAAGTTGAGTGATGAGACGTGCCAAAGCTGTTGTGTCTGGGTTCTCTATCTTGTGGAGAAAGCTTCTGTAAAAGATGGAAGCTGGCCTGCAATAAATGCCAGGGGGCAGGAGAGAGAGAGAAAGAGAGAGAGAGAGAGAGAGAGAGAGAGAGAGAGAGAGAGAGGGAGAGAGAGAGAGAAGAGAGAGAGAGAGAGAGAGAGAGAGAGAGAGAAAGGAGAAGGAGAAGAAGAGGAAGAGGAAGAGGAAGGATAAAAGGAGGAGGGGAGGGGGTGGAGGAGAAGAGGGCACCTTAGTTTCTTTTTTCATAGAGGCTAGTTTTATCCCTGATCTTTCTTTGGTTGTGTGAACCAACACATCCCTGTTATTTCCTAAGCTCGTTGAGATCTGATTCTGTCACTTATAAGAACCAACTTCCACGACCAACATCAAAATGAAATCTTCTGCCCCTCTTAGCAAACCCTCTTCCAATTGCCCTGGGCATTTATAAATCAACTCAGTGGATTAAAAAAAAAAAAAATTCTGACTTCTTTTTCTCCGAAGTCAATAGTCGACTTTCTCAGAAGGACAATGTCCCAAATTAGGCTTATTCTGTAGCTAAGAAATAGCCATATTTACTCTTCCCAACTTTTTCCACGTAGGTGATCTCATTCAGTGGTCGCTAAGGCAGACCTATAAAAACCACAGAGGATACTTACAGCTTTCGTGTTTGATAGGGGTATATGTTGGGGCAAGGCCTTCTGAAATGTAGATGCCCAAGACAAAATAAATACTCAAGAATGATAGTCTCTCTCCCCTTTCCTTTTTTCCTCCTCTCTCTCTTTCATAGCAGTCCAGAAGGTCTATGCATCGTCAAACGAGCAACCGATGGGCAGCTTTACTCCATCAGGGGCTCGTGTTCCTTCTTTCTGATTATTCCACCATTCTTTAGAATGCTTGTTGAGCTGGCCCATCAGGAAGTACACTTTCTAGCTTATGGGAAAAGGGAAAGAGCTCACACAGAGGACAAGAACGTCTTACTTATGGAAGGGATGTGAAAGTTGCACATATTATTTTTAGACCATTAATGAGAATTGGCATATGGGAGGCTGCAGCCAGGAAGGCTGGGATGTGCAGTTTCTAGCTGGGCAGCCATGGGCCTTGCTGACACACAGGATGCTAGGAGTTTATTACTAAGAGGAAGAAGGGGAGGGCCCCCGGGTGGCTCAATGAGTTAAGTGTCCAACTCTTGATTTCAACTCAGGTCATGATCTCAAGGTCATGAGATTGAGCCCTGCATTGGGCTCAACACTGAGTGTGAGGCCTGCTTGGGATTCTCTCTCTACCCCCCTCCCTCTGTGCCCCTCCCCTGCTTTCTCTCTCTCTCTCTCTCTCTCTCTCTCTCTCTCTCTCTCTCAAAATAAATAAATAAATAAACATTAAAAAAGTAAAATGAAGAGGGGAGAATGTGTACTGTGGGACAATTACCAGTCTCTGCCATGTGGTGCTAGGGTATCACTATAGGGAAGTGAATGTGCTTTCTCCTTTAGCTAATAGATCACTAACTAGAATTTCCCATGTGCTAAAAACACATGAATCGCAGTTTGCTATCCCCTCAGGCTACTGCCCTCTTTTCATTTTATTGAACGCCAGAATTCTATAAAATAATCACTTATACTCAGTGCACCGACTTTGCTACCACCTGCTTTCTCTGTAACCCATGGCAATTCTGTGCCTACGTCTTTTATGAAAAATCTTTCTTTTTAAAAAAAATCTTTAATGTTTATTTATTTTTGAGAGAGAGAGAGAGTATGAGAGGGAGAAGGGCAGAGAGAGAGGGAGACACAGAATCCGAAACAGGCTCCAGGCTCTGAGCCATAGCACAGAGCCCAATGCAGGACTCGAACCCACGGCTGTGAGATCCTGACCGGAGCTGAAGTTGGAGGCTTAACCGACTGAGCCATCCAGGTGCCCCTGAAAAAGCTTTCTTATGGGTCGGAAATGGCCTCCAGTTCCCTTCACTTTGTCACCTGCATTGGCTGCTGTGGAAGATTTTCTCCCCTTTGGAAACACATTCATTAATTCCTATGACTCCGCGCTTGTCTGATTCTTCTACTCTTTTGACCGTGACTCCTCTGCCTTTCCCTTTGACCATCTTGTTCCTCTCAAGATTTATAAATGTGACATTACCTGTGGGTACCAATTCCAGAATTCTTCTTTACCTACCCTTCAGTGGTTTCCCCGGTGGCTTTGGCTAACTTCTAGGTTGACCGAAATTCCATGCCCATACTCCCTTTGTCTTATTACAATTTGCATTTCCCATGGTCATGCTTACAAAATGATCCTGATACACATCCAAGCACAGCCCCTGATTAGTTTCCAGTGACCTAGTGTACTCTGTGACTTCTCTGGTGTATCAGAGCTCTTTGGATCCCAAGGAACAAAAACTGCCTGAACAAAAGAAAAGGATTCAGAGAACTATTCTGGGGGCACCCAAAGGTGGGCTGACGCCAGTAACAGACTGGAAAGAGGGGACAGAGCTATCTTTCCTCTTGCCGCTGCTCTGTATGCTCATCCCTGTCATGGCCTCCTTCTCCTCGGAGACTGAACAGGTCCAGGTAGGATATAGCCAATAACAGCTCCCAAGGTTCTTGATTCTCAATTTCCATTATCCAGGGTGAAACTGACTTCTCTCTCCTCTGTCTCTTTTTCCAAAATCCATGGAAAGAATTCCAGTGGAGGTGGGAGAATGGAAGTACTCAGAAGAAAGCAGAGGCATGGTATCCAGAGAGGAAGACATTTTGGGGAACCCACTCTAAACTATACCCAGTGAAGTCAGTTGTCTCTTAAATGCAAGCACTAACACGCATCAGAGCTATATCAGAGTGGAAAGAACATGGTGTTCTCAGACTCAGTGTTAAGAAATCTGCATTTTTTTTTTAGCTTGCCAGTATTTTAGCTGCATGATTTGGCAAGTTTATGAGTGCCAATATTTCCATCACATGGAGATCCTTACATCCTGTATTTCTTGTGATAAGTGAATGACATTATAGACACAAAACTGACGAGTTGAGTACCCAGCACATATTAGATACCTAATAAATGTTAGTTGAATCTAGTTGGCCAAGAGGTCCCGAAGGGGAGAAAAGGACGCTGGTCCAGTAAATTTGGGCAATTGCTTTCCTCAGGGCTGGCACATAACACAAAAGTCCTCTTTCCAAATAATTCTCACCTACAAAAGACAGAGTATTAATGCGTGTAACTGTCTTCATCGGGTGAATTGGCTATGGATATTCTATGCAGTGCTTAATTGGCCTTGCCAGTTCATTAGGAATTGCAGAACGATGTCACAACCTTCCAAAGGAAGATGGATGGTGGCCTGCTTGCTCACATAATAGGAAGCTGCACATCAGCTGAAAAGTGCACAAAAAAAGTTTCTCGGCTTTGTCTGGGCAGGAGAAATGTTTTGGTTCAATTCAAATCAGGCCCGTGGCCTCTTTGCCATGTTGTGCTAGATATAATTCTGTGAACAATAGGGGTGTCTGGAAGACTGGGTGGGGGAATGCAAGAAAGATTATATCCTCAAACCTGAAGTTATTGATTATGTTTGTCTGAGAATGAAAAGAACAAGGACCTATTACTTGGGAGTTTGTTTTTCTGAGGCTTTGGGTTCACAAATGGATGTTTTATTTGTACGCTTTCAATGTGTGACTTCTCCTAAACTCTGCTCCGAAATCCTACTAAGGTTTTGGATGAGTCAAGGTGACACTGAGGTTTGGTAATGCACAAAGTGTATTCCATAAAGCCGGCAGGAGTTTCACTGCTCTTGGGAACAGCGAGACAGAAGGACTGCCCATTTGTGTTCATAGAATTCTTATAGGCTCCCAGTCTGTTTGCTGACTGTGAGGGCATTGAGGACCAGGGGCCAGAGTTAATCATGCGGGCTCATTAAGAGCCCACATTTCACAAGTACTTGCCAGATAAAGCAGGCCAAGACCTCTAGAACACAGAAGTACAGTCAAATCTATTTTCCACGTGGATCTCTTTTGATCTGCAAAAGAAAAGTCATAAAGTTCAATCACACATACATTTATGCACAGACATATACATGTATGCATATATGTGCAATATTTTTACACAAAATATATACAATATTGTTTATATAACATATGTATGTACATGCATTACAGAAATATATATATGTGTATATATATGTATATATATACACATATATATACATATATATACACATATATATACATATACACACACACACACACACACACACACAACATACACACACACACAAGGAATTGCCATCTGGAGGACAGATCAGCAAGAAAGGCAGGCTGGAACTCTTGGGCATGAATGAAAGCTGCAATCCACAGGCAAGATTTCTTTTTCCTTAGGGAAACCGCAGCTCTGCTTTTAAGGTCTTTCCAATGATTGAATCAAGCAACCCAGGTTATTAGGATAATCTCCTTAAATTTCAGCAAACTGATTATGGACTTTCTTCATCTACTTTTGTACCTTCACAGCAACTGCTGAGATTCGTGTTTGGTTGTGTAGCTGGTGTCATCCTTAAAAACAAAATTGTCATTTATTTTACTAGCAAAATGGGTTTATTCAGGATTAGTGGAGAAATTACATTTAGGAATGTTCAAGCTATAGAGACCCATAGGCGAATCTGAAAAGACAAAGGGAAGGTCGGCTTTTATTAGGTTTTGGGAGGAAATTGGGGGGGGGGCGGATTTTGTTCTGAACAAAATTTATTGGAGAAGACCAAGAGTTTAAAGTTGTGGCAACTTCTCATGGGCTGCCGGCTTCTCGTTGGTTATTGCTGGGGCAGAGAGAGATATCCCTTCTTTTTCTTAAAAGCAGGGGATGAAATTCCTATGTGAAAAATGTCCTCTCTTGTCAAAGCAATTCTTCTCTTCCTTCTTCCTGCTGGTCACACAGGCTTCCATGAGTGAAATGTGTGTGAGAGCTCCCCCTTTCAGGGCTTCCCAGCACAATTTGTTTTTCCAGATTTTATTTTATTTTATTTCAAGTAATCTCTACACCCAACATGGGCCTCTAACTCACAGCCCAGAGATCAAGAGTCGCATGCTTTACAGACTGAGCCTGCTAGGTGCCACGTCAGCTCCAATTTAAATGAAGTTTCCTTTGGGACACCTGGGTGGCTCAGTGGATTAAGTGGGCTGACTTCAGCTCAGGTCATGATCTCACTGTTTGTGAGTTTGAGTCCCGCGACAGGCTCTGTGCTGATGGCTCAGAGCCTGGAGCCTGCTTCAGATTCTGTGTCTCCCTCTCTCTCTCTCTCTCTCTCTCTGCCACAACCCCACTTGTGCACTCTCTCTCTCTCTCTCAAAATAAACAAATAAACATTAAGAAATTAAAAAACAAATGAGGTTTCCTTTATTTTTACACTGGGGAGTATAGTTCAGGCAAACTGACACATCAAAAAGACCATCACAGAAATTTAGTTAATAAATTAAGTCAATAAAGCGCAGTGAAGAAGAAATGTCTACCTCATTCAATTCTTTCATAACTTTATTAATATTTACATGCAATGTTCAAATGACAGTATTTTGTTTAACTAAATAGAGAGTATTACTTCTAGTTTGGAAATATTTGGCCATTATGTTTCTGAATATATTGAAATAATAAAAAATATATAACTATGTTAGATATTTCGGACAAATTTTCCCCCCTATTTTATTTGAATTACCTAAGTGGGTTATCCGTAGATTGCTTTGCAACTGACTTTGTGTAAAGGAAACAATAATTATTGGACTGTTTGGGGATTTTTACATTTATCATCATTCAGTATTCCCAAGAATCCTGTGAGATGGGGGTTATTATACCCATTTTTGTAGTTGAATAAACTGAGGCTCGGAGAGATTAAATAACCTGCCCAAGGTCACAGAATAAGCAAATGGGGTCTGGCTGATTCCAAGGCTGGACCACGTTTACCTATGGCCATTGTCCACTGACCAACAGCAGGCTTATCATGCCATGGGGATTGTAGCAAATGACTACATCTAATATTGATTGGTCCTCTTTGCTTTTCAATATCACTCTAGTCTAGTTTTAGAATTGGATTGAGTTAATAAAACAGAGTAAGCAGCTGCTAAAGTCATGTCCCCTCTGCCCAGAGTCAGTTAACAGGCCTCAGGAAGGGATGGTGGGAAGGAAGTGACCAGAGATTGAATGGGAAGAAGGAAGGGATGAACAGTAAGAATTTAATTAGTCGCATTTAGGCATTCTCCCTGAGGGGTTGTTACTAGACGTGTCTGAGAAGTTCACTAAGCGTCTGGAAGAAGGGTGACTTTCAAAATCAGAGTCCTGGAGAAGTCCTAATTCTGAATTTGTTCTTGATTATTTGATTGACATTGGACAAATCACTTTATCTCTTTTTGCCTTCATTTCCTCCCTTGCGAAATGCAGCAAATTTCATGGATCTTGCTCCACACAGTCCTCAAGGGAAGGTGTGTGGATAAAATAAACTGAAAGTTGTGAAAATTCTGCAGCAAATGTCTTTCATTTTAAAGTGCTATGCAAATATGGTGTGCGATTATGGATGCAGGATACTGCCTTCATTTCTTATGGGTTGAATCATTTCCAGCCAAATCCTCTGACTGCCTGTACTCCATCCTTCTTTGACCCTGTGGCCTATCCATGACTGGGGTCTTTGAGATTCCCCAGTGTCACTGCAGCCAGCATGGCATCCCTTTTAGCTTAATGCTTCTGGAGTAAATTCATAAGCAGCTCTTTTGAAACTAGAGCCTGGTGCTCACTGTCTGAAATATCTTCTGTATCAAAATATCCAGGATAGAGCAGATTCACCAGGGGATAGCATATATAGTGCTCTTTTCCCCAAAGAAGAACTGTGTTTTTCAAAAGAGATGCCTTCAGATTCCCTCCTCTCACCCCCTCCAACCAGTTGCTTTTGGTTGCACTATTATTAGAACCAGCTATAGATGAAACGTTTGACGAGGCTCTTTCTCCCACTTGAGCATTATTCTTATAATCCTCCCAACAAGAACAGCCTTAACCTTGATCTGTTGGAACTAAAGATTTTTTTGCCTCTACGTGTTGACTCCCGATTGCTTATGGAAACAACATTGGGGATGAGCCTTGATAAGTACAATTGTCAAGCTGCAAGTGTGATTTTAAACTTGTGATTTTCTGTAGCTAATAGAATACAATAGAAGTCATGGTGTGTCACTTCCAAGGCTAAGTGCCAGCACTTCCACTGGCTCTCTTGGAACCCTGCCATGTAAGCAAGCCCAGGCTTGCTGGAGAAAGAGAAGCATGTGGCTTGGCTCCATGCATCACACCAAATTTCAGCTGGCCACCTTCCAGGCACGTGAGTAAGATCATCACAGGGATGCCAAGCTCCAGCCACCCTGCCCATTGACACAGACTTAAAATCAAGCCCAGACAAGATCAGCTGAGACTTCCCTAGATCAGCAGAACCACCCAGCTGACCTGTAAACTTGTAAGCATTAAGAAATGGCTGTTGGGGTACCTGGGTGGCTCTGTTGGTTGAGGGTCTGACTCTTGATTTCGGCTCGGATTATGATTTTTGAGGTTCATGAGACAAAGCCCTGCATTGCTCTGCACGCTGGCAGCAGAAGCCTGCTTGGAATTCTCTCTCTCTTTTTCTCTGCTCTTCCCCTGCTTGCACATGCACTCTCTTTCTCTCAAAATAAACTCAATACACTTTTTTTTTTGGAATAAAGATATGGCTATTGTTTTAGTCCACTAGAGTCTTAGCCTAGTTATGCAACAACAGATGGCTGATGCAGAGGCCATCATTGACCAAAAATAATGTGAGCAGTTCAGGTATGGAGATGTTATAGCTCTGTTGTTGACATACACTTGGATTTTGCGTTCCTACCTTTCAGTCTAACTTGAGTTTGGCTGATGATCTTGAATGGGCTGTAGTGTGAATGTGAAGTTTTCCTTCACATGGAAACTTGCCTCTGATTCCCTGACTAGCACCAACACCCTTATTGGGAACCCCCAAGCACAGAGTTCCACTGATCAATACAGACTCTTTACATGTTAGAGATATTATGCAAAGGCCATGCTTTATTTTTAGAGTAATGACATGCCCATATATCGGTAGCAATGGACACTTAAGCAAGGGTGGTCTGTCCTATAGATATTGGCTTGGAATATAGAAGAATGTTTAGCCTTCTGTTTCAGTATGGTGAGAAGAACCAATTCACTTCAACATAAATATAAATTTTAAAATAGAGAGGAATCGAACTACATTTTTATAGATTATGAAAAATGTCATCTTCCATTAGTCTTGGCAGTGTTTAGAGTACAGATTTTGAAGAAATGGTAATAAACATGACCATTTAGTAATAACCTTAGCACATATTAAGTTCTTTGGTTCCCATGTACAGAATCAAAGACTGATGAAAGTCAAAGCAAACTATATTCTTATGTGGCTTTGAACAGATTTGTCCATAAAGCAAAAAAAGAGAGTAGTGGTTTGCAGTATGACTGTAGTTATACCTAAAATATTAACAGCAAGAAACAATGAGTTCTATCAGGAGCTAGGGAAAAATTTCCAGAGGGGTGACATTCATATGGGTTATAGAAGCACGAGCAAGAGTCTTTGAGGTCCAGAAAAGAGGAAAGAGTCTCCAGGAAGAGGTATGAGTACATGTCAAGGATAGAAACATGCAAGAGAATGCTTAATTGCACCAAGAACAACAGTATCATGAACACAAACTACCGTGTGTGTGTGTGTGTGTGTGTGTGTGTGTGTATGTGCATGCCCGTGTACAAGTGTGTATTTATAGAAAGAAAAAAATATGCATGGGGATTAACAGTGGGGAAGATCAGTTAGCAACGTCATCAACCAGCATTTTTTAGGAAAAAATTAGGTTAACTGAATGAAGCAAAGAGGTACATTAACTTTGTCAGGGCCCCAGCTCCCATGTAGGGCTTTGGACAAAGCCTCCAATAAAACCAGGTACAGTAAATAGTAGTGTGAACCAAAGAACTCATTGCCAGGGATTTCTTTTCACTCTCTTCGAGGAACCAGACACATTATTAGACCAGAGCCTGCTGGTGCTTTATTGTTATTGTCTAATGATGTGAACTATGGGAACTTAATCCTCTCACTGTGAGTGACCGTATATTATTATTCCATTTGGGGCTGGGCATGCACACTCTGACCTTATTAGCTGCAAGCGGACTCCAGATCCAGCTCAGTTGTACTTCCCTCGGGAATGGCAACCAGCCCATTAAAAGCCCTGCCTTACAGTCCTTGAACACATGGAGGTAGACAGTGGGTTTTGAGTCAAGGAAAGGCAGGAAATAGAAAGCAAACTGTTTTTCTTACTTCTCATTAAATCTCTTACCTCATGCTGTCGTAAACATGGGTCAGACTCAGCCCTTGGTCAGGGCCCTATAATTGGCTTATTGTAACTGGCTGCCTGGAACGCCTGCCCCAGGTGTAGACGGAGTAATGACCTGAAATGCTGGCAGGGTCTCCTGGATTTTGACATTTGCTGCGTGGGATCTCCGTATGTTACTGCCAGTTACTGAAGCAGGAGGAGAAGGTACAGAAATTTCAAGTAAAATTAGCTGGAATTCCATAACTGGTTATTCATTGTCAGTTTTCTCTTTATTTCCTTTTTTTAAGTTTATTTATTTTGAGAGAGAGAGAGAGAGCACATGTGCACAGGAGAGAAAACGAGTGGTGGAGGGGCAGAGAGAGAAGGAGAGAAAGAGAATGCCAAGTAGGCTCCACACTATCAGCACGGAGCTTGATCCAGGGCTCGATCTCACAAACTGTGAGATCATGACCTGATCAGAAACCAAGAGTCAGACGCATAACTGACTGAGCCACACAGGTGCTCTGTCAGTTTTCTCTTTCTTAAGGGAAAGGCTGAGGTAGGGTAGATTCAGGTGGTCTGAATCTTTTGGGGACTAGAATTGGGGTCGGGGGGGGAAAGGGATGTTCAAAGGTAAACTTAAGAGCTGAGTTGGAAAGGAAAGTCCAAAACAGAGTGTCAGAGGCAAATAGTGTTAAAGAAGCAATCAGAAATCAAGGTGGAGAGCCAGAGAGGAACCTCAGAGAGACTGAAGTTCAAATCTTAATGTTGCCAGGGATTAGCTTGGAACCTTGGTGAAGTTCTTATTCAGTCTTATTTCTGCCCATCTATTAAATGGGGAATAAAAATAGTACCTACCCCATAGCAATGTGTTCACTGAGATAAGTCATATAAAATGTCTGCTAAAGTGTCTGGCATAACGTAAATGCTGCTTAGCTTGTTAATGGTGACAGTGATGAGGGTGATGATGATGGTGTTGAGAAAGAAAAATGAGTATTTATGGACACAAATTACACTGAAAGAATTTGTACACTTAAAGCGTCTAGCTGGGCAGTGTGAAGTTCCTGAGCTGTGAATTTACCTGGTGAAAGACCTTCAGTTTCTTTTACAGCAGATTCAGATCTCGCGACATAATTATTTTTACGCATGAGTCACTGCTCTGGGTCTTCTTCTGTGGGTTTGAAATTGATCAGCAAAGACCTAAGTTGTAGGCAGTGCTTTCCCCGGCCCCTTATTATCAGGTTGTGTTACCTGCTGAGGCAGGATGAAGGCTGCTTCTGCCAGTGATTGTGTGTCCGTGCTGTGTGCTCTCAGGTACCCATCGGGATGCACATACAGCAGTGTGGACACAGATTTTCTCTTATTTCACCTTAACAGGTAAATGACCAAGTTCCCAAGACTGTTTTCTGTTCAAAAACTGTCACCCTTTCTCCACAGAGATATAAGCTGATGTCAGGCAGATTGAGGGCAAGGGGGAAGAGGCACTTGTTCCTGGATAATTCCTTTATAGTTTTGAGAATAAATTTAGGAACTGAGGGAGAAAGGTATGAGCTCACAACTCTCACTTTTTGCAGATGTTATTTGCAAACCTTCCTGATGTTCACTGCCATAGCTTTAGGGCCAGATCAACATAGTGACATTAAAAAAAAAATGAGAATTTTAATTGTAACATTTGTAATGTTATTTTTTTTTTTTGGTTCATTTGATCTCAGGCTGCCTGCTAATAAGACAGGTGTATCTACTCAGTGGTGTGCAAACACTTCTATTAGGTAAACCAAGTTCTGGCATATTCATTATACTTCTACTTATGGCAAAAGGATCTCTGTCTTTTGATTAGCCTCATACCCCGATAATATTCCTTTACAACAAATTGGATTTACGTCATCTATGTCCTTAGCCTTATCTCTCATTCCCCAATACACAAACCTTCTACTTGAACCAGACTTAGCTTTCTTTGCTGGCAGCAGGTGGAGTCACTGAGATTTGAACCACAGGTTCAGGGCTGACCCATTACTGAATTGGTCCTGCCTGGGTTGAAGAAGTATGTTGTTTAGCTCCACCTCTACCTATGGGTGGCATCAAGGAGCCATCTTGCTGTTCTAGGTTTCTCTAGCTACCTGCAGAGTTCTTTTGGACCTCCCCATTTCACTAAGCTGCAACCTAACCACTGCCATGTCTGTTTCTTTCAGACATAGAAAAAATGTCTTTGGCCCTTCCCTGGTTGGGTAGCATGGTATTGTCTGAACATTTAAGTGAGTTGTCGAAATTTACAATGTGGGGTTCTGAGACAAAAAACATTCCGATTTCTAGATCAGATCTAGCAATACTCTTGCTTTCATTGTTGCAAATGGCATTAAGCAGATGGATCTGGGAGCCACCCTCTCGTTTAGAGGGGGTACATGCTCATTGATCCACTCTACACACACTTAGCCTGGTGCTGTAGATGGGTGAGTTCACCACCTCTGATCTGATTCATATGATTCCATATATTTTGGACCATACATAGAAACCTTTTGCATTGACATGGTTCCATGTTACTTCTGGAGCCTTGTTCAGAAGCTCAGCCTGCTTGGCTGGAACACTGGCCACTTGCTGAGCTCTTGCTGACTTTCTCTTCCAGGGTCAGCACAACTGTGATCTTTCTGTCCTGCTCAGGAAAGATACATTGCATTGAAATGAGACAGACTGTAATCTCTTCAGTTGGCAGACAGCTATCTAAGCCTTTTTCTCTCTCCCTCCACTCCCTTTGTGAGACCTTCTTGGGTACTGATATTGTATGAATACACAAAGCCTGTACACTCTCATTAGATTTTTGGACAATGCCTTCAAGAGTGTATCCTACAGGCTGGTCAATTCCCTAAGTCCAGTTAAGCCCATGCCCAGATCCCTTCCCTTGCTGCTCAGGCCACTACTGAAATCTCAGCAAGCCTTGTAACAAAGCTCAGGGAGTGGGACCCAGTCACAACACAGAGATGTGACCAGTGTTTTTATCCTGTTATGCCTCCCTAGAAAACACACCAACTCCCACTGTTTCCAGGCTACCCCAGGTCCTGGCATCCTTCCTAACTTAAATCCTAGCTCCCTTGTAGAGTTTTAGTTTTTATTTATTCAGTTAGCAAGTATTTTTTGAGGGCTTCTATGTGATGGAGTAAACAGAGGTGACAGAGGTTTAGGGTAGAACAATACAGGTGAAATCTCTACTTTAATGGGAACGTCACTCTAGTGGAGGAATCAGCTAATGAGCGACAAAGCACATAAATAAAAAATAATGATTTCAGAGACTTTAAAAAGTGCTGCTAATAAAATAAACAGAGCAATATGGTGGCCAATGGGGTTAGACAGAAACAACAGAAAATTTAGTGACTCTGTGTAGCGGTGACATTTGGATGGTGTGACCTTATATCAGTTAATGTGATTTCAGTTATAACAGCAAGCATTCAATCAGTTTAAATAATCGGATTTTCTTCTCACATGAGAAGATTGTGGAAATTAATAAAAGGAAACCTCATTTAAAATGGGGTCAGGAGGCCAGAAGGGGGAGCTCTCGGACACTACCACTCTTGGTCAACTGCAGACCGAAGAGGAAGACCTTGCAAGTCCCTACTATTTTAGCTCCTATGCTAGAATCCCAGCAGGAGCAAGAAAAGCTTTTTTCAGCCCCCTCCCCGGCTGCCCCGGCAACAGCCCAGCCAATGAGAGACCGACACAATTCAGCCAATGAAAAGCCGCTAAGCTTCCAACTCCCAATTTACTCCAGTGAACTTTTTGTTTTTAACAGCTTCCCAACTTCCCCCCTTTTCAATGTAAAAGCGCTTTTCTCTCCTTTGTTCTCAGGACTTGCCTATGGTTTCCCTGTAGCTCGCTTGTCTGACGTTGCAATTCTCTGCTATTCCCGAATCAACCCATTTTTGCTGGTAAACTAACTGGCAACAGTATTTTTTCAATTAAACAAAATTTTTTAATGTTTATTTATTTTTGAGAGAAGAGAGAGACAGAATGTGAGCAGGGGAGAGGCAGAGAGAGAGGGAGACAGAATCCGAAGCAGGTTCCGGGCTCTGAGCTGTCAGCACAGAGCCTGCCGCGGGGCTGGAACTCATGAATCGGGAGATGAGGCCCTGAGCAGAAGTCAACGCTCAACAGACTGAGCCACCCAGGCTCCCCTGGCAATTGTATTTTTGAGGTTAAGGGGATATACATAGGTATGGCAGCCTCCAGACGTGGCACTTTGGGGATTTAGCTCCACTTCCCTGAAAATCTCCCAGCTCGGACTTCAGCCTCTTGGGTTCAGCCTCAGGCTGGTTGAAAGATGGCTGCAGTCAGTGTTCAGGCTATCCTATCCCCATACCTAGGTCATCTGGAAGACAAAGAAAAGTAGCAGCTCTCCCTGTGTGTCTCTTTCACCAGCTAAGAATTCTTAGGTTCTTAAGAGAGATGTCCCCTCACATTTCGTTGGCCAGGATTGGGTTTTATACACCTTCCTAAATCCATCACTGGCAGGGGGAATAGGGCAACTTTGATTGGCTTAGATCAGGGGTCAGCAAGCGTCTTCTGTAAAGGGCAAACTAATACAGTAAGTCCTCTCCCCATCCGCGGGTTTGCTTTCCACCGTTGTTACCCACCGTCAACCGTGGGTAATGACTCGTCTGATATATGTTCAGAAGGTCAGTAGAGCCTAACTAACCCTTGGACACAACACCAACGTCATTCACGTCACCTCATCTCATCACTCAGCATCTTATCATCTCACATCATCACAGGAAGGGTGAGTATAGTATAATAAGATATTTTGAAAGAGACCACACTCGCATAACTTTTATTATAGTATATTGTATACTTATTCTGTTTTATTATTAGTTGTTGTTAGTCTCTTACTGTGCCTACTTTATAAATTAAGCTTTATCGGGAGCACCCTGGGTGACTCAGTTGGTTAAGCATCTGACTTTAGCTCAGGTCATGATCTCGGGGTTCAGGAGGTCGAGCTCCGTGTCGGGCTCTGTGCTGACAGCTCATAGCCTGGAGTCTGCTTCAGATTCTGTCTCCCTCTCTCTCTGCCCCTCCCGCACTTGTGCACTGTCTCTCTCTCTCTCTCTCTCTCTCTCTCAAAAAATATAAGTGAACATTAAAAAAATTAAATTAAGCTTTATTATAAGTATGTTTGTATAGGAAAAACATAGCATTTGGTACTATGTGGTTTCAGGCATTCCCTGAGGGTCTTGGAATGTATCCCTATGGATAAGGGGGGGGGGGTTCTGTAAATGTTTTCAGCATTGTGGACCATGAGATCTCTGTTGTAACCACTTATCTCTGTTGTTGTAGCACAAAAGTAGCCATAGACAGTATGTGCTGGGATGAGTGTGGCTGTGTCCAATAACATTTTATTTACAAAAGCAGGCATTGGGTTTGACCATCAGGCCACAGTTTGCTGACAGCTGGCTTGCAGTTGGGATTTGCCCATGGATAGGGTGACTATACGATTTTTAGTCCAAACCAGTGTTCTTTGACATTGAAGGGGGATGCCATGACTTTTTAAACTTAAACAATAGGCATAAACTGGGACTATTCTAAAGTCATCCTGTGGGTCATGTGAAGGAGGGATAAATACCTGAACAACACTTGATCCTGACAGTAGTGGGGCCTTGCCGCTGAAGTGGCCAACAGTGTGTGCAACAGGTGAGAGGCAGGAGACGGGTCATGCAAGAGGTGAGGGAAAAACACAGGTGAGGAAAGAGCAAGTCCAAAGGAAGTGATGAGCCGACAGGGTGACGGAGACAGGGAAAGGCCATCTGCCGGAGGGTGGTGACCACCAGGAGGGAGTTCAGATGCGTTCAAAGAGGAGCAGCTATTCAGACCACAGGGGGCATTCGGACCATGGTAAGAAAGTTAGCAGTTATTCTAAGTGCAGTCGGAAGCTGCTGGTCGGTTTAGAAGTGTGGCATCTCCTTCACATTAGGAAGATGCTCTCGCTGTGTGCAGAACAGATGGTAGGTGGCCAACGTGGAAACAAAGGGAATTGTTGGGATGATCACGATGGACAAGTTAGCAGTGAAGACAGAAAAGTGGGTTGGTTTAGGAAATCTGTTTTGAGGAACGTGAAAAGGATTCACTGAAAGATCATGTATATGTGCCTGTGGGGACTGTTGTGGGTGGGGCAGGTATGACGAAGGGAGTAATTATATTTGTATAACATTTATTTCCTGCCAGGTGTTTGCACATATTAAATCATTTGGCTCTTTTTAACAACTCTGTACTTTATTATTCTCATTTTTTAAAATAAAGAATGGAGGCACAGAGTGGTCAAGCTACCTGTCCAAAGACACACAGCTGGTAAATGGCAGAGCCATGATCTGAACTTGGACATCTGTCTGGCTGCAGAATCCATGCTTGCCCTTCTTATGCTGTTCTGTTTTTTGTGCTACATGTGCTGTCCTTATGACATTCCTGTGACCTAAGGATGTGGGTTGAGCCATTAGAAGGAGCTATACTCTACTGAGATGGGCAGAAACAGCACTGCCCCAGGAATAGCCTGTCCCGCAGGCTATCTGTGAGCCTGTCCCGCAGATCAGAAAGATGCATTTGGCAATGTCACCAAATAAGGTCATCTCTTAATTCTTCTTTAATTGTGTTTGATCACTACTTGATAGTTGTTGAGTTTATTGCATTGTTTTAGGTCTTGGCTCTTTATTGGCCTGGATGCTCACTGAGGAAAGAAATGGCATCTTTTTCATTTACATATTATATCTACCATGTAGTTCTATTATTTGCATGCAGGAAATCCTCATTAAATATTACTTCATTTGATTTGGAAAGCCCTGGACTGCTTATTTTCTAGCCATTTAATTATTTAACTTGAGACTTGCTAAAATTTTACACATTGCCTTTTAGTAGGAGCCTAGAGAGAAAACACTACCGATTTGAAAGCCTTTTCTGAATGTTATGATATTCTTAAATTTAATTTTACCTGTTTGCAGTTTTTAAGGTTTTTAAACACTTGAGTTTTAAATTTACTTTTCAAATGTTAACTTTTCATTGCAAAACAATTTCAATTTCCAAAAAAAGTCACAAAAACAGTGCAGGGAATTCGCTTGTACTCCTCACCCAGACACCTTGAATGTTTGCATCTTACAACCACAGGTACAACTCTTTATGACTGATGAGCTCTCCTTCCTCTGGAGAGGCTGCTTTACTGTGCTGATTATTTTCCACTCTCCTGTTTTCCCCCTGTCTCTGTGGACACTCCTCTCAGACTCTCTTGCTGGCTCCTTTCCAATCCTGTAACTTCTTGGTCCTCCTCGGGGCTTCATGCTCATTCCTCTCCTCTCTAGTGACTTCATTCCCTTGATGATATCATGCAGGCTCTTTTAAACATCATTTATCCTTGAATTTATAGCTATCATTCTGGCATCTCCCCTGAGCTCCAGATTTCTGTATCAGCCTCCTTACTGGACTTTTCCACCACTGTTGCCTAACAGATATCGTGTATTTAATATGCCCAAATATGACCTGTGACCCCTTCAACCAAACCTTCACCATATTTCTCATTTCATTAAATAACACCATCATTTACCATATTACTGAGGCCCCAAACCTCTGCTTCAATGTCCACGTATTCTGAGAAGTCTTTCCCGACTACTCGATCTGGATATCTGGATCCTTTTATTGCAACATGAACAAGGTGTCAGCTCCATAGCTGTAAGGACCTTGTTTATTTTGCCCAGTGCCTGCCAGACTGCCTGCCATATAGCATCACCCCCATATTGTTTGTAAGTGAATGGTTGATGAAGGAACATGCACTGGACAAAATAAAATTCAATAAATATTTCTAGTAACTCTTAGGGGGTTTTTAAAAATTTGGGTAATCTGTTCCAAAGGCAGTTTCCAAAGCCAATGTATGTTAGTTGTAAATAATGTAAAAATGCGTATACAGTTAATGCAAAGAAATTTGCTTTTACTCTTCTGTAAAGCTTTGTAAAGCATATAGCTTTGATACTTTCTTAAGATACTATGAATGATATTCTTCTAGGACAATAAAAAATGTATACTACCAACAACTAATGGTGAAAGAAAGCCTCAATGGTAAAACATGAGAAACTTAGCAATAAAAAAAAAATAGCCACTAAAACTATTGTTATATAGCATTTTCCAGGAACTTCTAGCAAATGCGATAATACATGAGGAAAACAAGAAAAACAAATATGTGTGTGTGTGTGTATATATATGTATATACATATATACATATATGTATGTATATACATATATACACACACATATAATTCTGTATTTATATTTATATATAAATATATATAAATATTTATATATATTTATATATTTCACATATATATGTATATATTCATATTATATATTTATAATATATAAGATATATAATATTTTCTTTATATTTACTTATAAATATATGTCATTATTATATATATTATTTAGATATCATTATTATATCTATCTATATCTATATCTATATCTATATCTATATATCTATATAAGACTAAAAAAAGTAATGAGACTACCAGCTAAAGACATTCACCCACAAGAATAAAGAACATGGACGATCTTTTGGAAGCACAAAAGGTTGAGGTTGATCATCTCTCATGCAACATTCACTTATAGACCCAAGAAATGTGAACTCTAGGCTTCCAGAAGGAAAAATAGTGAAGCAAACTAATTTTTACTGTGGATCCATCAAAAGGCTCAGAAATGGGAGGCAGTAGGTGTGGGTGATATGGACCTTAAAACAGGAAGAGGGATTAAAAGGCTGTGTAAACTGCCCAGGCTCTCCCCATCCTCGCCCACATACATGATTGCCCTTGACTACTGTGGTAGCAGAAGACTGAATGTTTTCTCTGCAGAGGATATCTGTGGAAGCTCAGAGCCTCAGTGGAGAGGGTTAGTACAAGAAGAAGGATGTAGGTATACATTCATTCACCAACTACGGAGATCTTTACCTTTCCTCTCTCTTGGTGGCCCTTGAAGACAGAGGACCAGTTGGTTTACACCCTCCAGTCAGGAGACCATAAGAGGCTTTTGTAGTGAATTTGACCAGTTCAAGAGGAAAGACTAAAACATATAACACTGGGGAGTTCCAAAAGAACTGGTTCAATCAGATCATCCCACTGTGAAGACATCTACTGGTGTCCACAGTGTTTCCAATCAATTTTTTAGTTTTTGTTTCTAAAATATGAGGGAGCACAAAGATCACATCTACTGCAAACGTTAAAGGAACTTGAAAGAAACAAATTGTTTCAAGAGATATTTTTATTTATTTTTAATTTAAAATTTTTTTAATTTACTTTTTTCTTCACGTATAATTAACATGCAGTGTTAAATTTGTTTTAGGTGTCAATATGATGATTCAATAATTCTATACAATTCTCAGTGCTCATCATGATGATAAATGTACTCTAATCCCCTTTATCTATTTCACTCATCCCCCCACCCCCCTTCCCTCTGGCAGCCACTAGTTTGTTCTATTTAAGAGTCTGGTTTTTTGTTTGTTCATTTGCTTTGTTTCTTAAATTCCATGTATGAGTTAAGTCATATGGTATTTGTCTTTCTCTGACTGACTTATTTCACTTAGCATAACACTTTCTAGATCCATCCATGTTGTTGCAAATGGCAAGCTTTCATTGTGTGTGTGTGTGTGTGTGTGTGTGTGTGTATGTGTGTGGCTGAGTAATATTCTATTGTATATATGTGCCACATCTTCTTTGTCCATTCATCTATCAGTGGACACTTGGGTTGCTTCCACATCTTGGCTATTATAAATAGCCAACTATAAATAGTTGATTAAGTGTCTCACTCTTAATTTTGGCTCAGGTCATGATCTTAGAATCTGTTGAGTTCAAGACATGCATTGGGCTCCACACTGATAGCATGGAACGTGCTTGGGATTCTCCCTCTCCCTCTCTCTCTGCCCCTCCCCTGCTCTCTGTCTCTCAAAATAAATAAACTTAAAAATAAATAAAAAATTAAAAAACCCACCCAACCCTAAAGAATGGGAGTAAAATCAAATAACATTTTGCAAGCAAAACAGAGCTGTAGGAAATTAAGACTATAATTGCAGAAAGGCAAAATTTAAAAGAAGAATTGGACAATAGAATTGAGGCTCTATCTCAGAAAGTAGAGTCAAATCTCAGATGAGGAGAGAGGAAAAGAATTCGAGGAAAAGACTAATAAGGACAAGAGTGGATGAGAGTTTCAGAAAAACAGAAAAGGAGAGGACAAGGAGATGAAACATGAAATAATTCAAGAAAATGAAAGAAGATCTAGAATGGAAGTGCTCGTGAGCAACTCATGATGCCAGAGTTGAAAGGCCCACTGAGTACCCTGCAAAATGGATGAAAAAAAAACCCTCATCTTATTGTAAAATTTCATAACACAAAGGAAAAAGAGGAAGTCTTACAAGCTTTCCCAGGAAATAAAAGAGGTTTATGCAAAGGACCAAGAGCCTGCCTGGCAAAGTCCGTTTCCACGGAGACACCAGAAACTGGGAGACCTGCGTAGAAATGCCTTCAAAATTTCTGAATGAAAATAATTTCTAATTTAGAATTCTATACCCAATGTCATTATCAATGAAGTGTGAGGGTAGAATAAAGGCATTTATAGACAGGCAAAAATTATTTCCTTTGCTTCAGGAAGCTACTGGCGGATATGCTCTGCCAAAATACAGTAATAAAGCAAAAGAAGGAAGAGATGGAATCCAAGAGACAATGGATCCAACATACCAGAGAGATCGTCAATGGAAGAGAAAGACAAAACAAAACAAAACAAAACAACAAAACAAAACAAAACAAAACAAACACTATAGGTAGAGAGATCACACCTGAAGTAGACCTAAAGAGCAGACATCTCTAGTAAATGTTATGCCCAGAATTCGTGATCCCCAAAGACCACCAGGGAGCCGAGTCCGATGCAAAAGCAAAAAAGCCTTTATTCGAGCTAGCTCGAGCTCAGTCCCCTACCTGCACCGACGCAGCGGTGAGATACCAGGGAGAGAGCAAGTTTCAAAAGCACAAAGGTTTTATAGGGGTCTAGGGGCAGCCCATTGGCTGGGGAAGGGTCAGAGTCCTGTTATGCAGGTCGCTGGGCATGTTTTGATCAGGAAGTTTGAACGGGTGAGTGGGAGGTTACTCAAGGGGAGGAGGTGCGATCTGAGGTTTCTGCAATTTTCCCGGAAAAGGGGTCATGTCGGGGACATAGTCACTCAAGGTGGAGAACACAGAACAAGATGGAGTCGGCCGGCGTAGGCCCGCCCTTTCAGTAAAAACTTCTCAAAAAAAACGAACATGAAAGAACACTTTATGTTTTGGGATATCTCGAGAGGATTTCACTCCACCAGGAAAGAAAATGATGACAAAGAGTAGCACATGGAAAACTATGCCTGCCTCACCCCCTCTAAAAAACCCCACCCTGGGACGCCTAGGTGGCTCAGTCGGTTAGGCTTCCGACATCTGCTCGGGTCATGCAAGATCTCAGGGTTCCGAGTTTGAGCCCTGTGTGGGGCTCTGTGCTGACAGCTCAGAGCCTGGAGCCTGCTTCGGATTCTGCGTCTCCCTCTCTCTGCCCCTCCCCCACTTGTGCTCACGCTCTCTCTCTCTCTCTCTCAAAAATAAACATTAAAATTTTTAAAAAATTAAAAAAAAATCCCCACGCAAACAAATAAATAAATAGAAACAAAACAATGATAATGTCAGAATAAAAAGCTGACCAGGGAAGTTAAACTACTGTTTAGCTCTCAGTAGCATTTACATACAAATAACAATGTAAACATTGCTCAAATAAAAATTAAGAGACTGAGCAAAATGGGTGAAGGGAGTCAAAAGTTATAAAATAAGTCATGGGGATGTAATATACAGCATGGTGACTGTAGTTAACAATACTGTATTGTGTATTTGAAAGTCACTGAGAGAGAGGATCTTAAAAGTGCCCAGCACAAGAAAAAAGATTTTTTGTAACTATTTGTGGTGACAGATGTTAACTACACTTATTGTGGTAACTATTTTGCAATATACAAATATTTGTATATATCATTGTGTTGTACACTCGAAAGAAATAGAATGTTAAATGTCAATTATATCTCAAAACATTTTGAAGGATGGAACGAAGGGATTGTAAAAGAAAGCTTAATTAGACTTTTTATGGGAGAAAAATCAGTAGATAGTCCTTAAAACTAAAATGCTCAGTAAATAGTAATATAAGCAGGTTATCTAGAAATGTGGAGTTAACTACCGAAAGAACCAGCTCAAACATTTGAAGGTTGCTGCTAGGAATGGGGAAATGTGCAGGTGGGTGGCATGAGAGTGTTTTTAGGTGTAGCAGGATTTGTAGATGTATTTGACCCCTTTACCCTCTGTATGTGTATATGTTGTGATAACAATAAAAATTTAATGACAACAGCTAAAAAAGAATTACTAGAGAGAAATATCTTTTCACAGTAGTAAGAGAACCAAAAATACCTGATGATAACCATGAAGAAAAATGTTTTGCTGTTATGTGAAGAAAACGGCAAAATTTTACCAGAAGGAAAAATGTATATAAATTAATAAAGAGACATAGTGTGTTCCTGAGTAGGAAGACTAAATATTTTAATATTGTCTATTCTTTATTTATAGTTTTAAGAGAATATCAATTGAAATATTATGAGAGGTTTTAGAGGCTTTGGTGAAATGTTATTAAGTTTAATCTGGGAAATAAATAGGATAATTCTGAAAAACAATAAAGCAATGATAATACAATAACAATACAATAATAAGTTTGAAAAACAATAAAATAATAACTCTTTTCAAATGTTAAAAGGTATTTTGAGGTTAAAATTAAAGCAGAGTGGAATTCACACATTATAGTAAAATGGAAAAGAGTGAATAGCTTTTGAAAAACTCCATAGTTTACATAGAAACATATGGGGCGCCTGGGTGGCTCCATCTGTTAAGCGTCCAACTTCAGCTCAGGTCATGATCTTGCCATTCGTGAGTTCAAGCCCCGCGTTGGGCTCTGTGCTGACAGCTCAGAGCCTGGAGCCTGCTTCAGATTCTGTGTCTGCCTCTCTCTCTCTCTCTCTCTGTCCCTATCTCCCTCCCTCTCTCAATCTGTCTCAAATTAATAATAATAATAATAATAATAATAATAATAATTTAAAACATCAAAAATGATGTTTTAAAATTTGATATTCAAATATTAGGTTAGATCTTATGATATATTAGAAAATACATTTTTGAGGGATTAAAGCATGAAATGTTTCAATATTAGAGAATATTTAGAAATGTTTAAATATTAGAAAATATTGGAGAAAAGGTAAGCAATAATTAAATTGACCATGAGTTTAGGTGATTTTTCTAAGCGTTAAAACCAATGGCAGGAATCCCCCCATAAGGATAAAGAGTTGTACAAAAATGAGGTTTTGAGTGTTAAAACAGAACGCCCTATGCTTGCTGAGTCTATCAGGCATGTCTTTAGGGTGAGGAGCCAGGGACTGACTATTATGCTGGTGACCCTACCCCCATCAGTGACATGCGTTTTACTAGGGTTTGTACTGCCCCCTCCCAGTCCCTACTTCTCCGCCCCCCCAGCAGCCTTAGCTTTCCCAGGTTACCCACTTAATTTCTTTATTTTAAAATTTTCAAATAATTGAATTTTTAAATAAAAATTATATATATTTGAGGTATGCAACATGATGATTTGATATGCATACACATAGTGACATGATTACTACAGTCAAGCTAATTAACAGATCATCTCCTCACATAGTTACCGTGTGTGTGTGTGTGTGTGTGTGTGTGTGTGTAGTTACAGCCCCTGAAACCTAATCTTTCAACAAATTTCCAGTATTCACTACTCTCTTGTGAACTATGGTCATGGTGCTGTGCATTAGATTTCTAGATTCATTCTAGATTTCTTCTACATAACTGCACCTTTGTACATTTTAATCAACATCTACCATTTCCCCTACCTCATCATCCCTCGTAACCACTGTGGTACTTTCTGCTTCTGTGTATCCAAATTTTTATATTCCACATTTAAGTGAGATCGTGCAGATTTTTTTTTCTTTCTGCATCTGGCTTGTTTCGCTTAGCATAGTGTTCTCCAGATTCTGTTTGTTTGGGCATAAACACTCAGCTATCTCTTACTGTAGACAGGCATGGGGAAGGGGGTGTGGATGACCATCGGAGTTTTTCTGGGAACAGAGGTAGTCTTCCTCTTCACATTTACCCTTCCTCTCATCAGCCTGACCCTCTCTGGAGGTCTCCTGGGCAGATGGGGTTCCTCTTCTGCTTATTCCCTTCTTGATTTTTGGGGCTGTGGGTCCTCCAGACTGTTTCCATTATCAACATGCTTCCATCTCCTTTTAATTTTTTTAATTAATTATTTAAAGCCTTATTGAAATATAATTGATAGGTGAAAAATGGCATCTATTGGGGCGCCTGGGTGGCTCAGTCGGTTAAGCGTCCGACTTCGGCTCAGGTCATGATCTCATGGTCCGTGAGTTCGAGCCCTGCGTCGGGCTCTGTGCTGACAGCTCAGAGCCTGGAGTCCATTTCAGATTCTGTGTCTCCCTCTCTCTCTGCCCCTCCCCTGTTCATGCTCTGTCTCTCTTTGTCTCAAAAATAAATAAACGTTAAAAAAAATTTTTTTTTAATGGCACCTATCTAAAGTATGAGTTTTGATGAGTTTGGGCGTATACAAATACCCGTGATATGCTTCCATGTATTTTGATAGAAAAAAAAAATCTGTTGCAATGTCTCCTCTGCTGATGCTCCCCTTGTGTTCTTTTTGTCCCTCTGATTTTATTTCCGTTTTTTCCTACTGTACCATAATTTTAGTGGAAACACAATAGAGACGGAGAAAAACACTGTTGGCTCAGTCAATCATCTGGAACTAGTAGTCTTTCAATAAATGTTGTAGGAATATTTGATTTAATGGAAATGGAAGCATGCTTTACAATTTTAAATAAAATGCCAAATAATGAAATGTTTCCTATCAAAATTAGCATTTCATAGAGAGATGCTTTTATAAATAGATATAAAAAATAGTAATGACTCAGTGGGCTACAAGGGCAAAGAAATAAACTAAAGAAATTCAAATAACCAATAAGTCTTTGGGAATATTTTAAACCTTGTTAATAATCAAATGAAGGGAAGTTTATGTAACAAAGTATTCTTTTCCATGTGTTAAATTGAATCTTCAAAATTTTATGTTACTTAATACTGAGTGCTGGGAGATAGCCCCTTTATAGACTGCCAGTGAGCATGCACATTTGAAACTTGTTGAAAGCACTTAGCAAGATGTGTTACGGACACTTTCCTATGTTTCTTTTTTTGAATCAGAAGATCAACTTCTAGGCATCTACCTTATAAGTACAATAAGAAACGTGGATAGGGGCACCTGGGTGGCTCAGTCAGTTGAGCATCTGACTTCAGCTCAGGTCATGATCTCATGGTTTGTGGGTTCAAGCCCTGCATTGGGCTCTGTGCTAACAGCTCAGAGCCTGGAGCCTAGTTCAGATTCTGTGTCTCCCTCTCTCTCTGCCTCTCCCCTGCTTGCGGTCTGCCTCTCAAAAATGAACATTAACAAAATTTTTTTTAAATGTGGATAAATCATTGCAACATTACTAATCTAATAGAGGAAAAAATGGAAACAACTTCTGTCACCAACAGGGGTAGAATTTAAAAATAAATTGTAATAAATCCATGCACTGACTATTATGTAGTCATTAAAAGAATATTTCAAAGAATATTTCATCTCATTAGAAAATATGCATGATAAATTAGATTTTAAAGAGTTACTTAGGATCCAAATTAAGTAAACAAGGTTTTCACTTTTGGAAAAAATACATATGTAGAGAGATGTCTCTGTTTCCATGAAATGGAATGCCCAATATTTTTGCTTCCTAGGCCTGTTTACACTTCTACTGTGTTTGTCTTGATTGACGATGAACTCTTTCATAGACGGGAGGGTATGTGATTCTCATCAGGGGGCCTGACACATAATATATGTTTTATAGGTATTTGTTGAATTATTAAATGAAGGGATTAATGTATGAATGATTGGTTGAATGAATAAATGTATAATATAGTCCTAGAAATGGAGAGCTAGTCAGATGGTGGTCTGGTACAGGTGGAAGAGGGAGGTAAAAAGAAAGAGATGAAAGGAATAGGAGTGAAGATATATCACTGGGCAGAGAGCCAAAGAAAGGAAATTCAGTTAAGCTGGGCTATATAGAGAAATAAAGGCAAAGAGACCAAAAAAGAATAATAGAAATGTGCCACAATATTGTAGAAATTAAGTCAGAACTATCTGGACTTAAATTTTAAGTTCATGTCTTATTGGCTATGTAATCATGCAGTAGAAAATAGGACAGTTCTTCCCTAGTGGATGAAATGAGATAACATGAACATTTCTTGGTACTGAATAGGCCCATGACAGAGAAAAAAGCAACAGATTCAAGGAGACAGACAAAGAAAGAAAACTCTTTTGATGGGGTGCGGTATCAACGCAAAGTATTGGGAATAAAACCTATTATTTCAGGGGAGAGGTAATACAAAAGCCACTCTCTTGGGAGCTGAAAAGGAAGCATGCATTTTCGCTGCTGTGCTATCCTGTTCTCAACACTCTGCCATTTGTCTGCTGGTGGCGCACTTAAATTATATCAGCAGCTAATAGGTAAAAATCAACTTCACAAAGAGCCAAGTCTATAAAACAAAATCCTTTTAAAGTAGGCTTCATTGCCTGTCATGGTGTTTACTCAAATTATATCTCGCCGGAGTTCAAAAAAATATTAAAAATAATTATTTACGGTTCTTGATTTGTTTAAATGGGAATAGAGAATACAGTGTGTCTTTTGATTGGTTCAAGGGGCAGTGGGACAGAGAGATAAAATGTTGGTTATGATTTTGAGCCCAGCCAAGTGTTAAAGACTGTATCTTGCAGTCATCCCACATCCTTGTCAATGGGATGGTTTGGTTGAGCCTGGGCTTTGAAGACACATGTGTTTGGGTTTGAATCTCAACTCCAGTACGTACTAGCTCAGTAACCTTGAGACTGACTGTGAAACTATGAAGTCATATTGCTTTCATCTGGGAAGATCATCAATGATGGTAATTTCCTAAGGTATTGTAGGAGTTAGTGAAATTTGTATAATCTTCCTAACATTCCCAATATTACTTGGCTTTAGTGAGAATTTTGGGCTTCCTATATTCTTTGGGAGTTTGGGTGGCTAACAGGTATTTGAAGAGAAATTGTTTAAAAATGTTTATCCATGTATCATTACAATTGATGCATTTCTCCAGTTTTGGTCTGGATTTTTCTATGCAAGCCTGCAAGGGATTTTTGTCTGCTTCCTTAGGATTTTATGATGACTGTCTTGCTTGCTTGTTCTCTAGTTGAGACAAAGGCAGTCAGGAAATATTTCACCAGTGTGGAAAAATGAGCATCCAGTTCTGACAAGCAGCAATTCCCTTCTTCAAGTGCATCTTTTGGACGTAAACAGAAGAGTTAGAAAAGTACATATACCTCATTCATCACAGCTTCAGAGAAGCAGATTCTGTCATTCTAGAATCAAAAATGAGCATTCAACTCCAGGAGAAAGAAAGAAATCAATTATACTAGTGGCATTAAAGAATCATAACAAAGAAACTAAGAAGCACAGAATGAGATCTTATATTTTCTTTAAGTTGGAGAAGCCAAACTTCCATTTTTTATACTTGGAAAGAACATCAATGAGATTGATTGGGAAAGGCTAGTAGAATGTTAAAATTATACAGCATTTTTGCAGCCTGACTGTAATTTGCACACACAATGGGCTATTATCTATGCATTGTTCAAAGGAAGAAAAAAAAATAAATTAATTGCTTCTTCCCTTCCCTCCTTCCTAAAAGCCTGATCAAGTGATTTGTCTTTAAACTTAGTGCAATGAATGGTTTCATTATCATTTTTAAATTTTTGTTTGTTTTCTTTAGGGAAGGTGATAAAAAATTAACAAAGAAGTTGTTGGTTTTCAAAATTCTCTCTGGGCATGGCGGCTGCTGGAATATTAGTATGATTCATACCAAAACTTCCTCTGGACAGCCTGTTAGAGTTCAGATTTTTAAGAGAACACATTAGCATCTGCATGACCCAGTGTTTGGAATAACAAAGAATTGGGTTGAAGAGTTTTCATCATCAAATGTACTCACCAGCGTATGACTCTATCAAGTATATCCAACAAGTACAGTTTATTCTTGCTAATCTTGGTTGCAGTCTTAGCACTTCATCTTAACATACCTCATGACAATCCTCTCTTGGAGAATTTTGGAAAATCAATGAAACAACAAGCTTTTACTAAGGATCCACTATATTCCCTGTACTCTGCGAAGGAAATGAGCCGGTCCACTATACTTGACACATAACTCCTATTTTAGCCCCAAGAATGATCTCTTCCCTATGGATATCCCTTAATGCCAACCATAAGTGGTGCGACGGAGGTCTAAAGGATCTATAACCCCAGGCAGACACGTGCGCCAGTACTGACAAAAAAACTTACTGCTCTGTGGCATCGGGTAAATTATTAGTGGAAAATGCAGGAAGTATTAACTGTTTGGCAAGTAGGTCTTCATTAGAGTCTGAATTAAATGACCGTCCTCTGTACTCCATTAGGAACTTATAAATACCTTTATCACATGCACTTATGGTTTATTGAAGTTGTTAATTTCCAAGACTAGGTCTTCTTTTAAACCGTAAGATCCCTGAGACTCAGGTCTGTGCCTTATTCATCTTTGTAACCTGAGCGCTTGGTGCAGTGATATTGTACCCTCTAGATCCTGAAACATCTTGGAAATTGAATGTTAGTGTGAATCAGGTTGCTGGAATTCAGAGCCATGGAGTGTTAGCGCCGGACATGACTGAGGGTCCGTTGTTGTTATGTATAATGACACATAATCAGTTTCCTACTGAGGCATATTTATGTTTTGTTCATTTTCTTACTCTTACAGATAATACCATACTGATTATATTTGTGTTTATATTTTTGCGAACATGTGTAATGATTTCGTAATATACATTTTGTGTGTGCGTGAGCAGTGGTATGTGTGCGTCTAGTGATTGACAATATAAAATATTGATGTAAATAATTACTCCAAAAGCCTTATATACTCCCACTAAAAGTGCAGACTGTTTCTCTACACTTCAAAAAAAAATCAACGTTAGGCATTTTAAATAATTTACTTTTCCAAACTCATAAATACAAATGGTAACATTTTGCGTTTTTATGTGTACTTTCTAAATATATTTGACTGACACATATTTATTGGCACTGACATTCTTTCGTGAATTTGCATTCTTCACCTGGTTTTCCTCTTTTAATTGGGGTCTATCTTTCTCTCACTGACTTGTCATCATATAAATGGAATCGTATGATATGTCCAAGTTTTTGGTTGGACTTCTTTCACTTAGGAAAATGCATTTGAGGTGCACCCCGTTGTATGTAAATCAATCGTTTCTTGTTTTTGTTTTTGATAAATAGTACTCTTTGTATGGCTATATTAAAATTGGGTCATACATTTACCAGTGGAAGGACCTGGGGGTGTTCCCAACTTTTGGCTGTACAGATAAAGGTGCTGCAAACCTCTGTGTAAATTTTTTGTGTGTGAATATAAGTTTTTATTTATTTGGGGGAAATACCTAGGAGAGTTTTTTCTGGATCATATCATAAATGTGTCTAACTTTATAAGAAGCTGCCAGAGAGGTTTTTGAATGGCTGTATAATTTTACACTTCTACCAGCAGCATCTGAGAATTCCTTGTGCCTCATCCTTGCTTTGGTATAGTAACTAAAAACATTATTATTATTATTTTTTAGTTACTACAATGGGTGTTAGTGGTATCTCATTGTGGGTTTAATTTAAATGTCCCTAATGAGTAATAATGTGGAACATCTTTTCATATACTTTCTTGCCATCCGTGTATCTATTTTGGCAGGGTTTCTACTTAAATCTTTTGTCTGTTTTCTTTAATTGGGTTGTTATCTTATTTTTTTTGAGTTTTGAGGGTTGTTTATATATTTTCAAGACAAGTCTTTTGTTAGAAATATGATCTGCAAATGTTTTCTTTCAGTCTGTTGTTTGTTTTCTCATTCTCTGACTGGTGTCTTTTAAAAAACTTGAAGTGTAGCTGACACGCAATGTGCACAACGTTCAGGTGTACAACATAGTGATTGCACAAGTCTCTACATTATGCTGTGCTCATCACAAGTGTAGCTACCATCTGTCACCATACAATGCTACTGCAGTGCTATTGACTATATTCCCTGTGCTGTGCCTTTTATTCCCATGCCTAATTCATTTCATAACCAGAAGCCTGTATCTCTCACTCCTCTTCACTCTTTCTGTCCATCCCCCCATCTCCTCCCCTCTGGCTACGATCAGTTCATTCTCTGTATTTGTGAGTCTATTTCTGCTTTTTGTTCATTTTATTTTTTAGAATCCACATAGAAGTTAAATCATAGGGCATTTGTCTTTCTCTGACTTATTTCATTTAGCATAATACCCTCTAGGTCCATCCATGTTATTGCAAATGGCAAGATCTCATCATTTATTAGAGCTGAGTAATATTCCACTGTGTGTGTGTGTGTGTGTGTGTGTGTGTGTGTGTGTATCCACCTTCCTTATCTATTTATCTATTGATGGGCACTAAGGTTGTTCCCAGATCTTGGCTATGGTAAAGAATGCTGCAATAAACATAAGGGTGCATACATCTTTTTGAATTAGTGTTTTCTTTTCTATGGATGAATACTCAGTAGATGAATTACTGGATCATGTGGTATTTCTATTTATAGTTTTTTGAGGAAATTCCATGCTGTTTTCCACAGCGGCTGCACCAGTTTGCATTCCCACCAAAGGTCACGAGGGTTCCTTTTTCTCTACCTCCTCACCAGCACTTGTTATTTCTTGTCTTTTTTCTTTTTTTTTTTTTTATTTTGATGTTAACCATTCTAACATGTATAAGGTGATATCCTCATTGTGGTTTTGATTTGCACTTCCCTGATGATTAGTTACGTTGACTCTCTTTTCATGTGTCTGTTGGCCATCTGTATGTCTTATTTGGAAAAATGTCTATTCAAGTTCTCAGCCCATTTCTTAATTGGATTATTTGTCTTTTTGGTGTTGAGTTTTATCAGTTCTTTATATATTTTAGATACACAACCTTCTATCAGATATTATTTATAAATATCTATCATTTGTAAATATCTTCTCCCACTCAGTAGGTTGTCTTTTCATTTTATTGATGGTTTCCCTTATGATACAAGAGATTTTTATTTTGATGGAGTCCCAATAGTTTATTTTTGCTCTGATTTCCCTTGCCTTAGGAGATAGATTAGAAAAATCTAAAAGATAGATAGATGTTAAAGAAATTACCGCCTATATTTTCTTCTAAGAGTTTTATGGTTTCAGGTCTCACATTTAGGTATTTAATCCATTTTGAGATTATCTCTGATTTATAGTGTAAGAAAGTGGTCCAATTTCATTCTTTTGCATGTAGCTGTCCAGTTTTCCCAACACTATTTGTTGAAGGGACTGTTTTTTCCTCATTGTATGTTCTTGCCTCCTTTGTCATAGGTTAATTGACTATATAAGCGTGAGTTTATTTCTCTGCTCTCTATTCTGCTCCGTTGATCTATGTGTCTGTTTGTGTCAGTACCATAGTGTTTTGATTTGTAGTATATCTTAAAATCTGGGATTCTGATACCTCCAGCTTTGTTCTTCTTTTTCAAGATTGCTTTGGCTCTTTGGGGTCTTTTGTGATTCCATACAAATATTAGTATTATTCTAATTCTGTGAAAAATGCTATTGATATTTTGATAGGAATTGCATTGAATCTGTAAATTGTTTTCAGTAGTACAGACATTTTAACAATATTAATTCTTCCAATCCATGAGCATGGAATATCTTTGCATTTGTTTGGGTCACCTTAAATATTTTTTATCAGTGTTTTATAGTTCTTGTGGTACAAGTCTTTCACACCTCCTTGGTTAAGTTTATTCCCAGGTATTTTATTCTTTTGGGTTCAATTTTAAACAGAATTGTTTTCTTAATTTCTTTTTTTGCTATTTCATTATTAGTGTGTAAAGGTACAATTCTGTATCCTGGTAGTTACTATCCCTGTACTACTATCCTAGCAGCTTTTGGGGGGAGTCTTTAGGGTTTCCTATGCACAGTATCATTGAATGGTGTCTTTTGCGTAGCAAAATTGCCAATTTTGAAAAGCTCCAATTTACCTTCATGTTTTTCTTTTTGGATCATGCTTTTGGTTTCAAATCTAAAAATTACTTGTCTACCTCAAGGTCATAAAAATTTTCTCCTATGTTCTCTTCTAAAAGTGGTATAGGTATTAGATTTTACATTTAGGTGTATGGCCCATTTTGAGTTAATTTTTACACATAAAGTGCGAGATATGGGTTGAGGTTAAATTTTGTTTGCATATGGATGTCCAATTGGCCCAACACTATTTGTTGAAAAGACTATCTTTTGTCCATTAAATCGAACCTTGGTCAAAAATCAGTTGACCATATTTGTATGGATCTTTATCTCAACTCTATATTCAATTGCTGTATCTATAATTTTACCAATATTACACTGTTTTGATTATTGTAACTTTATAAAAAAAAACCTTGAAATCAGATAGTGTGTGTTCTCTAACTTTATTCTTCTTTTTCAAAGATGTTTTGAATTCAGTTTTAATTAAGGTAAGGGAGTGACATCATCACGATGGCAACATAGGACGCTCACTGACTTCAGTCCCCTTCATAAGAGTAAAGTTGGAGGCATCACTCTTCCTGATTTCAAACTATATTATAAATCTATAGTAGCGATCAAAATAGCATGGTGTTGGCATACAAACAGACACATAGTAACTATCCAGAGGCAGAGCACCTTTATGAAAATCCCAGAACCCTTGGATGTAAGGCTGAAACACCTCTGTGGATAGCACAGATTGAGGAGCAGCTACACTTTGACCAGGTTGTCCCTCCCCCAGGCTGGACCAATGCAGCACCACATAGCCCCCATGGGCCTACAGTTTCTCCAGTGGGAAAATGAGAACCCAAGCCTTGAGGTACACTTCACCTCAAAAGGATCCATGACCCTGGGGATCAGATAGAGACTGGAATGGGGGTGGGGCTTACAGCCCAGATCCCCAGCCAGCAGCATTGCCCATCTGCTGAGCAGAACCAGTGCCCCATCTGACCAGGGACCTCAGTTGGTGGATTTCCCTGATTTGGATACCCAGCCAGTGGGAAATACCAGCTGTAGAGCCTATCCTAACGTCGTGACTGGGCAGGGGAGCAAATATGTACCTTGTCCAACTACTGAGCATAATTTCTGCTGTTACCCCTCCAGGAAACATGGCCACAGACATCCAGGAGCTGTAGAGCACATCAGGTGCCCACTCAGGTGGGCAGTCAAGCCAGCAGCCTGGTCCAGCTGTTGAGCATAACCTCTGGTCCTCATAACCAGGGAGACTGAACAGTGACCCTAAGTAGCCATGGAGCACAGCCTGGTACCACCCAGCCATGGAGTCAGGACTACAACCCTACCAAGCAGTGGTGTCCAGCATACAACCTTGTCTGATTGCTGAACACAGCCTGTGGCTTTCCCCTAGGCAGGGAGTCCATCTAGAGAACCCTGCCCAACCAGAGAGCCCAGCCAGCAACTTCACCCAATAGTTTAGTACAGCCAAAGGTCTACACAATCACAAAGCCCACTCAATTTGGGGACACAGTCTGTGACCCTGTTCTGCCATTTGCAACAACTTGGATAAATATTGAGGGTATTATGCTATGTGAAATAAGCCAGAAAGAGAAACCCAAATATTATGTAATCTCACTTACATAGGAACTCATAGAAACAGAACATAGATTGGTGGTGGCCAGGGGTGAGAAGGTGGGGGATATGGGTGAAGTTGGTCAAAGGGTGCAAACTCCCATTTATGAGCTGAATATGTTCTGAGGGTTTAATGTACAGCATGGTGACTAAAGCTAATGATACTGTATTATAAACTTGAAAGTTTCTAAAAGAGTAAATCTTAAAGGTTCTCACCAAAAAAAAAAAATGTACTTACATGAGATGATGGGTGTTTTAATTTACCTTATTGTGGTAATCATTCACAATATATACATTTATCAAATAATCACATTGAACACTTTAAACTTATATAATGTTATATGTTAATTATATCTCAATAAATCTGGAAAAAAACAAATTAAGATAGGGATCAAAACTATTTTATTATAATTTATTAAAAATACCAGTTTCTCCCCAGTGAATTGCAGTGGTATATTTGCCATTAGGTGACCTTATATGAATGGTTCTGTGTCTAGATTCAGCATTTTCTTCCATTGCCTTGTCTATCATTGTATCAATACCTGTGCGATTATTTTTAATTGCTCTCCTTTCACACTAGATTGGTTTATTTCTGGGATTTCTATTCTGTTCCATTGATCTCTATGTCTGCTTTTATGCCTGTACCTTGCTATTTTGATTAATGCTATAGATTTATAATGTATTTTGAAATCAGGAAGTGTGATGCCTCCAGCTTTGTTCTTGCTAAGATTGCTTGGCTATTTGGGGTCTTGTGGTTCCATATGAACTTTAGGATTGTTTTTCTATTTCTGAGGAAAATACAATTGGAATTTTAATAGGTATTGCATTGAATCTGTAGATTGCTTTGGGTAATGCAAACATTTTAACAATATTAATTCTTCTAATCCATGAACACGGATGTTTTTCTGTTTATTTGTGTCTTCTTTAATTTTTTCAACAATATGTACATACAAGTAAGGAAAGCTAATACTAGATAATCTATTTATTATATTCTGTGCTCAGTATTGAATTAAAATGCATCAGGTAAATGCATGCAAAAGAGTAAGCATGAGTGGATTTGGTTTTGCCAATATTCATCTTCTGGGAAGTCACATAGCCTCATTGGATCCCAGGTTTTGTTTTTGTTTGCTGGTTTGTATGTTTGTTTTTTTGTTTGTTTATATCTAGAATGGTAATGTATCTGGCATACATACCTTACTGAATTTTTATGATAATCAGATGAATAAAAGCTAATTTTAAATACACACACACACACACACACACTTATATACACTTTGTAAATGGCAAAGCCCTATGCCAAAATAACATGCCAATGGCAAAGATAACTTTCCTTTTACTAATTTCTGGACCCAGGTGTCTAGAGACTTTTTCTTAACCTTATTTTGCTGCTGTCTCTCTTACTTGATAACAGAATTAGATCTAGAAAACCAAGGTGGTGTAAGAAGGTAGATTATATGCACTTTTTCTTCTATCAGATGCTCCTTTTCATGAACAAGAGTACATATTTCCCTGAAACTGAATCTGGGGGTATAGTACACATGTTTTCCCAAATAAAGCTGTGTGGGACGTAATTTCAGACCTCCTGTTTGCCAGCCAGTTCATCTCCATAATTCAGAAACCCCTGGCATGGTTAGTATCATTCATTTGTGCCAATAAAGTCCAGTATATCCTGCCACAGAATTCTTCCTGCTGTCATAAAGGGACTCAGGTATACTTGAATACCATATGCTGACAATAAGTCTAACCTAATAGCCAAGCTCATGGTCCCCTCATTGCTTTTAAGTCATTCCTCAGCATCACAGGGACCCCTTCAAAACTACCATTTAGCTGTCACACATGTCAGCAGACAAGAGCTAAGGGATGATAAATAACAGCATCACCAAACACAACTTGGGCCAGCATGATCTCTGCCAACTTTCTCTGAAAAAGCTGATCTTTTGCTGCATTAAGATGGTGAAGTCCAAGGCAACACAGTCAATGAAACTTCCCTAGCAGACCTTTTCTCTCTTCAACAGCCCCACCTACTTGGCTCATGAGACCAAGGATTCTAGTCTTCTTGAAGACACAGGTTGACAGATTTAGGAAGGAGCAGCTGGTCAGGGCCCTGGCAATTAGCAAAGGGAATCCAGACTCTCCTACAAAACTCTTTATTTGGGGAAGATATTTCACATGGCCTGAAATGGGCCTGTTGCCCTTGCTAGTATCAGCTATTAGATAGTGTTGCTGGTCATGCCCTGAACTTTATCCAAGTGATCTTTTGACCTAAAATATCCTTTCTCCATTGCTTCAAGCTCATAATCTCCCCATCACTTCTCTGACCTTATCTCTTACCAGACAGTTTGCCCCAGCCACATTGGCCTCTTCGTCAGTCTCCAGACCCACCAACCTGCTTTTGCCCCGGGGTCTTCACTATTGTTCTTCAGTTGAAATGCTCTTCTCCTGGGTATGTATAATGAGACTTGCTCTGTTTGTGGCCTGTTGATGTGTCAGAAACACCACCCTCTCCTCCATTTCTCTTTCCCTGTTTTATTTTTTTCCGTAGCAGTCATGACTGCTCACTTATATATTAATTATTAATTAATTAATTACTAACCATTTATTAATTGCTTTGTTTGTCACTTGTTTGTCACTGTCCCTGTATTTGGAATGTGAGTTCCACTAGAGTAGGGGTTGTGTCTATGTGTGCGCTGCTCCTATAGAAAAGCAATTCAAATATTGTCGAAACTGATGGCAATGCAACCCCTCCCCCAAATCTCAGTTAAAATGTGCTCCTTACTTCATTAAGCCATCTCTCATCCCTAACCTCTAACTTTGGTTCTCTCCTCTCTTCCTCTGCTTCTATAACCCTTTATTAGGACATTGAACATAGGGCATGTGGCTGGCTCAGTTGGTTAAGCTTCTGACTTCGGCTCAGGTCATGATTTCACGGCTCATGAGATCGAGCCTCACCATCAGGCTCTGCCCTGACAGGGTGAAACCTGCTTGGATCTTCTGTCCCCTGTCTCTTTGCCCTTCCCCCCTCCCTCCAAAATAAATAAACATTTAAGACATTGAACACTTTTTTACCTGATCACATACCTAGTTGTTCTACATATAATAGGCATTATAATTTCATCTTCTTGATTAGACTATAAGCTCCTCAAGGATGTGGGCTATTTTATTAAAGTTTGAATCCCCCAAATTACTGTGACTTATGTTAATTAAGTATTTGGGGAATAAATGAGTGGCTTTAACATAGTAAATTCCTTCCTTCCTTCCTTCCTTCCTTCCTTCCTTCCTTCACTCATTTGTTTAACAACAGACTACCAGTCTCATCTCTGGGTGCTGGGGAACAGCAATGAACAAAACAAAGAAAAAACAACATTGGTAAGTCATATATTGAGTTACCTATGTGTTACTGAATATTTTACATAAGTTATTGTTACCTGCATTTAATCTTTATGATAGTTCTATATGATGGATGTTATTATTCCTATTTAAAGTTTGAGGAAACTGAATATACTAAGCTGTTGAAGGGTATTTTTCTGGATTCAGTTGCCATCTCTCCAATCCCAATGTACACATTCTAAGCAATATGCCATGTATTCAGGCTTTGTGCAGAATTCTGATGTCTGAGGACAGTGGTCACTCTGGGGCATTTGATGACTATGGTTGGATGACATTGACACAAGCCTGTTATTGGCAGAGGATGTTTGCTGATTTGGAATAGTTTCTTCAACATACCCCTTCCCAGAGCCCGTGTGAGGAAGCACAGCCCGGCTGCTGGGAGGTAGGTGTGCTTTCTGGAGGACACTCCCCATGTTTCAAATCACATCTCTTCTGCTTCTGTTTCCAGCCCCTCTCTAGGCTTCTGTGAGCTTCTGCCTTCAATGGCTTGTGCCTGTGGCTCCTCTTTGGAAGCCACTTTTAAGCCACTGGAGCCACTTGTGCTTAAAGTACAAAAAGTGGGAAGTGCCTGAGTTTGTCTCCTCTCCACTCTTGTTTCCAGGGGTGGTCAGGATGAGTGTAAGTTCTGGAAACCTGCCTGAAATTGTACCCTTGCTTGACTTTTTTGGATTTCCCCAGTCTCCTACTGGGTTTTCCTCAAATTTACATAACAAAATCACTTGCTCATAAATCCTCATCTCAGGGTCTGGCTTGAGGAAGCCAACTGAAAATAGTCTCCTAGTTGAAAGCATCTAGAAAATGTTTTCCCTAGGAAAGGAAGAGTATTTGCCACCTGGACTCAGTTCTGCCCTTTTGGAGAAAGCTGCTTGCTGCTGGGTCAGGACTGGTCCTTGACAGTGTCCCTTGGCTGCCTCTTACTTAGATCGGGGTCCTAATCTAACCCAGATTGGCAGGAAAAATAAGTTGGGCTTATTTATTTAGATGTTGTGTATGGTTGCCCCAAATACATACACACACACACACACACACACAAATATATACATATATGTAGTCCAATGAAATAAGTGTTGAAAAAACTTATTTTTAAGCCCATTCATTCCATGTAGCATTTATTGAGCCTTATTATTTTCTAGCATTATACAAAAATAATATATATTTTTTACCCTTGAGGAACTCATAATATGTAAGGCAGGACAGACATGGTTAATAAAAACACAGTGCAGCTGGGTAAGTGCCACAGAAAGGTTGGTATAAAGTGCCAGAGGCCAGAAGAAGGAGCTATAACTTCTGGTAGGGAAAAAAAAGGTAGAAAGATTTCACTGAGAAGATAACATTTGAGCTCCTTTTGGAAGAAGGGAGAGAAATTACCAGAAGGAGAGAGAGTGTTGCCTACGACGGGAGAACACTGGAAGTATAAGAAGCATAGTTTATTAACGGATTAATTTGTAGTGTTTATTGTTGTTGTTGTTCCCCACTCCCACAACACTTCCTTTCCACTTCTTTTTTTTTTTAATGTTTATTCATTTATTTAGAGAGAGAGCATGAACACACACATGCTTGAGCTGGGGAGGAGCAGAGAGAGAGGCAGACATGCAGGGCTTTGAACCCATGAACCATGAGATCATGGCCTGAGCTGAGATCAAGAGTCAGACACTTAACCAACTGAGCCATCCAGGTGCCACTCCTTTTCATTTCTAAGGTGAAGGCCAAACAGACAAATGAATAAATAAATCAGGGGAGCTCCGTGTTTGGGGCTTAAAGGTGATATCTGGAAGCAACCTCCTTTCAGTGGGTGCCGAGGGGACAGCGGGATGTGTGAGAAGGGAGGTGCACAGCTGGGGTATAGCAGGGAGGGGGAGAAGGGGAAGCTGAGGTCTGTAGACCTCCTGGGTTTGGGCAGCAGTCATGTCACCCGTGAGTGTGGACAGCACCTCTGAATACTCTGCTCAGTATACTATACAGTTTATACCCTGAAGTATAAAATTGTAAAGAGCCCTAGAGGAGGGGGTGGGTAAGGAGTCAGCACCATATTGACTAAGACTGAATTTCCCTTCAACCGGGTTAAAATGGGTGCAACATAGATCTAATCAGTTCAGAGAGAACAAAGAAATGAGATATTTCTTGCATATAAGTTTTCAGAGTGAAATTCAATACTTATTTCTGGCTTGATACACATGGGGAAATTTGAGTGGTTTGCATGGCTCACATATAGGATGAAAGGGGAGTTAGGGAGGTTGGATGGGAGGCAGGTTATAAAGCTTTTGTGTGTTGTGATTGTTTTATGCACTGATAAGAAACGTTACATATCTTTAAATGGAAAATCTTAACAGGCTCATGACAATGCTTGGGAGGGAGTCAAGATTGGGTGGAAGGCCTCTGCACAGTGGCCACAGTGACAGGCAGATGTGATGTAGAAAGGCAGAAGATCTGTCCTTGCCTCGAGGGCTTCCTATTTTTTCCAGGGAAATGAGACTTACTCTAAGGAAAAGTGTGTAACTGTGCTCTAGGGAAGAGTGGCCATCAGAGGCTACTTTCAGATCCTGATTTATTTTCTATCCTTTTGTTGCACTATTAGAATTGGCCACGGTAGTAGAATCAACCCTACTTTGGTGGCTTCATTAGACTTAGCTGTTTGTTGAAAGCTTGGGTAAAGTCACATTTCCCAATCCTTGGATGTAAGGGCTGAGCCATGACCTATGGGCCCCTTCATGACTTGCCATATCCTTGTTCTATCTGAGTCTCCCTCTGCCAACCTGACCAAGACTCAACTATTGAATAAATGGTAGACAAACACATGGCTCCCATTCTGTACCACTGTATACCTTCTGGGTCAATTCACTCCTATAGACTGGGTCTTTATCCCTTTACACCCATAGAGTACCCTTTTTCCTGGAGCAGACTTCTACTTTTATTCTAGAACTTGGGTTCCCATTATACAATCCCAAACAGTTGGTTGGTATTCTAATACCCAACTTAACTTCCCCCTGACTGCTAAGTTCTATATTCCACGTTCTTACCATGTTTCCTGGTGAATGGACACATATGAGAAAATCATTCATTCATTCTGATCCATGAATCAGGAGTGCTTGGCTCTTAAATTTGTGTTGCTGCCTTGATCTTTGGAGCATTGACTTGATGTGATGTTCCAGCTCTGACTGTTTTTAGGATTTGGAGATGATAATATCATCATACTCACTTTAAATTCTTCATCTCCCCAAAGCCTCCTTTACAACTGAATAGACTTCTTGGACCCTGATTATCTAGAGTATTGTTTGTTGCCCCTCCACACAAGTTGAGAACATGGAAAGAATCCATGTAGGAGCTAATGAGGTATAGGATGAGAGCTGTGGAAGAGGAACCACAAGAAAAAGAGATGCAGAGAAGAGATATTCCAGACATCACCATACATTTAAGTTTCCCCCCAAAATTCAGATTTTTGTTTTTATCTGATCTGAACACATATAAACAAAAGCACTCCAGTCTTCCCAGGATAAAGAGGTTATGAAGGCTTTCAAGAAGCTGTGGCAGGAGCCAACCCTGCTGTGGGACCATCACATTGCATGGTGACAGAATGAAAAGTGGTACTTGTGGGCAGGGTGCTGAGCAAGAGAATGATTGAGAACATCTCTGTGGTGATGTTTTGCCATTTTAAAAGGATTTGATCCTGGTTCTTAAGAGCAGTGTTTTGTTTTTTTTTAACCTCTTAAAAATTCAGCATTGAAACCCTTCTGTCAAGGGAAACTTATGTAGAAAATTAATATGGAAAGCATCCAAGACAGAGCTGCTCAGGTTGAAGCAATTGTGGAGTGCCTGAGCCCTGGCCACCATCTTTCCTCTCCAACCCTCTCACAATGGCAGCACCCAAGGCTGGCAAAGCTCTCAGTGTCATGTCCACAGAGCAGAGACCACAAACGGATGTCCCTAGAGCTGGATCTGGCACATGGATGTCCGGCTTGGATCTCACAATGTTTTACAAAAACTTGAGTCATTATTTAAAAACATTTTTTGAATGTTTCTTATTTAGTTTTGAGAAGGGTGGGGGAGTGGCAGAGAGAGAGGGAGACACAAAATCCAAAGCAGGCTCCAGGCTCTGAGCTGTCAGCATAGAGCCCCGCGCAGGGCTGAAACTTATGGACTGTGAGATCATGACCTGAGTCAAAGTCCGGTGCTTAACCAACTGAGTCACCCAGATGCCCCTTTAAATGTTGTAATTCACATTAAATGGTTTAGTTTTCTGTCTCCCCTGAATATTGAAGTTCATTCAATATGGAACCTGAATTCTCACCCAATAATACTAGTTTATAAAAGAACAACTAGTTTAGAAAAGAAAAACAGTGTAGAAAAGAAAAAACCTGGGTAGCTCAGTCATTAAGCATCCACTTTTGATTTTGGCTTAGGACATGGTCTCAAGGTTCATGAGATAAAAGATAAAGCCTCATCTTGGGCTCTGTGTTGCCAAGCATGCCTGCTTGGAATTCTCTCTCTCTCTCTGTCTCTCTCCTCTCTCTCTCTCTCTGCTCCAACCCTGCTTGCATGCTCTCTCTCTCAAAATAAATAAATGACCATTTAAAAAAAAGAAGAGCAGTGTATTAGAGTTCTTCAGAAAATAGGACCAGTAGGATGAATACATACATTCCTGTATCCATGTATCTCCATGTCTATCTATCTATCTATCTATCTATCTATCTAGAGACTAATTTTAAGGAAGTGGCTCACACAATTTGGCTCAGAGAAGAATTGTAGCTTGCCTCTGGAGGCATCTGATGAAGGTAATCTTCATATTATGGAGGGTAATCTGCTTTACTTAATCTTCTGATTAAATGTAATCTCATCTAAACATCTCATCTACAAAATGCCTTCACAGAACCATCTAGGATAATATTTGGTCAAATATCTAGGGACTGTGACTTAGCCAAATTGACGTCTAAAATTTCAAGCAGCTTGTGACATATCACAAGAAGCTATCTTTTTTGAAAAGAAATAAGGCCTTTATTTTATTTTACTTTTCTAATGTTTATTTATTTTGAGAGAGAGAGAGTGTGTGTGCATGACTCAGCTAGGGGCAGAGAGAGAATCCCAAGCGGACTCTGCACTGTCAGCACAGAGCCTGATGTGGGGATTGATCTCATGAACCGAACCATGAGGTCATGACCTGAGCTAAAATTAAGAGTTGGATGCTTAACCAACTGAGCTACCCAGGCACCCCAAGTACCCTCATAATGTTTCATATGTCAAAAGGATCCTACTCAGGATCAGGTATTGCATGCAGTTCTCATGTCTCTTTAGTCTCCAGTCTGGAAGAGCTACTCTCTCCTTTTGAAGAGAACAGGTCAATTTTGTAGAATGACCCTTGATTTGGGTTTGTTTAGTGTTTCAAATTAGATTCATTTCATGTATCTTTGGCAGGAATAATACAGAAATGCTGCTTATTCCCCTCACTGAATCCTGTCAGGTGGACGGAGGGTTATCTGAAATCAGAGAGAAAGTTGTATGACCAGATGTGGATGGATGAGGCTTCTAACAATGAACTGAAGCAGCTGCAGATCTTTGCAATCTATTTGTCCATGTGTGGATATGCCATATTTTATGTATTTCTCCTTGACTGGGTTCAACTCAGTGTGGTTTTCTGCACTCGCTAAATTTCTTCCTGATAAAATCACAAATAAGCAAATGTGACATTTGAGGTATGCTTAAATTATTCCTTAATATATCAATCACGTTGGAACAAATTTATATTTTCACAACAAGTATTACAGCAAAACTGGTTATAAGATGAATCTGAATAAATCTTTTACTTTATTTGGATGATTTAGCAGACTTAACATCTTTTCTCTCTCTCTCTGTCTTTTTTTTTTTTTTTTTTGGCAAAGACTTGAAAAAGAAGAATCTTAGAGTAGTGCTGGGATCAGCCAAAATTCTTTTCAAAGATGCAATCATGCCCATTAACAGAGAAGACTCGTAATGTTCGTTGATATATACCCTACCATCTTTGTCTTAGTACTTTTCCTGGAACATTTTACACACACGGTTACTCTTTCAGGGTTGTCTATTTACCATGCAGGCAATGGTAGCAGAGTACTCTCTCTCTGCAACATAGGCACAATCTGCCTGATAAATATCTACAGGGAAACAGAATATTTCTGCATGGGAAAAACACAAGGAAAGAGCAACCACGTAAAAAATATTGCTAGAATTTGATTCTCAAAGAATATACATTATGTAAAAGGAGTGTCATGAAGAATTTCCATGATAGAAGAAACCATATGAGATGATACACTGCTGGATAGCTAGAGTCACTAACACAGACACTGTAGGCTTGCCCATTAATTTCCCAAAATGTCCAGAAATAGAAATTTATATAAATACCAAAAAAAAGAAAGAGCAGATTTTTTAAACTTTTTTGAGTTTTGATTTCTGCACCTCTGAGAGTTTCCTTTCTCTCCTTTCCAGCTGATTTCAATAGCCCTGTCTTTTCTCTGGGCTTTTGACAAGTGATGAGACTCACGATTCTTGACAGCCCTCAAGCCTGGATTTTACTGAACAAAGTAAGGCTTTAGCCGAACAAGTGGATTTCATATTTAGAGCTTCCTCGGGTAGAGATGCCAGTTTAGGGAAAAATCAGAGACTGTAATTGTTCTTTTAGCACCCTACATCCACCCTTTTAATACTTCAGACTTCCCCTGAAAAGAGAAAACACGTTTCATTCTAGGCTTGAGTCACAGCCCATCTTTGTGCTGGCTGATATAGCATTTTTTTTTAAAGCATATGACTTATCTCTTAGAGAAAAAGAGAGAGCTATCAGCCTCTTGGCCAAAAGGTGCACTTTCAAAGAGCAGGCTAAATTGAGCGAGGCACAGACCTGCTGTCTCATTCTATGATTTGGATTGTAGCATTAAAGATATTGCTGGACAAGTATGCTCATTAAAGCATTATTTGTCATTGGAAGAAAAGGTCCCACAAAATCTGGAAGCAAACTGAATGTCTATCAAGAGATTAAGTTATTTTTATCCAATGGAATGATATGCACCCATTTCAAGTTATCAGTTTCTTCACATAGAGATAAGTTCATAACATTGTGGAAGGAAAAAAGAGGATGGAGGGGAGTATTCAAATTAATAGCATGAGTGTGTGAGTATGTGTGTGTGTGTGTGTGTGTGTACATGCATGTGCATGTAAGTGCTTAAAAGATGTTCACCAAATTGCTGGTGAACAGTACAAATTGGTACAAATTTTGATTGGTGACATTTGTAGTGATAGATTTTTATTTATGTAAAAACATTTTAACAAGGAACATATATATTTCTAGAATAAGAATAAAAAGTAAAACAGAATTCCCCTGAAGGACAGAAATAAACTATTTATTCCACTGGTCCTGAAACTATAATAAATAAATGATTGAAACCCATATTAGGGAATAAAACATCATCATTGATAACAACAAGAAGTAACTGAGACTTTGGTCCCTAAGCTATGAAAAGTCCTTGCAATACAGTGACTTTTCTCTCAAATCAAGAAGGCTGTCAAGTGTCTTCATACCTCTCCAGATTTCAAATAAAATGTATGTAACATTGAAAGTTAAACTATCCTGGAAGGCCAAATGAGTAAGCATCTTGTAATGATGCAGGGGTATAAGGAGCCTGTGAATGCCCGCTGTGTGCCAGAAACTTCCCTAAGTATTTTATGTATACTGGTTTATTTCATCATCTTATTATATCACTAAGCCAGGTACTGTTAGTATCCCCATTTTATGGATGAGGTAATGTCTATAAAGCAGAGAGGCAAGCCAACTTGCTTAAGAGACACAGGTGAAGCCAGTATTCAGTTGAGACCATCTGACTCCTGAGCCTATGGTCACAATCATATGTGGGGAATACATTTGGGGAAGCCAAATCCACATTTCAGATTGGTGGAAGAGGCAAGGAGGAAGGAGGAGCAGTGCAAAGTGACATCTGTGTTTTATCAGATCTACATTTGGTAGAGAAGAGATGGAAAAATGTCAATGCTGTTGGTAGTTCCTGAACAGTGGTAACTGAGGAGAGCTAAATTGGTAGTTTATCATTAAAAATCCCTATGAGCTATAGAAATTCGCTGATTAAAACTAACCCCCTTGGGGCACCTGGGTGGTTCAATCAGTTAAGTGTCCAACTTTGGCTCAGGTCATGATCTCACGGTCCATGAGTTCAACCCTGTGTTGGGTTCTGGGCTGACAGGTCAGAGGCTGGAGCCTGTTTCAGATTCTGTGTCTCCCTCTCTCCCCTCCCCCGCTCATACTCTCTCTTTCTCTCTCTCTCTCTCAAAAATAAATAAACATTAAAAAATTTTTTTAAAAAGCATAATCCCCTCTTTGACTGATATGATGACCCATAAAAGAAGGAACTCTAAACCCCGAGAGGGAGTATACTCACAGAATATATTACAGTTTGGATAAGACAGTATTCTCAGCCAACAAATCAGAAATGAGGGACTGTCTGCCCCAAATTATCCTACTGTTCCCTCCTGTTGAGAAAAATAGAGGTTGCAAATGAACTATTCTTATTCAGAAAACAAGCAAAACTAACCTAATAAAAAGGAGATCTAAAACTTAGAAGACAAATGGAAAATATGTATCTTAAAAAAGTTATTTAATGAATAAAAGGATATTTTAGATAACTACTGTCATACTCTCAAATCATTAAAGAAACATAAGCATTTCAAAAATTATAAGGAATCAAAGAAAAGCTATTAAGTCTACAGAAAGAGAGTTAAGAGTGAGCTGCCATATGTCAGAGGAGACAAAAATAAGATATTTTATGTAAATGACAACCACACAAAAATGTAGAAGGAGTTTGAATAGATACTGATAAAACATAGGGGCATGGTGAATTGGATTGTGAAAATTATATAATATAGAAGGTAATAATTACAGCAGTTAGAGAGAGGTAGGAATATTTGGAGGACACAAAAAATATATTCAACATATAGATAATCACCATCCTCATTGCTGAAACAGAAAAAACAACACACAACACATGTTGCATATGGACCAGAAAAAAAATATGCAGGGATATAATACAAGAAAGCTTTTCTAAAAGGAATAAAGCCATAAATGCAGAGATTGAAAGAATACTATGTGACCCAAGAGAGAAAAACTGCTAAAGAATGACAATCACTGAAACATATCCTGATCAAGTTACTATAATTCCTGGATATGAAAATTAACACGACTGTTATCTAAGTAGAACAGATATATCTAAACAAAGAAAAATCAGATTGGCTTCACAATTCTCCTTAGCCACATTTCAACAGAACAATACATCAGAATGATATTTTCAGAATTGTGAGAAAAGCAAATGTAAGAATTCCATATCCTGCTACGTTTTTGTTCTTTTAAAATGGCATGGAAATTTAATGTCTGTAATTTAAGAATTTAGAGAAAAGTTGCACTCAGCTAGATTGATTGGATAAATATATTTTTGAAATCTAGCCAATCAGAAGAAAGAGGAGGAGGAGGAGAATCAAAATGAATAAACCAGAAATTCGAGAGCTGAATGATAAAAAGAATTGATCACTGAATGTACATAAATACAAAAATTAGACTTTAGAATCTGTGTTTAATGGTTTACAGAATACAATGCGAGGGGTATCACACCTGACAATGTAAAATTTTATACTAATAAAAATCAAAGAAAGGAAGACACTATAGGTAGGAGGCATTTTAAGTAAAATATTGTCCATATTTTTTCAGGGCAAGTTATCAATAGATATTGTTGAAGTCGCTAAACTAGCAAATAAAATTTTGCTGTATTATTTTAAAGTTGGAAAATATTAAAAGGGCCACTGGAAAACCTACAATTTTATTTCAAAGCTTTGAAATTACCAAAAGGGGGAAAAGGCAAAAAAGATAGCAAGAAAGAAACCTACATCACAAAGCAAACATTTGAAAATAATACCCACTAGGGGCGCCTGGGTGGCTCAGTCGGTTAAGCGGCTGACTTCGGCTTGGGTTATGATCTCGCAGTCCATGAGTTCGAGCCCCGCGTCGGGCTCTGTGCTGACAGCTCAGAGCCTGGAGCCCGTTTGGGATTCTGTGTCTCCCTCTCTCTGCCCCTCCGCCGTTCATGCTCTGTCTCTGTCTCAAAAATAAATAAAGGTTAAAAAGTAAAAATAAAATAATAATAATACCCACTAAAAACAAAACAAAAAGCTAGCACCTGAAAATTAAATGAAAAACAATTCTCTCCAGTAGGTCTCTAGTAGTTTTCCACAGGAAAACTTAAACACTCATATTACCATAGTGGATTTTGCTGGTGGTAAATCTGGATATATTCTGCCTTTTCTTCTTACTAGAAACTAGATGTTGCTACCCTTCAGATCTGCAGTTCTGTTTCTCAGAACAAGCTAGGGAATGGCCTGATGGATATGTTGGAACTCTCACCTCCCCTGCCAGGGGCGGGGTGAGGAATGACCATGCAAACCAATTCTGGCTAACAATATGGGAGAAGAGGCATGCTACAGACTTCCGGGAAAGTTTTTCCTCGTGTTTGAGTGAGCCAAAGAATGCCAGTTGTGAATGAGGAAATATGGATCTCTAACTGCTACAGGAGCAAGGAAATTCATCTTAGGACACAGCCTTTACTGGGGACCACAGAGTAGGGAGACATGGAAAGTCTAGGGCCTTGAAAACATCCTGGAGCTGCTCATAAATCAACCTGAGTCCACTCTTCAGATGAGCTTCTTTTAAGGTGAGCTAGTAGGTGTTCTCATCTCCAGTCAATTTGAGGTTATTTTTTGTTTGCTTTGTTTACATTCAATAGTATGCATTTAATTGATACAATTAATGAAAAGAATAAGTTAGTCAACTCAATTATTCTATAAGCATTTATTAAATGATTATGTACTATGCATAGACATAGAGAGTTTAATAAATATATGCAGCAAATGTATACACACACACACAAATTATATATATACAGCAACCCTATACATGTACACATATATGAGGACAGAAGGTAGAGAGGAAAAAAGTAGGAGTGATCTGGAAGGATATAGGACAAAATGCTGACAGTGTATAACATTTCGTGCAAATTGCATTCTTTACAAGCACATATGACTTTAACAACAAAATAGTCTTTGAAATTTTTAAATATTTAAAAAAAATCTATTTTCATTTTGACAATAAAGAAATCCCTGCTGATCTAGTATCTGCCCTTACAAAAAAATGTCAACATTGTGTCTTTGGCTATAATCCACTGGTGAGAAGGTCTCAGCAGGAATACAGCAGAATTCTGTAGTCTGGCTGGGCTTAGATTTCCTATTTCATCAGAAAAAAAAATCATAGAACAAAATGCTTCAACAGCCCAACATTTCTGGAACATTGATATCTGCAGAAGAAAGAGACTAAACCTCACTTTAAAAAGAAAAAGCTATCCCAAAAGCACATTCTGCAGAGCGATAGCTCTGTAGGCACACACATCGTACTGGTCTGTAATAAAGATCTTGTTTATCAAGGGCAACATGTTTTAATGGCTTGGGAATTAAAATCTGGTTTCAGCCACCCCTTTGCCCCGTCGCAGTAAATTAAATTTAATGCTGACAGGAGTAATACCCATTAGACTCCAGAGCAATAAATTTAAGCACCAAATTAATGAAACTGGACTGAAATGAAGGGTCTGGAAAGAACATTATGGACAGAGCAGACTCCCTTAATGATTGTTCTTTTCATAATGGAGAAAATCAGATCTCAGAAGTAAAATGCAAAACCACCCACATTCTCAACAGCCCCAGGGATTGCTGGTGCTTGTTTGTACATTTCTGTGGAACCTCCACTAGCAGCATTTCCTGAATATCTTGTTAGTCCTTTTGGGTAGAGCAGTGCCATCTGAAGAGAAGAGTGGATATGATCAAGAAGACAATGGGAACTTGTACTGAAAAGCTCAGGGGAAAACCGAAGGGCAATATTTCCTCAGTAAAAGGCAAAACCTTCGCTTTCCCCCCACCCCCGCATCATTAATATAAACCATCTCACAGCTTTAAATTTGTTTTTTAGAACAACATAAATTTCAAAACACTGCAGATCCTGGGTTTATAGGAGTTAAGAGTTCTACCAAAACTTCTCGATGTTTTTTTTTGTGTGTGTTATTGAGATGTAATTGACATACATCACCATATACGTTTAAGGTGACTTAAATATATTGTGAAATGATCGTCACAAAGTTTAGTTAGCACCTATTGGATACAGACACAGTAAAAAGAGAAAGCAAAAGCAGCATTGGGGTGGTTCAGTGGGTTGAGTGTCCAATTCTTGATTTTGGCTTAGGTCATATCTCGTGGTTGAGGGATTGAGCTCTGCATCAGGCTCTGCACTGAGTGTGGAGCCTGCTTAAGATTCTCTCTCCCCCTCTCTCTATGTCTCCCACCCTCTATCTCTCTCTTTAGAAAAAAAAAAGAGATAAAGCAATGAAGAAAAAAAATTTTCTGATGATGAGAACTCTGAGGATTTATTTTAACAACTTTCATGTGTATCATACAGCAGTGTTAGCTCTAGTCATCATGTTGCACATTACATTCTGAACCTTCCTAGAACTTATTTATCTTGTAACTGGAAATTTGTACATTTTGACCACCTTTCTCCATTTCCTGTTGCCCTACCTCTGGTAACTACAAGCCTGATCTCTTTTTCTATGAGTTTTTTGTTTGTTTTATTTCATATATAAGTGAGACCATACAGTATTTGTCTTTCTCTGTCTGGCTTATTTCACTTAACATAATGCCCTTAAGATCCATCCAAGTTGTCACAAATGGCTATCATCATTTTTTTATGGCTGAAAAATACACACAGACATACAGACACACACACACACACACACACACACACACACACACGCACCATTATCCATTTATCTATTGATGGACACTTAGGCTGTTTCCATGTTTTGGCTATTGTAAATAATGTTGCTGTGAACATGGGGGTGTGGATATATTTTCAAAACTTTTAGATTATAATCAGGGTACTCAGAGGTGAAAATGATCTTTTTGCTATTCTATATCAATAATGCTTCCATTTTATCATTGATATACCTGTTGCATCTCATTGAATATTGCAGCATCTGCATTGTGATGTCTAGAATTGTGGTCAGCATGCGGGGACCATTAGGGAGGATAGCTCAGGAAGAGCCTCAGTACTTGATAACAATCAATGTTGACATACAGTTGGAACTACTCTGCATCCTGACTCCTGGATATGTAAGATAAAACATCTCTGTGTTTTGTAAGCCTTTGAAGTTACTATTTTTCTAGTACATGGAGTCAAAATTATCCTTAATAAAGAGGATCAAGAACCAGAGCTTTATTCAGCCACTTAGAACCATTTTGATTTAGTTCCTACTATGTGTGAGTCAGACATTGTCCCACTTTCATGGAGCCTACAGCTTAGTGAAGATTTCAGACGTTTAAAATACAAGCAGGATCTCAAGGGTCCTGAGATCGTGCTGAGTAAAAAAAAAAGCCAATCTCGGGAAATGGTTCCAAACAGTATGATTTTGTTTAAATGGCATTTTTTAAAAATTTTTTTAAACGTTTATTTATTTTTGAGACAGAGGGAGACAGAGCATGAACGGGGGAGGGGCAGAGAGAGAGGGAGACACAGAATCGGAAGCAGGCTCCAGGCTCTGAGCCATCAGCCCAGAGCCTGACGCGGGCCTCGAACTCACGGACCGTGAGATCGTGACCTGAGCCGAAGTCGGACGCTTAACCAACTGAGCCACCCAGGCGCCTCTAAATGGCATTTTTAAAGTAACAAAATGATGGAAATGGAGAACATGCTAGTGATTGTCAGGGGTTAGGGATGGGGGTTGTGGGGATGGCTATAAAGTAGGTCTGTGGTATTAGAATATTTCTGTATCATATATGATAGAATCACATGCACACACACACACACACACACACACACACACACACGAGCATGAAATAATGAGGCTAAATAGTGTCTATGGGTTGTATCCATGTCAAATTCCTGGTTTTGATATTTTACTAGCTAATACGAGGTGTTACCATTGAAGGTAAATGGGTAAAGAGTACATGAGACCTCTCTGTACATTTTTGGGTCAGCCTCCTATAAATCTATGATTATTTCAAAATAAAAGTAAAAACACAGAGTTATAAAATAATAATAATAATGAGGAATTCCCCGTTAGGGTGACAGACTGAACACATTCATCTAATATCTAATTTCTCCTCCAAAAGCACCATTAAAACTACTGGAAACATTTATTTTCCTTAGGAGTTCAATCCAAAGTGCAGGGAAAACAGTAGCAAAGTAACATTAATGGTGTTTTGGAACCTGAAAAGCAGATGAGCCAGTTATAATGGGCTTAGTACCCCAAAGAAAGGCAAATCCTGAGCCAGCATTACAGCTGGAAAGCAACTCAATACTACAAAACCTCTAAAAGGTTTACGTTCTGGCAGTTCCAGGAACTTTTAGAATTAGGGGAAAGGGGTGTGGGGAAAGCTAAAACATATTTTCTTGAGTAAAATATTTTTGAAAATTAGAAATCTAAGTCTTCTCCCCTATCCCATGATGCTGAGTGACAGCCCATCCTCCTCCTTGGCAGAAGAATGGATATTTATTTTTTGGGGAAACTCATTTTCACCAGGATCGAGGGGAAGAGTTGAGAACATGAGTACCAGCTGAAATATAAGTAGGGGGTGGGGGGGTGTAACCGACCATGTGCATACTGAATGCTGAGACATTCTTCCAGTTAGGTCTCAGAGTATAGGCTGATAAACATTGACTTCCAGATAGGGGTTTGAAAAACTCCTTCCTGGAAATCTAACAAACCCTGCCCCCCTCAAAAAAAAGCTAACTACACTGACTCTTTAAATTATCTAATGTTGTGTAACAAACCACTGAAAAACTTGGTGGCTTAAAGTAACAGCTTATTATTTCTCAAAATTCTGTGGATTCAGTGAGCAGTTCTGCTTCTCTGGGATTGGCTGAGGTACTAGGATGGGTGGAATCCTATGAAGTCTCAACTGGGTGCTCAGTTAGAGCTCCCCTCCCTGTGGGTCTCTCCACGTGGCTGCTTGGGCTGCCTTCCACCATGGAGTTTCCAAGTAGTGTTTCAAGAGGAAGCAGTTTAAAAGGGAAGCCTGGAAAGGTTGAGAACTAGCACAGTATTCACTTCTGCCATATTCTATTTATGAAATTAGTCATAAGCCCAGCTCAGAGTCAGTGTGGACATTCATGAATTCCAGGAGACATCATTCATTAGAGGTCACCAATGGAAGAGTCCACTGCACCCCATCAAGGGCTCCCCAACAAAAAGCCCACCAGGATCATCCTAAAGCAAAGCCCAAATTACACATCCTCTCAGAGATTCCAATCAGATTTTAGTTGCTTGCTATTAACTATGTGCAGACCACAGTCCATTGATACCTGAGACAACTGAAGAAAGCCTCCAACAGAGGAGACAAGAGCAAGAAAAAAAAAGGGGGGGGGGAAGCAAATTGGAGGAATTAGAAACTATATATACACACACATATATAGATTATGTATTGGAAACTACATGTGTAAATATATCCATGCATATAAAAAGATGTAGGAATTGAAAATATACTGCAAAATTTAAAAACCAACTGGATGATTTGGAAGATAAAATTGGAGATATCTCTTTAAAGCAAAAAGACAGAGTTAGGGAAAGATATGAAGCAAATTAAAAAAAAAATAACAACAACAACAAGAAATAATCAGTTCCAGGACACCTGAATCATAGACACTCTGGAAGGGAAAATTGAGGAGTTGGAATAGGGATTATCAATAAAAAGTTATAGTAAGTCTCTAGAACTGAAGGATTTGAATTCTCAGAATGAAAGAGATCACTGAATGCCCAGAATAAAGGATGAAAATACATCCACACCAAGACAAATCATTCTATAATTTCAGAGTACAGAGGACAAACGAGCTTTCTGTCCTAAAACAGAAATCCAGATGGCTTCAGCTTTCTCAAAGCAAAGCTGGACCCATGAAGATAATAGATCTATGTCTTAAAATTAAAAAAGAAGATTATTTCACACTTAAAATCCTATTTAGCCAAATACCAATTAAATATACGGGTAGAATAATAACATTTTTAACGTCTTAAGAAATAATCTCCCATGAACTCCTTCTCTGGAAACTCCGGGAGGATTTCTTCCACTACAATGAGTAGAGCAAGAAGGCAAGAAGAAGAGGGGATACAGGAGCAATGCAGAAGGCATCCCTAGGATGTTGGTGCAGCGAAAATGCCTGAGAACAGCTGGGACCCCGCTATGGAGGGGAACCAGTCCAACTGGAGAACGTGACTCAAGATCCAAGGACTGTCATTATCATCCCCTCTTCCAGGGTGCCATCTTTTTAACCTGAGAAACAAACTAGAAAAAGTACTCCATGCAAATAAGAAAATAAATCCTGGAAGAGAAAAAAAAAAAAAAGGACATAATCAAAATCTAAGCCAGAATCAAGGAAACAGAGAATGCAACCTAAGAGGCAGGCCAAGGGAATTAAAAAAATAACAGCAGAAGGGAAACCAGGGATAACAGCTGTGTCCTGCATCCACTCTATGGGCCTGGAGAGCCACCAACCCAGATGGAAGAAGAACAGAAGTCTATCTGAGGAATGACTTTGAGAAAAATAAAACTTAGATCTGACGGTGCCTCTGATAGGACTGAGTTTATGGAAAAATATCATGAAAACTTACTGAGAGGTGGGAAGAATTGTAAATAGACACAAAGGACTTTTTTAAATGAAAAAATGAGACTATTATTTTTTTAAAAAGAAGGGAAATCTAATTGTTATACCCAACAATGCTTGGCTGTGAACGGTTTTTGTCTAGCCATAGGAACACAAATATTGCATATTTTTTAACCAAAAGTTATATTATAATTTTATCAAGAGGATGAGGGGACATAGAAAAAAGGGCAGTGTAAGAGTGCTAAAAATTTTCATTTCCCCTAATAGTAAGTTAATAGATAAGAAAGAGCTATAAGCCTATTATTTAGAAATAATTATCTGCTTAAATTATTTTGATTCCATAAAATTGGTTTAAAATAATTGACATTAAGGAAAAAAAGTTTGCTATTACTAAGAAAAGTATGTGGTGTGCAGCCTAGTTGAAGGACCAGGGATGGTTTCCCTAAGGAAATGTTCACTATGAGATTTTCCCAGTGACTAGGAATTAGTAGGAAAGAGAGGGTGGGGATAAGGAAGAAAGCATTCCAAGCAGTAGGGACTAGCATGCATAAGAACCCTTCAGAGGGAAAAAGCCAGACATAATCAAGATCCTAGAAAAATGCCTTTATGGTTTGAGCGGAAAAGACATTTGTGACATATGTTAAATCTAAAGAAATGATAAATCACCAGAGCATATGGAGCCTTGTGAGTTCATTGGCTGGTTTTAAACAAAGAGGACTCACTTTTAAAGCACTACTTTGGCTGGTGTTTTGGAGACTGGATTGTAGGAGGCAAGGGACCATGCAGAGATGATAATTAGGAAGATGGTTCAGTAGGTAAGGCATGAGAATATGGCAAAAGGAAAGGCCCAAAGCCACTCAACATGTAACATGCAGAGTGACATCTACAGCAGCCACCTGGCTGGCTCAGTTGGTAGAGAAGATGTGACTCTTGATTTCAGGGTCATGAGTTGGAGCCCCACATTTCAACCTCTACAGCCAAGATCCAGGCTAGTGCTTGTCCTCTACACTGCATTGAAAGATGGTAATTTTAGCCTTAGTGTGAATGTTAGGATAAAATAATAGGAATGGAAGTAAGATGGAAAAGAAAAAACTGTTTATTAGCTCATGTTGGGACTTGGAGTTGCCGATTCATTCATCCATTCGGTAAGTATTTTTAAGCACCAGCTATTTGCCAGGCGCTGCTCCTGGGAATAAAGCTAACAAACAAACAAACCAACAAACAAAAGTCTCTGATATCTTCCATTATAGAGTTTTCATTTTACCTAGGTAGACAATAAAAACTCTGAGGAAAAATCAATTCAGATTAGGGAGATAGAGTTTCCAGGGTGGAGGGTGTAAGGTACTACCATAGATAGGGTGGTTAGAGAGGCTCCCTAATAACGTGATGTGTGACGGGATGCTTAAATGAAGTGGGGGGAGCCAGTTAGTTATCTAGGAGAAGAGTATTCTGCTCAGAGAATAGCTTTCCAGGAAGAATCAAAGAGCAAAAGTCTTGCATCAGGAGTTTTACTAGACCTGTTGAAGATGCAGCAAGGCTGGACTGGAGTAAGCAAGAGGGTGAATGGTTGAAGAGAAAGTTAGAGAAGTAGCTGGGACAAGATAAAATAAGGCTCTGCTCATACTAAGTCTTAATTAATTAAAGATCAAAAGCCATATAGTAAAGGCAGTATTTCTATGTCTGTACTGTGGTAATAGACCCCTGGTTGATTCTCCTGCCTCTACTCAGCCATCACATACAAGATTGTCAGATAGATCTTCCTAAGGCACAGATTTTATCACATGCCTTTCCTCTTCTCCAAAACCTTTACTACTTTGCCAGCCCAAAAGCAAAGTCCTTGGGTCTAATATGTATCTACCAACCCCTTCTCAGCCAGCCCTCTTTTTCCTACACAAACTTATCTCCCAGTATACCCCAAAATGGGTTCCTTGGTTCAGCCTCTCTGTCCCCCCTTACTGTTCCCTGCAGGCATTCTGTGACTCCTGTTACTGTATCCTTTGATGCTCATTTCAATTCATGTTCATCACTGATTCAACCAATGTGTTCGATATCCCTTTTTTAACGTCTGCTGCAAGCAGTGCACTTTACTAGGCCATTTGGAGGACACTAAAATGAAAACAATATAGTTCCTGCTCTCAGAGCACTTAAAACAAAAAGGAGAAGATACCAATCCCTATACTGTAGTACTGTACTGCTAGAAATTAGAAGAAACATTGAAAAGGAACTGCTTGTTGCTAGGACAATTTACAAAATGGGGAGGAGGACGACCACTTTGAGTTGAAACGCTCTGAGACAACTGTACCCCTTGATAACCTTTATTACCATGAATTCTTGGGGCACTTTGGACTTTCTTTCTCATGGGTATTTGTTTTGCCCCCACCAAATAGCCTATAGCCTTCCTGAGGTCAGGAATGTTTTCTTCTGCTATTTTCCAGTGGTTACCAAGACTTCCCACAGAGTCTGGTACATACCAGGTCATCTCTAAATGTTGACGGTGTGAAGGTAGATTGAATTCAAATCCAGTGTACCTACTGCATGATTACACTATTTTATGATCTGGCTCAAAGCAACTTCTCTACACCATAGTCACCACCCAGTGGACTAACTGGGAATTGGAGTTTAAAATCTCATTAATGAAGAATGTTTGAGCACCATATACATTTTTGGTCTTTCGGTTTGGACGGACAGCCCATCTGCAATGCTTGTATTAAATTTAAGTGAGCGAATCACAGTTCATTATCGTACCAATGTTGGGTATGTTTGAATTGAAAGAATATTCAATCTGAGTGATAATATGGTCAAAAGTAGCTGTTATGGTCAAGTAAGGTATGTGAGCTACAGTGGTGTTGTGGATAACATACCAGGAACTTTGAACATGATGCTTTTCATTTTTAAACTACTATCAAGATTTCACAAGACCTCACAATTATGGAGTTACACTGAGAATCCATACAATTATTTGGTAGCAAAAATGGAGTTAGAGCCTTTGTCAATTGCTCTTGTGCTGACCCTTTCTATTACATAGCACAGCTTCTTCAGAGGGACGGATGCTTAGGAAAATGATAACTCATATTACTTTGTCTCCACTCACTGCCACTGTTTCCTATCAGTGGGCACCACCTGGAAAAAAGGCAGCAGGTCAGCCCAGTGCACAAGGTTTTTTCCATTTTACCAACAGATTGCTCTCATGCTTTTGGGGAAAGAGTAACCTTAAAATGATGAATGTTTGTCCTATTAAAAGCTCCTCCAGCACAGGCATTATTGATAGTGTGTAAAAAGGCCATCCATTTTAGTGCAAATGAAAATTGAAATGGAGAGAACATCATGTCTTTTTTTCTAATATATGATGCTAGCTCAGGAGCTGTGTGATTGGTGTAAGCTGAAAACAGCTGTCCAAAGTCCTTGTGACCTTCACCTTATTCCTCCCCACTGGTGATCCCAGGGACACTTGATCGGAAAGGAAGCTAGCTTCCTAACATCTATATAATAATGTCTGCAGCCTTCAGCAGGGCATTCAAGGACCCCCCCTAATCTGGTATCAATCTACTCCTGCATTTATCTTCCATCACTTTCAGTCTCCAAATCAACCTACCAGTCATCTGAGATAATTACCATTATTATTTCTAGGTCACTGTATCTTCTTCCAGTCTCCTACATACTATGTGTTCTCTGCCTTTTGATCCCTTCCCATTTTTCCTGCAAAGCTAAGTAATTTCTCTTATTTCCTAGTTCAGCCCAGTGACCGCACTGGGTCCTTCTCCACCCCTTTCATTCCTCAGGCTGCATGAACTGTTGCCTTTCCTCTAGCAGGTGTACCTACTGAGAGCAGAGACCCGATGCATCTTTGTATCTCCAATGCCCAGCACAGCGCTTAGAAGAGCAATTAAATATTTGCCTAAAGAAGGAAACTATCAATGAGTGGTGAGTGAATGAGTCACACATGTGAGACCAGAAAGCTTCACCCTTATAGGTACTTCTTCTTTGAGCAGACAGTCTCAGCTCTAGACTCCATCGTAGCCATAATCAGTTCCAATGATCAGGAACTGAGAGCCTTTGCCTGGCTGTCACCTCAAAGCCAATATTTGTGTCATCTGCCTATCACCAAGCAATAGCTTTCCAGGAGTAATATGGTGCTCACCTGAGAGAGGTTCATCTTTTAAAATGAAGTAATCTTTTTTTTGGTGACAGGAGAGAACACTTGGTATCCTCTACGCTGCGTAATTAACATCCACGCATTAATCTTTCTACTTTGTCACGGGGTTCGAATCCTTTGCTGGTGATCATTATCAGATTATCAAACACTAAGTTAATAGCGTTTAGAACTAATGAGAGTAAAGATGTCAGAATGAAATAACACGTTTCTTTGAAAATTCAGGCAACTATTTTGAAATCCGGTTAAGCATACAAACCTCAACAGCAGCAGGATGAAAGAGAAGCCGAACTGTGATTTAGTTCAGACAGGGAACCATTAGGGAGGCAGCATGGAAAAATGAAAAAAAAAAGGATTAGGCTTAGAGCCAGAAGGTCTGGTCTGGATTTGAAATCCCTGGTTCACCTGTTCTCAGCTCTGCCTTCGTAGCTGCCTCTCCACTTCTTTTGTCCATAAACTATACATATTAATTTCTACATTGCAGCACTGTTGGTGATAAAATGAAATAATAGATATGTAAGCTCCAAATCGGGCGTGCAATTGGTGCTCAATAAATGTCGCTTCATTTCTCCTTCAAAAAAGAGAACGTTCTGACAGGACATTTATTATACCTCTGTGTCCTTCGTGAGCATGGAAAAAAAAAAACCCAGCTGATTCAGAAATGGGGATGAAGTGGAATCAAATATGCATAAGGAGGTAAGATAACTCAGGAGCTTACTAAACCACTTGAGACTTATTTCAGATTGAGAGGAATCAGAGGGTCTACTTAATCTTCCCACCCAACTGGTGCAGCAGCTAACACCTCCAGATAGATCAAATGAATAGAGCATGTCTGATACCTAGACTAGCCTCTGAACTCGTAACTCAGACTTATCATGGTGGAAAGATCAGGGGATTTTGTAACCAGGAAGAACTAGGTTCAAATTCTGGCTCAGCTACTTCCTAACCCCATGACCCTGAGAGTCATTTAATCTCTTTGAAATGAAATGACCAACCCCTTTGAGTACAGTTATTTTGTTGGTATAACTAGAGTATAGTACTTCTCTCCTAAGGTGGCTCTAAGTATTGAATTTGAGAATTCAATGCAGCTAATGCAGTACCTGCCACCTACTGGATGCGTGACCTTCTACTTTTCTTCCCAACTTGGATGGTTTTCCCTAATAGACTGGGAATTAATCACTTTTAAGTATTATAGCTGTACGGGCTCATGGGACTCATCTCCCCCAGAATTTTGAAGTTCTATCATATGAATCCCTGGGGTTTGTCAGAGTTGTCCTCAACACCACCTGAGGGATGGAAGAGTTCTCCGTTTTCATCTGTTTTGTGTTGAAAAGAACTGGTGATACTATTAACAAAGCATGTATCAACAGAACAGAGGTCTGCAAACCAGTGATCTGTCGAAACCCCTCATTGGATACTTGAATGAACTCAAGGGTTAGGATACTTGAATGAACTCAAGGGTTGCCAAAAAGGGTTAGGGCTTGCCAGAAACCATCCCACCAGGGAGATCAATGGTCGAATATCAGATATTTAACACAGAATTATGTTGTGTTGTTCTAATATCCATGATGCCATGTAAGATAAATGAGTAGAAACTCTTACGTGAGAAATTCAATGTCTCCTACCTACCATGAAACTTTCTTCAAAGTCCCCTCTTCTCTCTATCCAAAATAACCTCACAATTTTGCCTAAAACTACTTCTGTTTACAAAGCAATTTGTATAAGAGATACTCGAGTATTTCTATCATATTATTTAAAGGAAAAAGGAAAGTGACCCGTGTCATGGCTGAAATCTAGAAAGGTGGGAATGGGCATTTGGATCTGGGATGAAGGTGGAGAAATAATAAACCTGTGAGCAATCTTTCTCAGGCAGTTGAAGATAGTGTTCCATGAACTGTGGAATATGGTAAAAGCAGCTTTCTGCCGAAAGAAGCATGTAATCGATCATATGAGTGTAACTACACCAGGTTTGGGAGTCAGAGCTGAGTTCTAAATCTGGCTCTGCCCCTCACTTGCTGTGGATTCAGCAAGTCACTTCACCTGTTAGTCCTTCCCTACCTGTACAATGAGACACATGAACAGGTATTTTGATGGTCCCTCCAAATTCGATCATTCTCTGATGGTAGCTAAAAATGACATCTTTTTCCACGCCTCACTTCTCATATACCAAAAGCAGAGAAGGTTTGTAATAGAGGGCCACTCAGGTGTATTCACCCCCAAGACTTTTATTAAAGTGAATTTTATTTAAGTATTTGACTCTGTTGCTGGGATATCAGTCTACCAGAGGATGCTAGCTTTTGTCCCTGGTCTTGTCCTTTGTAACAGCAGCAGCAGCAGCAGCAGCAGCAGCAGCAATAAAATGGGTCAATTAGCCTATGAAAGTTATTTTACTAAATTTGCTCTGGTTCCCACACAGTCACAGCCCATCAGCTTTGTTTCCTCCTCCTACAGCCCTTAGCTCCTGTTTTGAAATTCACCAAACGTTCCTCCCCCAACAGAATTCCATGTTCTTGTTCTTACCATCAGCCCCTGCAGCCTGCAACTCAGCAAGGTTTATTCTGGATCACTCTGGCACATTACAACGAAAGCAGTTCTTCTAATGTCACCTACACTATTTAGAGATGCTAAATCATTACCGGTTCCATTATATGTTTAACTGGATGATTGCAAGACTGAGATTTGATACTGGATGTCAATTTATTGTCTGATGATTCTTTCTTTGGCATTTCGTTCAGTGCCATGCATTTTAACGCTGCAGTTTGGTTCACACACCCAAACTGGGATTCTGGTAAGGCAGTTTGGCCTACAGTCGGGGGGGGGGCGCATGATTGTCTTGGAAGAATGAAATATTTTACACATTGTGGCAGGCTTACATGCAATAGATACTCCTTTAGAGGTTGACAAAGTATCTTGGATAATGTGCTATTACAAATGACTTCCATTTTACTTTCTGGGTGTTTGTGGGGAGTGAGGACGAGAACATGAAGGATCAGTATTTTCCTACTTTATGAATACGTAAAACCATGTATTAAAAACCAGCCAGAGGTCAAACCTCATAAAAAAGCTATCCAGACCAGAAATGAAGGGCGCTGGGTTTATGACTTGCAATCTCCCTCCGCAGAGTAACCTCTGAAAGATTCCAAATGATCTGGCTTTGTCTCCTTCCTCCATTGTGTTTGCGGTTTCTCCCCTGCTCACATACACATTGGCTTCTTCTCTTCCAGACTTGACTTCTTTGCACAGACTGCTTCTGTTCCTGCTTCCGCTCTTTCACCCGCTTCGCCATGTCTGACCAACCTCTCACCTCTGACCTCAGTCTCAGCTGATGTGCCACTTTCTCAAAGAGGACCTTGCCCTTTCCAGGGGAGATCCACTGTCTTCTCTATTTTCCCCGTCTCATATCACCATATGCTCTTACTCTGTAGTTTTCATGTAATTATTTAAAATACATCCCACCTTTTTCTCAGTGGTTAAAAACTATGTCAGGGACCATGTTTATTTGGTTTTACATATCCCACATCCAGCACATAATGGAAACTCAGTAAATATTTCTGTGTGAATAAATATTTGCCCTCCCATTACTCATTCAACTCTGGACTCAGCCTTGTACAACTATTGCACATCTTTGGGTGCAGTGGGTACCAACTTACTATAAAAATGGCAATTGATGGGGTGCCTGAATGGCTCAGTTGTTTGAACATGTGACTTCAGTTCACGTCATAATCTCATCATCCATGTTTTCAAGCCTTGCATTAGGCTCTGTACTGACAGCTCAGAGTCTGGAGCCTGCTTCAGATTCTGTCTGCTCTCTCTCTCTGCCCCTCCCCTGCTCACACTCTGTCTCTCAAAAATGAATAAATGTTAAAAAAAAATTTTAAATGGCAACTGATGAAAAATTTAATTTTATAATAAACAGTGATCATGTTAATTTACACATTAATTTACATATTAATTTACTAATATTAATATATTAGTATAGTCTTCATTACTTATATTAATATAATACTTCATTATAGTTCAAATGAATATTACTAATTCTTTTTTTAAGTGTTTATTTTTAAGAAAGAGAGAGAGAGTGAGGGAGACCCAGGGCAAGTAGGGGGTGCAGAGAGAGACGGAGACACAGAATCCTAAGCAGGCTCCAGGCTCTGAGCTGTCAGCACAGAGCCTGATGTGGGGCTCAAACTCATTAACTAGGAGATCATGACCTGAGCAGAAGCTGGACGCTTAACCGACTGAGCCAGCCTGGAGCCCCAATATTACTAATTCTTATTTAGGGATTATTTGGTAGCAAAGATAAGGTAGCCACTCAATGATACCCAATAAAGGCTCTATGAGAATCTAATGGAACCAACTGCAGAAAACAGAACTGCATGTCATGGGACTGAAAAGTCTTTAGGCAACCTCTCTCTCTCTTCTCTTTTTCTGGCTGTATGGTAAAATTTGTTTTGCCTCTTTCCGAACATGTCATGATTGTCTTTGTTTCATGTTTTTGTCAGTGAGACTCTTAATTTCTTTTCCCATAATTGTGCCTTGCACAGACAATAGCTTGTCATGAGTCTGATTCTCTCTCTAACTGTATGTGACTTTGCAACTCCAGTGCATTGTCTTAGTCAGCCTCTTTGAGCCTGATTGGCTCACACTCTCAAGAGGCAGATATGGTCATTGGTTGTTGTGTATTCATGAGTGTTTCCTTAGGACCTTGCTATAAAGGTCTTTGTAAAGTCCTGCAGTGTGAATCCAGAGCCCTGAAGCAGATGTTCATGCTCAGTATACTGCTTTGAATAAGAAAATAGAGAGGTGAAGAAACTTTAGACATTTCCCTATCCAAGTAGTTAATGATGCAATCTTGGTGTTGACTTTGGAAATATGTATTTATCTGGGTTATTCTTCTATGTGAAATAATTTATTCACATGGTGTTATGAGTGTTATGATAATATAAAACCAGAGGCAGAAGCAAGTCCTTATTCTTGGGTTCGACTTTTCTTCCCCAGGGCAAGGATAGTGTCTATTAATCAGAATCTATCTTGAGTGTTTCTGAACACTTGGTAGGGGCTCAGTAAACATTTAGGTGGCTGGCCCCTTGTAGAAGTGTGGAAGCTTCCATAGTTAGTGCAGGTTGTCCAAATGATGCCCATACTTTAGGCTTCTGAATGTGAGTCACGCAATAGGAACTTAAGTAGTAGGGTTTGGGGGCAGGAATGCTGATAAATGACAGGCCCATTTTCCTTTTGTGAGTTCTGAATCAATTGAGATAGACAAAAGATTAAGGAAGAAGGGGAAATGCATCATTTTATTATTTGTTAAAGCCAAAGTTGAGAATACGACATAGTTATGGCACACAATGGGCTTTCCTTTGCATCCCTCTTCCGTTCCCTTCCCTCCTCCTCTTTGAAGTGTAGGCCCATTGTCAGAATTGGACTAATGAAAGTACCAGCTCCAGACTGAAAACTTCAAGGAATTGCTAACTCCAATCTTATTCAAATTGCCCTAGAGATGAAAAAAATGATGAAAAGCTACCTGACTTATTTTATGATGATAGTACGATCTTAAGGAAAATGTGAGTGAAGCAAATTATAGGGCAATTTCATTTTCTAACATAAATAATAGGGTTTTAAATAAATATTGAGCAAACAGAATCTAGTTGATCATACACAGACAGAAGTGGATTTACCATGGCAATAATGAAATTTAAGCCTCAGAGTCTTCTAAGTCATATTGTTTAATTTGGGTTTTTTAATTTAATTTGTGATCTTTATCTTGAAGAGGGTCCACAAATAGTGTAGGTTTCAGGTCCTATAGAACCTGGATCATCTCCTTACATACACATATACACAAGTATACACACACAGTAAAAATATACCATGAATGATTAGGATTGATTCGAAGAATGCAAGAATCTATTAGCATAATTAACCATAATAATAGGAAAGAAGAGAAAAATATGATCATCTCAAGAGAGAACAAAGCACTGGATAAAATTCAACATCTAGTCTTGATAACAGGATAGAATATACTTAATCTGGTAAGGGTTATCACCAATAATTTCCATCAAGCATTGTACTTTATTGAGTAATGTTGGCAGCCTTCCCTCAAAGGAACAAGGCAACAATACCCACTATTGCTATTTCTCTTCTCTACCACCCTGTGGTCATGTCAATCCACTAAGACATCATAAACAAATAGTACAAAAGTAGAAAAGAAAACATGAAACAGATTTTATTTGAAGAGAAATAATTGCGTCTATAGAAGTTCGGTAAAGAATCTAAAGAAAAACAGAATTTATAAAAGGTTTGGTAAGTTTATCTGTTGCAAGTTTAATATGCCAAAATCAACAATGTTCTGATTCAGAAGCAAAAACCAATTAGAAAATTTTAATGAAAAGATATAATTAAAAGAATAAAAAAGTGTTATAAATCAATGCATTTAATACAGTTTCACCTGAAATCATACCATGGGTTGATAAATGAGGAAAATTTATGTGGAAGGACCAAAAATAACCCAAACAAGAAAAATAGTAAAAAGTGGCATTCACTCTGCAAGATGTTGACCTATTATAAAGGTCTAGTAATGAAAACCATGCAGTAGTATGCAAAATTGCCAAGTAGATGAATAGAACACAATGGAACATCCCAACAGAAACCTGTATAAATAGGGAATATTGGTATATGAGATAGCAGCCTTAATGAGTGAGAAAGTCAGGGGCTGTTCAAGAATGGTCCTGCGACAACTGGGTTAAATATTGGGAGAAAAAAATCCAGTCTCTTTCTCCCATGAAAAAGTCCATTCTAGATAGAATAATGATACAAATGTGAACAATAAAACTTCAATTTTTGGAAAAAAATATAGAAAAATATTCACATGGAGAAAGATTTCATAAATAGCTCACACAAAGCACAGGATATAGAGGAAAAGATTGATAAATCTGAATCTGAATGTAAAGCTACTACATACCAAAAAAATATCATAAAACAGAGTTAAAAGATGAGCCACTGACAAGAAATAGATATTTTTATCACATATAGGCCACAACTGATTAGCGAGGTGGGCATTAACCATGCCTGGAATGTTTTGCTCACCCTTCCTGATATTTGGCAAATTTCCCATCATGTGGGTGCTGCTTCCCCAAGGCAGAAACCAGCTAGGGCAAAGGGAGGGGGCCTAGATGTCAATGATCAGATGTGCCGGGCAAGAGTCTGATTAGGAGCAAAGTCCCAGCTGTAGGGGACAGCAGGCAATTTTTTCAGCCTTCAGTCTTCAGGTTCATTGATGGCACACACAGTGTTTGGTTCCAGCTGTACCGCAGGGAAGGCTTTGCTGTGACAATCCTGCAATGTGATTTGAGTGGACCATAGATCCTCCAAGCTTGACCCTCTGGTCCTTCCAGAGATCCTATTAACTGCCCAATATCCTTCTACTACAGAACTTTTCTGCTTAAACTGGCTCAAGTGTGTTCTTCTGTCTGCAGGTAAGAACAGCGACTAATACAATTCATATCCAAACTGTATAAAGAACACTTACCAAATCCATAAAAGAATTTACAAATGACCAGGCATTTCAGAGGAGAAAACCTGAACTGAATGGCTAACTAGGATATGAAAGATGCTCAACAGCACTAGTATTCAGGGAAATGCAAACTAAACAATGAGATAATTCTTCACACTCATAACAGAAGACAACATTAAACATCTACTAAGACCAGCTGAAGGAGCAATGGTAAAAGATAACTTATCACTACTGCTGATGGAATTGTGATGTAAATGGACTTGCTCTATGCCAATTGCTGATGTAAATAGGTACAGCCATGTGGCAGAGTACTTATTAGATCAAATGGAAGCCACACATACCTATGACCTGACAAGTAGGTAGTCTGGAGATGCCCTTTCTAAATGCTCAGCGAGGTGTGTACAAAGATGTTTGTAACATTTAAGTCTTGACAGCAATCCAGGAAGTCAATAGAAGGATAAATATATAAATGATTCCAGTTTTAGTCAATGAAACTCCAAGTAGTTAAAATGGATTAACAAAACAAATATGCACCAGGGATGTCAAAACAATGTTGGGTGGCCAAAAATTGAAATGGCATGCTGAATTGTGTCATGTCTTGTTTGCATTAAAAAAGAAAACATTCTGGGGCACCTGAGTGGCTCAGTAGGTTAAGTGTCCGACTTCAGCTCAGATCATGACCTCGCGGTCTGTGAGTTTGAGCGCCACATAGGACTCTGTGCTGACAGCTCAGAGCCTGGAGCCTACTTCGGATTCTGTGATTATCCCTCTCTCTCTGCCCCTTCCCGTGTGTGTACATGTTCTCTCTCAAAAATAAACACTTAAAAATTTTTTTAAATGAAAGAAATAATAAACAAGAAAACATTCTTGGGCACCTGGGAGGCTCAGTCAGTTAAGCTTCTGACTTAATTTCAGCTCAGTCATGATCTCACAGTTCATGGGTTTGAGACCCATGTTGGGCTCTGTGCTGACAGTGCAGAGACTGCTTGCAATTCTGTCTCTCCCTCCCTTTCTGCCACTCTCCCTCCCCCACTCATATTGCTCTCTTTCTCTCTCTCTCTCAAAATAAATAAACTTAAAAAAACATTCGGTGTAGTTTGGGGATATATATGTAGTGAAAGTATTGACATCATGGATATAAAGCGTAGACACCAATTTTGAAATCATGTTTACCTCCACAGAGGAAGGGGTAAGGGGAAGGGTTCCATTTTCATTGTTACTTCCTTCAAAATATGTTCTGAAACAAGTGTGCCAAAATGATAAAGTGTTAAATCAAGCATTGCGAATATGTGTGTCCATAGCATTATTCCCATTCTTGTTTGTGCGCCATATTTCCCGCTTGAGTTTATACTTGAGAACTTTATACATGTTGAAGTAAAAGAAGACAAAGAGGAGGAGGGGATGCAGAAGACTCGGAACCTGACACCAAAAGCCAGGTGGTCATATCTCTGAGAGATTTCAGCCTTCAAATACTGTAGGGGAATATATAACAGCGTCTTCCTTATCACTCTCCCCAGGGGGGGAGGTATCAATCCTCCTTCTTAGTCTCCAAATCAGTTCAACTGGTGTGCAACATGGGATTCCGTGTAAGAAAACTGAGTTCCTTGAAGCTCTACTACCCCAAACAAGCATATAGCAGATATTAAAATATGCTGGTTCAGGGGTGCCTGGCTGGCTCAGTCAGAGGAGCATGTGACTCTTAATCTCCGGGTTGTGAGTTCGAGCCCCGTGTTGGATGCAGAAGTACTTAAATAAAACCTAGCAACAACAATAAAAATCACTGGTACCCTGACTAAATCAATAAATCACCACCAAGGTGGGGAAATAACCAACATAGTAGCAGCAAATGCACTGTATGGTGGGGTAACAACTTGGTCAAAAAAAAATGAAAGGTAGCCCAAACTGCCCTTGAAAATCCTGTAGACAGTCAGTCTCATTGAGACTGAGCACAGCATCTCACCTCCTGCTTTGGAAACGTTCTTTTTTTCCAGTTAAAATGTCATATATAAAGTATATAAAGGAGTTGTCTTATATTTAAGGATGGAATTATACTAAAAATTGTATCTGTAAATGTCATAATCACTCAGAGAGGTAAGAAGTCTCTGCTGTCAGAAGCATGAGGAACCTGTGCTTAAGAGACCAGCAGATCTTCATCCCCCACACCAAGGTTGCTGTTGGGTGTGCACTCAGTGAGTGGAAAAGCAGATGGAATCACGTGCTATTTAAATCTCTCCTTTGTCTTTACAGACCACGCAAGTATGATAGAATTTACATGAGTTAATTAAGAATATGATGTGACTCAACTTTAAATGGAATGATTTCATTATTACCAAAGTAATCATAATAAACTCAAGTATGCTAGAAGCCTGTGGGTTTAGCAATTGAACATCATCCTAACATGCCCATATTAATGGCTTCATGCTCATTTGTTTATTTTGGATCAATTCACAAGAGGACAACATCCTTCTAAAACTTCACCATTACAACTCATTTGTCCAAATGGCTGCACCTGTGCCTGAAAAATTCTCAGTTCATCATAATTTTCCACTGTGTATGTGCCTGCCACATAGTATATTTCAAATGTCAACCCAGGAAACAGGCGTTTTTTAAGAGCATGATACAGAGTTTTGTCTACAGCCCTGACCTCTTCAGAGTTTTATGCCAAATTGAGGGCAGGCTTACCAAATTTTCAAATAACAAGAGCTAAAAAATATTAAAAAATACTTTCAATTGCAAAAAAACATAAATAAAAAAGAAACTTGACAGTTTGGGATGATACATGAATAAAACAACATGGAATTTATTTATTATTTAAACAACTTTTTTAAATTTTTATTTATTTACTTATTTATTTATTTTTAACATTTATTTATTTTTGAGACAGAGAGAGACAGAGCATGAATGGGGGAGGGTCAGAGAGAGAAAGGGAGACACAGAATCTGAAACAGGCTCCAGGCTCTGAGCTATCAGCACAGAGCCCGATGCGGGGCTTGAACTCATGGACTGTGAGATCACGACCTGAGCCGAAGTCGGATGCTTAACCGACTGAGCCACCCAGGCGCCCCCAAAAAAACTTTTTTTAATTTGAGTATAGTTGATACACAACATTACATTAGTTTCAGCTCCCATTCGACAAGCTTATATATTATGTTATGCTCACCACAAGTGCAGATACAACATGGAATTTAAGAGAACTAAATGTTAGAAGTTGGATCTGAGTTGAAAAACCAACTGTTCAAAGGTAAAATGGGGCAGATAGGTGTCAGGAACACCACATCTGAGAAAGAATTAGACATTTTAATCAATAAGGTCATCAGAGTAATGGCATGGCTTGGGACGTCACACAGAAAATAAATGTTTTAATGGGAACGAATGAGCCCAAATTCAGGAGAGTACATAAAACATATGAGCTTGAATGGTGCTACTAATGTAAGCATATGAATATGTCACAGTCTGGAGGTATTGGACAGTTGCATTTCAATGCATACCCTTTTTAACAAAAGGGTTTAATCCATTCACATATGGCTGAAAGGATAGTGTTTCCATTGTCCGTTGCTGTGTAAAAAACCAGCCCCAAACTTAGTGACTTTGATGTGGTATTTTCCACAATCCTGTAGTATGGGAGTTTGGTCAGCATTCTTCTCCAAGTTGGGTCCGCTGAGGTATTTCACTCTTTGAATTTCATTTAACCACCACCAAGGCTGAGCAAGAAGAAGGTCCAGTAAATCTTCTGCTCAAAGGTCTGGTGTCTCAGTTGGTGTTCCAGGTGGCCTCTCTTCCACGTTCATGCTGTTGTCATTTGTAGTCTAAGCCAGGGCTACTCAGCTTCTGCACTACTGACGTTTTGGGCTGAACAGTTTTTTGCTGCCAAGAGCTGTTCTGTGCTCTGTAGCAGCCTCCCTGGCCTCTACCCACCAGATGCCAGCGACAGCCCTTTCTCCTCTCCCCCAAGTCCTGACAATCAAATATATTTCCAGACATTGCCAAATGTCCTGAGGCAAATTTGTCCCCGGATTGAGAAGAATCAGTCTGCCCAACCAAGATTTTTAAACATGGCAGCTGGCTTCCGAGAAAGGGAAAGAGGAAGCTCCCAACTGTTTCAGGGCTTGGGCCCAGAAGGCCCATTTCACTACTTTGGCCACATCCTTTCAGTCAAAGTGAGTCACACACCAGGCCAGACCGAAGGAGAGGGAAAATAGTGCTACCTCTTAAGGGAAGATAGGCAAAGAATTTGCGGCTGATCTTAATCCACCACATGTAGCCTTTCTTTTGGTCTTGTCTGGGATCCTCTTTCCTGTTCTGCGATGATCCCTTTCTGTGCCCCACCCTATTCTTATGCTGTTGTAGGATGTCACTTCCCACATTGTGGGATAACGTGATGTCCAAGAGTCAGAGTCAAAGAATCTGGATCACACGTACCTGGGTTTTAATCCCAGCTCTGACACTTACTGATTATGTGACTTTGGTGAAATTCTAAAATCACTGTGCCTCCATTTCTTCATTTGACCTACTTTGTCATCTTACTCCCTCTAAGAGTTGTTGCAGATATTAAATGAGATAATAAATGCAAAGCACCACACATAGCTCTGGGTGCTTAGTAAATACACAATAAATGTTTATTATTACTATTGTATTATTACCAGGGCCTTAACGTCAGCTTCTACTTATGAACTTGCCCAAGATTCATTTTAAGGATGGCCATTATGAAGTGATTTCTAGAGAAGTTTGTGGCCTGTAAGGCTCCCTGAAAAATGCTTGCTCTCATGTAGGTTAACCTGAAAATGACATCTCTGGGTATACAGTTTTGCTGTCTCTGGTATCCAGATGGAATACATGGTGACCCAAACTATGGTGTCCCTTGTGCTATCTCTACTGCTGTGGGAAAGAGTAATTTTGGTAGAAGGAATTACTCCCCAATTTCATTTCAAGCAGAAATATGTTGTTTTTCTGTTGAGTGTGAGCATGATAACCATATTATTTATCCATAAATTAATAATCATCTTGTCTGGACTGCAGCAGTTCAGAGTTAACAAGTTTGCTGTGTGCTTCTACTGTCCAATTAAAAGCCATGTATACAATTTTTGTAGAGGAGATTTATTCTTCAAAGAGTAGTCAGATGAAATGAAATTTAAATCGCTTAAAATACTGAAATACTGTAATTTTATTTTAATATGTGTACATTTTTCAAGGTCTATTAAATCATATTAGGACTATTTGGAAATGACCATATAGAGGAGGACTAAAAATTTCATGAATTTATGCCCACAGGGAATATAATTTTGTAAGGCATTAAAATTATGCAAACATATTTTAATGGTGATGCTCTTGGACAAGCAGTCCTTAATATGTTTGTAAGGCAATACTTAAAATTCACTTGAACTTGAACAATAAAATTCCAATAAAAATACCCAATGAGTATCCAGGTGAAATCAGCTTTCTGTTCTGTTGGAAACTGTCACCTACACAGTGGGCTTTCAACTTTTCCTTAGATGTGTGGGATAGGAGCCTTATCTAAATAACAAAGCGAAGAAGAGAAACAGAATTCGGTGTAGGGAGTGTGACAGGGTTGAAGAGCTGGCCAGAGTTTTGGAAATGTGATTTGCCCAAGAATGATAAGAACAAAGACATGATTATAGCAAGTCCCTCAAAGACATCTTAGATGTGGCAAAGTCTGGGATTAAAATGAATGGATCTGTTTAGCTGCATCTAGCATAAGATAAGATGTCTTTCCACGTTGATGGAATTGGAAGATGAAAAAGGAAAAAAGCATCACCAACCTGCTTTTGGATAGATGAGAGAATACAATGATTAGAATTAAGTCATTTTCGGGTGCTGTGTGCTCTGAAGAAACTCGGCAAGAAGATGGCTGCAGTAGGAAGGCACCCTGTGAGCCAGTTTCAACCCGGAAGTCTCAAAGTGATTAAAAGAACATCTTGGATGGGGTTTGTCTCTTAGAATTCTGTTATAGGCATGCTGCTTTCTGTTCGGCCATTTTAATACATATAGAGTTCCAACCAGGCCGTTAGGTGTTTTGTGGGGGATTTGGGTGGACAGAACTTGGAGGTTCCCATATCTTTATAGACACAAATTCTCTTTCTCCTTTCCCTTACCAGTTCTCATCAGTGTGACTCAAGACCCCACTACTCTACTGAAATGATCCCAAATATCACTGAGAAACTACTTTTGAAAATTTTAGTCTCTTTTCCTAATCATCACTATCTTCAATGGTTTTAAGGCACTGAATGCTATTAATCATACATTGCTTCTTTAAACCTCTCTGAAATGTTTTGCTCCGTCATCTTCTCTTTCCTGTTATTTAGCTATTAATGTCTACTCACACCCCATCTTTCATGCCTTGATTTCTGGGCACTCCCTCCCTCCCTCAGAAAGCTTATCTTCTGTTGTTTCCTCAACCATTACTACCTGGCAAATGAGTTCTGAATCTAAATCTCAAACTATGGTTCTAGTTATGTACTATCCATACTGATGAACAGTTACTGACTGTTCATACATATCCAGCACTGTCTATAGGTTGTGTCCTTAGATGTCTCCTTAGATGTCTCCTTAGATGGCACATCTACAAGAGCCAGGGCAAAACAAACTCTGTGGCACAACAGATAAGCCTGGAAGATTAGTGACAATACAACTAAGTTTTATTGCTACCCATTTCATGCCCAGTGGGGGGCAGATTGCTTTCTTCTAAACAGTGACTCAAGGATCCAAAACATTTCCTTTTTAAACATGTGGCATCCAGCTCAGGCCAGAGGCGGAAGTGGCATACATCTCTTCCAAACATACCCAACTGGCTGAAACCCGGTCACATGATCCCAGCCTAACTTGAGGGAGACTCATAAATGTAGTCTTCATGTGAGCACCAAAGGAAACAAAGAATATTTTTTTCTACAACAGCATTCTCCCTCAAATCTAATCTAACTCCAATCTATCATTTTCCTTTCCAAACAGTAGCTAACCAATTATAACAAACTATTTCCAATAGTTATCCATTACTTTTTCGTATCTCAAACTTAAAAGCATTATCTTTAACAAACCATTCTACTTTATTCCTTATATAAAATTTGACACCAAATCTTATCATTTCTTCTTTTAAAATATCAGTCAGACATTTTCAGTATTGCTACCTTAGAATCAGATGCTACCAGAGAATCAGAACCAATAGAATGTCTACAGATAGGTCTGTGTCTATGTCTGTGTCAGTATCTGTGTCTGTGTCTGTGTCTCTACCTCCACCTCCACCTCCAATCTATCTAGAAAGAGATTTATTATATTGTATCAGCTCACATGACTATGGAGGCTGAGAATTCCCATCATCTGCTGTCTGCAAACTGAAGACCCAGGAAAGCTTGTGGTATAGTTCAAAAGCCTAAGACTCAGATAGCCAACAGTGTAGATCCTAGTGTGGGTCTGAAGGCCTGAGAGCCAGGAGTGCTGTGAGAAAAAGGTGAAAGATAGATGTCCCATCCTGAGCAGTGGGGCAGAGAGTAAATTCCATTTTCATTTGTTTTTTTGTTCTATTCAGGCCCTCAGTGGATTGGATGATGTCAATTCACATTGGGGAGGACCATCTGCTTTACTCAGTCCATCAATTCAAATGCTAATCTTTTCTAGAGATACCCTCACCGACACCTATAACTAATGCTTAACCGATTATCTGGATGTCCTGTGGCCTAGTCAAGTTGATGAGTAATATCTACCATTATGACTGCTCCCCAGTATGTTCCCCATAGTCTGGACAGGCCATTTCTCTCATCATTTCCACCATCTTCTTCCACCTTCCATACGTATAGGCCATGCTATTATTGGCTTGGTGATATTTTCCTAGCCTAAATGGCATCAACTCTTTTATTCATCTACCTAGATCCTATTTACCCTTTGAGAACCAACCTCTATGACTTCTGTGAAACATTCTTTGTGTATCCAGGACATGCTAATCCCTTCATTCCCCATGCTCAGTTTAGCCTTTTGCTTGGTTTTTCCTTGATTCATCTTTGAGTTTTCTCCTAAATTGGTAGATAAACACTTAATTCAGGACTCACAGTGTTTTCCTGATTGCACAATTCAACTCATATGTGCTCATTTGTGTCCTGTTTTTCACTTAATCTCTTGCACAGCCTAGGAGAGTGATAGGCATATAGTCAACTCTAAATAAAATAAAAAATGTTACAAGGTTTAGAAAATTGCTTTTAGGGTCCTGTTTAGGGTCTGGTTCTGATTTTCAATATCCACAGCTGTCCAAGGAAGCAGGAAACCCAGTTTTAGGCCCAAGGAGAGTTGTTTATTTCTGTAGCACATTTTTTCCATAGATATTTACATGAATTCTACCATGTTGTTATTTTCATGGGATATTGTCTAGCATATAAAATTTTTACAGGACTCCTAAAGAGCTTTAATTTAATGTAAGCACTCTTACCATAAACCTGCATTAAGACATTTAATTAACCAAAAATATTACATAACACATTTATTTAATATTAAGCACACAGGCTATATATAGACACTAACAATTTCTGGACAACTTCAGTCTCTAAAATCAATTCACCTCATCTACTTGCAGAATTTGAAGTTTGTACATTAAAATTTTCCTGAAGATTTAGTTCTTCCTTGAACATACATAGCTCTTCTTTTTACTATTTGTACTTTGGTAAAGTTCAATTATGAGCTTTCAGGATTTGATGACTCCTGTCATTATTTCAGGCTGCTTCTATGGTTTTTCTTCACCTTGCAGCTTCCTATCAATTAATTCTTGGTTGTCCTGCAGGAGTGGCAAGAATCAAATCCACTTTGCAGACAATAGTCATATTTTTTTTCTTCCTTTACATCCTTTTGTCTCTGGAGAGTTATTTTCTGTGCCGATATGTTTCTCCGTGAGGTACTCTGCCCCTTGGTTCGCTAGCCCCCTCTGTGGGACATTCTTATTTAAAAATCCTGTAACTCTCATTTCACTCTCAAACAGGTACTTAAGACTAGGAAAACTTAAATCAACTTTGGCTGTATGTACACTCACCTAAAATGAGTTGACTTACAACAAAATTATTCAGGGAATTTACAAACATCACCTTTCTGTGCTATTTCCAGTTTTGTTCCATATATGTTAATTCACTAGGGTCTCTGGCTTCCCTGTTATCTGTATCATCTTACATATTTTCCAAGCAGCCTGACAATGATATGGAGACATCTAAGAAAACCTCTCTTTTAAGAATAGTGCTATTTTGTGTGTGATAAACTGGATGAGACACTTGAGAAAAATCCTGTTTTTAGGGTCAGATTTAAATATCCACAGCTGCCCTAGAAGGCAGGAAACCCCTAAGCTGGTCCCAGCACTGTTGCTGACCCTGTATGACCATGGACAAACCAATGAATCTCTCTCTACCTCAGGTTCCTCATTTGTAAAGTGACAGAGTCAGACCAGATGATTTCTGAGATCCATTTGCAATCTTCTATGCTGTAATTTTTTTTCATCATTGATATTCATTGTGATTTGCAAAGAGATGAGAATTTTGAGCAAAGCTTTTGATTTAAAGTCTGTGTTCAGAAGTGCTGCTCATCGGGTTTGGTGAATACTAATGAGGGAATTTAGATATTTCATAGGATGAGCTCCAATGACTACCAGGATCTTCCTTCTCCTGAGCTCCAGGTCCAAGAATATTCTTTCTCAGATCCATGGTTCATTCTTCAGGGTGATCATGGATAACACTAAGAATATGTTTTGTTTTGTTTTGTTTTGTTTTGTTTTGTTTGTTTTGTTTTGAGGAAAGCCAAGATAATATAGACCAGCCTTTTAAATAGGAATCACATATTTATCAGGCCACCAAGAATATTTTCAATCATCTTTCTACCCAGGTCTGCCTGGAAAGGGAACAATTAGTTTGTTACTTGCTTTCCAAAATCCTTAAAAAAGACTAAAATAAATGTAAAAAAAACATGGCAGGAATGACCTACCCAAATACTTAATAGAATATAATAAAACCCTGTCCCTGACTCGGAGAAAGCCCAGCTTAAGCCTTATTTCTTATGAATCTTGATTTCTAGCCCCTTGAAAGTTTATCTAAATGGAAGGCAGTGGTTATCAAGCTTTAGTGAGCATCAAAATTGCCTAGAAAAAAATTTTAAGGTTATTTATTTACTTTGAGTGAGAGAGAGAGAACAAGTGAGGGAGGGACAGAGAGAGAGAATTCCAAGCAGGCTCTTCACTGCTGGCACAGAGCCTGATTCAGGCCTGAACTCACAATCCATGAGATCATGACCTGAGACAAATCAAAAGTTGGCCCCTTAACTGACTGAGCCAGCCAGGCGCTCCCTCTAGAAAAATTTTCAAAACATGCTTCCTGACCCCAAATCCAGCCATTCTGATTCAACTCACCAGGAGTGGAATCCAAATAGTTGCATTTCCAACAAGTGCTCAGGTGATGTTGCTGCTGGCCTAATGGGTACAGTGAGAAGTACTCTTCTAAAGTGCTACTATGTTATTGTCTATTAATTTGCTCACAGGTTATGTTAAGTAAGTATTGGCTAAGCTAATAGAGTATACAGCAAACAAATATATTATTTTCTCTAAGAATCTTTCACTCTGATTCTCATGTTCTAGTTTCTAATATAATGGAAATTGCACATAATAACACCTACCTTTTATAGTTTTTATGAGGATTGGATGAGATGGTCCATGTGAAAGCACTTTCTAAAATGAGAAGTTTTATTCAACTGTGAAATGTGGTAGTAATTATCGTGCTAATGGTGATAGCACTCACTGAATTTTGATAGTATGGATTTTGGACAGGGAGGTGAGTACTCAATTCTTATCTGGTTTGTGTAGGCTAGCAGGGGACCTAATTCCAATATATAATAGGGTACCATGTCCAAAATTGTTTCTGTCTATGGGAAAATACATCCCAAATTCTAAAGTCAGTTTTTAGAATATACCTATGTATGAATTGGAAAGATATAGTATATGGTTAAAAACACAGACTCTATAGATTTCTTACTGTTACAGAACTTACATAGGAGCAAGGGGAAAAAAAGATCAGAATAATCCCTTTAGTACTGGGTTACAATCAGAAATATCAGTATAAACTCATATTTATAGATAAATAGTGATAAATAGATGGATAGATGCAGATATGTGTGGATATGTGGATTATTATGTGTATGTGTATGTGCATTTCTTGGCTCTGTCTCCTGAGGAGGCCTAGAAACAGTAATAGCTCAGCAGAAGCAAGCACCCTCAGCATCTGGATCTTGGTTTCTAAACACCATACTCCAATCAAAGAAGTCAGAGCACCTTGGAGAAGTGGCTGGTGCTAGTGGTTATGTCACAGAAAACATAAGGTAGACCAGGAGCGTGTTATAATGCCAAAAAAAGTAAGAAAATGATATAAATACACACACACATACATACTACATACAGTATTGAGTTATAATCCAAAGAACAAAATAAGTAAAACTGAAAATAAGTTTAGCAAATTAAAAAAGAATACCCTACTCATTAACATCCTAAAGACTTCTCCAAGATCATGATGAAAGGCACCGTTTAATGTTATGTGAAGGATAAAGGAATTGAAATCAGAAACCTTCCTTTTAAAATGTGGTTCTGATATTTATAGTGTGTCCTTAGGCAAGCTCTTTTGCCCAAGCTTTGATTTCCCAGTTTGCTATATACTTTTCCTAAATTGCTGTCAGCACCACATGGGATGATGCAAAAGTAGTGTGAAATTATAAAATGATATAAAAATACTAGTCATTACCTATTAGTTTTATTAGCCTATTGCAGCAATTTCTCAAAGCATGGCCTGGGGACCCTGAGGGGTTCCGAAAACCCTTTTACGAGGCCTATGAGGCCAACTTATTTTCATCATAAATATAAGGTGCTTGTTTCACACACTATCATTCTTTCCTGAGAGAACAGTGGGGTTTCCTGTTGTGTGATATATGATGACATCATCATTGCAGTGCATCATTAATGTGTATTGTTCGTCTTTAAACAATTTCTCAGTTTTAATTTCCAATATGGCAAATATCGATAGACAACCCATACGAACAGGAGCTTTTCGGGTCTTTAGTTAGTTTTATGAATACAAAGGTTTTTCGAGACCAAGATGTTTGAGATAACTATTTTATGACTCAAATAGGAGTTAAAACAAATTTTAAAATATAAAATCAGCCATTTTTAGGAAAGACTCCTCCTTAGAGTAGTTGAATGACTGTTTAACTATTCTGAATTTGAGAAATCATTTCATTTGGTGAACAGGGGCTTTAGTCCAGTGTGTCTGACAGATGCTGCAATGAAAATGTGGTCAGAATCTCCAACCCCGAGTCAAGTGAAATGATACAGAAGCATAAACAAATAATTCTAATATAATATGAGAGAAAATCTAGAAATAGGAATTTTAGTCCAGAATTCCAAAACATTCCAGAATTCAGTGGTCATACTAACAAAAGAATGGCAGCACAGAAGAGCAATGTATCCTTAAGAGTGGCTAGACAGGGTGCCTGGGTGGTTAAACATCTGACTTCAGCTCAGGTCACGATCTCACGGTGTGTGGGTTCGAGCCTTCCTTTGGGATATCTGCTGTCAGCACAGAGCCCCCTTGGGATCCTCTCTCCCCGTCTCTCTCTGCCCCTCCCCTGCCTGTGCTCTCTCTAATCTGTCTCAAAATAAATAAATAAACTTAAAAAAAGGGTGGCTAGAAGTTCATCAGGACTGATTTTCCTTCAAAATATGGGTTTTGTTTCCCTGGTTTTACTATTATTCTTTGAAAGATTCCCATTGATGTATAAATGGAAGTTTTATGGGTGATATGTCAGCAGAGGTCAAAACAGCAAGCATCTTTTTTTTTTTTAAGAAATTTTTAAACAAGAAAAAAGAAGAAATAACAAGGATTTTTTTTCATGGAAGGTATAGAATATTCTTACATTGTTTATTGTGTTAAAAGTTCTTTTCATGGCCAGCTCAAGTGAGCCATACTTTGGTAGTTTGTCTGATTTCCATATCTCAAATCATATTGTATTGAAGCTTCAAAGCTCTGTTTCTATTATTTCTCTCTTAAGAAGTTGACAAAGACTGAAAGGTTTACAGTACAAGCAAACATGATGTGCATTTCACATACATCATCTTGTGTTAAAAGAAGGAAGTAAATGATCTTTTGATGGCCAGCTGACTGCATGTGTATGTGGAAAGGATGCTTTTCTCCTTTTCACACATTGTCTGAACTTAATTATCTGCCTTAAACTCTGAAGATTTTTGTTCTCTGGGGTTTGATAATCATGCAGTGTTCTCCACCATTTCTTCGACTTAAATATACCACTCTCCTGGACTATTTTTATTTTGCTCATTCAGTTTTTCCTGGTTCAGAATATCAATGATAATTTTACATTTTCAAAAATTCAACTATTTTGTGAGGATTTTGCTCATCAATTTCAACAATTGTGAAGATTTTCAAATTGATAAAGAGAAGGGTGACACTCGGACTTCAGGGCCTTTAGTTAATTTTTGTAGATACTTGTTTTGTATATCTGGGCAAATATTCTGACATTTCACAAAGGCCAATGTGTCAATTTTTTTAAGTCAATTTTTATGTCCATTGATTCTAGATTAGACCATAGCTAGTGATACAGTCTACATTTCAAATAGCAAAATGGTTTCCAATTTATCCAGGTAAGTCTAGACATAACCCCACACAGGGTAATGGGCAATGTCAAGATATATAAGATATAAGGAGCTTCGGCTTTCTTCCCTTTTCAAATTGATCATCTGCCTGAATAACATAATTATGGAACACAGCTCTAGCAAGAAAACCAGCGACCTATACGAGATCCCTGATCCTTAAAAATGCAACTCATTGATTTACAGATTGCTGTTGACAATTTAAAAACAAATGCTTTAATAAAGCAAGTTGTTTTTGAATGTTAACATAATAACCATGATAGGCAGCTCTTTATAATCAGGGGCTAATCATTATTAATTCCTTTGACATTCAGTGCAGTGACATTAATTATAACAAATTCTTTCAGTGAGCATCTAATGTAGTCCAGAGCTCAATAGCAAATGTGTTGCCATTTGGAATTCATTGTGGTGCACTCACTGGGAAGTCTTGCTGTATCATCCAATTTTGAATATCTTATTAATCAAAGTGAATATCTTTACTGTAGATTTAAAAAATCCTATCTCTGAAATGTTTGATAATTATGCCTTATGTTTTCCTGTTATGAAGTTTTGTTTGACCTAAAGAAAAAGTTTATTTTATCTTCCATCTCTAGATGTTTTTCCCCCAGATTTGTCCATTTGATTTATGCACATTCTCATTTACATTTTTATTTTTCCTGACTCATGAAAACTTAAAAAAAAAAAAGAATGTTATAACCATTTACTATATGTAGTAAGCCGAATGGAGAACAACAATGTGAATCATCTCTTTGCTTTCAAAATTCAGTTGTAATAGAAGAGAAAATCTCCCATGAAAATATGAATACTTGAAATTAGTGCTAATTTATTTTGTCTCAGGCATATGGGTTTAATTACATCATCAGCCTTTTGTTATCTTTTTTTTTTTTTCTGAATTGCTTCTGTTAGTAGGGTCTTATTTTAGGGATAGTGATATAGCATAAGGCATGCAGGCTTTGGAATCAGACAGCTCTGTTGTTTATTTGTTGGATGATCTTGATAAAAAGATGGTATTCAGTGTAATGGGAGAAAGAATTTTAGGCATGTTGTAAGGACTAGTTATAAGGGAGCTCAGAGCCCGTAGTAGATGCTTAACTAATGGTGAGTAATCAGAGCTAACATACATTCATCCATTTGTGTTGGGACGGTGTACAGCTTACATGTATCATCTCATCCAATATTCAGAACCCAGTATGGTAAATAAACCTCTTACCCTTGCTTTAAAGGCAATTCAACTTATAAATGTTTAATATTTGGCTCAAGGTCATATAACTAGTAAGTGATGAAAGAATTAGTGGATTGGGGATGTGAACCTCGGAAGTCTGATCTTAGAATCTGATTTTTTATCCTGAGTTATTTCTTCACTAGTATAGCTATTACTTTGATTATTAAATTTATGCCACAGAATTTAGTTTTTCAGCAACAGACTCCCTTTTAGGAATTCTGAAACAAGAAAAGAGTCTTGTGCTAGGAATATTCTCTACTCTCAAGCTGCTTTAAGTAAGTTTTGGCTGGAGGTCCTTTGGAGTTCCCGGTATAAGTAGGTTTCCTTTCCTTCCTTCTTCCTCTCCTTCTACTTCTCTTCTGGTTTTTTTTTCTCCTCTTTTTATTTCTTTCTCTCTTTTGTTACATTCTCCCACCTTCCTTATTTCTATTTATCTTTTTTTTTAAATTTCAGCTTTATTGAGAACAGAAATATAAATTGTATATATTTAATGTATACAACTTGATGTTTTGATGTGCTATATATATGTTGCGAAATGGTCACCACAATCAAGCTAATCAACATACCTACCACCTCCTATAACTAAAATTTTTCTTTTCTTTTCTTTTCTTTTCTTTTCTTTTCTTTTCTTTTCTTTCTTTCTTTCCTTTCTTTCTTTCTTTCTTTCTTTCTTCATTTCTTTCTTCTTTGTAGTGAGAATACTTAAGGTCATCCTCTTAGCAAATTTCAAATATACACTTCAGTATTGTTAACTACAGTCACAGTGTTGTACATCAGATCAATGGAATTTATTCTTCTTGTATAAATAAAACTTTGTGCCCTTTGACCAATACCTCCCCTCTCCCCCCTCCACTGCACCCCTGGTAATCACTACTCTGCTCTGTTTTCATGAGTCTGACTATTTTAGATTCCACATATAAGTGAGGTCATGCCTTGTTTATCTCTGTCTATCTGGCTTATTTCATTTAGCATAATGTCTTCCAGGTTCATCCAAGTTTTCCACATATGGAAGGATTTCCTTATTTTTTGAAGCTGAATAATATTTAATTTTCAGTATAATCCACATTTTCTTTACATATTCATCTGCCAATGGACATTTAGGTTGTGTCTATATCTTGGCTATTGTGAATAATGCTGTAAAGAAAGTGTAAGTACAGGTATCTTTCAGATCCTGCTTTCATTTCCTTTGAATATATACACCCAGAAGTGGGATTGCTGGCTCATATGGTAGTGCTGTTTTAAGATTGTGAGGAATCTTCATCCTATTTCCCATAGTGGCATCAATTTACATTCCCACCAACAGTGCACTAGAGTTTCCCTTTCTCCACACCCTTCTAAACACTTGTTATGTAATGCAGAGCCCCTAGCCTGGCCTGACGGGCTGAATTTAGCATCATGCTGTGATCCAGGGGGCTATGCAGAGCTAACCAGAGTGGAGACATTTGTTCTCCTCTTTGGGGCATAGACTATTCTCATAACCACCTCCATCACTCTGTCACTTCTTGTTCCACTTTTAAGAGTGAAAGTAAAAGAGAAATAGAATGAATAAAATAAAATAAGCTAAAAGATCACTACATAAAGTGGCAATGATAAAATAGTTAAAAATATGCAGCTATAATAAAAACACACACACAAAAGCCCCATCTAGGCAAAACCAATTCAGAAGATTAATTAGAGCCAATAATGTAAATCATAAAGTTCTAAAAAACAACAAGAGACATCCCGAGTTGGCTGCTTAAAGAATGGGACGCTTCCCATAGGACAGTCAGTAGAGGGTACCACTGGCTGCTCTTTTTTTCTACCTTCCTCAACTTCTCCCAGCTGAGTCTCCCCTTTACAAAGCTCAGTGCTGCCTGGAGGTTACTGGTCTATGCCCCTGATTCCCCCAACTGGTTGATTACAAGAATCCCTTAGGGAATGTTCCCATCGCACACACTTGGCTCTTCGTTTTCCTTGAGGGCAGAGGAGTCTGTGGTCAGTGAAGCTTGAGACAGCTTCTAGGTGATTTTAAACTGCAGTTCCCTTCTTGCTGCCCTGATCACTTGAGTCATAGTTATAGATATTTTGAAGTAGGACTGAATCTTTTCACTTTATTTACTGATAAAAGGATCAAACAAGATCAAACTGTCTTGGATCAGCACTCTGTTGGTGACTGGACAGGAATCCATGAAGGAGGAAGACCTGTGGTATCTGGAGACGTTCTCTGCTTCCTCAATAAAATAATTCTTATGTGTATGGGTACACTAGAGGTTTCTTCTATTTAGAATCCTGAAAGTTAAGAGTTGGAAAAAACCTACTAGAGTGATTCATAATTTAGTTCAGTGGATCCATTGTAAAGACCAGTCAATGGGGTCTAGGGGAAGAAAATGACTGGACCTCCCAAGTCCCAGAGCTTGACAGGTGGCTAAGACAGGACTAGATTCCAGTTTTTCTTGTTGAAAAAGCACTCTGTGCAGGTCGGAGGTCATTCTAAAGAAAATTCTTGTATATCAACAAGCTGCTAATATTTTCCCCTCCTTGATCCTCTTTTTGAAATGTCCAGAAGAATCATTTGGGCACTAGAACCTTGGTGCATCTCGTTCTCAAACAATGTGACTCTTCTCACCTATGCGAACCTTCTCAGGTTCCAGGGAAATGTGATCCTGGTTTGTTTTTTTGTTTTTGTTTTTGTTTTTGTTTTTCTGGTACTTTATTAATCACATCACACTTTGTACTTGAAAGTAAGAGTAAGTCTTCCCCTTTATCCCTGGTTGACTCCTTGAGTTTTCCAGTTCCAAAACCTTCTGCCAATTCTGGATAGCAATATACAACGTTCCCTTGTAATAATCCTGTGTAAGCAAGTGCAGGAAAGAAGGGGCTGTGGTCGCTGAGAGTTTGAAGACAAATTTTAAGGTAAAGCCTTGTGCTTCTCAGTGTTCAGACTCAATTTCAGACTCAATGTCAAGGGTGGGGGTGGGGGGGTCATGATAGCTGGAAAGGGAACGGGGAAGTTAAGGAAGGCAATGAGAATGTCCACGTATATGCACATTAAGATCTTGTGAGCCTGGCTTTACCCCTCAATACCTGTGTGACCTTGATCAAGAATCTTAAGCTCTCTGGGTGATAAAGAAATATTAACACTTACTACTCTAAAAATAATTATTAAAGAATTTTTTCTCAAGAAAGATGGAATGTGAGGTTTTCTGAGTTCGCTCTAAATCCTATGTCTCTACTGTTTGATGTCACTGTGATTAAACAGATGGTTTCCAAGAGTTTTTAAAACCAAAAGTTTTGCTTTCAAATGAGTGATGGCATGTTACTTGTTTGTATATACTTAGGATGGTGCTAATGTTTATATTCATGCCCCTAATATTATTTATTCAGTCATTTTCTGAATTACTATTTGTTAGTAGGATTGATAGTATTTTTACCAAATCCATGCCTAAAGAACATTAGATTGCTCACTTTTATCTTATTTATTTTTTAAAGAGTTCTTTTCTTTTCTTTTTTTTTTAAACAAGCTTTACACCCAATGTGGGGCTAAACTCATGACCCTAAATTCAAGAGAAGCATGTTCTACTGACTGAGCCAGCCAGGAGTCCCAGATTGCTCACCTTTAAGTAGAAATGCTTGTACATACCTAGGTAAGTCTTTCTGGGCATGAAGGCACCAGTGGGACATTTTGGAATTCAAACTGACTTAGCCAGGCTCTTAGGATGACATTCAACCCTGAATAAAGACTCAGCAATTGATATTTAGTACAGATTAAAGAATGAATGGAATAGAACTCTCTTGATCTCTAATTCCTCCCTTTGGCCTAAATGGCTATACTACCCAATTTTATCCAGTGTTATAGGTCCTTCATAGAGGTGAGTCTAGCTATGATTTGGCCCTGGATAACTAGGGAACTTGTGGTTTTCTGGATATCCTACAAATACTGAATTCAATCGCAAATGTGCAGATTGAAAGTCAGGCTGTGGTAAATCTTTGGTTACAAACTTACAGAAGCTGCAAAGGAATGAAGACAAAATATAACAACATAAAAAAAGCACATCTATTTCCTTTGGGTATTTTAGCCTTCAGATTTAGAATTCTAAGTTTTCAGAGATGGACCTGGAAAGCTAAAGATTCTATTGATGAAGCAGAGAGCAATAAGTATGACTTTATTTGGTGATCCACTAAAAGACAGACATGAAACCCACTATTCTCCACTGGAACGATATCAGCACAGACAAATGCATTTGTCTTCTTGGGGTCATACTCGGCGGTGGAGGGGGGATGCTCTTCCAGCTCTCCTTCTGCTTACTCAGAGCCTCAATTCATCTTCTAAGGAATTGCACCTCACAACTTTGAGATTGTACCAGGACAGCTTTCCTAGGCTGTAGTCTAGAGGTGAGACATGATTCAGTGTTAGCTTTGTACTTAGTAGCTGTATTAAGCCTCAATGAAGGGAAGTTGGACTATTTTACCCTCCTGCAGTGGTTCTTGTGAGTTCTTCCAGTGGCCCCCCTAATGAGTTCTTCCAATGGTTCCCCTAATGTCCAGCAACTCATGTAGCTGGCAAAACCTTCTGAATCTTGCTTGTGTTCATTTCTAGTAGCCTACGATACTGTACCTTTTGTTGGTCCTACACAACCACCTCTCAACCTCTTGCAGTTCTCTGTGCCAATTCATGTTTCTAATACCTGCTTTGCGTTATTTCTCTTCGGAAATTAATTCCCACCCTTATTCAACTCCTAGTCACTTTTCAGTTATCAGCCTTACTGTCACTTCTACCAGAAATTCCTTTCTACAGAAGAAATGAGCATCCCTCTTTTATTTCCAACACTGTACGTACAACAATCACAACACTTACAATTCTTACTCTGATGGTCTTTGTTTATGTATCTGTCTTCCCTACTGCATTTCTTGAATGGAAGATTAGGTCTATGTTCCTTTAAAGTGTGGTCCATAGAGAACATGCAAGTTTCTTGGGCCCCACTCCAGATTTACTAAGTCAGATTAATTGGAGATGGGGAGAAAATCTCCCAAATCTGCATCTTTTGCAACAAACGTGTAATTTGGTGCAAACAAGTTTGAGCAGCACTGGACTGTGACTTATTATTTCTCTACTCAGATTATTTAGCATAGTGACCACAACAGGTGTTGAGTGAATGAGTAAATGAATGAAAAAGCTAATGGGTAAGAAATCTGTATAGATTCATATGTAATCCATATGTGACAGGAAGGACTCCTTTTCTAAGAGATCTAGTTAAAATTGGTTCTAACTACAGAATCCACGCAGTGTGGAAGTCTAAAGACCCTCTTTTTTTGGTAAGTTTATTTGTTTATTTTGAGAGAGAGAGAGAGGGAGGGGGAGAGAGAGAGAGAATCCTAAGCAGGCTCCCTGCTGTCAGTACAGAGCCTGGCCCAGGGTTTTATCTCATGAACACTGAGATCATGACCTGAGCTGCAATCAAGAGTTGGGACGCTTAACCGACTGAGCCATGCAGGCACCCCTAAAGACCTTCCTACTCTAGCATTGATAACTTACTTTCTGTTGTGTTCCACATCAGCTCAGACACAAAACTTAATGCTGCTACCAGTTTCTAAGACAAATCTACTCACACAGTGCTTTGTAAGGTTAGTAGACTTGCAGAAGTTTGTGGAGGTTACAGAGGACAAGTCACATCATGGAATCTTCTCCTTTCAGGTCCTCTCCCTCTTCTGCCCAATTACTCACAAATATTTTTTCTTCGTAAGTGTAGCTCTCCAGTTCTCCTCAGCACCTCAAACTTACCCAATCAAGCTCAACTCTAGCTGCTCAGTAGAACTACATAGGCTGTTTCATTGACTCACCATCCCAGCAAGGCAGATGGATGTTTATTTTTTGTTCTGGACTTAATACTTACTGTCTTTTATACTTCTCCACACCCTGCAGGATCGATGGAGAGAGGCTGTCTTTCAATCACATGGCTGAATTCCTTGTGGTGTCCTGGTGTAGACAGGAGGGTGGTTTAGCAGGTTAAAATTTAAAGCTTACAAGGTGCATGTATGGGACAGCACAACAGGGATTTGAGGATGGGTTTCCGTGTTGGTAAGAAGAATAGGGAGGGGAAAGGATAGGAAATAGCAAATTGCTGCCTTCTCTAATAGGATGCTGAGCCTTCAGTTCTATTTTCAACCTTCATTTCTTACACAATGCTTGGTTCACTTTTCTTGTCAGGCTTTCCTCGCATTTGGCTGAGCCCAGAAATCCAGATCTGCACATCAAAAGTTGATGAGTCCAGACGTTTAGTGGAAATTAGTTTAGTCATCACTCTGACTGTGTAATTCACAAGGCTGGTGAGCCCTGGTATACACCAGCTACAATGAAAAGTTTTCAATGTTCTCTATTATGATTGTGATTATGATTATTATTTTGTTCAACAAGGCATAGAAAGAGAAAAAGCACAGGTTTTGGTACTTAAACATACTGGAGCCTAAACCAAGCTCTACCATTTAGCAGTCTGTGACTCTGGGCAAATTAACTTACCTACTTATGCTTCAGCTTCCTCATTTGAACAAAGGGATAATAATAATAAATTAGATTATATGGTTTATGACATAATTGCATGAAAAGCACCCAGCATGATGCTAGCGGAGAGATAACTCCACCTACCTTCCCCTTTAGTTTTGAGATCATCTTGTCAACTAGGCCTATCCTCTGTCTATGGAATACGGAGGCTATGCTCAGGTATAGAGATGGCCAAGAAAGAGAGTTCTGTGTGTATGTGTATGTGTGTGTGCACACATATACATGGATACAGGCAAAGGGATTGCCTTTTCATTTGATTCAAAACATATTGGCACATATAATAGATTAAGTGGTTATCACAGTTTAGGTGTTTATTGTCCATATATGTTATTTATAGTTTTCAAAATGATTTCATGTCCATTAGTTTAATTATCTTACAATAACTCTCCAAGGTATACAGGGCAGGAGTTTCCACTATTTTATAAAAGAAGAAATTGAGACTCAATGGTTTTTCCAAGTTCATCCTTCAAGGAAGTGATGGAGACCACTCAATCCATTTCTAACCAGTGAAGAATGGCTTCACACTCAGCTGCGAGATGATAACTTTCTTTGTTTAAATTAAACCTGTTCAAGTATCTCTCCAAGGCTGTCAGGCAGTGCAGGGGCCATCACCTTTCAAGGTTGCCTTCCCTTTCCTTGGGTTAAGCAACTCTTTGGAGAGTATCTTTTGTCATAGTGGTCACCACTGTCATTGCTCCTTGGCCAGGCCTGAGTGATCTCCTTGAGGATAGGAAGCTTCCCTGGAGCACTTTTACCTCCTTAACGGGTTCAGCCATGAGACCCTTTGCCTAACCTCTCAAGGCCATACCATCACGGACACCTTCACAGGCTTCCCCATTGGTTATCTACTGCCATGGTACAAACTACCCCAAAACATGATTCTGCTGAGCTGATTCAAATGGCTGAATCTGGGACAACTGAAAACTGGCCAGAACTCTCTCTCTCTGTTTCCTCACACCCCTGTCTTACCTTTTTATGTGGCTACCCTGGGCTTTCTCATAGCAGGACAGCTCCTGGGTAAATAGGGCTCCATGTTCCAAAAGTGTTCCAAAAGATAGGCTCTATAAACTGTTCCTAAGGCCTGGGTCCACGTGATGTGGCAGAGCATAACTTTATTTTTTAATTGTTTTTAACGATTATTTATTATTGACAGAGAGAGACAGAGTGCGAGCAGGGGACAGGCAGAGAGAGGGAGACACAGAATCTGAAGCAGGCTCCGGGCTCTGAGCTGTCAGCACAGAGCCCAACATGGGGCTCGAACTCACAAACCACAAGATCATGACCTGAGCCGAAGTCAGACACCTAACACACTGAGCCACCCAGGTGCCCCAGAGCATCACTTTCTAATGATCAAAACAGCCCCACATCCTGCCCAGATTCTAAAGGAGAGGGCATAGTCCACACTTCTAAGTGGAAGGAGTATCCAAGAATTTGTGACCATCTTTAATTTGGCACCCCAAATTTCTGAGATCCTCACATTTTTACAGGGAATTACATTCCATTTCACTCAGGTGTCTACTCACCACAGATGAATTATCTTTAAATCATGTTTATCCTTGAGGTATAATTCCCTCTATTCTAACACTAGGTCCTCTGTTTCATGACCAAGGTGAATGAGGTTTAATCACTTATTAAGACTTACCCGATAGTTACATATCCAGGTCTCATTTCCTAAAACTGCAAAAGCCTTAGCCATACTGACAGGTGTGAGATGACATCTCATTGTGGTTTCAATTTGCATTTCCCTGCTGATTAATGATGTTGAGCATCTTTTCATGTGTCTGTTGACATCTTCTTTGGGAAGATGTCTATTCAGGTTTTCTGCCCACTTTTTAATTGCCTTTTTTGGTGTTGAGTTGTGTTAGATTTTTGGAGGTTTTGGGGTGTTTTTTTGTTTTGTTTTGTTTTTTTGTTAACATAAGGTGTAATATTAGTTTCAGGAGTAGAATTTAGTGATTCATCACTTATGTATAATACCTAGTGCTCATCACAGCAAGAGCCCTCCTTAATACCCATCACCCATTTAACTCACCACGCCTGCCCACCTCCCCTCCAGCAACCCTCAGTTTGATCTCTATAGTTAAGAATGTGTGTTATGGTTTGCCTGTCTTTCCTCCACCATGTTCATCTGTTTTGTTTCTTAATTCCACATATGAGTGAAATCATATGGTATTTGTCTTTCTCTGACTGACTTATTTCAGTTAGCAAAATACACTGTAGCTCCATCCATGTCTTTACGAATGGCAAGATTCATTTTTTATGGCTGAGTAATATTCTACAAATTCTTTATCCATTCATCAGTCGATGGAAATTTGGGCTCTTTCCATAATTTGGCTATTGTTAATAATGCTGCTATAAACACTGGAGTTCATGTGTCCCTTCAAATTAGCATTTTTGTATCCTTTGGGTAAATACCTACTAGTGCAATTGCTGGATCATAGGGTAGTTCTATAGCTAATATAATCCTCAATGGGGAAAAACTGAGAGTTTTTCCTCTATAGTTAGGAACAATACAGGGATGTCCACTCTCACCATTGTTATTTGACAAAGTACTGGAAGTTCTAGCCTCAGCAATCAGACAACAAAAAGAAATACAAGGCATCCATATCAGCAAGGAAGAGGTCAAACTTTCATTATTCACAGATGACATGATACTCTCTGTAGAAAACCCAGAAGACTCCACCAAAAAATTGCTAGAACTGATACACGAATTCAGTAAAGTCACAGGATACAAAATCACTGTATGGAAATCTTTTTTTGTTGCATTTTGCGTGTTGCATCTTGCATTTCTATACACCAATTATGAAGCATCAGAAAGAAAAATCAAGGAATTGGTCCCATTTACAGTTGTACCCAAAACTATAAGATATCTAGGAATAAACCTAATCAAAGAAGAAAAAGATCCATACTCTGGAAACTACAAAACACTTATGAAAGAAATTGAAGAAGACACAAAGAAATGAAAAAACATTCCATGCTCATGGATTGGGAGAACAAATATTGTTAAAATGTCTACCCAAAAGCAATCTAAACATTTGATGCAATCCCTATCAAAATACCACCAGCATTTTTCACAGAGCTAGAACAAATAATCCTAAAATTTTTATGGAATCACAACTACCCTGACTAACCAAAGCAATTTTGAAAAGAAAATTAAAAATAGACCTACCCTATGACCCAGCAATTGCACTGCTAGGAATTTACCCAAGGGATATAGGAGTGCTGGGGCACTTGTACCCCAATGTTTATAGCAGCATTTTCAACAATAGCCAAACTATGGAAAGAGCCTAAATGTCCATCAACTGATGAATGGATAAAGAAATTGTGGTTTACAGACAGAGACCCAATAAAAAAGAGAACTACAGGCCAATATCCCTGATGAATATGGATGCAAATTTTCTCAATAAGATACTAGCAAATCGAATTCAACAGCATATAAAAACAATTATTCACCATGATCAAGTGGGATTCATTCCTGGGATGCAGGGCTGGTTCAACATTCGCAAATCAATCAATGTGATACATCACATTAATAAAAGAAAAGATAAGAACCATATGATCCTGTCAATCGATGCAGAAAAGGCATTTGACAAAATTCAGCACCATTTCTTAATAAAAACCCTTCAGAAAGTAGGGATAGAAGGAACATATTTAAACATCATAAAATCCATTTATGAAAAGCCCACAGCTAACATCATCCTCAATGGGGAAAAACTGAGAGCTTTTTCCCTGAGATCAGGAACACGACAGGGATGCCCACTCTCACCGCTGTTGTTTAACATAGTGTTGGAAGTTCTAGCATCAGCAATCAGACAACAAAAGGAAATCAAAGGCATCAAAATTGGCAAAGATGAAGTCAAGCTTTCACTTTTTGCAGATGACATGGTACTATACATGGAAAATCCGATAGACTCCACCAAAAGTCTGCTAGAACTGATACATGAATTCAGCAAAGTTTCAGGATACAAAATCAATGTACAGAAATCAGTTGCATTCTTATACACTAATAATGAAGCAACAGAAAGACAAATAAAGAAACTGATCCCATTCACAATTGCACCAAGAAGTATAAAATACCTAGGAATAAATCTAACCAAAGATGTAAAAGATCTGTATGCTGAAAACTATAGAAAGCTTATGAAGGAAATTTAAGAAGATATAAAGAAATGGAAAGACGATCTCATGGATTGGAAGAATAAATATTGTCAAAATGTCAATACTACCCAAGGCTATCTACACATTTAATGCAATCCCAATCAAAATTGTACCAGCATTCTTCACGAAACTAGAACAAGCAATCCTAAAATTCATATGGAACCACCAAAGGCCCCGAATAGCCAAAGTAATTTTGAAGAAGACCAAAGCAGGAGGCATCACAATCCCAGACTTTAGCCTCTACTACAAAGCTGTAATCATCACGACAGCATGGTATTGGCACAAAAACAGACACATAGACCAATGGAATAGAATAGAAACCCCAGAACTAGATCCACAAACGTATGGCCAACTCATCTTTGACAAAGCAGGAAAAAACATCCAATGGAAAAAAAGACAGTCTCTTTAACAAATGGTGCTGGGAGACCTGGACAGCAACATGCAGAAGGTTGAAACTAGACCACTTTCTCACACCATTCACAAAAATAAACTCAAAATGGATAAAGGACCTGAATGTGAGGCAGGAAACCATCAAAACCCTAGAGGAGAAAGCAGGAAAAGACCTCTCTGACCTCAGCCGTAGCAATCTCTTACTTGACACATCCCCAAAAGCAAGGGAATTAAAAGCAAAAATGAATTACTGGGACCTTATGAAGATAAAAAGCTTCTGCACAGCAAAGGAAACAATCAACAAAACTAAAAGGCAACTGATAGAATGGGAAAAGACATTTGCAAATGACATATCAGACAAAGGGCTAGTATCCAAAATCTATAAAGAACTCACCAAACTCCACACCCGAAAAACAAAAATCCAGTGAAGAAATGGGCAGAAGACATGAATAAACACTTTTCATATTAAAATAAAAAAATAAATAAATAAATAAATGAAAACCAAAGCTGGAGGCATCACAATTCTGGACCTCAAGTTATTTTACAAAGCTGTAGTGATCAAGATAGTATGGTACTAGAACAAAAACAGATATATAGATCAATGGAACAGAATAGAAAACACAGAAATGGATCCATGACTATATGGTCAACTAATTTTTTTCATAAGGTATTTCTATTTTTAATTTATTTTTATTTTTATTTCTATTTTTTTAATGAAATTTATTGTCAAATTGGTTTCCGTACAACACCCAGTGCTCATCCCAACAGGTGCCCTCCTCAATGCCCATCACCCACTTTCGCCTCCCTCCCACCCCCCATCAACCCTCAGTTTATTCGCAGTTTTTAGCAGTCTCTTATGACTTGGCTCCCTCCCTCTCTAACTTTTTTTTTTCCTTCCCCTCCCCCATGGTCTTCTGTTAAGTTTCTCAGGATTATGGTCAACTAATTTTTGACAAAGCAGGAAAGAATATCCATTGGAAAAAAGACAGTCTCTTCAACACATGGTGTTGGGAAAACTGGACAGCAACATGCAAAAGAATAAGCCTGGACTGCTTTCTTATTCCATACACAAAAAATAAATTCAAAATGGATGAAAGACCTAAATGTGGGACAGGAAATCATCAAAATCCTAGGGAAGAATATTGGCAGCAACCTCTTCAACTTTGGCCCTAGCAACTTCTTAGTAAACATGTCTCTGGAGACAGGGGAAACAAAAGCAAAAATGAACTATAGGGACTTCATCAAGACAAAAGCTTCTGCTCAGCAAAAGAACCAATCCACAAAACTAAAAGGCAAACTTCAGAATGGGAAAAGATATTTTCAAGTTTCATATCTGATAAAAGGCTAGTATCCAAAATCTATAAAGAACTTACCAACTCAACACCCAAAAAAACAAGTAACCTAATTAAGAAATGAGTAGAAGACATGAATAGATATTTTTCCAAAGAAGACATACAGATGGCTAACACATACATGAAAAGATGCTCAGTATCACTCATCAGGGAAATGCACATCAAAGCTATATTGAGCTATTACCTCACACCTGTCAGAATGGCTAAAATTAACAACACAGGAAACAACAGATGCTGTCAAAGGGGGAACTCTCTTATACTGTTGGTGGGAATGCAAACTCATGCAGCCACTCTAGGAAATAGTATGGAGGTTTCTCAAAGAGTTCTATAAGCTCTTTACATATTTTTGGATATTAACCCCTTATTGGAAATATCATTTCCATATATTATATGGAATAATATTCCATTATATTATACATATGGAATATATATATATATATATATATATATATAATATTATGCAGCCATAAAAATGATAAAATTATGCCATTTGAGACAACATGGATGGGTCTAGAAGGTAGAACACTAAGTGAAATAAGTCAGATTGTAAAAGGCAAATACCATATGACTTCATTCATAAGTGAAATATAAAAAAACAAAAATGAATAAACAAAAAAAAGCAGGGTCAGATCTATAAATACAGAGAACAGACTGGTGGTTGCCAGAGTAGAGGGAGGTGGGGGTCTGAGTGAAATTTGTGAAGGGGAGTGGGAGATACAGGCTTCTAGTTATGAAATGAGTAAACCATGGGGATAAAAGTCACAGCATAAGGAATACTGTAATAATGATATATTGGGACAGATGGTAACTACCGTTGTAGTAACCATAACATAATGTATACGCTTGGTGGGTCATTAAATTGTACACCTGAAACTAATGTAACATTGTGTGTCAATTATAGTAAAAAAAAAAAAAAAGAGAGAGAGAGAGAGAGATAAAAGAAAAGAAAAGACAAAAAAGAAAAAAAAAAAAAAGAAATCCTGCAAAAGGTCCTCCCTGCTTCCTGGGGTTGGGGTTGGCAGAGGGAGATATTTTACTGTGTTGTGGTAAGTCAACTTTCTTCAAAAAAATATTTGTCCAAATTAGGCACATATGTCTCATCCTAGCAAGCCCCAAACTTCTGTGTTTTTATGTCCTGCTAATTTTAATTCTCATTAAATCCTCCTACTGTATATTATATATATAATATAATATATATGATATATATATATATATATATATATATATATATATATAAAGTTTCATGGGTGTTGACTGACTGAATGAGTACAAGTGAATACATAATATTGAACACATGCATATCTGTCTTTCCTAACAAGGATAGCATTAATTGACAGCATTCTGTACTAAGCCTACTATGTCAACACGGACACCCTGTCCTTAAGGGACTTTGACATTCATAGTTTCCTAATGGTAAAACACAGCAATTCAGGTGCAGGGTGCTAAGTGAATGGACTCCCAGGAAATGGCAGCTGGCTTTGTTTTCTCTCCTATGATAAGACTTTAAATGGCAGCTCACTGTGATAATGAAGTCATTGTTAATTCTTACGTGGGAGCCCCTCAGGCAAATCTCTTTAAAGCACTAATTTCTGAGATAACTCAAATCACACATCAAATTGTACTTTTCATAAAAATTCAATGAAACATCAAGCCAAAGGCAGGACAGATGTTGCCCTTATGAAATGATCAGTGGATTGCTTGCTAAAAATTCATTTATAGGTACATCATTTTGTGTAATATGCTTGTTAGTAATGTTCAGAATATCTAGCTAATGAGGTCTTTCAGTATTTTCCAGGTCTGGGGCCAGGCCCTGGCACTTGTATTTTTAACAAGCTTCTTAGGAGATGTTGTTACATATCGATGCTTGAGACGCAATCTATCTGGTATACATGCACACACATACACATACATATATATGCACACACACATATATACATTGACACATACCTTTCCCAAAAATACAGAAGTAAAGAAGCCAAGAATTTGAGAAGTGAGATAGTGAGAAGGTTAAAGAGAGAGAGAGGGAGTAAAAAGAAAGCCTCTAATTGGTCTGTTCTTCTGGCTTTAATTTTATCTTATCTCTAGCACATTCTCAATTATGCCAGGATAGTCACTTTTTTAAACCACAAATCTAGTCATTCTCTTTTGCTAAAAAAATACTTGACAGTTTTTTATTACATGTGGAACAAAGTCTAAATTATGGATCATGACTTTGAATGGGGACCCTCCCACCTTCTGAACCCATATTTTCCATTTTTTGCCTCATGTTTTGTGTAGCCATTCTTAGCTTCTTTCCCACTTGTTAAAAAAGCCTCTTAGTTCCACATTTCCATGCCTTGCTCTACGTTTTCTTCCTAGAATGCTCTTCTCTCAACCTGGATTAAGAGATATTCATGCTTTAATACTAAGCTACACCTCAAGTTATTGACCTTTCCTGACACTATTTAATATTTTAAAAGACAATATTTAAGAAAATCTGTCTTACAGGTCAATACTTGCAGGTTTTGGGGGTCCACATTTTGAGGCAAAATCATCCTTCCAGGGGATTACTAGAAGGCAATGTTACTGAAAATTATATGGCCTATAGGCACCACACTGGGATTTTCTTTTCTTTTTTTAAATTTTTTAAAAACTTTATTTATTTTTTTTAATTTTTTAAAAAGTTTTTATTTATTTTTGAGACAGAGACAGAGTGTGAGTGGGGGAGGAGCAGAGAGAGAGTGAGACACAGAATCCGAAGCGGGCTCCAGGCTCTGAGCTGTCAGCACAGAGCCCGACGCGGGGCTGGAACCCACAAACCGTGAGATCATGACCTGAGCCGAAGCTGGATGCCTAACCAATGGAGCCACCCAGGCGCCCCTACACTGCGATTTTCTTAACTCAAATTTGCTAATGGTTAATGTTATTTTAAATATGTGCAGAACAGAGACTTTTCATTTCTACTTTATGATAAAGACTTTTAGGGCCTGAGAATGTGCATCCAGGTTTTAAACAGGTGAATGTTCTTTTTTCTGGAAAAAAATCATGTAGCTCTGCTTCCATACAAACCACCTCCATGCATTTTCAATGCTGATAGAAGGAAATTAGGGTTTCTAGCTTTCCCCAATCATCTCATGATACAAATTATGAAACGTGTAGGAAAGTTGAAAGAATTATATAGTGGACACTCGTATACCTACGATCTGGATACTACAATTGCTCACATTTTGTTGTGTTTGCTTTGTCACATTACCCATCCTTCTATCTGTCTATCCGTTGATCCGTCTTACTTTCCATGCATCTCAGAGTAAGTTGCCAACATGAGTACACCTCAGATCCTTCTCCCGCTAATGCAGAATGTGAAGACTTCCTTGTGAAAGCTTAGTAATTCAAGCGTATGTACTCCCTTCCATCATTAACACACAATATCTACACTATAATCTTAAACTGCATGTGGTTTGTTTTCTGTCAAAAGCATGGTTAAACTGACTAATATTTGAGCAAGCTCACCTATTTCTCTGGTGTCTCACAAAATTCTATCAGGTCACAGCACCAGAATGCAAAGCATTTTTAGCTTAGGTATTGGAGAGATTCTGTGAGGAAAGTGATTTGATGCTATGCTATTACTATTTATGTGAAGCTAATACAAAATTTTGCTGGATAGCTTATGTTTTTTTTTTCCAGCTTCTATAGATCTATTGTAAATGATCATTTCCTTAATATGACTTATTATCTTTACAGTATGAGTCAAACGATAATGCCTGGGTTGGATGAATGAGTATTGAATGCTTAGGCAGCCAGTCCTTGAAATTACTGAATTGCTCAGTGGAGGATAGAGAACATGACCCAGGAATAGAAGGTGGAGGAGGGTTGGTAAGTTGATGAATCAAATGTTTTAATGTTATTTAGCTCTGTGAAATGAACAACCAGATGTATTAAACCTGGAAATAGTTAAAAATGGGGACCTCTTGGGAGCTGGACTGGACAGGAGAAGGTTGTGGAAAGAAAGTGGTGATTTCCATCATGATGATAAAAAAATAATGGTAATAATAGAACATATAGTGCTTATTATGTGCCAAGAACTGTTATAAGTTCTTCACTTTTATATTACATCACACTTTTACATTTTACTTAATTTTCTTTTAATCTTCATAAAAGTTCTATGAGGTAGATTTTGTTACTGTCATTTTGCAGATGTGGAAACTGAGTCTCAAAGGAAGACTTGGTTCTTTGAATCCAGGAGGTGTGTGCATATTTTTCACAGTGGCATCTTGATACTCCTTGTGAAAGAAAAAAAATTTCTATGAGATATTTTTAGCCTTTAGTGACAGGAAAACTTTCTCATTTTAAAAAATCTTGTAAGCTTTTTATCAGATAATAAAACCCGTGTAAGATCTTGTGCAAAGACCTCTTCCCTGTTTTGTTTGGGAAGCCCAGACATCAATATATTGCTCAAATACTATAATTATTCCTCTCTTGTTTTGGTTTCTGATCTCACCTTTATGTTTACCCTCTGTGCATATAGTCAAAATACCCAAAGTAAATAAACAAGTGCACAGGCAAATGTGACAATAAATTATTCCTTTACTTAGCTGTTTGCTTCTACTCTGATGATTTTATTTAAAATTCTACACCTTTCATAATTTTTGGCATTGTTATGACTTCTCTAAGAATGCTCCCTGAGGATTCAAAATAGTCATCAAGCCATACTAATAAAAATTCATGTAGCGTTGAAAATGCAACATGAAAATCTTTACTCAGGGTACATTAAAATTGATACATCATTTGTTTTCCACTAATGAGAGATTTGCAGTAGTGGTGGATTCTGGGTAGAAAACCTGATACCAAGTCAGTGCCTGCCTCTCCAAAGGTGTAAGAAGATCATGGGTCTTACATTTTCTCTCTGGATTAATGCTTCCTCGTATAGAGTATCATATTCTGACCCTATCAGTTTTGATCATTCAACCTTCTTGAATGAATTTGTTCTTCAGCATTCTAATGGACTGCTGTGTCTCCCAAGGATTATTAAGATGTGACTCTGGTCACACAGCACTAGACCTCTGAACAAAAGCTGTCAAGGAAGAGAACTGGGAACCTTCAGGGTAAGATCCACACAGACATAACGATGATTTAACTTTTCATCTCTGGTGTCAAGTAACTCTCATTTCAAAAGGGATCAATGTGTTAAAGTAGACTTAAAAAAATCTTTTTAAGTAGTATATCCTGCACTAAAATATATGTATCCTCCTCTTCTCTCCCAGGATTGATGGATTTTTCAGTCTCTAGAACCAAGGTGAACTAAGAAAATGCTTGTATTCAAGCTAAAACCAAACAAACAAACAAAAACCTGCCAGAGAACATATAGTTGCAGCCTGAATCTATCTCAAAACAATCAAAGGAGAAACTCCCCTGTTATTGCTATAAAACCAGCTCCCAGTAGAGTTGAAGTGTAAGATGTGAGCAACCATGCCTGATTTCATGGGGTGTTTGTACCTGAGCTAGAAATATCATGCTGCTGTTCCTAACATAATAGGAGGAGAGGATTTTAGGAATCAAAATGTAGAAGGAAACAAAAAGTGTTTGAGATGATGTTATTTTTAAAGCAATCAACAAATGGATGCATTGAATGGTGTTAAGGGTTAAAGTAGAGAAGAGACAATATATGAATTATATTTAAAAGACAAAGGAAGACTTGATTTGGCTACCAGGTAGAGAAAATATGGAGTGGAGCAGGAACAGAAGCAGTGATCAATGAGGTGGTTATTACCACTGACCAGATGTCAGGTGGTAGTGGGGTAGATTATGGTGGAGGAAATGAAATTGGAGGGATGTATGTATTTGTGGTGCATGTTGTGGACACAGAGCACTGAAAGATGAACTGGTGGATTATATGGGTGATGGGATTATGGGTTGGAAAGGAAAGAATCAGTGATGACTTCTAGGTTTTTGGCTTGAGCAACTGGATGATGGTGGTGCCGTTCACTGAGTTGGAAAACTTGGGATTGTCACAGTTTAGGGATAAAAATAGGGGCTTTCATTTCATTTTATTAAATGTTTATTCATTTTTGAGAGAGAATGTGAGCAGGGGAGGAGAGAGAGAGGGAGACAGAGGATCTGAAGTGGGCTCTGCACTGACAGCACAGAGCCTGATGTGGGGGCTCAAACTCATAAACTGTGAGATCAGGACCTGAACCAAAATTGGATGCTCAACTGACTGAACCCCCCAGGTGCCCCAGGGCTTTCATTTTAATTTTTTAAAATGTTTTATTTATTTTTGAGACAGAGAGAGACAGAGCATGAGCAGGGGAGGGGTAGAGAGAGAGGGAGACACAGAATCCGAAGCAGGCTCCAGGCTCCAAGCTGTCAGCACAGAGCCTGACGCGGGGCTCGAACTCATGAACCGCGAGATCATGACCTGAGCCGAAGTCAGACGCCCAACCCACTGAGCCACCCAGGCGCCCCCCAACCCCCCAGGGCATTCATTTTAGAGACAATAAATACATTATTGATTTCCAAGTGGTGTATGAAAAAGAACTTGAAAAACAAAAAGAGCTATTTTAACCAAAGAGACAATAGATATGTAACATATATGTATAAACATATGTAAGGTAGAACCAGAAAATGCATGAATTGGGTTTCCCCTTAAATGGCTATGAGCAACTCTTGTGTTTTAAGTTAAATCCAAGGGTATGATTAAGTTTGCAAGCATCAGAAGGTGATCACTTCTTGGAAAATTTCATGCTTTAGTTTATTACTAATAGTTTTGAAGAAAAAAAATTTATTGAAATGGATTTTTAAAACATAAATGATTTTATTTGTCCACAAAAGAACAAAAGAAGCAAATTTCTGAATTTCTCATCGCAATGGATATAAATCACAATTATTATTGACTCGTATTTTTCTCCACCTTTATGAAACACTGTTCATTACAAAGGCCTAAAAATATTTGTAGAATGAATGACCATTTTCATATCTTGTGTTTTCAACTAGGCTATAATCTCTTGACAATAGGATGTCTTATATTTCTTGGAATCCACCCAAGAAACTAGGAACATAGTACAATAAAAAGAACGGAGATTTTGGATTATAGAAGGTATGGATATGAATTACAGTGCTACTGCTTATCCTTTGTTTGACATTGAGATAGTTATTTAGCCTTGATAAATTTATACTTCTTCATCTATAAACCATAATGATAATACCTGTTCTCATGTGGCTGCTGTAAAGATTAAATAGGAAAGGTTTAGCAACAGCCTAACACAATTCTTGGCATATATTGAAGTGCTTAGTCAATGTTGGTTTCCTTTCCCTAAGCATGGTTCTGTGGACAGACTCAATAAATATTTGTCAAACGAATGAATGACATTATCTTTAGAATATCATTACCATTAATTCCTAATGGGCCTTGCATTTTGGGTCAAAAGGACATGCTTTCAACCCTTTCATATTTGGTGTTAATAGCCATATAGTGTCACAGATCACAAAACCATACTTAATGTTTGTTGCTATTATCAATCAGTACAGCTGAACACAGCCCACAGAATATAATTGAGTCAGATTAATTTTAATAACTGAAAGTGAACATTAGCATTCGTGGGAATGGGAATAAAATTGTCCCCATCACAAGTTAAATTACTGCTGCTGTTCATAAATTTTAAAACAGCTGACTCTGAATTTCCACCTGCATCTTTTAAAATGATCTTTCTATCTTCCCATTATTTTTTTAATAGACACTTAGGCAGAATTTCATTTCAGTAGTACTTAGAGTAAAACTAGAAAGTAGCTGGGGGAAAAAATACAACCCAGTTTCTTACGGAACTATTCATACCAGTATTATTTACATCTTAAGTGTGAAATTAGGTGATGCTAAAGATAGTTTTCCTCAAATTTCGTTCTGCTTTTGTATTTTGAATGATTATTCTTCTCTTGAAATACTAGTTTATAGGTTACCTTAATATCAAATACTATATCATAATGCATATACGTTATTAAACTCTAGGTCCTGGGTAGAAATTTGAGAACTACTCGTTGATCAATACATAGAATTTCTCAGGTTTTTCTAGCTTCCATAGAGGTACACCTGTTCTAATTTCTAATCAGCCAAAAGCACTCCTAATAACATTCATATATAGAGAGATCTGTAGATTCTTCTTTGCCACTGAGTTAAGAAAACCGGGGTTTATATTTTAAAACCTCCCCCAACAGAAAATTACACATACTTGAGCTGCATATACTGGTGGCGGGGGGTAGGCCTACTCGGTCTACCAAGGATCAGAGTTTTGGGTCAGAACACTAGGTTCTGAGTGTTCAAAAAGCACTTCATTTTTTCTCCCCATTTCGGTGTTTCAGGGTGTTTCTAGATACAAGGTAAAGTAGCTGGCTTTATTGGAGAAGGTAAACATAGCAAAGATGCATTCTTAGGAATAAGTGAAAAAAAATATCAAAAATGCAGGCTAAATCATTTGCAATGACATGGATGGATGGATCTAGGGGGTATAATGCTAAATGAAATAAGTCAATCAGAGAAAGATAAATACCACATGATTTCACTCATATGTGGAATTTAAGAAACAAAACAAATGAACAAAGAGAAAAAGAGACAAACCAAAAATAGACTCTTAACTCTAGAGAACAAACTGATGGTTACTAGAGGAGGGGTGAATGGAGGGATGGGTGAAATAGGTCAAGGGATTAAGAGTACATGTATCATGATGAGCACTGAGTCATCGAGAGAATTCTTGAATCATTATATTGTACACCTGGAACTAATCTAACACTGTATGTTAACTATATTGGAATTTTTTAAAAAAAAGTAGAAATACAAAGCCATTTCAAAAAAAAATGAAAGCTAACTTAAAAATAAGCAAAGCACAGGAAAACACTCTTAGGAAGGAAGAAGACTTTTACGTGGATCGTTTGAGATAAAGAAAGTAAAACAGGGCAGATGCTAGGGAATATGCATACCAACGCATCAGCTAAGGCCATATAAGACTTACCTCTTATAAGGAGGGGTGATAAATAATGAGAACAGTAAAGAAACTGTCTACTTCTTGAAACTTGGCCCTGTATCATCTAAGATGAGTATTTGTTTTCATTGTTTTATAATGACACAGGAAATTATAATTAAAGAGCTGCCCCTGCTTCTGTTCTGAAACTTAAGAAAGTACATTCATCATCAAAAGACAGAGAGAGAGAGAGAGCACATTTAATGTGTATTTAACATATTAATAGGCAAAAGAGGTAAATCTATATTTACTTTAGTACATGCTAAAATTGGGGGAAAATACATCCATTCTCTATTTATGGTATAAGTTATAGAGTAATAGGAAGTTACTTTTTAACCTAAAGGAAAAAAATCTACTTATGGTCAATATCATGCTTCCTGAAGGATCACTAGACATTTTCTTTATACAGGGATAGTGTTGTTACTTAAAAGCATGGGCCTTGGAACTAGGCTGCCCTGAACTAAATCCAGTTCTGCCACTTATTAGCTGTATGATCTTGGACAAGTTTCTACACCTTTTTATATCACTTTCCTATCCTGGGAATAATAATGCTAACTATTTCACAAGATTGTTGTGGGGATTAATTGAATAATCCATTTAGAAACATGTAGAACCGTGCCTGCCATATTTGTTAACTGCTATATATTTGTTAGCCATTTTCATTCTAGAAATTAAAACATGAATATCTATCTGTAACAGTACTACTTGGCATATATTAAAAATACCAGATATCAGTAAGTAAGGAGAAATCGAAATTATCATTATACTTAGGTTATATTGTTTATCTGTGGTGATAAAAAAGAAGAACCAACTGAAACCCACTATCAAAATGAAAAGTTTAATTTTTTAAAAATGTTTTATTTATTTTCGAGACAGAGAGAGAGAGAGAGAGAGAGAGAGAGAGAGAGAGAATGGGTGGGGGAGGGGAAGAAAGAGAGAAAGACGCAGAATCTGAGGCAGGCTCCAGGCTCTGAGCTGTCAGCACAGAGCCTGACATGGGGCTTGAACTCATGAACCACGAGATCATGACCTGAGCTGAAGTTGGACGCTTAACCGACTGAGCCACCCAGGCCCCCCAAAAATGAGAAGTTTAAACAGCAAATGAGACTAATGGAAAACAAATAGCAAAATGGTGTATTTAAATCCAACTAAATGTAAATGGCCTTAACATTCTGATGGTAGAGGTTGTAAGACTGGATAAAAAAGGTCAAGATCAAACTATTTGCTGTCTATAGGACCTCTGTTTCCAATAAATGACACAGATTAAATGTAGATAGATGCAAAAAAAAAAAAAGCATTGCAAGCTAATACTAATAAATAAAAGCTAGAGTAGCTAGACTAATATTAGACAAGGTAGATTTTTAGACAAAGGGATATTACCTGAAATAAAAAGAACAATTTCATGATGAGAAAGTGAATATCGGTTAAGTGTTAGACTCTTGATTTTGGCTCAAGTCATGATCTCATAGTTCGTGAGATGGAGCCCCACATTGAGCTCTGTTCAGTCAGGAGCCTGCTTGGGATTCTCTCTCTGTCCCTCTCCTGCTGTTTCTCGCTCTCTCAAAATCAATAAATACCTTTTTTAAAGCCTACAAAACTTCATAGTATGATCCAGTTTTTCTAAATAGATAGGCATTCTACCTATTATGAATATATTTGCATATATATTCATAGAATAAGTTCTGGGGGGTTATTAGGGTGACCATGGGTCTTGATTCACCTGGAACAGTCTATTGTCCCAAAGTAGTTATTAACACACTCCTTCATTCTAAAAAATGTCCCAGTTTGGATAACAAATAATACAGCCAAGTTAGTTATATGTGATTTTTTTTCACTGTCTTAATTATTTACATCTATATTTAATTAAGTCATGAAATGAGCATATATTTAATAAATCAGGCATGGGAGAAACAATAATGAAGCTATTTAAATATGGAGGAGCCCCAAAACAACAGTAAACCCATTTCTAAAAAGTGTTCTGTAAAGGAAACTGCCTTTCTATGAAAGGAGGAAAATAATCAGTTCCTATCAATAGGAAGTAAGATGATAAAAAAAAATCTCTAAAACTTGAAGAGGATTTGCAGACAGCAGTTCCATATTCAATAAGCAATAAGTGTTCTAAGAGGAGAAAGAGACTAGAGGGGTATGAGACATGAGAAAGTCTCCAACATGGTTCTTTCTTGGTCAAAAGACATCTTGGGAGGATCTTACTGTGTTGACCACAACGTGTGCTTTTTCTTTTTTCGTATCTGAGTTTGTCATGAGAGGTTTACAAAGAATTGGAACAAAAATCTCTCCCTAGTATGATAGGGATGGTGACAGGATCAGGGTTTTCAAATTGGGGTGAAAATTTTCAATTAATTGAGATCTAGCTAGAGAAGCTAGCATCTGCCTCTTGATGCAGTGGAAGGGTCTGGGGTGGAGAGCGGGATTGTTCTTACTGATTTGAATAGAAGTTTGAATCAGCATAACTCAGAAGATCTCTGACCTTAAGTGTAGAGTCATGATGAAGTTAACTCAAGTCCTTAGAGAATACAGAGCTATATTTAGCAGGAACTGGTATTGTTGAATTTTGAGTTATAAGATGCACCAGTACCTGATCAAATTTGAACCCCAAATGTCAGCTGGGCTGAATCTATGACATTTAAATACGACTATCTACCTACCCACCACCACACTGCCAGCATTCTATGATTTGTGGAAAGTCCAAGGCTCTCCCCCTGAAGGCTACAAATTCCCAGGGGAATTCTTTTCTCAAGTTCATCTTTGATCTGAGTTCTTGCTTCTGTTCACCATCCTATGCATGTGCCTTTCTTCACGTAAGTCCACAAATAGACTTTATTACACACACACACACACACACACACACACACACACACCACACCACACCACTCAGTGAAGACATTTGTGGGTACAGCTACTGGAAATCTGGGAATAAGCAGAGGTTTGCAACCACACAAACATTCTTAAATGATTATTGGACCCTTTGCATTTTCTTTTTTTTTTTTTGACTTTATTTTTTTTCAATATATGAAATTTATTGTCAAATTGGTTTCCATACAACACCCGGTGCTCATCCCAAAAGGTGCCCTCCTCAATACCCATCACCCACCCACCCCTCCCTCCCACCCCCCCTCAACCCTCAGTTTGTTCTCAGTTTTTAAGAGTCTCTTATGCTTTGGCTCTCTCCCAATCTAACCTCTTTTTTTTTTCTTCCCCTCCCCCATGGGTTTCTGTTAAGTTTCTCAGGATCCACATAAGAGTGAACACATATGGTATCTGTCTTTGTATGGCTTATTTCACTTAGCATCACACTCTCCAGTTCCATCCACGTTGCTACAAAGGGCCATATTTTGTTCTTTCTCATTGCCCTGTAGTACTCCATTGTGTATATAAACCACAATTTCTTTATCCATTCATCTGTTGATGGACATTTAGGCTCTTTCCATAATTTGGCTATTGTTGAGAGTGCTGCTATAAACAAGTGCCCCTATGCATCAGTACTCCTGTATCCCTTGGGTAAATTCCTAGCAGTGCTATTGCTGGGTCATAGGGTAGGTCTATTTTTAATATTCTGAGGAACCTCTACCCTGTTTTCCAGAGTGGCTGCACCAATTTGCATTCCCACCAACAGTGCAAGAGGGTTCCCGTTTCTCCACATCCTCTCCAGCATCTATAGTCTCCTGATTTGTTCATTTCGGCCACTCTGACTGGCGTGAGGTGATATCTGAGTGTGGACCCTTTGCATTTTGAAGTGTCTTAGCCATCCAGATCCTGCTTCTTGCCATCTCTACAGCCCACCTCTCCTTCTCTTTCTTTCTCTCCACATCTTTTCTATCCTTTGCTTCTTTTTTCTCAGACATAAAAACAAATACTTTCTGCTGTCTTATACAGAGCAAGTTGGCTTTTTTCTAGCCCCATCACACAGGCTTATTTTGGGGCTCTTTGTGAATTTAAGCCTTAAAATTACTCTGGTATAATTAAATTCTTAGACAATGTGTCTTATTCTCCATTACCCATCTGCGTGAGATGAAGATTTTGTTTTACAGTTTTAATTGTATTTCTCAATTTGCTACCAGTTCACAAAAGTTTTACATTTTTTATGGTGGGCAGATAAATAATTCATATTCCATTTTAATAAATAGCCCATTATAATAAAGAGTCATTGAAAAAAGAAGAATATTTTCATCATATCTGTAGCAGTTATTCATGTTTGTAGTAAATCTAAGCATTTTGATTATATTTAAAAACTCAAGGCAATATTCTTTATCTGGTGTATTGAGCCAAGTTGTAGGCATTGGAGAAAGTTTGAGTAAGTAATGTAAGTAACTAACATATGTTGAATCCCAGAAAACTGGCTAGGGTTCCTTACAATAGTATGCTTGTCTTTTTATTTATGCATCAGTTGGGTTTATGAAAGGTATAAAGAAGTTAAGAAAACACTCAAATGTAAATATATATTCTGATGAGAAATAAAATAATATATTAAGTAGCATCTGTGTTACAGTGGGTTGGAAAAATGTTAGGTCGAAGTTGTTTTCATATTTGCTTTTTGCCACATTTACTTATTGTAATGATAAATACATAGATTTGGGACGAAATAGATGCATGCAAACCTGTATTCTCCAAAACAATTAAAGAAAAATTTGACGTGGTGATCAATTCAGCTGCACAATAAAACTATGAATTCTCTTATTCTCCATCTTCTCTGTCATAGAAACTCCTGCATAGGAAGTTCTTTGCATGTTCCAGACTTTGCACATCCCCAGCAGTTCTGTCAAATATCTCTGTAACTGGGCTTTTTTTCTGTGTTGACAGTGATCCTTTCACCCTTTCCAGTGGTTCTTCATCTGAAGGGTTCCTCGAGACATTAACTGGCGTTTTCCTAGACAAGGATTTATTCAAGAGTGAAATAACAACAACCGTAAATCCCCAGAAACACAAGAATTCGAGGGTGCACAGCCTCAGATGTGAACAGTACAGACAAACTGGTCAGAGCTTGCTTCCCACTAGTGGCCTCATGTCCTTACTCAAAACGGTACTTGTTAAGTCCCCGGTAGCACCAGTGGAAACTTGCCACCACCAGTAAACAATTTCCAAAACTTTTGGGATGTATTTTTTCCTCATATTAATATGTATACGTTTTAAGTTATTTACTGAATTATCACCTAGCCCCAAAATACATAAATTGATTACAAGTATGTTAATTGACCCCAAATTGGAAAGTATGTGTAGTTTATTGAATTCTTTCCACTGAGCTTCCGAGGTAGGGGCTACTGTCTTTACAACAAATTCTTTGATTTTTCTCCAGAAGTTTAATTCCTCAGACTTTAATTATTGCTCGCCTATGTTTCTACAACTCTTGTCATGAATGGGGATTCCAAATAGTGCATCTGGATGGGGCTAATGCTACACATGTGTTTTCATCTCAACATCATGCCAGTGTGACTTGCAAATTTCCTATTTTGCTAACTCACAACTTGCAGAAGATTAGATCTGCCATGATGGAGAACAGCCGGAATGCAGAACAGTCTGATGTTGTCACGTGGTGAATTTTTCCTCCTTTGAAGTCATTTAGTCCATTCATCCTCTTGGGCGTGATACAGTGTTGGGCATCGTATCATCATATGACCTAGGTTTATTTAGTGTGGTGCGTTGCCTTTCTCAGATGCAGACTCTGAGATTCAGATTCGTGAATAAGGTGCTTATTAGCAGGTGTTCTGAGGGTGTAGATGTGGGGAGTGAAAGGGAGCAGAATTGGGTGGAAGAAACTGTGATGCTGTCGTCATGAAGGGCTCAGTTGACCCCTTGGGGGGCAATGGGTTGGCTCTTCAAAGTTGTCTCGAATTGAGGCAAGAGAGCCAGGCCTTTCTACACTCATATAGATTAGTCATTGGGTAGGGACTTTCCCTGGGAGGAGGCTGACTGGCCCTGGCAGCTTTCCATGACTGACACAATCCTCAAGGATGGATGGCAGCTGAGGGTCATCTTCTGACAGCACTCACAACATCTGAGAGGAAGGCTTTCTCATTCCTGAAGATCACATCACAGTATCTATCATACACTTTGATGGTCACTCAATTTACATGGAGTCCCTAGACCAATGGATTACAAACTTTTTTTTTTTAAAAGAAACAGCACTTTTTGTTCCAAGCAATAGCTTACACAAATCTTTCTATAGGGAAGAGACAAAAGCAGCTACTTTTCCAGAATGCCCAAGAAATGACTCGTAAGATACCTCTACTTAGATACCCAGGGTTTCTTGGGACATGTTGGAAAACCTAAAACTTGACTGATCATCAGAATCAGCTGAAAAACTTAAAAAAGTGAAACCACATACACAGATTCTTGGGCTTCTTATCTAGAGTCTCTGGTTCAATAGGTCTAGGGTTGGGTATTAGGATATAAATACATTAACACACACACACACACACACACACACACACACACATTACTGATGTGATTCTTCTAGAATTGTGCTCTTGGATAAGAACTTCTGTTAAAATCAGGTTTTTCTATTAGAAGAAAAAAATATATATGAATTTCTATTTATTACTCAAAGATGAAAGAGACCAGGGTATACAGACTGGGAGGTGGGCAGGGGTAGGAGCCCTGCTGCTATGCTGCAATTTTCTTCTGTTCTTAAGCTTCTTTCCTTAGCCACATGTTGTTGAAGTTTATGGATTTGTGTTATTCCTCAAAAAGTAACTTAATGACTCTTTTTCTAGGTGCTGACTTTATTGACTCATTTGGTTAGGTCTTGGGGAAAGGAAGTTCTGAGATGACTCAGCCTACCATCTTTACATTGATTTCCCTGGTATGTGCATCTCCAAGTATACGTGACAAAGCCAAATTCCTCTCCAAAGTGACACAGTCCACCAGCAGTTTATGAGTGATTCTGCTACTCTACATTCCGATTAGCACTGGGGGTTGTTTATTTGCTTATTACTAACTACTGCAATATTCTAAGTGTTTGGGATAGATCAGCGAACAAAACAAGACATTCTAGCAGGCTGATAATAGACAATACAGCATGATAAATAACTAAATTGTATTGGTTGTTAGAAGATCATGAGCACAATGGAATAAATAAAGAGAGCAAAATAAGAGAGATCAGGAGTGTCATGGAAGAAGGAATTGAGGTGGTAATTTTAAAAAGAGAGGTTCAGAGCACTCTTTCTGAGGAGGTGATACTTGGAACAGATTTGGAAAGTGATAAAGGAGTTAACTGTGTGGTTTTCTGGAGGAAGCCACTTCCAGTCAAAACTGGGTTTCTCAAGTAGAGGTACTGGGCACTGTTGACATTTTGGGCTAGATAATCCTGTGTTGTGGGAGCTGTCCTGTGTTTTGTAGGATGTTCAGCACGACCCCTGGCCTCTACCCACTAGATGCTAACTGTATGTTCCCCTCTAGTTGTTGCAAGCCAGAATGACCCAAACATTGCCAAATGTCCTGTGGGGGCCAAAGTCACCCTGATTGAGAAGCACTGGTATAAAGCATATAAATAATTTTATCTTGGGGCGCCTGGGTGGCTCAGTTAAGTGTCCAACTTCGGCTCAGGTCATGATCTCACAGTCCATGAGTTCAAGCCCTGTGCCAGGCTCTGTGCTGACATCTTGGAGCCTAGAGTCTGTTTGGAGTCTGTGTCTCCCTCTCTCTATGCCTGTCCCCCAGTTGTTCTCGGTCTCTCTCTCTCAAAAATAAACAAACATTTAAAAAATAAAAATAAATAAATAAGTAAATAAATAATTTTGTCTTTTTCTATATGGATCCTAATTGTCTCAGCTACCTGTTATAAAATCCATCCTCCTGCTGAATTATAAAATACTGACTTTGTCAAACAGAAAGTTTTCATATTTTTGAGGGTCAGAGTCTATTACTCTATTATGTTTCTAAAATATATTTATTTATTTTTGAATATATAGTATCTTAAAAACTGTAACTCTTTAAGTCTTGATATCTGGTAGGGTAAATTCTTCCTACTCATTCTTATTTTAAATTAACTTAATCATTCTTTGCTATATACCCTCTTCCATATGCAATTTCAGACCAGCTTGTCACAGTCTATAAAAAAGTGTGATGGGATTATGATAAGAATTCATTAAATTTATAGATTAATTTAGAGGGAATTGACACCTTTATGAAATTGATTCTTCCCATCCATGACCAAAAGTATCTCTTTCCATTTATTTAGGGCTTTTTTTATGTCCTTCAATAAAGATATTATTCATTTTCTCCATATAGGTCTTGGACCTTTCCTGATAGATTTATTTCTGGCTATGTGATAGGTTCTGTTGCTAATGTGAACGGTGTCTTTAAAAATAATTATTACATTTTCTTAATCGCTGTTTCTAATGCATAGCGTTATAATTAATTTTTGTATCTTTACTACAACAATCTTGCTTATTGTTTCTAGCAATTTCCTGCAGATTGAACTTAATAGCCCAGGAGGACAATCATATAATATGTGGATTAAGAAAAAAAATTTCCTTTCCAATCCTTTTATCTCTTATTGCCTTTTGTTGTCTTTTTGCTTTGGTTAGCAGTGTGGTGGCGGTTTTTCATTTGCTTCCTCATCCTAAAGTGATTGATTCTAATATTCTACCTGAAGTGCAGTCAGTGCTATAGCCTTTTGGTAGGTAGCCTTTATCAGGTTAAGGATGATCCCTTCCATTTTCAATTCACTATGCGTTTTACCTCCATGGGTATTAAATTTTATCCAATATATTTTTTAGATCTACTAAGATGATCATATGATTTTTCTCCTTTAATCAACGAATGGAGTAACTACATTCACAGATTTTTCTGAAGTTAGCCATTCTTACATTCCTGGAACCAACCCTATTTCATGTTTTCTGGAAAGAACAACTCCACTCTGCAATAAGGGAGTATCTGTTCCATTTTTAAAACCTCACTCCTAGATGGAGTTACCCACAGAGGCAGATCCAGCTGTATAGGGACCTGAAACTTTATTTAATTTGGGATCCGTTTATAAGAATAAACACTCAGATTTATGAATACAAATTAGCTATAGAAGTGAATACCTATTTAAAATTGAAAAAAAAAAGCAAATTACAAATTTCATTAAGCTGTTGGATATCATAAATATCACAAAATTTAGAAAGGTAACCTAACAGTTTTATTCATGAATTACTTGGTGATACACCACACTAACACTGTATTTTGTTTGTTTGTTTTGGTTTCTGGTTTTTTTGGACAACTTTGGCTGCATAATCTTAAAACCACCTCTTTAGGAGAAAATGATTTTTCAATATTTTCTATGCAGATTCCGGAAAAGAATTCAGTCTTTCCTTTAATGTGAACAACTGACACTGGTTTTTAAAACATTATTGATATTGGGGATTCATAAAATGTGCAAATTCCCATGCAAAAATCCTGTTTTATATTTCTGCAGCATATCTGTCCCTTATAAATACCAGAATTCTGATAAGTTCTATTTTGCCTGATTTACATAAAAATGACTGATACATTTATAAGTGTATAAGCTGCTTTATTAGTATACTCATGGCATAAGAAAGTTTCTGCTTTGAATAGACATGTTATGAAACAAATCTTCTGCTTATAATTTTACACCCGTGATACCTGGAAGGAATTTCCAGAGACTAGCTTCCGGCTCCAAAAATTCAAGCTTTGTTTCTTTTCCACTGTTCACATACCTTCAGATTGTGATAACACCTGTGGCTCTATACTTTCACATCATTATTAGCTTCATGGTTAACCCACCATGGTAGGGACCGCATATGAAAAACATTCTTTAGAAAGAAACACAACTGAAAATATAATATATGGCATTAGTAAACTTGTATGACATCTTTCACAGTTTTTTCCCCCTTGCAGCCTTGTGAAATGAGGACATACACTCAACTTTTCACAGAACATTTATTTCCACGCTGCTAATTAAAATAAGATGCTCTCTGATGAAGAGCTAGTTCACTGAGACAAAGGCAAGGAAAATTAACTTTAAGAAAATGTCTGATAATTAAGCTTTAGTTTTCCTTCCCATTGCGAAAATTTGCTTTCTTTTCCTACAGATAGAAATTGGTTGCCCTTTCTCCAAATTCATGTAACTCCCACTAATATTTGCCATAAATGAAATAGATGCTTCGCTAAATAGTCTTGCATGTGATATTTCTCCACTTACTCGTAGATGGGTAACAACACTTTCAAGTGTTTTGATCTCCAAACTGTTAATTCATATTTGTTTATATAATGAAGTCTTTGGAAATATTGAATGGATGTTCTTTAACTTGCCCTATGTGGCCAAACAGTTCCACCTCCTAAAAATCAAAACATCTGCTCTATGTTCTTCTCCCCAGAATATATTCCTAATTCTGAGAATTTGGGGGGAATTCAAGCAGGGGGATCATTCTAAGGAACTAAAGAACAGATAATGTTGTCTTTTATTCCAAATTTCTCTTGCTGTGCCTTCTCCCTCCTTTCCTTTAGGCTGGCTCCATATGGGTCCCCACAGCTTTCATACCCTTCCAGGTCCTTCTCAATCTGATTTTAGGGAAAGTTCTGATAGAGTTTTGTCCCTTGATTCATTCCTGATAGTTTGCTTTCCACATTTCTGCTAGGATTTGTGAAGCTTAACACACAAACAACAACACAGAGAATGATTAGCTAAGAAAGTGCCCAGAACAAGGAAATAAATGTTGGTTCCTATTGCAACCGTAAAGCATTTAAAATGAAATAGTTCTGATTTATTAAAAGAAGGAAGAAGGATAAGCAACAAAGAGGCATTTTTTAAACAGAGGGTAAGAAAAATTAAAACTTGAGAAAGATATTGAGGTAATCACAGCCTTTTAAAGTCAAAGGAAATTTAAAGCTTCAGTGATGAATCAGCCCCAATTCCAAAATATTCAGAATGTCTAGGATAAATAAACCTTTTCAAATAATAAATTTTGAAAATAGAAAATTAAATAGCTGATGAGGGGAATTCATTTTGCTCATTTTTATCCAAGAGACTGTAAGTTCTAGTGAAGGAGAGGCAGATTCCCTCTTTCCCAAGGATAAGGTTGTATACAATACCTGACGTTTTTACTAAGCACTCCAACCCTTTGCTCCTGGGGATAAAAATCAATGCACCTGGTGGGGGAAAAACACATTGGGATTGAAAGATTGTTTGTATGATGTACCCCAGATGTGGCTGAGCATCGACAGCCCCTGAGGAGCTTGTTAAACTGCAAATGCCAGGATGCACGGCCAGTACTTGGAACTGCTGGCCTGTTATAAGTAGGGCAGAGGAAAGAGGTTGAATTGGCCGCCCTTAAGGAAAGGAATGGATGTATATCTACATCTATATCGATATCGATATAGATATTTAAATGTTTGTTTATTTACTTTGAGATAGAGTGTGTAAGTGTGGAGGGACAGAGAGAGAAGGGGGGAGAGAGAATCCGAGGAGGCTCCATGCCCAGGGCAGAGTCCAATGTGGAGCTCGATCTCACAACTGTGAGATCATGACCTGAGCCAAAATCAAGAGTCAGACATTTAACTGACTGAGCCACGCAGGTGCCCCTATATATACATATTTTTTTAATCAAGTTGTGGTGATAAGTCACACTCCACCACTAAACATAATCTGGCCAAGGTGTCCAGATGGTCACAGAGTAAACCCTTGAGCCAGTGCTGGAGTCTTCAACTCTCATTTGTTTCTCTCAGCAAAGACTACCCTCCTTTCGCACCTGCCATTTTAAAACCAACCTTTTTCATGGTGGCAGACTCATCTAAAGTGTCATAAAAGTTTGTGGGGATTGAGAATATGAGTCTTGGAATTGGATCAGGACCTAAATCCTGACTCTGCTACTTATCTGTCTGGTGAACCTGGACAAACCACCTAATCTTTGAAGTTTTTTACTGCATCTGTCAAATGAAGACAATGGCACCTAATTTGTAGGAATTTATTCGATGTAGTGATATACACAAAAGTGCTTTATGACGTACCAGACATTTTTAGTTATAAGTTGTAACTGCTTCCTGCTCATGTTTAAAATAAACACCAATCCCTTTAGTGAACTATTCACATATTGTATCATCAGATATGTTACTCTTCTCAAAGTTTCATTAAAAAACAACCTGATTTTCTTGACCAATTTTTCATTATTTTCTGAAGTATATATACTTGTAACCACATCTATGATTTCTAGAACACAATATGTATCCAGGCATTATGGAATAGTGGGAACATTATTTATCTTTCCAAAGGAAATATTGATTATTTCCTTCCTATGGGGTCTACCTCACTCTGATGTCATAATAGTCTTTATCAGATCCCATACACCCCTTACCAGACAATCTCAACAATGGATACCACACTTATTTTAGGGATGGGCATGCTGTACAAGTCAGACCTAGGGTCCTTTCCTATACCTTGTTGAGAAAGGAGTTTATTGAGAAAGGAGTTTGTTGTTTAACATCCTCCAGGATCAAAGCTGCAAGGGATATGCAAGCCTTAAACTGCCAGTTGTTCTCTTTCCCATCAAGGGGATGAACTCCCTGAAAATAAAGGCAATACAGATGGGGAGTATAGAAAAGGAGACAAATCAAGGATACTGCACGAACACCTGGTTTCAGTCATACCTGAATAGTGAATAAATAGGATGGATGGATAGATAGATAGATAGATAGATAATAGATAGAATTAATAAGTGAATGGTGAATGTTGGATACGTTCATGGATATTCTATTTTTATAAGCTAATAAGCTTCCCTCCATCCCGTAGTTAGTAGGTACTGGTTATTTACCCTACTTCCAACCAGAAGAGTTCTCTGACCAGTAAAAAACATGTCTATGTATGCATCTGTGGAATCTCAGTTTATGAATTCCACTGTAAAGCCTGTCTGAACCATTTTCTCATTTCCATCCTGGCTGAATTAATGGTTTCACCCTTTGGGCTTGCCTCCAGTGTTGGTTAATTTAGCTGTCTTACATGTGAGGCTTCCTCATAGACTATAAACTCCCCAGAATATGGACTGTGTCTTAATTCAACTTTATAATTCAGCATCTTGCAGATTACCTAACGTCTAGTAGGAGCTTAATGATATCTGTTGTACAATCTAATGACTAAATGACTATAATAAGTCTGTTGCAATTTTCAAATGCAGAGACAAAATTTTATTTCTTTATTTCTATACCCTCATATAACTTACTCAAGGACTATTCAATCACAGTATTAATTTATTGGGAATATGGGCATCTGGGAGACAGAATACATCTTCCATGATGGGAAATATTGAGCTAATACAGTCAAGTACTTTGCTTTCTGATAATGTAACAACCTGGAAAATCTAGAAGCATAGATTGTTTATACCATACATTAGATTCTCTGTCTAAAATTATCTCTCTTAAATAATCCTTTAGCAGATACTGGCTTGCCATCAATTTATGACTGATATCTCTAGCAAATGCCTGTGGTGCAGATGGTCTCTCAAGTAAGTTTCCCCACTGGGAAGGGAACGCACTGATCTGCTGCTGTGGATAGCTGGAATCCCAACAGTCAAATTTTCCTTGTAATTTATTAAAGTGGTTTTCTAGTACCAATTAATCCCATGTAGGTTTGATTGGTGTGAGCAGGTTTCCTAGGGCTAGGTTACTATAAGTAGGCCATTCAGGCTGAGTACCTGGAAGATCAGTGGGCATAGACCCACATCTGCAGGAGGCCTGCCCACTGGTAGCTGTCAGCCTTCTGTTGCTCTCCATTCCTTTAAGTTTTGTCTTGTCTTGATGGAGGTACACACTGAGCACATCAATATTCCATCAGGACATGCATATCATTTCCTTTAAGGGTGGTATTTGCTGAATCCTCAACACAGTTTTGATTGATTATGTCTTGGGGTCACTTTTGCCTTGGATGATGCTTATTCCTGAAATTCAAATTTAATTTTTTAAAAATCTGATTTTTTTTTTACTAATTTTAAGAACAAATAGATTTTAAAGGTTGGAGAAACTGTAGATTTTCTAGTGGCTAGTGGTTATAAAAGTCCCCCAAACTCCAGAGACTTTAGCCCCCTTCTCCTGCTCTTGATTTTAGGGTTCATATATTTCATCCCTAACAAAGACATTTTTTTCCAACATCCTACTTAATACTGTGTGTGTTAAAAGAAAGGGTGTCATTCTTTGGTCTAAGAATCTCTTTAAGATAAAACAATGCTAACCTTTAGTATAATTACTGAGCAATTGCTCTCAGTGGGTATTAATCATAGTTTGTTTTGCAAACTTTGGCTTGAGTTTTTTCAGAAGGATCTTCAGTGCAGCAGGGACTCTAATACGGATTTGGGCGAGAAGGGGAAGATTTCTTTACCAAACACAGGCAAAAGGCAAACATTAACATTTTCTGAACATGCACTACAAAGCCAGTGTGTCAAATATGCTCTGTCGGCAAAATTCACTTGAAACTATAGGATGCCAGTAAGCACAGCAATTAGGAGGTCAAGGCTGGTGGGATCAAGTTACAATTCTGTCCTTTACTAACTGAATAACCTTAGGCAAATTATTGAACCATCCAGAACTTCCATTTCCTTATTTGTAAGATAGTATTAATAATAATACCTCAATTTATAGTTTTCTAAAAATGAGACTTAAATAAGACAATGCCTACAGTTGTTTCCTTCAGAACTTATTAGTGTGTAATGGTTTTTATTATTATAAATTTATCATTATTTATTATTTAATTAAACCAGATTAAGCAATTGAGTCTCAAGTAAGATTCACAAGGCCATTTATACAGGCAGGCTGACCTTCTCCCTGGCAACCCTATTTTTTTGTCTATGGAGAGAGAAGTGATGAGAACTGGGGAGGGGGTGTGTGCATTCCAGAGGTGGAGAGATGGGTGAGGACTTTTGTGGAGCCTTGCACAATGGGAAGAGGACAGCAGGGCTCACTGTTCTTTATTATATTATGATTGCAGCTGCTCAGCCTACCATTATTTTTTATAGTCTATTTTAGAGCCTTTGCCATTTTTAGGCTTGCTTACCACATGTCTCAGTTTTTTGGATGTCAGAAATGGCTTTGAAAAGTTATACAATACTGTAGCAACCTTGGCCATTCATCAGCTCTCAACATCCAAAGTGCTGCCACTATTGTTCAGCAACATTGAAGAAAGGGAATTCACCCCTTGGGACTCGCTTTTGATTGCTATTAGATTTTTAGTCATAGCTATTGCTCTCATAAGAAAAATCCACACCACCTGGGCTTCCCTGCAGTTTTTCATTATAGTGCCCAAGCTGTTCACTGAGATACAGTGAGAGGCTAAGCAACGCCATCCATCCCGGTCTTGTTTGACTTGAAAGTAAAACCTGGTGTCTGAAATCTCTGCCTCTTGCCATCCTAAAACTGGACCCATCAATCTTTCTTCTCATCAGTTCTAGCAAAGATGACAGAGACAGACATTTTCCTCCTCGCTTCTCAAGTTAAGGCAACGGAGGTGACTTTGAGACGCGCCACCGCTATCACCTTACGCAGGTGGAGCAGAGCCTTAGCTGCTCCGGGATGAAGGTGCGTGTTGCCTATGACCTTGTTTTGGGAGGCAGTTTCCTGTTTTCACACAGTCCTTGGAGAATAGATAAACTGAAGCGTAAATCACTCAAACATCGTTTCATAGATCCCACTGTGCTCATTGGCCACTAGAGAATCTCAGTATGCTAATGCAAGTAGAGGTATTTGATGTTTTGGCTTCAGATCCAAACTGAAGCTGAATCAGTAGGAGGGAAGAACCATTATCCAGTTCCTCAGGTTTTGATAATTCTCTCTCTCTTTTTAAATTTATTTATTTATTTATTTATTTATTTATTTATTTATTTATTTTGAGAGATAGAGAATCCCAAGCAGGCCCCAGGCTGTAAGCATAGGTCCTGTCGTGGGGCTCCATCTCACAAACCATGAGATCATAACCTGAGCAGAAATCAAGAGTTGGTCGCTCAACCAATTGTGCCACTCAGGCACCCCTTGATAATTATTTTCTTATAAATTATAGTCATTTGTTAGCTTATATAAACTTCAAAATCTTTAGGATAAAAATTTTTTGAAGTTTATTTAGTTTTGAGAGAAGGAGAGAGCATGTGTGAGGGGCAGGGCAGAGAGAGGGGGGTGGACAGGGGATCTGAAGCAGACTCTGTGCTGACAGCAGAGAGCCTGATGTGGGGCCCAAACTCATGAACCATGAGATCATGACCTGAACTGAAGTCAGATGCTTAACTGAGCCACTCAGGTGCCCCTAGGATAATATCACTGGTGAAACTATGCCTGAGTGTTTGTCTCTATTGTATTTTTTTTTCACTATGGCCAGACAATTTCAAGTTCATCGGACAAGTAGTCAATATTGTTGAGGAACTACAATGATAAAAACAGGGTAGATATTCTGTCTCAAGGAAACTACTTTAAGACACAATCTTATAAAATTGCATGAGACACTTGTCTTAGATATGCAAGGTAAAGCTTTATCAGAACATGCCCTATAAGGGCAGAGATAGAACTAAATCCTTAATCTTTTTAATGCTATAGGAGCTTCCAGGGATGATATATGACTATCCATGTCTTGAGAGTACACTATATCAGGTTTTAGGACTGTTGGGGGAGTAGAATATAAAAATGGGACACCCGGATGACTTAGCTACTTAAGCTTCTGACTCTTGATTTTGGCTCAGGTCATGATCTTGTGGTTTGTAGGATTGACTCTATGCTGACAGTGTGGAGACTGCTTGAGATTCTCTCCCTCTCTGTCTGCTTCTTCCCTGTTCGTACTCTCTCTCTCTTAAAATAAATAAACAAACATAAAAAAATAAATTGGAGGGATTTTATTTATTTCCCCTGAATAAATTGGTGGGAAATCCTAGACTGACTAGGTGGGTGTTTCCAGAAGGGATGCCATCTTGTTCAGATGGAGGGCTGCTTGGGTGGACAGCATATGGCCCAGAACCTCTATATCAGAGATCTCAAATACCCAATGCCACAGGCTAGCATTGGCCTGTGAGTGATGGTCAGAAGGCAACTAAGAAGTGATCGGACTAAGGACACATGGAATACCAGGTCTAGAAACTGAGCCAGGTGTTTTCCAGAGTAACTCACAACTACTGAATCTCATGGGCCATGGAAAGTGCTGACTATCATGTATCATAAATTAACAGGAATATTGTAGTGGCCAAAAGGAATCACAACCTTCTGGTAAAAGTGAGTCTGGAAGCTTTCATACCTTGTCACCTCCTCACATAAGGACAATATCAATACTTGCGATCTCCCTAAAGTCCAGTTTTGGTACAAAATTAACTTAAGAGTCATGGGAAGTAACAGAAGTCTCAGTTTATAAACATTTTTATTCCAAAAGAGCATCAGGGGATGACAAGATAAACAAAATGTAGTATGTCCCTACAGTGGGACACTATTTGGCCATAAAAAGAAACAATGTGCTAACACGTGCTACAACATGTGTGAACCTCAAAGATATTATGCTACATGAAGAAGCCGGATGAAAGACCGTACCTTGTATATAAAATGTCTAGAACACGTAGATTAGTGGTAGCTGATGGCAGCGGATGGGAATGAGCACAAAGTTTCTTTCTGGGGTGGTGGAACTGTTCTAAAATGGGATTGTGGTGATTATTGCAGAACTCTAAATTTACTGAAAAACACTGGCTTAGTCACCTGAAATGGGTGAATTTTATTATTTTTTTAACATTTATTTATTTTTGGGACAGAGAGAGACAGAGCATGAACGGGGCGGGGGGGGGGGGCAGAGAGAGAGGGAGACACAGAATCGGAAGTAGGCTCCAGGCTCTGAGCCATCAGCCCAGAGCCCGACACGGGGCTCGAACTCACGGACCGTGAGATCGTGACCTGAGCCGAAGTCGGATGCCCAACCGACTGAGCCACCCAGGCGCCCCTGAAATGGGTGAATTTTAATGGCATGTAAATTTTATCTCAGTAAAACTGTTTTAAAAAAAAAAAAAGCACAAGGGGTCTTTGCAGAGGAAGAACAGACCTAAAGAATGCTGAAAGACACCAATCACTGGCTCATTAAGAGAGCACGTGTCTTGGACATAATCCCCAGGCATCAAGTCATTATAGCATTTCTTTTTCAGCAGAGAAAAAAAGAGGCTCAACCAGCCTCAGGTTCACATCACAGCCTCTGGGACACAGTTAGTTCAGTTGTCACTAGAGGGCACTATTATGCCATTGCTGTTAGGGGCAATACTTGGATGTCTTTTTTTTTGGATTAACTCCCTGCTGCAGCTGCAGGGACACAGCAGGCACAGGACTCCAGGGGACACATTCACATGGTACTTCATATAGATGACCAACTCTGGACTTGGGCCCTTGTTCTAGCTGTTAGTCCTTCAGGTTGTGCTGGAGGGAGCTGGAAGGTAGGGAAAGCTCTGAAAGTCTCAGATATTTATTTCCTACTCACAAGGCTAAGGAGAGCTTCTAGATGAAAACCAAACTCAGCATATTCCCCCAGGACTGCATTGCTAGTATGAGCTCAGGGAATCAAAATAAATAGGAGCTCTAAAAAAGTCCAGACTTCAGGAGATAACTTTTGGACACTCGCTGATGATCTAGACTGGTTCTCTGTGGGCCTCAGGGAGAGGGGGTTGTGTCAGAGGACTTCACAGCAGCAGCACAGGGAAAAGTTGACTCTAATCTATTTCCCTGAGTGGAAAGATTCTGCAGCTGTAGGGGCTTAGGAAAAAAAGGAACTTGTGTCAGTGATCTGGATGAAGGTGGGCAGGATGATGCCAGATGGGCAGGGCTGAAAACAGCCTCTAACATTTGATGGACAATATGTTAAATAAAAAAAAAAAAAAATCAGAGGAATTAAAAGTCAACAGGGTACATAAGGGGTGCCTGGGTGGCTCAGTCAGTTAAGCTCCCTGCTTTGGCTCAGGTCATGATCTTCCAGTTCACGGGTTCGAGCCCATGTCTGGCCCTGTGCTGACAGCTCAGAGCCTGGAGCCTGCTTCGGATTCTGTGTCTCCCTCTCTCTGTAACCCTCCCCTGCTTGCACTCTGTCTCTCAATAAACAAATAAATAAAACATTAAAACAATTTTGTTAACGTTTATTCATTTTTGAGAGATGGAGAGAGAGCATGAGTGGGGGAGGGCAGAGAGTGAGGAAGACACAGAATCTGATGCAGGCTCCAGGCTCTGAGCTGTCAGCACAGAGCCTGATGTGGGTCTCAAACCCATGGACCACAAGATCATGACCTGAGGTGAAGTCGGACGCTTAACTGACTGAACCACCAGGCGCCCTGTAATAAATAAATAAATAAATAAATAAATAAATAAATAAATAAAATCAACAAGGTGCATAATACACTCCACATAATACAAAAGACTTGTTTTGGGGAGCAGCACCAGAAATTACCCTAGTTAATTTAGAAGGATGGGAAGTTGGCTAAAGACGTTGTAACTCAGCTAACAGTTTGCTCCTTGGTGAGTTTCAGGTGGAGACTGCACCAGGTGGAGTTGTCACACCAAAGAAACTTTATTTGCAGCAAATAAGAAGATCATGGGGGGATAACTTCCAAAGCTGTAACTCTGCAAGTGGGGGTTCATGGGTTTCTTTTATTTAGGGCTAGGATGAGTATTCAGAAAGGGGAGTTATTGTCATCACATGGAGAGGTGGGTATACGATGGTACATGTATCTTAAGAAAACATGCCTATATATACATTGTATGTTATGTTAATGAGGTTTGAGTTCCTCCTTGGGTGGAGCAGAGGTAACTGTCAGGCAAGCGGGAGGGAGGGGTCTGGGCATGCTCTGAGAGCACTGGATGGGGTCTTGGGCTCCTTATCTCAGGTAAGGAATGCAGGGCCTTGCTTGCTTTTGAAAGAGCACTGTAAGTTTTTGCCACTGATTTGTCTGTGATAAAGTTTAGGCTGTTTCCAGGCCTGGAAGAGACTGTTCGTTTTTGCATTCTCTTTGTTCCCTTAATATGCTTAACTATTGAGATTTTTGCATTTCTTTATTGCAAGAAGTGTGCTGGGACAGGTAGGGCATATAGATCACTGAAAATAGCTGAGGGCCTAAAATGACTTTTCTTGGGTCAGTAAAGCTTTATTTCATCTTTCTTTTTTTTGGGAGGGGGACCCATAACTTTCTGCTTACAGCCTGAGTATAATCCAAAAATTTGGGATAGCTCTAAGCTTGGAGTCTGGACAGGCTACCACCTAAGCCTAAATCAAGTTGTTACTTAGCAGTGATGTTCTTTTTGAATGTAGTAGAGCAGGGGAAAAAAACAAAAAAAACAAAAAACAAAACTGCTGACTATTCATAATTTCTTTCAGATAACCCAGGAAGAGACAAGCTGTCAAAATAAGTTCTTATTTACTACAACTGAATAACTAATATCTCATGGTGACATACACTTTTATATTTCATGTGTTAACGAGTTTCTTTGAAGTTTTCAGATTTATGTAAAAAAAAAAAAAAAGAACAATTGCCAGTAATTTCCCCTTAATTTTTTTCAGAGACAATTGGAATTAAAATAAAGTTCCTAGGAACATTGCCACCAATGCTAAGATTATACTGGGGCTGTTGTCATTGATCGGGCTCACAGAGCTAAACCACAGATGCGTCTTTATGCTTCTACAAACACAGTGTATTCACCTGGAGAAAGCGTTATAGGAGTGGCCTTTATGGTTTGCTAGCCGGGAGTCCTGTGTTTTAGTGACGTGGACCTTTGGTCTGGGGTACAAGAGGTTTATGTTATTCACATATTCTATTGCTCTCATAAATCAAGGACTAACAGGTTTTATGGTGCTGTCATTGTTGCTGTGTCTCCTGGCTTTCTTTGTTGGTAATTGAGGGTTTTTTGTTTTTTTGTTGTTTGGTTGGAAATTCACACGGAGAGTCTTTCTGAGCCAAATGGCTGAGCTTTTGTAGAGAAACGTAGAAAAAGTCATGTTTGCTTGAATCACAAAATTTATTTTGCATTTATTTATATATATATTTTTTTGTAGTGTCTTGTCTGATTTTGGAATCAGAGTAATGTCTTCCTAGAAATGAGTTAGGATGTGTTCCCTCTTCTATTTTCTGGAAAGATGTGGGTGGAGCTGGTTTCTTTATTTCTCTTTGGGTTTATTTCATGGCTGATCATTCACTGTTTACATCTTTGTTGTTGCAGAGAGGATTTGTTTGGGGGTAGAAACCCTAAGACTCAGGTAGAAACTCTCACATTCTTCATTAGTTCCCACCTGGGGAAACCCTATTCTCATTTCCCAAAGGCCCTGAGTGCCCTTTTGGTTTCTTCATATGGCACAATCTTTCATATAGACAGGTCTGGGTTCTGATTCTAGCTTGGCTTCTGATTTTTTAAAAAGACTTAATTTTTTAGAGCATTTTTGAGGTTTACAGGAAAAATTGCTCAGAAGGTGTGAAGGGTTCCCATTGATTCCTTTTCTTCTCCCTCCACAGTTTCCCCTATCTCTAACATCTTGCTTTAGTGTAGTCCATTTGCTAGAATTGGTAAGCATACAATAATATAGAATTATTAACTAGGGTCCATAGTTTAAGATAGAGTTCACTCTGGGACTGCACCATTGTTTGGGTTGGACAAATGTTTAATATTATATATTGACCATTATAGGATCATATAGCAATTTCACTATTCTAACTAAACATGCCCTGTGATACATTTATTCATTCTGCCCTCTCCGTTACTGAACCCCTGAAAACCACTGATCTTTGTATTGTCTCCATACTTTTGCCTTTTTTGGAAGGCCATAGAGTTGGAGTCATGCAGTACATAACTTTCTCAGATTGGCTTCTTTCTCTTAGCAGTACATTTTTACGTTTCTTCCATGTCTTTTCATGGCTTGATAGCTCATTTCTTTTTAGTGCTAAATAATATTCTATTGTCTGGATGTACTAGTTTATCCATTCACCTACTGAAGAACATCATGTTGTATTTACATTTTGACAATTATGAATTATGAATAAAGCTGCTATAAACTTCTATGTGGACATAAACTTTCAACTTATTTGGGTAAGTGTCTAGGCATGTGACTGCTGGATTATATGGTAAGACTATGTTTAGCTTTATAAGAAACTGTTTTTTCCAGTGTGACTATACCATTTTTCTATTCTCATCAGCAAAGAATAAAAGTTCCTGTGGTTCTACGTTCTTGCCAGCATTTGGTGTCGTGTTTTCAGATTTAGCCATCCTAGTGGGTATATGGTGGTATCTCGTTGTTTTAATTTGCAATTCCTTAGTGATATGTGATATTGAACGTCTTTTTATACACCTATTTGCCATCTGTATGTCTTCTTTGTTGAAGTGTCCATTCAGATCCCTTGCCCATTTCTTTAATTGGGTTGTTTTCTTAATGGTGAGTTTTAAGGTTCTTTGTATATTTTGCATACATGCCCTTTATTGGCTATATGCTTTTTAAATTTTTATTTATTTGAGAGAGAGAGAGAGTGCATGAGCAGATGAGGGGCAGAGAGAGGTGGAGAGAGAGAATCCCAAGCAGGCTCCAAGCTGTCAGCATGGAACCCAATATGGGGCTCAATCTCACAAACCATGGGATCATGCCCTGAGCCGTAATCAAGAGTTGGACACTTAACCAGCCGAGCCACCGAGGCACACCTGGATATATGCTTTTTTGCAAATAGGTTTTCTCATCCATGCCTCTTTCTCTGGGCACATATGACCTGGGCCATAGCTCTTAATTTTTCTTAGTATTCTCTTCTCAGAAAAATGAGTATAACAACACCCAACTTACTTGGAGGATGGTTTTAAGAGGTAAAGAGGACAAGTTATGTGGAAGAACCCAGTCCACAGCCTTTTGGCCTTGCACCTTTTTCTCCCATTCTCCGAGAATATGTCCATTTAATACTTCTCATGTTTTATATGTGGTTGTTTTCATCAGTGATTTTCACACTTTAATAAGCATAAGAATTGTAGACTCTGATTCAGTAGATGTGGGTGGAACCTGAGATTCTGCATTTCTAACAAGCTCCAGGTGATGTTGGTGCTACTGATCCACAGAGCACACTTTGAATAGTAAGGGGTCACATGTCCGTCTCCTCCTTCAAATCAATGCTCCCAAACCTCTGTGTTGACCTATTAGTGGGCTATGACATCAGTTTTGTGGATTAGCAGTCATCATTTTTACACATATAGAATACAATAGAAAGATCACAGGGAGTTCACCATTAAGAATATTGTTTCGTGAAAAAAGCCTTATAGTGATGCACACACACACACACACACACACACACGTACAATATGAATACTGAGGTCCAGGTAAAGGATATTAAAATTTACTGTATTACATTGAAAGAAGGCTAAAAACTTTGCTTATTCATCAATGTATTGCCACCTTCTAAAATATGTGTCTGCAACTGATAGGTAAATTCATTCTTGTTTATTGCAACTGGGGTGTGGAGAAGAGTAAGATGGGTAAGTTTTGAAGTAGTCTGAGTACTCCTCATGATGAAGCAAAGACGTGGATTGGGCTTTGAGGAATATAGGTAGGATGACACTTGTTAGAAAACGAGGCGCGTGGGAATGACCCTTGAGCTTTAAATAGAAAGTGTTCAGTGGACGGCTTACTTCCAGTGGGGAGCCAAAAGGCAAAGGATGGTCCAGGTATGGGAGGAAACAGGGAGCCAGTGAAAAGTTCTAGTTGTGTGTTTAGAATTGAAAGGTAAGAGCAGAAACACACTGTGGATTAGACAGAGTGGTGACAGTAAAAGGAAATGGGGCAGGAAGCCCAGGTAAATTTCTTTCTTATATTAATACAGGAGTGTGCTGATAAGAGCCTGAGGTAAGTTAATGGCAGAGAAAATGAGGATCACAAATCATTCCAAAGGATAATTTAGTGCCCTAAGCTCACCCTCTATCCATGCTGCTGTGGGGTATCCCCATTAAGTGAAGGAAGCAGATTCGTCAGCCTCTTGGCTTACCTTATCAGAGGTCCCATGATGACGGTCAATACTCTACTTCCATCCCTAGGGTAGACTTAGTGTGTCAGTAGAAAATGAAGGAGAGAAGGGAGGGGTGCGGTGGGAATCAGAGGCTGTAATCCACCTGTCTCTTTACCTCTGACGCACTCTTTCCAAACTGGTCCTCCACAGCTCTCACACCACCAAATCAATAAAGACCTACATCTCAACAAGCAGCCAGTACCAAGGTTGACCATCTTCATGAGCTTCTTGTTATGCAGCCAGGAATGTAAGAGCTGGAAAACACCTAAGAGATTTCCCAGTCTGACTATTTCATGTCACAGGGAAGGAGAGGGATGGTGAGCATTCACATAGGCAGTGGCCCAACTGGCAAGGGATAAGCACTCCACAGACGTTTTCTGAATGAAACGGAGATACTTTCAGGGAAAGGACTGGAACCCAGAACCTTTGACCTCTAGACCGCTCTCCTCTTCTACTTGTCCCTCAGCTGGCTCTTCCAAAACCCTTGCTACCTGAGAAAAATCTAAGCTACAAATGTTGGAACCACACAGGGAAACTGGGGTTCATCCTAAGACTCTGCGACTGTGCATGCTGCCTTTTAGTAAAAGGTGTGCAAAGGAGGAAGACGAGTAAATGGGAAAGCCAGGACATTAGATTCATTAAGATGTCAGAACCCTGAAACACTGAAATAAAATAATGGGTTGGGCTGGCCACAGGGGACCAAGGGTTCACAGACACAGATGAGTACTAAAAGTACCAAGAAGAAAAACAACTCCAGGAATCCCTCAAAGCCAGTGGTACTTGGTTTCCTACAACTCCATTTTAGCCTGGCTGTGTTTTTTTTTTTACATTGTTTTTGGGCTATTTTATTAAGCCCATGGATCCCTCAGACAGGTATATAGCAAAAGGGTAAAATAAAAGGAGGAGAAATATTTGCTACGCAATGGAGAGAATAAAGAAAATGATGATCTTTTGTGGGGAGACTCTGGAAACCTCAGGTCCCTATATCTACCCCGATCTCTTTCTTCTCAATTTCCAGAAGTTAAAACAATGGGCAACAGGTTGCCCATGGGAAAGTTCTGACAAGGATGTGATCCTTGCTGCTGTGTTGGAAATAACTGGATTAGCGAATCAGGATGAAAGCAGAGGGAGGAGTGCTTGGCTATAAGAATGTGAGATTTACATCCCTGGGTCCTAAAATCAAATAGACCAGGGCTGAATGTTGGCGGCCCTTTCATCTTGGGCAAGTTCTTGACCTCCTCATTCGGTTTGCATTTCAAAAATGAAGACAATGAGCATTCCTCTTTCACAGCCTGTTTTGAGAATTAAGTGGTATAATTTCTGTAATCTGTTGAGCACAGCCTAGTGCACAAGGAGCACACAACAAATGATGAGAACGATCATCATCATTACTAGGGATTATTATTATATGCAAGGAAGCTTCTTGGAGCAGCACTGAGGGTGGCAAATGTGACAGTGTGGCTGCGGCATTGGCCCCACATGCCAGTGGAATAGGATGATAAACCAAGAGTCTGGCCTCCAGCACTCTGAGCTTCCATCCGAGTTCTAACACTTCCCGGTTACACTGACCTTGGAAAAGGCCCCAGTCCCTTCCTGGTCTTGGTTTATTCATCTCGGAAGTTGGGAAAAATTATAATAAAAACCCCAGGGAAATTATGGGCTGGCTAGAAAACTCCATACACTGAACTATTATACAAATGAATGATTGTTTTTTTCCTTGTAGCAGATGTGGTCAGCTCCTTGCCTCGCACCTCCATCCAACCCCCTGCCTTGCTCATCTCTGAAGCTAATCTCAGGGTGCTACCGGTGATCACAATCGTTAAACTGAAAATTGGTTAGAATGTCCCATTTGCTTGCTGTGGTGAACTCCACTGAGATTTTGGCCAAGTTTATTGTCACAGCATACGTCTTCCAGAGGAGATGTTGATCACTCAATCTCCTACTTTCCCACCTTTCCAACATCTTCCAGCTGCAGCATCCAAATGGCATGGGGACACCACTCTGCTGCTTGGGAACCAGTCTCATGTCACATGGGAGGGGGCTCAGCCACTTGGAAAACCAGGAACAAGGAGGGGCCCTTAGGGAGTACCACTCAATACAGTACTACGAGTTATAGGCACTCCTCCTCTCCCTCCCCCTCCTGCTCTTTCCCCCACTTCTCCCTCTCCTCCTCCTCCTCCTCCTCCTACCAGTGGGGGCAAGAGAAAACTTTTATATACATTAAATATGTCCACCTCTTTACATGTCAATCAGATCTTAATAAAGTGGATAAAAGGTTTTTTTAAAAAAAGAATGCCATCCTGCATTGTGATTGCAGCAGTGTGGGCTCACTTCTCCTTGGCTGGTGTATGCAGTCTCCTCAGATCTGAGTCCCTGAGAAGGAGAATAAAAGCAGAGAGACCCTTTTCCCTGGGGGGAAAAACAAAGCTTGAAGATTGAGTCTTGTGTTCAGGTAACACCTTGCCAGGCAAATTGTACCTGTTTACATAGGTCCTCAGATTGGATTCCTCAGAGACCAGTCTGCATGGGATTCTTCGGTCCCTGAGCCTGCATCTGGGAGCTTGGGATGACTATACAGCACAGAGACTGCTTCTTGAACAAGGATTCCAGCACACAAGCATCCAAAATAATGGTGCTCTTCAAAGCAGATGCTCCTGGAGGCTAGTACTTACTCCCTTGTTGTTATGTACCCACTGTGTTAATTCCTACTATGCAAAATCTTGGGGATTCTTCCTTTGGGATGATCCCAGAAGTAGTTCTAAATTAAAAACAGGAAAAAAAATTGCTCATCTTACATTTAGTTGCTGAATTGTATTGCCCAACTTTATCAGTCTTGTGATTTGTTTTTAATTTTTTTTCATGAAAACAATAATGGATAGGACTTATTAAGCATGTTAAATCCCTGAGCTGTGTGTTTTCCAACAACTTTCAAGGTGGGAGCAGTCATCCTGGAGATAATCCCCAGTTTTTAGTTGTCATTCCAATAAGCTTCTCAGTGTAAAGTCACACTCAGAATTGTTTAATTCCAAAGTCAATAAAATTTCCATTAGGGCAAAGTGATTGTTTTCCAAGTTTCAATCCATCTTTAAATGGCCAAAAATTGCCAGAGCATGTGCTATGGGTAATTCTAAAAGAGGTTGTCTGACCTACACCTTGGCCAGCCCTATTAAAATAAATTTATATACTCCCATATAATGTATAATGACTCTGAAGGAGGGGTGATCTCTCATTTCCCAGCACACATTTCATGTTTATTTGGGAAAATGATTCCCATCTCAACTCTAATCAATGGGTTCTCTTCTTACTCTGTATTCCTTTTTATTTTTAGCCTTAAAGGAATTTCTAGAATGTTTATGAGCATATATCTGGTTGCCTGTGTGTTTACTGCCTGGCTCAGGGAAGCCTGGTGAAGCCGTCATTAATTCAGCATACCAGCATACCCAGGTGTCTACTGTGGCTGCGAGTCAGGTCCAAAACAGCTTTTCATATCTTCCAGAATCCTTCTAGTTACTCTTCATCTGATGGTTGAGTAGCCTGCCACCTCAGTGATACCATTGACAGTTTGCTCACCATTTACAATAGAAATCCTAGCTTGTTAAATGTCCAAAGGTCATGTATACTGCACCAAAGAATAGGGCTTTAAGCTCTCACCAGAGAGCATACCCCAAACTTAATGAAAGAATCTATACAGTGCTTAACACAGAGAAAATGCTCTACAGATATTAATATCTTCATTTTCTTCCTTGAGTTGCCTGAGTTGTATCTCCTGTGTATACATGGGATAACAGAAGTGTTATTTCAGGAAAAATAGTCTAAAGGTCATGTACTTTTCTAGATATTCTGAACTGTATTGCAGCACCACTTAGATGGATTGTAAATTCACTTCACAGAGTCTCTGACCAGTGATTATCTGCTGTTTCAAGAAACTACAGATTCACAAGTCCTCTTCCAGAGTTTCTCAAAAGGCTTAATGGCTTTAAAAAACCATAGATCTTTACTCTATCTCATGACTCTGGGATAAAAATCATAGGTCCTTTGGGGCGCCTGGGTGGCGTAGTCGGTTAAGCGTCCGACTTCAGCCAGGTCACGATCTCGCGGTCCTTGAGTTCAAGCCCCGCGTCGGGCTCTGGGCTGATGGCTCAGAGCCTGGAGCCTGTTTCCGATTCTGTGTCTTCCTCTCTCTCTGCCCCTCCCCCGTTCATGCTCTGTCTCTCTCTGTCCCAAAAATAAATAAACGTTGAAAAAAAAAATAAACTAGTTAAAAAAAATCATAGGTCCTTTGAAACAACCTGTTATGTTGGAAAGGCAGTGAGTCTTGAACATCCAGCTGACCTCTGTTCAAATTCCAATTTTGCCCACTTAACTACTGTATGATCTTAGTAAAGCTATTGTACTTCTTTATGTACCAGTATCCTCTTTTTGTGAAATGTAGATATTTTTCTTAGTTCACCTGGGCTATTGTTATAAGGATTAAATTTTAAATATATATATTACACTATATATATATATGTGTGTGTGTGTGTGTGTGTGTGTACATACATACATATACACATATTTATATATACATACAGATTTTATATACATATATCAGATAGATAGAAAAGATATGATAGGGAGATAATGGAGTGAGGAGAGAGATTGGCACATAAAAGCCTACTCAAAAACGTGTTTCTTTCATTTTTTTTTTGTTTGCTCTACCACTAGCTCTTAATTAGTTTATAGCTAGCTCATTATATATTCTGAATGTCAGCCCCTTATCAATTATGTAATTTGAAAATATATCTTTCCATTCTATAGGTTGCCTTTTTACTCTGGTGATTGTCTCTATTGCACAAAAATTCCTAAGTTTGATGTAGACCCATTAGTCTATGTTTGCTTTTATTGCCTTTGCTTTTGGTATCATGGCCAAGAAATCATTGCCAAATCCAATGTCATGAAACTTTTCTCCTATGTTTTCTGCAAGGAGTTTTATAGTCTGGAGTCTTACATTTACACCTTTAACCCATTTTGAGTTACTTTTTCTGTACGATGTTAGATAGGGTCCAACTTAATTCTTTTGCAGGTGGCTGTCTAGTTTTCCTAACTCCAAGGGACATAATTCTTTAGTTGGGAACAGAACTCAACTGCATGGCTCACATATCAGGGCTGGTATTTATTTCATGTAGTACATGTGTATTTGGAATTTTTTCATATTCTAGTGTCAAATGAATATGCAGTCATTCATAGCTGCTGCATCTGCTTGAAGGGCCAATGGATAAATTTTGCCTCTGGTTCCTTGTCTGTGGATTCCCAGCCAGTTGGATATAGCTAGGACACAGAATAGCATACCTCTGCCCCTGTTATTCTCCTGGTTTGAGCCAGTATATGTTTGTGTACATACCAAGATTATAATTTTTGTTTATCTCTTCTCAATGGATTTGTAATCGTAGGTGATTTCTTTGGCCAGTGTCCTGGATTCTTATGCCTTTCCCTATCAACACTATAGATCACTGTGGTTTGTTTTTTGTTTTTTTTTTTTGAGATTTTGTTTTTAAGGAATCTCCACACCTAATGCAGGGCTTGAACTCACAACAACCCTGCTATCAAGAGTTACACATTCCACTGACTGAGCCAGCTGGGCATCCCATTATAGACAACTCTTAACTGAGAACTCTCTTTTTGACCTTTTCAGATCTTTAACTCCCCAAATATTTTAAGGAGCATGGTGTCCTTAAAATAAAGAGGAACCTAACTACTCAAAAAATGTGGATCCCTAATATTTTTATAATTAGAAATATTTAGAAGAGCCAATTTTGTAAAAAAGAAAGAATAGGAAATTGCCATTTACCTTAACTTATATTAAGATTAGTTATAAAAATATGATACAATTATTCCACAAGTTTATATGATGACACCACTTTAGACCCTTGGCAATTTTAGTGTGCACTTAACTTAAGCCCCTATTCAATACTGGTATTTACCAATTTTACAGAATTGGTGTTTTTAATCTTATTATTTTGCTTTACTTTCTGTACCAATTCTAACTTGGCTCACTCACTGAGCCATTGTTTCTCAAAATGGGATCCATGGACTGGCTTCATATGAATCATCTGAGTTACAAAATTCGCATCCTGGGTGCACCCTATGATGGACGTCTTGGTTTAGAACCATCACATCTCAATGAAATTTTGAAGGCCCAGCACCTTAAATTTTGTCTTACAAGTACCATTGCCCCTAATTTTTTTAAATAATTACTTGTTCTTTAACTTGACTTGGAGTTTCATCTGAACTCTAGCCATTATTGTATGTATTGATCTTGTGGACTGATCCCTGACACTTTATTTTCTCTTCCTGCAGTATCAGAATTCCCTGGATCTGAGGCAAATCTCCACTCATCTTCACTTGTCCCACACAGTGTACACTCTCTTTCAAAAGTTACCTGTCACTCCATTCTATTAACAGTTGGCAGTGTCTCCATCTCTTTCTTGGACTTGGCATGAGTTGTCATGTGGTGCAAGAATTCTCTAATCATTGAGCAGCCAGAATATTATTGAATATTGATTATTGAATGTACTATTCTGTATTCCTCAGGCCCCTTGAAATCAGGCAGGGCCATGCGATTCTCTGGCTAATGAAATATGGGGGAAATGACTAATGTCACTTTCAGGATGAAATTCTTAAGGGTTTGTGCTCAACCCTTCATTTTCTCTTTTTTTCCCACAGAATGACATGCAGATATGGCGTCCTAACAAGTTCAAAACAGCCAGAATCAAAGAATCACCTCAACCAGGGCCACTTCTTTAAAGATCTTATCTTCCAACTTCAGAATTTACAAGAGTCAACAATATATCTTTATTGTGTTAAGCCACAGACATTTAAGGACAAATGCTACTACAGCTCACCCTAGCCTACACTCACAAACACAGTTGATGCCCATATTTATCTATTTGTTTTGCTACATTAAAGCTTTGCGGTTCTGAGTTTGCGATACAGGTGGGTCTTTCCCACTTTTCGTTGGCCATTTAACTTTGAACACATTGATATGAGACACATCCAATCTGTAAGGTATTAGCAGTAATTTCGACTTGTAAGCATGTATAATTATAGTAGGCCTTGCCAAGTTCCATATAGACTGCAGCATCAGTTACAAAACTTACTTCTTTTTGTTTATATGAGTTTCTCAATGTCTTTGATGAGCACTGGCTTCTGTGTTGCCACTTCCCAATTCTAAGAGAAATTCCTCTCTTGGCCACTTTAAACAAGGCCACTATACACAAAGGAGTCAGTTTTACCCAAGTGGACAAATAGTATATAGTAGAAATTAGGTATCCTTCCTATCAAAGCAATGTTTGCAATAATCAGGTTATTTTTACCTCACTGGTAGAGATCTTAATACGGTGCTTTAGAAACAACAGGTACTTAATGTATGTTGATTGGAATAAGCTTGTAAATGTATTCATCTTTTCTTTTGGATTATTTACCTCTTGAGGGGAAGGGCTATGTCTCATTTTACCTTTGTGTTCTTTCTACACAATGCTTTGTTCGTATTAAGAGTTTGGCAAACATTTAATTTAAATTTAGCAAGTAAGTCTGGCAATGATGAAATTGGAGAAGGGTATTACTTGAGCTATCAGGTATGACTAGTGAGCCTCCATCTGTTTTTGACCCTGATGAATTAGTGTCAATGAAATATTCAGCAACATCATCTCAGTGAGCCATTTATTTACTATATTTCATGTTCCCCCACATTTAATATTTAGTCATAACATTTATGGACAATGAGAATAGCAAACAAATATTTAAGGCCTCTGATTTCAGCATGGCCTGCTTCTGAAAATTAACACTATGCTTTTTACATGTCAGTGAGATCAATACAGTCTCAAAACCACACTTTATAAGATAGATTCAACTCTTGGGTTGAAAAAACATATCCATTTATTCAAATTAAATTAATTCTGCTTTAACATTCAAAAAAATTTAATTCTGTTAAGGAAAGTTTCCACCATTAAAATGTTATTCTTCTTGGGGAAAAAAAAAAGAACTTTTTTTCCTGTACTTTTAGTATTTGAACTGATTTGCAAATTATTGTGATTAATTTCTGTTGCAACTATAATTTCTTTGGTCATATTTTTCTCATGTAACTGAAGAAAGATTTTCTCACTCATTTATCTACTGAATGGCCATTGCTCTGTTGACATGAACTTCATAATTAGCAATTCAATATGTCTTCTTTATCTAGAATCAATTAATTATAGTATTTGGTAACATGTTTTACTCCACTTTGGGACATTCTTCCTTCTTGATGAATAGTGATTAAAAAAAAAACCATAAAACAGCTTAAACATTTTCCTATAATTTCTACTTATATAGGCCCTTGAAAATAATACATTTTAACATGAATATTAGAAGTCCAGACAATGATCATTATTTAAAAAAATAAACTTAAAAATATTTCTTGGTAGAGTTTGTAATACTTTTGAAGATTTTAAGCACCAGATTGTTGCCTATTCAAGTTGATCACATTTTTATTAAATTCTTACTAGGCACCCAGTACTGTTCTAGGCTCCAGGAGTGCAAAACAAGATTATATAGAAACCCCTACTTTCAAGGAATTCATGATCTAGTCAATAAGATGTGCTTGCATTCAAAATGTCATTATCATAGCAAATACTCTCTCTGGGTAACTTGTGGTTTTTTTTTAATGTTTATTTATTTTTGAGAGAGAGAGAGAGAGAGAGGCAGAGCGAGAGGCAGAGCATGAACAGGGGAGAGGCAGAGAGAGAAGCATAGAATCTGAAGCAAGCTCCAGGCTCTGAGCTGTCAGCACAGAGCCTAATGCAGGGCTTGAACTCACAAACCAAAAGATCACTACCTGAGCCAAAACTGGCCACTTAACTGACTGAGCCACCCAGGTGCCCCTCTGTGGGTTGCTTGAGAGAGGAAATGTTAGGCCTAACACCATACAAGCAGATTGAGTCAGAAAGGAGTGAACGAAGAAGAAGTGGGGTAAAAAAAAAGGTAAAAACTGAGTTGTTTTTTGATGCATGAAAAAGATGATACCACACTGAGGGATTTAGGGCTGGTGTAGCATCCCAAGCAGAGAGAAGAGCATATTTAAAAGTATGAAGGCATACACACTGTGTGTGTTCTTTAACATGCATTCAGACTGTTTCAGGATATATAGGAGAAAGAAAAAGGAAATCAGACAAGAGAGAGATGCAGGGGTCAGGCCACAGGGATACAATGCCAACTCAGTTAAACCTCTACCTTCTAGGAAATAAGTGAATTATGAAGGATCTTACACACAAAGTTGCATCATCAGGAGAATTTGTAGCAAGCATCAAGTTTCATGATTAGGAAATAGAAAATCATATAATAAACCATGCTATAGTTTTTACCATCTTTAAACCCTATAAAATGATATTAAACTTTAACTCAAACATCACAGATGTCACTAGCTGGTGATTAAAACTGTGGCCACATTGCAGTAAGAAACCCAACTGATGGGTTCTGAGTCCATACATACTGACTAGCAGGAAGATCCTTATTTTTTAAGAAATCCCTTCTGTTGATCTTCTCTCCAATTTGGCCACCAGTGAAGGCTACTTTCTTCTGTTGTATCCTCTGGTGTTCAGTGAGGCACAGAGATGTCTTACCACATACTGTTCTGTGGCTCCTCTGCTTGTTTGGTCAGTGTTACTTCTCCCCACCAATGCTGTTTTCCCTAGATGGCTGATCAATCCCCGAATAGTCCCAGGACGTGTTTGTTACTGCAGACTCTTTGCCACTTCTACTTTTCATTGAAGTGCATAACGGCAAAGCTGCTTGGGATCTCAGGGACAGTTACATTTGTATGTGATAGTTACTCTCTTCCCACAGGGCATGATCTTTTAGGCTAGGTAGGGCTGGTCTGAGAGTACGCATAAACATATGTAGTCACATAGGTCAGGGAAGTGAATCTTGCCCTACCCTGGAAGTCTCCTTAGTTTATAATGGTGTGTGTGTGTGTGTGTGTGTGTGTGTGTGTGTGTGTTCTGAATCATCTACTTCTCCAGTTGTGGAGGGAAAATAGAATACAGTTTATCAGAAGTGATGATAATTACAGATAGGTTTCAAAAACCTTTGCCATCTGGCTCCTAGGCTCCAGTTAAAGAAATGGATATTTCTGGAGACCTATTTCACTATTTCCATAACTTCTTGGAAGTTAGGATATCCTAAGGTATGTTGGGGAAAGGTATTACCTTAGTCTATATAATGGCCAACTTAGCGCTAGTCCAGCTAACAAAATCTACAAATATAACACATTCGATAGATGCAAGATGTCTATCAGTCCTTAGTATTTCAAGAAATGTTTGTTAAACTTTCACAATGTATTGAGTAATGCTTCTACTGGGTAAGATGATTATTATGAATCCTTTACCTTTTCTAGTAGGTCACTTCCGGGGGAGAGAGCTCCCGGGTGAGAAGGGTATGTCTTGTTCCTGGTTCTCTTCTTCAGTTTTCTGACAGTAACTATAGGCGGGTCCCTGGGATGTGTGCATTTGAAATGACATAAAAACCTCTCAAAAGGGTAGGATTTGCCATTTGTGACTGAAAACAAAGAAAAAGTTTTATATGTGATAGATGCCAGATACTTGGCCTGTTCTGTCATTTGTGCTTTTGTGTTTGGAACTTTTCCTATTCCATGTGATCTTAGTAGAAAGGTCAGCTATGTATTTCCTAAAATATTATTTCCTAAAATAAGGATGAGCCTATGACATGTGGCATGCTGACAGTCTGCCTTTCTAAATGAGGAAGTCCTGATTAGTTGAAGTCACATTGGTTGCCTCTACAGCCTTCCCATCATGGCTGACCTATCTCCCAACATGACATCACTAAATGTGGAGCTGGGGAGAGAAGCATGGAATTGGCTCTCGGGAGTTGATAGATGTTCCACTTCAGGTCACTGCCAGCAGGTTGATCCTGATACCTTACACCCCTCTGAACACTATTATTGGTCCAGGATCAAGTCCATAAATCCAAACAATGCTGATGAACACCATTATGAAAGATTGGTATAGCAGCTTGTGAGGAGAGTGCCATACATATTACCCTGGGACTAAGACTGTGAGGAATATATAAACTTAGGGCTACTCATCACCACCTTGTTACCATATGAAGAAAGTACGGTAAAACTTTGGTTTGTGAGCATAATTCATTCTGGAAACATGCTTGTAATCCAAAGCACTTGTATATCAAAGCAAATTTCCCCATAAGAAATAATGGAAACTCAGATGATTTGTTCTACAACCCAAAAATATTCATATAAAATGATTACAATACTGTAATATAATATGAAATAATAAAGAAAATACAAAACATAAAGAAAAACAAATTAACCTGCACTTACCTTTGAAAACCTTTGTGGCTGGTGTGAGGGAGATGAGAGGAGGGTTATTGTATAGGATGTATTGTATAGGATGATTTTCACTATCACTAATGGAATAACCCCTATCTATTGGCTCAGGTGGAATCTTTTTCTTTTCATGCAGCTTTAACAAGGAACCTATCCAATGACACCTGCTTCTGCCTCCTTTTGAGGATTTTGTGGAAATGTGACATTGCATTGTCGTTAAACCGAACCATCAATCGCAGTGTTACCTTATTTGGGTGGTGCTTTTCTATAAAATTTTTCACTGTTTCCCACATTTTACACATCTCCCTAATCTCATTTGAAGTATGGGATTCCTCCACCTTTTCCTCTTCTGCCTCTGCAGACAAGATGCAGACATCTTTATAAAATCTTGCAGTTTCAGCCACTTGAATACTTCGTTTGTACTTCTCAATGATTTTCTTCTTAACTTCCACCATAATTGTATCCTTCTTCTTACAGCCTTTCCTTTCAACCTTTTTCTGCCTGGGGGCCGTTGTATATGCTCACACAGATGTTCACTACAATACAGTATAAATAAACTCTTGTCATATACCATATTTAATGTAACTGGCGATAAAGCAGCAGAGGAAAGGGTCTACATCTATAGGCAGCCTGATCTAGAATGAAGCAAAGTGTTCCTAAACTTACTCTTATATGGAAAAGCAAAGGACTGTCCATTGGTGCTTTGACATGACAAAAAATACACTAGTGTCAGTTGTGGGGACCTTCCAACATTCTGAAAAATCACTGATTTCTGCCAAACACTGTGCCCTGAGACCAAGCATCAAAGCATGGGAGACAATCACCCACAGTCCTGTGCACATGCGAGAGAAGAACTGCTGGCTCAGTTGTGATCATGTGACAGTTGACGTCATGTACTCTTATTGCCAGACAGTGCTCGTTTATCAAGTTAAAATTTATTGGAAATGTTTGCTTGTCTTGCAGAACACTCACAGAACAAATTATTCACAATCCGAGGTTTTACTGTGTGTGAAAGTAAGGCAAGATGATGGTAGAACCAAAAAGTGAAGAGAGAAAGTCCAGGTGACAGTTTGAAATCCTGGTCCTACTTTTACCTGGCCAGATTCAGCCCTCTGGGCCCTTCTGATTACATAAGAAAATGAATTCACTTTTTTTTTTTACATAAGCTAATTGGGTTTCTGTCACTTGCAAGCAAAATAACCCTCATCCTGACAAATAAAGAATGTCTTAGAATAGGAGATTTATATTTTTGTATACTGAGAACGGAAAGTTTAGAAATCTTTGGGGACCCAGAGAAGGATGATTAGGCTTTCCTTAAATAGAAGGTGTGCAAAAGAAAACCGGAAATTTCTTTGGGAAATAAAACAAGTGAGGAGACCGCAAGGGTAAAGAGAGAGTGACCTGGACCAAAAGACTCAGAAACCAGGGAACTTGGCTAGAGACTTTGTGCATCTCCACACAGTGGGGGCTTCCCCCACCTTTTTTTTTTTAATTAACTGTGTGTTCAAAGAGGGAGGAGTAATGACAGACTCCTGGACGCTAAGCTCGATCTACTCTAAAAATTCTGTCCTTTATGCTATTGCCAGAGTTATCCTTATGACTGGGTATTTGATTATTTCATCTTAAAAGTAAGGTTTTTTTCACTGATATACACAGGCTAATAATTATATTCGCTTTGTAGGTTTGCTGTGACAATGAGAGTGAAAGCATTTAGCACAGAAGTTCCCACAATGTGAATCCCCAGTAAAGGTTCTCCCTTATTATCATTAAATGCTCTTTATGCTCTGGAGAGCTTTTGAAGAATTTTAAGAGGAGAGTGATAAGAGCAGGTTTTATTTCTTTAAGATGCTACAGGGCTATCGGAATGTTAGGGGCCCCAGAAAGTCATCTTTCCTGATTTTTTTCTGGTCTCTTTTGATCAGGGGTGAACAAAACTCCTTGAAAAATATCAGTGATTTCAAAGAGAGGCATAGAAACTACCAGTCAATATTAAGAGATATAATAGTTTTAATAATAGCAATTAATAATATCATTGCTTGCAGAGACTCTTTTAGCCTGGAGGAGGACAATAACAGCTCGGTAACAGGACTGAGAGTTAGAAAGGCCAGTATTAAATATCAGGTTTAATTGGGTGTAGAACAGGTAAGGGGAATGAGAGAAAATGACTAAATGGCCAATAAGAGTTACCAGAGGGAGAAAATGCATTAAAACGTGTATCTCTTACACTGTCCACCTCTATCCCTCTTAAGGACACCTGCAAACTCTTGTATACACACAGGTAGGATAACTGCAGCCATGGATGGAGTGATTTTGGCTGGAAGCCTGACTTGGATTGGAACAGGATGGGGAAGACCTGGAGACCAGGCACGGAGCTCCGTAGCCACTTCCCGCAACTCTGACTTGAGTCCTTTGACTCTGGCTGGTGTTCTAACAGTTCGTTAGTGCTTTGGTGACTGGGATAAACAAAAGTCATCATTTCTGGCAACTATACTCCTCCAGCTAAGAATCCCATCGCACATCTATGAGACCTAGTTGTTGGAACCAGCATCTCAGTGGTAGTAAAGACTGCTTGGAGTAATGGTGTCAAGGCTGTTCCTTGGAGGTTCTGTGAGATATTAATCCATGGTCTGTGAAAAAGTGATTCTGTGGCCATTATTAATTTGGAAACAGCGACTTAAGCAGAATGAGATCAGTTTATTCACTGTAAGATTCTCAGCTGCTTAATAAGCTAATGTTAGTTGTTAACCTAGAAGAAAGATCCAGGCAGATGGGAAGATGGTGGACGTTGAATAAAGAGTTCTGCTTTCAATGTGGCCAGTCTAGTGAGAGATACAGAGAAGTAATCCACCTAGAGGAATAGCTTGTGAATACTTCTGCTGAGTGGAGTACCCTGCTTATTACTTACCCACTTCGTTTATGCCACTCCATTCTCTCAATACCAAAACCAAACCATGGACCTTGTCCTACTGGTATTTACTTCATGTCTGACTTGTGACATTAGGAATTGGCTAAATACCTACATAGACTCCTAGGCATGCAGGGGGGCAGCTTAGGCTTACATCTAGCCCTACATTTCATGACCGGTTCTGTGTTATTGCTCCTCAGTCTTCTAGATTCAAAGCTGTGCACAAGACAAAGTCATAAGCTGTTTATTTCAAGTGTATAGAATTCCTAGCATCAGAGACATTAGAACAGGAAGAAATATTAGCTCTTATCACATCCAATCTCTTCATTAAATATCATCATGTTCAATGCCTTATTTTTATAGGAGAGTTCCACTAAAGTAGGTAGGCTATCATATCTAACAGCTGCCCAAGTTGTGCACTGCACAACTGCAAGATGTCTTTCATCAGATGATGATGTGAATAGCATCCTCTGGAATAATCTATGCAGCCATAGACAGCAGCCCTGGTTAGCAATGTTTAATTTAGTTTCCTCTATAAGAGGTAGCTGTGTGTTCTAAGGAGGCTGGGAATAGTAATTAAAGTGTAATAATCAAAAGAGTATAAATCTTGAAGCCTGAAAGTTATCTCATGTTTCTAAAACACAATGTTCCATTATAAAATAAATTGCTAGGGTGAACATGTTACAGTTATCTAGAAAAAACTTGTATTATATACCTAATTTCAAAACTCGGCCTTCTCTATAGAGTAAGTGATTAAAACCTAATAGAAAAAGAGGCCAGGGACAGAGAGGCAGCACGAATGACACTAATGTTTAGAAGAGGATCAAGGCAGAGGGAAATATGCCCAGAAACACCTGATGGAAACCAGACGTCTGAATAACAAGGAAGTGCATATACATACAATCTGAGGTCTATATAATTCTCCTTGGTGACTCATCTCAAGTGGCTTGCTAAATTGCAAAAGGAGTAGCCCAAGTATTTTAGTTTTATACACAAGAGAATTGAGGAAAAGGAAGCTTTAATGTGTTTTCTACTATCCCTTGGGGGGTTAATTTCCAGAATGTGTCACCCAGGCAGCATCCCATTCAGTGTCAGTCCCATGCCAGCTCCAGCCTTGTGATCTGCCTCCATTTGGCTTGCTGAGGTGTTCAGAACATATTTAAGTGGCCTCAGGAATAGTAACTCTTCTGTGTCCCGCTGTGAGGTTTACCTTGTCAGGCAGGACTTGGATCTTAGTCACTGGAGGGGATTTCAAAGCATTGCGATGGTTGCTTTTCTTCCTTCACTTGCTTTACTTATTTCTCCTGCTAGACTGTGACAATATTGAACATAGGGACTCTGCATTCTATCCTCAACATCCCTCATTTCTAACCCAGTGCCTGCGACACAGTAGACAATCAATAAATAATTGTCAAGGGAGGGAGAGCTGTGGCCTCCCTCACCCATCATTCGAGAGAATCTCAGCTCTAGTCCCCGTAAGCTGTTTTTTCATGCCTATTAAGCCCCAAGCCCGTTAGTGCCCTACAAGGTCCAAAAGGCTATTTTAGCCAAGATAGATGTTTGCACATCTTCCTCACTGCCCTGGCAAGTGTGGGGGTGGACAACACTGATATTCACTCTGGATCAAAATCAGGAATTTCTGTTTGCTTAGGTTCCAGGGGTAAATCTTCCTGCACATAGAAATGTATCATGTCGGGGCTCTTGATGGGCAGGCTGCCCGGAGCTTCATTGAGTTATCAATGTTTCTACTTGATCTATTGACAATGGAGGCTTGAAAGTAAACAGCTTTGCCAACTCCAAATAGCTGGTTTGAGGCTGGGCAAACAGGAAAGCTTTGCACAAAGCCGAGAGCTGGCATGGGGCTTGGGGTTTTCAGTAAGTTTCGGCAGTTGGCTTCTGGAAGGGATAAAGAAGCCTGGATTCTGCAATCAGAGCAGGAAATGAGACCTTGAATTCAGTGTGTTTGGAGGCATTAACCACATGTAGGTAACCGGGGAGTGCTGTACAAGAAGGAGAAGGAAGTAGATTTTAAATTTAAGTCTACCGCTTGGGCAAGCCACCTGACTTCTCTGACATGACATTTCTGCATCATTTTCGTATCTCTCAGAAGGATAGAGTGACAGCAGAGGTGACTTGATAGGGAGGTTGAAGTACTGACATGAAAATGAGATAAAGCTGGATTCCATTCATGGATCTACAAAGCCCTGCCTGTGAAGACTCAAGACACTACTCAGCTTCACTTTGTTCTCTTCATCTGTAAAGTGGAAATGATACCACAAAGGGTGAGCCACAAATACAAGCTTGATAGTCACAAAGCAATTTAGAAGAGCTCTGACAATAATCAGAATACATAATGTGCTGTGTGTGTGTGTTTGTGCACACGTGTGTGTGTTTGGATAAATATATGGGGGGGGGGGTCGCCTGGGTGGGTCATTCGGTTAAGCATCCAACTCTTGATATCGGCTCAGGTCATGATCTCCCAGTTCGTGAGTTTAAGCCCTGTGTCAGGGTCTGCACTAACAATATGGAGGCTTCTTGGGATTCTCTCTCTCCCTCTCTCTCTCTCTCTCTGCCCCTCCCCTGCTCTCTCTCTCTCTCTCTCTCTCTTTCTCTCTCTCAAAATAAATAAACTTTACAAAAATATGTAGGGAAAATTGAAGAGACACCCTTAAAATGGATTAGAGTGAGGGGGGTATGGAGCGAGGGGAGAAATGAGTGAAAACAATGATGGAGGATAAAAGTAAAAGAAAAGAATTGGCTGGCATGGACTGCAGATAATTGTACTCCTGAACTGAGGAATGTGAATAATTCAATTCAGTGGTCCATGAAGGGGACAAAAAAGTGGTCATGCAAATAAATATAGAACCACAAACATAGGTGGTGTGAACAGAATAAAAATGTGCTCTAAGAACAAGGGAAGTATGGGTGTCACATCTAACATAGATGTGAAGGTGAGCTGGGTGAAGAGTGGAGAAAAGGACATTCCAGGCTGCAAGAACAGCCCATGCAAGGTCCATGGCTCTATAAAGAGCTTGGTGTATTCAAGGCACTGAGAGTGTGAGGTTAACCAGGGTGGGAGTGGTTAGAGAGGAGCCTGAAGTGGTAGACAGAACTAAGTTCTGCAAGATTGTGTGGATTGAATGAAACATTTGCCTTTTCTTAACTTAAATGCAATGGGAAGCCATTAAGAAGTTTTAAAAGCAGGGACTGGTGGATAGTGATGGATTTGATGGCAATAGAATGTATGTGACATTCTACAAATTCTTGTTGAATATTCTAACTGCTGTCAAGGAGCCAGAGTGGATGTAGACAGATCTTCTAAGAACTTTCTTGCAGCTGTCCAGATGGGCCTCGAGAGTGGTTTGGACAGCAGTGTGGGCAGTAGAAATGCAGAAAAGTAGCTGGTTGGAAAAGTAGAGATAGCATCAACAGGTCATTTAAGACTAATATGTATGTCTTTGGCAGGAATTATGTGTTAAGATTATTTATTGCCCTTCTTTGTTGTAGGATTATACACCCTTTTCTGATTGGCATCAGAAATAGCCATGTACATTTCTTTAGTCAGTGAATGTGAACTGAAGTAGTACATGTCCCTTCTAGGTAGAATTTTTAAGAGCTAGAGGATGCTTTGATACCCATTTCCTTTGGCATGAGACCAGAAATGCCCTTAGATAGAGGCTGCCTCACCAAGCTAGGTCTCAGGATGATAATAGGTGACAGAGCCGTAAGTGACCAGTGATGAAATTAATGAGAAATTAATCTTCTTTCTCAAGTGTACATCAAATTCTTAATGAGATACACTATATTATAGGCCATTAAAAAAATCTCAGTATGTTTTAAAGGAGCAAAATAACACTTAGAATATTTTCTTATTTTTTTTAACATTTATTTTTGAGAGAGACAGAGCACGAGCAGGGGAGGGGCAGAGAGAGAGGGAGACACAGATTCAGGAGCAGGCTCCAGGCTCTGAGCTGTCAGCACAGAGCCTGATGCGGGGCTTGAACCCACGAACTGTGAGATCATGACCTGAGCCGAAGTCGGACACCCAACCGACTGAGCCACCCAGGCACCCCTTTATTTATTTGTTTGTTTGTTTGTTTGTTTGTTTTTAATGCACTTAGAATATTTCCTTAGTGCAATGGTATTAAGTTGGAATCAATAACAGAAGAATATCTGAAAATCCTCAAATATTTGGAAATTAAACAACTCAGTATAGAATAGCCTATGGATCAAATAAGAGACAATTAGGGAAATTAGAATATATTTTGAAGGAATAAAAATGAAAGCTTAATATGTCAAAATTTATGGGAAGAAACTGAGGGAAATGTAAATTTTAAATGAATATATTAGAATGAAGAAAATATAAATCACTGATCCGTGATCCCACTTTAAGAAGATAGGAAAAAGAAAACTAATTAAACTCAAAGGAAATGGAAGACATCTTTAATAAAATATGTATGGAAATCAATAAAATAGATAATGGACAAGAAATTGAGAAAATCAACAAAAAAATTGGTTCTTTGAAAAGTTTTAAAAAATGGATAATGCTTAACAAGATTGATTAAGAAAAAAATGATAGAAAACAAACTACCAATATCAGAAATGAAAGATAAAACATCATCACAGATCCTAGAAACACTGAAAAGATAATAAGGGGAAGGTAGTATGAGACAAACTTTATTCCAAGAAATTCAGCAACTTAGATGAAATGAAAAAAAAATATTTGAAAAGCACAAGGTACGAAGGCTGCCATTAGAAGAAATTAAAAAAAAAAAAAATCCGAGTGGTCTAGGGACGACTGGGTGGCTCACTTAGTTAAGCGTCTGACTCTTGATTTCAGCTCAGGTCATGATCTCAAGGTTCTCTTTCTCCTCTCTCTCACTGCCCCACCCCCTCTCTCTGTCTCAAAATAAACATTTTTAAAAATCTGAGTTGTCTATATCTATTGAAGAAAATGAATTTAAACTTTAAAATCTTTCCACAAAGGAAATTTTAAAGAATTTTTTCTAAAGTTTGCATGGGAATGTACAGGACCGTAGAATAGACCCTTAAAAAATCTGGGGGAGGAAAATGTGGGTTACTTACGCTATCTGATTTTAAGATTTACCATAGAGCTGATGCAATCAAGAACTGATACTGTCAAAAAATATAAATCTATGCAATAGAATAGAAGTTCTATCAATGGAATCATGTGTATATGGTAAAAATATAGGGGCACCTGGGTGGTATAGTCAGTGAAGTGTCCACCTCTTGATCTTGGCTCAGGTTATGATCTCACAGTTTGTGAGTTCGAGCCCTGTGTTGGGTTGTGTGCTGATGGTGTGGACCTGCTTGGGATTCTGTCTCTCCTCTCTCTCCCCTATCGTGCTTTCCTCTCTTAAAGTAAATAAACAAACTAAAAAATAATAAAAAAAACATACAAGGGTGCCTAAGCAACTCAATGGTTAATGAAAGTGTTCTCATAAATAGTACTAGAGGAACTGCACATCTGCATGGAAAAAATGAAACTCAACACATACTTTATGTCATATAATACAATTTATTGGAGATGTAGCATACACCTAAACATGAGCTATATTCAAATAACACATAGAAGACTATTTTCACAACTTTGTAAAAGCCAAAGATTTATTTTCCCTTAATACAAAAAAACACAGGCACCAAAAGGAATATATTGATAAATTGAACTTCATCAAAATTAAAAACCTATGCACATCAAGAGAGCAAACAGGCAAGGCATAGATTGGGTGAAAACATTCACAATGTATATATTTGCAAAGTACTTATATCTAGAATATATAAAGAAGTCCTATAACTCATTAATAAGAAAAATGCAATTAAAAATAGCAAAAGATTTCAAGAGACACTTCACAAAAGAAGATATTCTAGTGGTCAGTGAACATATGAAAAACTGTTCAACATCATTAGTCATCAGGGAAATGTAAATTAAAGCAAATGAAGGGTGCCTGGATGGCTCAAATGGTTAAGTTTCAGATTCGCGATTTCGGCTTAGGTCATGATTTCATGGTTGTGAGATCTAGCCCTGCATCAGGGTTCTGCACTGGGTGTGGAGCCTGCTTAGGATTCTCTCTCTCCCTCTCCCTCTGCCCCTCCCTCGCTTGGGCACACACATGTTTTTAAATCAATCAATCAATCAATAAAACAAATGAGATACCGCTATATGCCCACTAGCATGGTTAAAAGGAAAATTTGGGAATGTATGTGGAGCAACTAGAATCTTAAACACTGTTGGTAGAGGTGTAAAATGGCACAACTGCATCAGAAAACTGCTGAACTATTCAGCAGTTTTCTACATTTATCTATTCTATGACTCAGCAATTATACGCCGACAGAAATGAAATCACACATACACTAAGGACTTAGATGTAAGTGTTCATAGCAGCTTTGTTTATAATAACTAAAGACTGGAAGCAATCCAAATGTACATCCATAGGAAACTGAATAAGCAAACGGGTACATTTATATAATTCAATACTACTCAGCAATAAAAATATGAGCTAGTGATACATTGTGAAAACTAACCTTTATATGGCCTTTCTGATCCAACCCTACATTGTCAAAACCATTGACCTCTAGTCTTGACCTTGTTATGCCTATCTCCCCTTTAGTCACTATACTCCAGCCATACTGTCTTTCCTTCAATTGCTCATGAGACTTCTAAACTTGACAAATGAATGAGGATTGAGTAGCATGGACTATGTTCCTGTATCAAGAATGCCTTCACTCACCATTCCACCGTCTCCAGTCTTCTTGAAATCACATTCTATTTTCTTCAACATTCTACCATGGAAATTTTCAAAAGTTGAAAAACTTTACAGTAAATACTTGTATACCTACCACTAAGATTCTGCCCATAACAATTTATTATGCTTGTTTTATCACATATCTGTCCATTATCCATCTCTCTATACAATGGCCCATTTTTATTCCATCAATTCTTCAAGGAAGCTTCCTTTGAATCTTCAAAGAGGCAAACACCTTATATCCTGTTCTGATACCTTCCCTTACAATTTCTTACTCTTCTCTTATGACACTTGATTTAATTACCATGAATAACTTCATTTAATACTTGTCTTCTCTGCTGGACCAGTGATTCTCAAATTGAGCATGTATCAGAATCACTGGAGAGGCTTTCTAAAACACAGATTACTGAGCCCCATCGCCCATATTTCTGAGAGAGCAGGTTTTGGCTGGGAGTTCAAAATTTGATTTCTCACAAGTTCCAGGTGATGCTGATACCATTGATCCACAGACCACACTTTGAGAACCACTGAGATTGTATTGAAAGCACCATGGTTTCAGAGATCAGATCTGTTGTATTTGTTGCTGATCCCCACCAGCTATCATAGGGACAGAGTGGGTAGCCAGGATGTAGTATGAATTTTCTGAGTGAATGAATATATATATATATATATATATATATATATTATGCTTTTCATTTACTGTATCATAGGGATTCCTCATAACCATTATTGTCAATAAACAGCTTAATCAGTCAGCATATCCTGTTTACTTATCTTCCCCTGTTCTTAGACATTAACATTGTTCCTAATTTTATTGTTATGCTTATTATAATTCTTTCCTAAATAGGTTTTGATTTTCACAGGGGTTCCCTTAACATCAGAAAAACAAAATTGTCACTAATAAAGGACACCTTCGGGTTGTATGTATTTTTCTTGTGGTCTCAGGTATAGTAAAATCGGCGTATCATTTCCCACTTAAATGAGGTAGGAATTCTGACTTCAAAAAGTACATTTCTCAAGGGAAGAAGCAAAACAAACCAAACCAAAACAAAACAGAAACAAAAGTAAAAAACAACAAACCCTAACACACTTGGACTAATTGCAAACGAGGTAATGTTTGTGTGAGGTTTGATGCACAGGTGTGAAGGTGAGAAGTGAGGCCACAGAATGTGCCTGGAGCCAACAGTGTGCATTATCCTAACTATGAAAGCACCTGGTTCTAAATGACTGAAGGGGCCCACTGTAACTAAAGGAATTGCCTGGCCCCAGCTTTGAGTTCTTCAGAAAAAGGAAGCAAAATGAACGGCCTTGAGGTGAATGTGACATTTAAAGAAAAAATAAACTTTATCTTTTAGAGCAATTCTTGGTTTACAGCAAAATTGAGAAGGTACAGAGATTTCTCATTTATCCTCAGCCCCCACACGTGCAGAGTCTTCCCTCTCATCAACATTCTCCACTGGAGTGGTACAGTTGTTACAGTTGGTCAACCTACATGGGTATCACCTACAAGTCCATAGTGGACATTAGGGTTCACTCCTGGTGGTGTACATTCTGTGGGTTTGGACAATGTGGAATGACATGTACCCACCATTATAGTATCATGCAGAATATTTTCAATGCCCTAAAACCCTATGGGATCCACCTTATTCACCTCTCACCCCAACCGTTGTTAACCATTGATCTTTTTACTGTATTGATAGTTTTGCCTTTTACAAAATGTCATATAGTTTGAATCATACCACGTCTAGTCTTTTTAGATTGGCTTTTTCACTTACTAAATACGCATTTAAGTTTCCTCCATGTCTTTGCATGGCTTGATAAATTGTTTCTTTTTAGCATTGAATTAATATTCCATTTTCTGAGTGTAAGGCAGTTTATCCATTCACCTACTGAATAACATCTTTGTTCCTTCCAAATTTTGGCAAGTTTGAATAAAGCTACTATCAGCATACATGTGCAGATATTTGTGTACATGTAAGTCTTCAACTCCTTTGGGTAAATACCAAGGGGCACTATCGCTAGGTTGTATGATAAGAGTAGGTTTAATTTTGCAAGAAACTACCAACTGTCTTCCGAAGCAGCTGTACCATTTTGTATTCCCATCAGTGATGAATGAGAGTTTCTATTGCTCCATATCCTTGCCAGCATTTGGAATTCCAAGTGTTCTGGATTTTGGCCATGCTAAATAGGTATGTCCTGTTATATCATTGTTATTTTAATTTGCAATTCCCTGATGACATGTGGTGTGGGACATCTTTTTATATGCTTATTTACCATCTCTGTATGGTCTTCTGATGAGGTGTCTGCTAATTTTTTCATTGTATTTTTGTCTTCTTGCGTTTTAAGAGTTGTTTGTGTATTTTGGATAATAATCCTTTATCAGATGTGTCTTAGAAACATTTTTCCAAGTCTCTGTGTGTGTGTGTGTGTGTGTGTGTGTGTGTGTGTTTTCATTCTCTTCACAGTATCTTTCTCAGGGTAGATATTTCAAATTTGAATGAAGTCTACCTGCCTTGTCATTTTTTGTCGCTAGCTGGACATGATATACTGGGTAAAAGGAATTGCAATAAATAGGCCTTTAGGAATGTGGCGGGGAGGTGTAAGGGGAGGAGATGCAGCGTTCTATACCCATAAGATTAGGTCTCAATCTTTTAGTGGACTGTGGACTTCACAAGTGCTTCTCAGCGCTCCCCTCCATTTTGGTGAGACAGGATGGCTAGAGTGGACTGAATTTCAGTCTCCTTCTTTCACATGGAAGGCTAGAGGCAGCTGGTATTGGGTATTTCCTTTCCCTGGGGCCATTTAGGCTCTGATAAATCTCTAGCAGGTTAGGCTTTAGTTAACTAGTTTTTCCTGAGGGCAGAGCTTACTAGGAAAAACCACGTGCTCTGGCGTCTTTCAAAATGGCTCCTTTTACCCTCCCCCTACTGGAAGCAGGAGGGGGGTTTTCTTCTGACATTCACTGTAAGAACCTGGTGGAGTTTCTGTGAGTAAAACTCACAAAAGTGTGGGGTCTCTCCCAGGGGTCTTTTACCTCTCAGACTTCTCCACACTGAGCCTCCAGCAATTCATCAATTATTACTCAGATTTTCCTTTTGCAGTCCAGTTCCTGCGGAGCTTTCTGCTCCGGTAAGTTGTGCTTCTCTATACTCCCCTGTTTGTCTATCCAGTTTGAGGGGTAAAGTTGTTTGCTTTGTGATATACTGTTATAGATCTAAAAAGGTTGTTGATTTTCCAGTTTGTTTAGCTGTTTACTCGTTAGGACAGAGGAATGACTTACAAGCTTTTCACATGATGGTTTGGAAGCCTCAGCAGGACTTTTAAGTCTGCTTTTGTTGTGGTTCCTTGGCTACAATATGGGGGGTGGAAGGGACGTGTTCATTGCAAAATAGCTTCGAAGTTTGGTAATTATTTCTGCCTGATTCAAATGATGAAAAATTTCTGAAATTATTTTTATCATTTTTATCAGTTACCTGCATTGGAATGAGGGGACATAGTCACCCTAGGCACCATTCTATTTACTTATTTGTTTGTTTATTTATTTATTTATATTTGAGAGAGAGGCAGAGACAGCATGAGTGGGGGAGAGGCAGAGAGAGCATGAGTGGAGGAGGGGCAGAGAGAGAGGAAGACACAGAATCCAAAGCGGCTCCAGGCTCTACGCTGTCAGCACAGAGCTTGATGCAGGGCTCAAATTCATGAACTGTGAGATCACAACCTGAGTTGAAGTTGGATTCTTAACTGACTGTGCCACCCAGGCACCCCAGTACCATTCTTGCCTGATAGTGGAAGCTTCCCCTTCATTTGGAAGCTGCCATGAACCTCCTTATATTGTTCTTTATTTAACACAAGATAAAACTTGTTGAAGTAGAAGGCATAACATTCATCTGTCCGTAAATGCATCCAACTCCCTTTACTGAGTGCCTTTGTTCCAGGTAGTATGGGAAAACAAGTTACATAAACATTGTCTTCCCTCAAAGAATTTAGAGTCTAGGGGGGAGTAGAGCTAATAATCTCCATGCAATGTGATATTATCTGCAAGTATATTATGCATGAGTCTTGTGATGGAAAGATTAGTGTTTGAATGAGGCTGGGGCATCAGGGGGAGGCACTTAACTGAGTTTTGAAAGCAAAGTACCTTTAGTATAAGAAAGGTGGCCATGTACACCTTAAACTTACATATGTTACATATCAATATTTCAATCAAGCTGGGGAAAAATAGAGAAGTGGCCAAGGCAATTTTAAGTGGAGGTACCATCTAGGAAGACAGGAGGTATAAGCAGAAGAAAGCTTTCCAAGGAACAAGAGTCCTTCAGTGTGGGATTGCTTGTTTGTGACTGTTCAGAAATTATCAGAGAGGTTGGCCAAGATCAGATCATGAATTGCTGAGAAACTGACCAATCAAGTTGGCCCATGTCTATCTTTTCAGCTTTATTTTACCACTTCCTCCTTGCTATCTATGTTCCAGCCTCACTGTTTTAGATCATTCTCCTAAATCTCTCTGTGTCCCCCTTCCTCTGGACCTTTTCACACAGCCTGGAAGTTTTTCTCATGCATCCTTCTTTATCCAGGTGATGATGACTATTTCTTCCAATCTGGCCTTCAATCCTGTTTTCTCAGGCAAGACCTCATTGACCCTTCAGATGAAATCTGTCTCTACTTGCATTTTCTCTATTCCCTACACTCTTCCCATAGAGCCCATGTCTTAGTAGATATTTATGAACATAGTCACTCCCCCACTATTCTGGAAGCTCAAGCAGGAGAGATGTCCTGTCTGTTCTCTTTAATATCATATCTCTTTTGTGAGAAGAATTTCTGGAATATAATGAGAGTTTAACACATCCTGAATTAAAGAAAACAAAAACTAGTATTTATTCAATATCTATAATATGCCTTGCTGTGTGTGTGTGTGTGTGTGTGTGTGTGTGTACATGCAAAAGTTTTTTTCACTTAATCCTAACCCAAACTCTTGAAGTTGGTAAAGTTATTTCTATTTTATAATTAAGATGCATTGGGTTAATGAGAGTCAGTGTCCTTAAAGTTGCAGTATGTCCTCACATCATTCATTGTGTGTTATCCTCTCTGTCAACACATGACCTCCAAAGTCTACCCAGAAAAAAAAGCAGTGATTTTATCATCTGAGATCTTTATCCTTTTGTTGGACTCTCTCAGATTCTTTCTTTACCACAAGCAGGAGAGTCTCAGCCATTTTCCTTTGGATTTCCACTTGGCCCCATAGATCCTTCTAAATTTGGCACCAAAATTGTTTACTTATCTGTCCCCCCACCCCCCATCTGTGCTGTGAGGCCCTTAAAAACAGGAGTTTTGTCTTGTTCGTTGTATTAGTTCTGCCTCTCAAGTACCTGGTACAGAACAAGTACTCAAAGTAGAGCCATGGCGGCTTGTATAAAACAGGTTAAAAATTATCAGAGATGTTCAAGATCAGGTTATAAACTGCAGAGAAACTGACAAACTCCCTCACCTATCTACCTTTAAAATGAAATTAAGTGGCCAAGTTGTATGTATCAATTCTATATGTATGTATCAAGTACTTATTATGTGACAGGTACTGTTCTAGGCTCTGGGAATATAGCAGTGAGTAATACCAGCCAGGTCCAAGTTCCTGTTTTCATGGAGTCTCACTGTAGTGAGACGTCAATGATACCCCAAAGATCTAGAACTCAGAAGGTGCAGAACCAGCCTTTAAATTTAGGTCTACTTGTCTCTGACACCTTTTACTGGCTGCTGCTCAATGCAGTTTCCCTAATACAGGCTCCAAAATAGTAAACATATTTTCTCCCATGATCACATTCAGCCAACTGTAAGCCTTGGGCATTACTCTTTTCCTGAGAGCACACCTATCAGTTTGTGAGGTGATCCAAACTTTTTTGGCCATCTTGAAGAGAAAATATTGCTTGGCTACTTGGCATTTATTTTATTCCAAAAGCAATTAAAATACTGTTCTTATAGTTCAACAAATTTCCCAGCTCTAGAGGAATTAGTTGTGGGTATCTTTAACTTCTTGTATAATGGCATATGACATAAATTGTTTTGTTTTGAACTTATTTACTAGAATTTTGGCTACTTAGCCTTGTAAGTACATATGTCTTTTCCTAGACACGGAGTTAATAATCTGCTTCTGACACTGCCCTCTAGACCAAATTCAGAGAAGATGCTTCATCTTTAAATGCTATTTTCCTTTTATGCACATTTATAATTCTGATGCTTCTATTACCTCATATACATTTTCCTACTCAGAACTCCTGTCTCTTCAGTGTCCTATATTGTTTTAAACAATGCACTTAGCCGTATTCCTCTTTCTTCTTTCATTTACCATCACAATTATCATAAAGTTAGTCCTGTTGTGGGGGAAAAAGTAACAAACAAAACAAAAAGCACTCCCACCGATTTGTATAGACCTAGTGTTGTCCCCAGAGCTCTCTGTAGGTTACAACTCTAAACCTCAATACTCTTCTGTTGCCTGCACGATAGTGTACTAGGGGATGAGTCCTCACAAGCATTTCTGCAATTTTAGTTTACTCATCTAGCATCGTAGCCATCCTTCTTTTCTTCCCCTTTGACATTTTTCTTTGTTCCTTTTCTGCTTATTAGTTTCTGCAGGCCAAGTTAATCTAAGACTCAGGTTTCTCAAGCAAGGACCTCCTCTCCAAATTATCTTTGGCATTCCCCTTTAGATTCATTGTCCTACCTCCTCCTCCTTCTTTTTTACCCCCTTTGTAAACTATAGCCAAGGCTGAGTTTTGTAAAATCTTCCCTCATCTTTCTGCTTCAGAATGAGACTTGTTTCTGCTATTTTCATATTGTACTCTTTGCTCAAGTGTTGAGATTATATTTCTCTTCACTACTTCCTGAAATTTACCTTTACTTTTATTCTATTTTTATCAGCAAGACACTTTCATTCTCCCCCCTTTCACACCCAGAAATATTTCTTGTATATTTTAGGGGAAGATGTTAGGACTACTTCATGAGTCAGCCTCGCAGCTTTTCTTGCTGCTTTTGTAAACTTTGCTTACTCCTTACAAGGTTTATCCCTCTTTTTCCACGAGGGTGACACAACTAGTCCCTTTTTGTAAGGGCACAGCTGTGTTCTTCTTTCTTTCACATCACCTTTTTAAAAAAATTTTTTGTAATGTTTATTTATAAGAGAGAGAGAGACAGAATGTGAGCGGGGGAGAGGCAGAGAGAGAGGGAGACAAAGAATCTGAAGCAGGCTCCAGGCTCAGAGCTGTTAGTGCAGAGCTCAATTTGGGGCTCAAATTCACCAACCATGAGATCATGACCCAAGCCGAAATCAGATGCTTAACTGATTGAGCCATCCAGGTGTCCCACTCTTTTTTTTTTGGGGGGGGGGGTGGATTATGCATTACAGTGATCTTATGTCACATTCATAACATGTGTTTTCTTAATTCTAGGACTAGCCATTGTATTTTAGAAAACTTAAAAATAGCATTTAATAATTGTTTATGTTATTTTATTTCATCTCAGAATAACCCTATGCTATATTAATCTTATGTCCATTTTATAGATTTAAAAATATAGACCTTTTTGTCCCTAGAAATATTATAAAGCCAATATAAACTATTTAATCCCAGGCATTTGATTTTTTAAAAAAATATGTTACTTTGGTTATTCTTTTACTTCTATGAGTATCTAAATATTCCAGATAGTGTGCTATGTTCTGGAAAAACAAAAGTAAATTTCCTGCTTAAAATGTTTACTCAAAATTTCACAGAAACAGTAGAGTATAAATAATTTTGATTCATGTGGTAAATAAAACTATGTGATAGAGTTATGGGAACATAGAGGAGACAGAAATTCATCTAGAGAATAAGAGATAGCTTCATATATTTGAATTGTGTATGAAAAAAGTGAATAACCACACACAATATGAAAAGGATATGAGAGAGATGTCCATGTTGCAGGAATATATATAATACGTAGAAGTAAAAGGTATAAAAGAGCATGGCACAACTAGAGAGAGGAAACCAGTATGGCTTGAATCAAGTATAGTTATGTGAAGAGGGGAGATAGAAGTCTAATGGGCAAAGTATGTTAGGAATAGATCATGTGGATGTGTTTTGCCAGAGTGTGAGCTATTGTCACAGGTGAATGCAATTAAGCCCTGGGAACATGCTAGGTTAACACAGAGATGTCTATTTGTTGGGACTGTTATATTCAAGTAACTGAGTGTTCTTGTTTAGCAGCAGGCCAGGTTCTTTTGCTTTGTACGATTGTGTGGGTATCCCCACTGAAACAGACTCTGCCATCTTTACTTCCCTGGACATCAGTATCTATCCAGCAGAGGGAGAGGCAAAGAGACAATAGAGGACAGCACAGGAGGTATTTTTTGTTGTTGTTTTGTTTTTTAATTTTTTTAATGTTTATTTTTGAGAGAGAGAGACACGTGAGCAGGGGAGGGGCAGAGAGCAAGGGAGACACAGAATCAGAAACAGGCTTCAGGCTCTGAGCCATCAGTACAGAGCCTGATGCAGGGCTTGAACCCACCAGCTGTGAGATTGTGACCTGAGCTGAAGTCTGACACTTAGCCAACTAAGCCACCCAAGTGCCCCAGTATAGGAGGTTTTCATAAACCAGTCCTGGAGGTAGGGCTCTTTACTTTTATCCATATCTTATTGGGTAGAACTATATATCTACCTGAAAAGGACACTGGGGAACATAGTGGAGCTGTGTGCCCAGGATAAAAGCCTCTGCTCCAGCAATGCAAACATTTTAAGGTGGTGGGAATTTTCAAGAAGGGAAATGACATACCTAGATTCTCACTTGGATGAAGAATATGAAGAAAGCAAGTTCAGAAGAAATAAAGCAAGTTTAAGATTGTATATATTGAGTTTGAGATGGCTTTAGCCTAGGAATTTAAAAGGAGGATAAACCTGAAGCTTGGAAACACTTAAAATTGTTAAACCTTTGAGAATTATCCAAACAAAAGTGTGATAGTTAAAATTACCAGAATAAATTATCTGACCAGGGATAGTGTGTAGGGCAAGTTGAGAGAAAAAGATAAACCTTAATTTTTTTTTAATTTAAATAATTGAACAAATTAAAATGAATCAAAAGAGGGCAATGGTGGTCAGAAAAGTAGGAAGAAAACCAGGAGCAATGTCACCAAAGCCAAGGGAAGAGATAGTTTCAGATGAAGATTTATTCAAATGGCATAAAATGCAATAGAAAACCCAGATAGGAAAAAGACAAGCCAATGAGCTTAACAGTTAGAGGCTTTTAATGGTCTATGAAAAAGCAGTTTCAATTAAATTGTTGAGTAGATGCTAGCATGCAGTAATTTAAAAAAAAAAGAATGGGAGAGAACTATATAAAAACAAAGTATCAGCACTTCCAAGAAACCTGGATAAGAAGGAAAAATGAGAGAGAGAGGGAGATAGTAACTTTAGGGAGAAAAGGGTTGAGACAAGGTTTTGTTTTGAATTTTTAAAGGGTAGTAGATATTTGAACATGTCTGTAGGATCAAGGGAAGAAGCAATGGAAGAGGTTTGAAATATCCAACAGACAGAATAATTGATGGAGCAATGCGTTAGAGGAGGAAAAGTTGCAAACCTAGGTAGGAGCATCAGCTTTAGAAAGAAAATGTCAATATTTTCTTTTGGAGAGGCAAAAAGAATGAAAAGTTTAAAGGATACAGCCATTTCAGGCCGGAGGGAATATGATACAGAAATTCAAGTTCTACAGTTATTTTCTTGAAGAAGTGGGAGGCAAGGTCTTCCAATGAAAGTGAGTAAGGGTGAGAGGAGAGTTGATAGCTGGATAAACTGGAAAAGGTTTAGAAGATTCATGGCGAAGGGTGGGAGGAGGCATCCAAGGCACTTGTGAAAGAGAGTTTCTAGACATCCTTGAAGGCCCAGTAAATTATGTATCTTCAGAACAAATTCTCCATTTAAGGCTCTATTCCCAGAGATGATATGGGTGTTCTAGAATTCCCTTGGGTCCACTATTCTTTATGGGACCTTTTGGGAAGACAAATTTGTGTACCACAAGTCTGCCAAACCATCAAATCTGATAGGCCTAATGGACAAATGGACAAAACCTTAACCATTTTCCTGTTTTCTCTCTTCTTCAAAATGCTTATTTGTGAAAAAACTTTTACATTACTCTAAGATGGGGGAAGTGAATTAGGTCTGTTACTAAAATACCATAATTTAGCTTCTTTCCTTCATATGCATTAATAAAGTATTAGTGATCACATTCCTTGTAGCCTCCACTTTCACCACACTCATTATCTTCAAGATCTTGACCTGCTAGCTTCTTCTTCAAGGAATCTCAAAAGCAATGCATTATCTCATCTGGGGTACTGAAATGAGGAAGGAAAATGACATGGGGTAAAACTGGGACTAAGAAGTTTAACTTTGCTTCACCCTTACCTTGGCCCTCCCATGTTTATATACTAATAGAACCATAGTTCAGGTGACTACCAGTGCCAAGGAGTCCAAGCCAATTGTCTTAATCTTCCTGGGCTGCCATAATAAAATATCATAGACTGGGTGGCTTAAACAACAGAAATGTATTTCCTGTTAGTTCTGGGGAGTGGATACCCAACATTAAGATGCCAGCAGGGCTAGGATTCTAGTAGGTCCTCAGGCCTATATGAAAATGGCCAAGATATGCAAAGAATGTCTGATCCAATCCAGGGAGCTAAGACTCTTCCAGCAGATAATAAGAAGTCTTCATAGAAGGTCATGAGACTTTCTTGAGACACAACTATCCCTACGCTGGTGAGGCAAGAGCTACTGATACAGAATTTTGGGTATCAGGATTGACTGTAGACCTGGATGAGTTTGCAGTATCATTAGTCACTTCAGCTGGAAAAAGGAGCCGATACATTCTCCAGAACTATTCAGTCAGTATGACTGTATTGCTTTCTTTATTGTTTTCACCACTTCTGAGAAAGTGCGGGAGATTAAAAATGGAGTCCACACACTTAAGATCAAGTCAGCTAATGATAGTGGTGGGACTAGGACCCAAGCCCCTAAATTTCCAGGTGTTATACATCCTCTGTTTGTATTCTATTGCACTTTAAATTTGAAGTTGGATTGACATTGCCTACAGGGAACGGAGACCCCTTATCTGTTTTATCACTCTAAATTACTATTTGAGAGTTAGAGGTGAAGCAGTTTCTGGGATGATGAAAATAAGAGCTCATCATCTTGGAGCACTTATGTGTCCTACACTTTCAATGTGTCATACCATTTAATTCCCCCAAACAAACCTGTGTAGTAGGTATTCTTACCATTTTCATTTTATGTGAAGAAAGAAAGGTTTAGAGGAGAACAAAGTGTCACAGCAAAGAAATAGCAAATCCAAGATTAACACCCAGCTTGACCAAGTGTAGAGTCAAAGGTTATTGACAGGAAACAATAGACCATGTGCCTAGTAGAAACTACTTGCTCTCCTACAGCAGAAAAGTGATTTCATGTAAATCTTTATTGGTATTGGTATTTCTACAACATGTATTCTGTTACAATGTCATTTGAACTCCACCATTTAAAGGTAATGCACATTTTCTCCTAAATGATAAATCAAACGATAATGATGTTTCTTCTCCACAGACAGAATTTCAGAAACACATACTTCAAAGTGGCAAAGTTAGGGGTCTTTCTCTAAAAGAATGAACAATTCAGAATTCCATGATTTCCTGAAATAATGTCCTGACTTTAAGCCTGCAGTTGCATTTTTTTTAAAGAAAATAGAGGTCGAGATGCTAGTCCTAAAATTACCCATTACCCAACCTCAGTGAAACATCAAATATACAGTTGGTCTCTTCCCCACTCCCTATCCCCAGCTTAGAGAGTTTCAATTATCCCCAGAGGCACACCAACCTGCTGTGCTAAGTAATAGTCTCAGAATTCTGAGACTGCTTCCACAGCCCATCTCCACTACTGACTCACTGCATGATTTGCTAAAACCAGGTTTGCTCACTCACTGAGATGAGCTAAGAGAAATAACACTCCTAATGTTTAAGACTGTGAGCAGACAACCATGCTCTCTGGGCAACAAGCAAAGAATGCTTAGCAGATGTAATCTGCTTAGTGTTGCAATCAAAACCGGTAACAAGAAATTGTCCAACACATAGTTAATGATATGCTTCATCATTATTTGATTGCATCGTAATTTGACCTAAATGGTGAATGGTTTGTGTAAATTACTGTATTTATTAGCAATGACTATCTCCTAACATTTGTATGGCACTTTAAAGTTACAATGCACTTTACCATAGATTTTCTCATTCTCTCACATGAGAAGATCTAACAAGCTCAGTAAATATTAGTTTAATTTAAATCACTCAAAACCATGTTAGAAAAGCTGGCTAGTAATTACTAACTCCTTTCATGGATGAGGAAGCTGAGACTCAGATATAGACACACAGCTACTTTTTGATTCGGCCAGAGCTAGAGCCAAAGCCATTTGACTTCCAGTGATGGCTGGTCTTTTTACTACCATGTAGTTAAACATAGCATTTCTGAAGGTAACATCAATGCTGGATGGACATGAATGGGTGGAACTAGATGAAAAAGTCCCTTTTCAGCTGTACCCCTGTGGTTTAGTTCTGTTTATCTCCTTCAAGGGGCTTGTCTTTCTATTGCTTCCTGCAATGCCATCTAGGATCACCTCTCCCTTTCAGTTCCTTAAGTCAGATGGATCTGTCCTTTACATTGGTTGAGATTTCAGAGGGAGGAGGGGAGATACCTCTCAGAAGACTCCTGCTCACTATTAATAGTAAAAGGGGCACCTGAGTGGCCCAGTCAGTTAAGCATCCAACTTCATCTCAGGTTGTGATCTCACGGTTCATGGGTTTGAGCCCTGCATCGGGTTCCTCTGTGCTGACAGCTCAGAGCCTGCTTGGGATTCTCTTTTCCTCTCTTTGCCCCTCCCCGGCTCACATTCTCTCTCTCAAAATTAATAAAAATTAAAAATCTATAGGGACTTGCCATAAAGAAACAACTCATATTTGTATTGTGCTTTGTAGATAAGCTCTAATAGCCTATCTTTTCACAGGAGGGTTTACATTATCTTGCCCTTGCCAAACCCTTAATATCAGCTCCCCTGTTCCTCCAGATGCACTCAGCTCCAATTGCACAAGACTTACAACAAAATTTGAAGGTAGTAAGGTATTTTATACCTCAATAACCTTGTACATGTCATTTGCTTTGATTGCCTCTCTCCTGCTTTACCCAAAGTATCTTTAAATCTTTAATTCTTTTTCTTCAACGCTTAGTCATCAGAGTGCCCTGGGGGTGATTTTAAGAAACACTGACCCTAGACTCTGTCCTGGGCTGGTTGTATCTGAATCTTAGAGTGGGTGAGCTTGGACATCCATAACAATGTCTCTTTATGATTTTGGTGCTTGTGAGGGTTGAGTGTCATTATTCACATTTCTGACTATCCCATTAGGCCTTTAGCTCTTTGGGGGGATAGAGGATTTCATTCACTTTTGTATTCCCAGAGCCTAGCATGGGGTCAGACCCTTTTACTAGGCTTTGATTTGTCTCCAAAACAGAACTGGTTAGGTACACCAAGGGATGCTGGAGTTTCAAATTCCTCTTTTAAACAAAGGCATTTTTGTACTGGGCCTTTACATGAAGCTGCATTATGCCTGACAATGCTGGATGATGTCTTCTGTTTCATCTTTTCTGACTTGGTATGCTTCATTCCTTTTACTTGGTTTTCCTGAAACCTAGTGTCCTAGTATGTTTCCATTTTGGCTTCTGCCTTCTATCTGGCCCGTATCACTTATGCTGCCATGCCTATGACAATTACCAGTAATTGATGATGGCTCTATTTTCCAATTAGACTGAACATGGCCTCAGAATCCTTATCAACACAGAAACCTAAGCTCCATTTCAAATAACTCAGTAAGTATGTGAGTCAAAATCTATTTGTATTCCCTAACGTGGACTCTTGAATTGACAACACGACTTTGGGTTGTCTAATCTGCCCAGTTTCTTCTGGTATGAACTTCAATATTCCCTGGCTTTAGCACTACATTTATAGAAAAGAGACACATTGCCTTGTGCCCTACCTACTATAGACTGAATGTTCATGTTCTCACAAAATTCACATGTTGAAATCTTATCTCCAAAACATGGTATTTGGAGGTAAAGTCTTTGGTGGTGACTTGGTCATGAAGGTGGAGACTTCATGAATGGGATTAGTGCCCTTATAATTTTTTTTTAATCTTTATTTTTTTGAGAGAGAGACAGACAGAGCATGAGCAGGGGAGGGAAAGAGAGAGGGGGAGACACAGAATCTAAAGCAGGCTCCAGACTCTGAGCTGTCAACACAGAGCCTGACGCGGGGCTTGCACTCATGGACCGCAAGACCATGACCTAAGCCAAAGTCGGCCGCTTCACTGACTGAGCCACTCAGGTGCCCTTGATTAGTGCCCTTGTAAAAGAGACCCAGAAAGAAAGACCCAGAAAGTTCCTTGTCCCTTCCACCATGAAAAGTTACAGAGAGAATACAGTCCTCTATGAACCAGGAAATGAGACATTACTAGGCACTGAATCTGTTAGGACCTTGATCTTTGACTTCCCAGCCTCCAGAACTATGAGAAATAAATTTCTGTTGTTTATAAGCCACACAGTTTATGGTATTCTGTTTTAGCATTTGGAACATACTAAGACACCGTCTCAAGCCTTCACTTTGTCCTCAAAAATCAAAGGAAATGGTCAAGTGTTGACTGCATTTCATGTGACTATTCCATACCACTATGTCAACTTTGGAGAATATAATAATAGACTTAAGAATAGTAGAAGTCATCTATTTATATGTTCTCGTCCAACTGATATTTACAAGTATTCCCATCCTATTAACTCTTGGTTGTTGCTATGAGGTCATTTTCTTGGCCTTGACACCTATATGTCTCTAGTCTCTGAAAGTGGTTGGAATTGACATTTTGAGCTTTAATTGTCACTATGAGAGGTGCCCTGGATAGCCTGTTGGTCCAAGAGGAATGAAGGACAGGTAGATCAGGCAAGCTCATTTGCCCCTGACATCATTTAATTCTTATATCCTATAAGGAGCAATATGACTTGGGGTAAGTGAAGTAAGAATTGTATGCTTTTTGTCCCAAATTTGTAGAATGAAGCTATTGAGCCAAAGGTTTATAAACTGTTCTAGCCCTAAAACTGATTCTGACAAACTTGTGATTGGAGACAGTGGTAAAAATTAATGTCTCTTTCATATAAATAAGGAATATAGGGTTTTTAGATTATAAATAAATTGAGCAAGGTCACTTAAAAATTAAGTGTGAAGTGTCTGGGTAGGGTTTTTCCTTTTCTGGGATCTTTCTTCATGCCATATGTGTGGTTTGATGAGAGTGGCTTTGTATCTCCACTATGACCCACCTTCTAGTTACAGCTGGTGAGTTGGAGAGTGGGAAACTCCCTACTTAGCCCAACCCCGCCCAAGATTGCAGGAGTGGAACTAAGTGGTTTTCCCCTCAGACTGACTAGTAACTTCAAAGAAGTAAATTTACATTAATAATTGTTGGTGCTAATGTTTTTCTAAAACAGAGAAAGTAGAAAAAGCACCAGTGGGGTGGGGGATGCATAGAAAGAGAACAAGTAAGCAGATATGCAAAGAAGTACAAAGAAAAGAGAGAGATAACCATTCACTTTTTATCTCCAGTTGATCTAGATGAGGGAGTTAAAATTCTTTTTTTCCTCATAAGGATATCCAATTGGCCCCGCTCCATATTGAATAGACTATCACATCACCACTGTACACAATGTCATCTTTGTCATAAATTGATACTTTTTTAGGTCTATTTCTGGACTCTCTTTTGGTGTATTTATCTATTTGTTTATCTTTGCACTGTCTGAAAGTATGCATCATGGAAATCTTGGTATCTAGTAGAATAAGTCCTTCAGTTTTGGCCCTTTGTATTTTTACATCCTATTAGAAGCTTATTAATTCCTACCATAAAGAACCTACTTTGGGATTGTACTGAACATATAAATCTATGAAGAGAGAATTAAAATCTTTATAATAGTTCTATAATCCAAGAATATAGTACATTCCCATGATTTAGTTCTGCTTTAATTTCTCTTAATCATATTTTATAATTTTCTATATAAAGTTTGCACATTGTTCATAGATTTATTCCTTTTTGATGCTGTTGTAAATGTATCTTTTAAGATATCCATGTTCTTTTTTTTGTGAATATCTAGAAATACAGATCATTTTAAAATATACTGACTTTGCATCTGACCACTTCATCATATGTACCTAATAGTTGCAAGTTTTCTTTATATTATTTTGCCTTTTTATGTATATAATCATATCTATGAATAGGGCAGTTTTATTTCATCTTCTCAAGTTCTTTTAAAAAATATTTACTACAAATGGTTATAATCAGTATTTTTGTCTCCTTGCAATCTCAGGAAGAAAGTATTCTGTATGTCACCAGTCAGTATGATGTTTGCTATACATTTTTGAGGAGAGAGGGGCAGGTCATATACATCTATTCTGTTTTCTTAGAGGTTGTATCATGAATGAGTGTTGGTTTTTATCAGATTTTTTTTCTGTATCTATTGAGATTATCATGTTTTTTTCATTCTTTAATCTGTTCACATGGTGAGTTACGTTGACTTGTACGTTGCTTTGTATTTCTGAAATAAACCAAACTTGATCATGGTATATTATCTGTTTTATATTATTGCTGGATTTGAGATTTGGCCTGCCTTAACTTCCTTCCTTCCTTCCTTCCTTCCTTCCTTCCTTCCTTCCTTCCTTCCTTCCTTCCTTCCTTCCTTCCTATTTTCATTTAATATCCTTGTCATCTTCTTAAATGAAAATTAGACTGCATATTGGGATGAAATTAGTTCAGGTGAGATGTGGAAATCTCAGTGTACTTATTTTTTTTAAGGTGTGTTGACTCATAAGGCAGATTTGTTGTGGGAAGATAATACAACTTAACAGCAGAAACTTTGTAAGCAGCACTGAAATCAATTTATAAAAGGATAATGGTAGTTTCTCAGGGAGTATAAAACACATTGAATCTACCTTTGTTGGGACTTGTGTTTGTGTTTACTTAGCATTTTATGTCTCAGCCTATTGTGGGACTCCTGTCTTCTTTAAATGGTGCTAAGCACATTTTTATGGGATTATCTCAATCCACCCTGCAACATTGAGTGGTGGATACTTTTTAAATTCCCATTTTACAGGTAGGAATATTGAGATGCACAAAGAAGTAAATAATTTGTCCAAAATGATAAGATTACGCATTTAATATGGGATTTGAAATAAGGACAATAATCTTATTACATAGGTATTTTCCCATTTTACTTATTAGATTTTTCCTTTTCAGTGAAATCGGGAAACTGCCCCAATATAGCACAGCTAGTAGGGAACTACTGTTGGTTTTAAACTCAGATCGATAGAATTCCAGCATCCATGCTGTTCCTTCTGAACCACATGGCTTTGGGGATATCCTGGAGCCTACTTTGCATACCGTTCTTTGCAAAGAGCAGATCGCAGCTCTGGTAACACATTCTCAGAAGTTGTTGAGTGCGTCCATGGGCCTACTGCCTGGAATTCAGAGTTCTTGTCTCAGCTCTGCCACTCAATACCTGTATGACATTGGTCAAGTTGTTTTCTCCCCGTAAAGGACATGGGAGAGAGGAACGAAGATAATCTCCTGTTCTTTATGACTGTACAGTGGTGGGAAAATGTACATTGTTAGGAAACAATTATAATGATCCTCTTTCTTCCTGAGCACAATGAGATTGGTCTCATTCAAGTGCATTAGGGCTTCATTTGTGTGCTAGCATGAGTGTCTCCCAGTTTTGACACAACATGGAGCGTTAAACAGTTGGCACTACTTGCTATATGGCAGATTTCTTAAAAATATATCCATTATATTATAACTGTAATTCCTACTTCTTAGAGCAGTACCTGGCACTCAATAAGTTTTCATTTATTATTGCTGACATTTTATTTATTATTATTATTGTTTTCATTTCATTTATTATTATTTATTATTGGTATTATTACTACCATATGTTTTCTAGCTAGTGTACAAATTGTGAAGAAACATAAAAGCAAAGCCATTTGACACCATCAGAGTTGTCAAACCCAACAAGATAAATCTGCTTGGGGCAATTCCAAAACAAGTGCTTCAACATGTGGCATGAACAGTGGGGTGACACATGTTATATATGCGGGAACAGATTAAATATACAGGAAACCCTTGGTTTGCGAGCATAATTAATTTTTGAAAACATGCTTGTAATCCAAAGCACTTACATATCAAAGCGAATTTCAAGAACCATTGGCTCAGTTGTGATCATGTGACGTTCGGCATCATGTACTACTCGTATTGCAAGACATTGCTTGTTTATCAAGTTAAAATTTATTAGAAATGTTTGCTCTTTGGGGTGCCTAGGTGCCTCAGTCAGTTGAGCATCTCTGTTTTTTTTTTTTTAATGTTTGTTTATTTTTGAGAGAGAGAGAGGGAGAGGGACAGAGTGGGAGAGGGTCAGAGAGAGAGGGAGACACAGAATCTGAAGCAAGCTCCAGGTTCTTGGCTGTCAGCAGAGAGCCTGAAGCGGTGCTGGAACCTGTGGACTGTGAGATCATGACCTGAGCCGAAGTCAGATGCTTAACCAACTGAGCCACCCAGGTACACCCCAGAGTGTCTGACTCTTGATTTTGGCTCCGGTCATGATCTCTGGTTTGTGAGTTCAAGCCCCAAGTTGGGTCCTGTGCTGATGGTGCAGAGCCTGCTTGGGATTCTTTATCCCTCCCTTTCTGCCCCTCCCCCACTTGCTCTCTATCTCTCTCTCAAAGTAAATAAAAAAACAAACTTAAGAAAAAAAAATATTTGTGCCTCTTGTGAGATACTCGCAGAACAAGTTACTCGGAATCTAAGGTGTTACTGCATATATAGATGAATTTATTCCACCATGAGTTAAACTTCCTGATTACACCACATACTCTGTGTGTGGGTATGTGTGATTACCTGATAGGCAGTTGGTATGATACATAAGTACACAGGAATACCAAGTACTCACTTGTCTTCTTCCTCTAACCATCACCAGGCTGATCCCCACCAGATAATATCACTGTATCACTGTTAACAGTTTTGTGTGAATCCTTCCAATTCTTTTCCAATAAACAAATAATACATTTCTTTGTACAGAAATGTATATTTATTTTTCTGCAGTGTTTCCCATTACCTAATAATATACTTGAGAAATCTTTCCACGTGAGTATGTATAGATGTACCCCACTCTTTTTAACCCTCGCATATTACTTCATAGTATAAATGTAATTTAATTTATTTTACTCTACTTTCCCTATTGTTAGACATGTAGGTTGTTTTCTGTTTTTTTTTTTACTGTGAAAACAGTGCTTTAATAAACATCATTATTCATATGTTTCTATGCACACAGATATGTATTTCTTTAGGATAGGTTTCTAGAGGTTAAGAGCTTTTGTGCACATGGTGATTTACTGTTTATAACCCCTCCCCCGCTTTTTAACAAAAAGAAAGAAACAAACAAAAAATACCAGTCACTGTTAAGTATCTGCTAGACACTGGACACAGGACTACAAGTTTAAATATGTCGCATCATTTCTTCTGTACTGTCATTCCATTTGTAGGTGACAAAAAGCCTTCTGCAGATTAAGCAATTTATGCTAGTCATACTGCCGGTAAAGTGGTATCAAATGTTAGTTTTTGGTGACTTTTGGAGTAATTTTTATGCTCAGAAGAGACTATTCAGTGATTTTAATTATTTTTAGAAATTAATATTTAGCTTATTAAACCTACCCTTCTTCCTTATGCTTTTAAGTTCAACTGATACACAGTATGATTCTGTTCATGAGTCGAGAATTTTAGCAATCATATTTAAGGGGATTTTGCATAATGTTTGCTTCCATTCACAACCTTCATAATTAAACATCTTCAAACATCTTCAAGTATATAAAATTTGATATACAGGATTTTTTATTTAAGCATTCTAATTGGTGACTGACAAGCCTTCCCAACTATTTACATCACTCCTAGAAACCTTAAAAATAAAACAGAAATATGCTGAATCTTAAGTCACTTTCTAGTGTTGAGCATAAATTGAATATGACTTCAACTTAAAATATATATTCAAATCAGTCAGTTACACATATCAAATAAGAGTAAGAAAAGTGGAATCTTATTTTAATTGGCTAAATTGTATAAAACATTAAGAATATAAAAAAGATTTCAAAACGCATAGACTCTTTATTTTAAATATTATTATTATGGATTTCATTATCTTAAATACGTTGAGAATTCATTCTAGATCTTCCCAGAATTTAAGACGCTGAACCATTAAGGATAATTGTTTTTGTCATACAATTTTAGGATTAATTTCTTTTTTTTTTAAGTTTATTTATTTATTTTGAGAGAGAGAGAGAGAGAGCGAGAGCGAGCACATGTGAGGGAGGAACAGAGAGCAGGAGAGAGAAAGAATCTCAAGCAGGCCCCAAGCTGTCAGCACAGAGCATGATGTGGGGCTCAAACTCATGAACCATGAGATCATGACCTGAGCTAAAACCAAGAGTTGGGCACTTAACCAACTGAGCCACCCAGGCACCCCTAGGATTAATTTCTAATGAATTAATTATTGGTGATTGAATTCTCAGATTTATTGAGGTACATAATAACCAGAAATTTTTTTAGGGGGAGATACTGTCTAAATTTTTGTCAGTCACCCTCACAAGATACACTGAACTCTATCTAGTCATTTTGTTAATTACCAAAATGAGGGGTTTATTCAGCTCCTACATTGTGAAAGAAACACATTTCAAGCAAGAATAAGCTGAAAGTTTGTTACTCAAAATGTAGTATTTAAAAACACATATTGAAATTAACATTATCTCATTTTTCCTAAGCTTCTGAGACTAATTAAACAGATACCTTTATGAAAGGCATATGCCTTCATAAAGTTATGAAAGCTATGGTACCTTTATGTAAGTTAACATAAAAAATTAACAGAGTTGTTTGTCTCTTTTGATATACTTCTCAGAAATTGAGGCAATGAATTCCTTTAATAATGTACACTAAAGTTAATTTATTCTTTTTTTTTTTTTGCCAGTCAGACTACTTATTTTCCTTTATTTTTTACAAAACTAAAGGAGGACCCAAAGCCAGGACCAGGGTGAGATAAGCAAGGCACCTAGGAAGCAGAATTTAGGAAAGCACTCACCATTGGGGGCATGCAAGTATCCACTCTTGCACAACCTGACAATGAATGCCTCTTTCCTTGTCTCACCCTGGACTAAATCCTCACCCATAATCCTGGCCCCAGTAAGACCTAGTTGAAATACCTGATACCCAATTAAAATTAAAGACAATTGTTGGTATTAGAACACTGCATAATCTTTGTTGTAGAATTCAGGAGGGGCTCAAAGAAATGACTGCTATTGCTAAAATGAAACTTAAAATTTGTTTAATGTTTATTTACTTTCGAGCGAGAGCGAGAGCAAGAGAGGGAGACAGAGAGAGAGAGAGAGAGAGAGAGAGAGAGAGAGACTGAGAACGGGGGAGGAGCAGAGAGAGGGAGACACAGAATCTGAAGCAGGCTCCAGGCCCTGAGCTGTCAGTGCATAGCCTGATGCGGGGCTTGAACCCACAGACTGCAAGATCATAACCTGAGCCGAAGTCAGATGCTCAACCAACTGAGCCACTCAGGCACCAATGAAACTTTTCAAAGTTTTTCCAAAAATGAAACTTTTATCAGTGAGGATCCTGATGCGGGGCTTGAACCCATGAACCATGAGATCATGACCTGAGCCAAAGTCAAGAATAAGATACTGAACCCACTGAGCCACCCAGGCACCCCACTATAATGAAACTTCTATCTTTGAGAATAGGCTTCTTCACTATAGTGGAGAAATAGTGAAAAATAGGTATAAAAAATTCTCAATCCTGTCTCATTCCAGTAATAATTCATAATCCTCCAGGGATAAATGGACACGTTTTTAAACAAAACACATTAGTTCCCTATAGATACTGTAACAGATTACCTCAAATTTAGTATTTTAAAACAGCACAGACTCAACATCTTCTAATTCTAGAGGTCAGAAGCCCAGAGTCCCACAGGGCTAAAATCAAGGTGTCCTCAGAGCTGTGTTGTCTCTGAAGGCATCAGAACCCATTTTCTCGCCTTCTCTGGTTGCTGGAAGTCACCTGCATTCCTGGGTGCATCTTCAAAACTGCAGCTTTTCTGACTTGGGCTCTTTTGCTTCCCTCTTCTAAGCACCCTTCTGATTACACTGGGTCCACCCAGGATAATCTCCTGGTGTCAAGATCCTTAATTTAATCACATCTGGAAAATCCTTTTATCCTGTAAAGTAACGTATTTGCAGATTCTCAGGATTTGAATATGGGCATTTTGGAGGGAGCATTATTCTGTCTACCACAAGCCCCTTCCACCTCATTCAGAGATGTATTTTTTTAAAGCTTATTTGTTTTGAGAGAGAGAGCACACGCACCAAGTGTGTAAACGGGAGAGGGGCAGAGAGAGAGGGAGAGAATCCTAAGCAGGCCTTGTACTATCAGCACAGAGCCCAGCTTGGAGCTCAATCCCATGAACCATGAGATCATGCCCTGAGCCAAAATCAAGAGTCAGACGCTTAACTGATTGAGCCACCCAGGCACCCCAGAGATGCATTTTAAATGAAATTTTAATTCTTCTATGAAAAATGTTTTATTAACAGAAACAATACTTTTTTATTCTTTAAAATCAACTCTATACTAATTATAACAGTATGAATATCTCAATCCAAAGACCTGAATTTTAACAATTAGAATCTTATGGTTACAGAAAACTGCAATAATTTCTCATATTCATTTTTCATTTCATTATTTCAACATATTTCATAATTTCAACATAATTTCATTATGGAGCAGTGTGATAGAATGGCGGCAATCTTTCAAATATAAAAAAATATGCTACAGAAAGATAAAATTCCATTGGGATGTGAAATAGTTACATGAATTCAAAAGGAAATGAAGTGATACAAAATTTTTAATTGTTGAAGACCTATTTCATATAATATATAAATGGATAAAGGTACGTATCAGATCCTAAGTGGTAGATTCCTTCAAATATATTGAAAATACAGATAAATTCTTATTTTCAAATATTAATATTTATAATATGCTAGAACTATGTACTTTACAGTTACTTGATCTTATGCTAGAAATTTTTAGGTGAAAATATAAAACTGTATGATACACTACATCGTTTCAAAATATTTTATAAGATGAATGAACAAATGTACATTTGAAGTTGTACAGTCCTAACATCATACTGAAATACTGTTCTAGGTCAAGAGTTGCCCATCAGTACCAGAGATTATTGGAAATAGAATTTGACGCATAATTAGCATGTAAACTATTTTCAGTTTTAATCTCTCTCGAGTCCTTATCTGTAGATAGTAGTAATAGCACTAGCTTTGTTCCCGGGGATTTTGTCACTACCTAAAAGGACAAGTTGTCTAATTTTGTTCATAAATGATAAAGTGCAATACAAATTATAGTGATTAATGTTGTTCACTCTTATGTAAGCACTAACAAGTAATAGGGCTTTTCCTGAACCATTTGTTTTAGAGACAAGTTTGCCATGAACCTGCTTAGGAGGAGATCAAAAGATCAAGTAGGAAATCCTGAGAGTTGTTCCTCTCCTCACTCATTAAATCTCCCTAAGGGATGACTTTAATGGGAACAACTGGTGACTGTTTACTGAGTTGTAAAAGTTCAGGTCTTTGGAGATTTTCATTTTGCACAGAGTCTTTCAAATAGGGATTTTAAAGGTTACATTGAAATATGTCATCCTTATTCCTCAATCTTCATGCCTGTGACCTCAGAAGGACACTGATAATAGCTTTGTGAAGGGGAGATTTGCTACTCTCCAGAGGCATTGGCCATAATTATTTGGTGGGAAAAGCTAATCATTTTCTCACTTGTAGGAAGACTGGAGCTTCCATTGGTGGTAGTCCCTTTGGCAAATTGAATGGCTTTTCTTATGGTAATGTAGGGAATGAATGAACTACACATTAAGGAGCTGTCTGAATAGGAAAATGTATTGACATTTCAGCGTTCGTTCCTTATCTGAATTGTGTTGAAGAGTGGCTTTGTCAAATTAAAATGAATGGCAGGTCAGAGCAAGAATTAGGAGCTCTTTCTCACTGTTCAGAAGACATATTAAGTGTTCTCTAATTCCAAGAGTCCAAAAAGTATTAGCCAACTTAGGTTACAGACACAAGGTTTCCTTAGCGGGTCTTTGTTGGAAATGTGGAAAAATGAGAGGCTGCAACAAATCTCCGCAAAGGCAACTCTTGACTCTTATTTTGTTGCTTTTCCACCATTGTCATGTATCAGCTCCTTATATAGCGGGCAACTTTGTGTAGTGGATATGGCTTCAATTGGAGCTCATGAGAATCTCTTTCTCCTAACTTACCCCTACACATGTGGCCAGACACTGTATTTCTCTGGTTCTCATTTGTAAATTTCAAACTACTGGGTCAGAGCACCAATTTTTTTATACCAACCTACACAAAAATGATAACAGCCTGCACAAATCACTTTGTGTGTGTGTGTGTGTGTGTGCGTGTGCGTGCGTGTGCATGCACATACACACACTGGGCTTCAGATTCAGAGAAAGCCCAGCACTGATTTTATGAGAAGAAAACCACATCACCTTTATTTACCATTTATTTTTCCACTCCAGAAGGCCTTCACAGTATCAGTAAGTGAGATGGACATTATTATACAGCTAAACTTTAATATACTGTAATTAATTTTAAAAGTAGATTTTTTGAGGGTGAAGTGACAGATAAAGGAGATAGATATCCAGTGAGGAGACTGAAGACCAGAGATGCAACGTGACTTCCCCAAAGACCTAGAATGTTTGCAAATTATCCTGTGAAAGAAAATGCTTTAAGTCTAAAGAAGCTGAAAGCTCTCCCAGATGGCTAGGAGTTGGTTGAGCCAACACTGGCTGAGTTGGATTAGAACTCACTTTCTGGGAGTCCCTTTGGAAAGAAGAAAGTGAAACTCTGGAGCCCACTTGCAGAATATATCATAAGAAAACTTGTTAAATTTTCAACCTCTTTATAAGCAGAAAGCATAAGCCAAGAACTGTGTGAATGCTACCCTATGAATGCTATGCAGATAAAAGCCTGACTGTCATGTGGGAAAGAGAGTTATGAGAACCTATGCTGCTGGTGATGTAATCAAACTTGGAACATCAACTCTGGAACAAATTTCATTTGCTGGGTTTATGAAAGAAAGCTGGATGTAGGGATGATCATTAAGGATCCTCACTGTGGCTATAGGGGTTGCTCTGGCCAAGGCCACTGTGGCCCCAGTTCTTAGTTTGCCTTTGATTTTGAATTTTAAAGATTGCTGCTTTTTGCCCTTGAACCTCTATCCACTTTCCTGGCAGCAGTTTCCCTGGTAGCGAGGTCCTAGGCCAGATCTGGAACACAGTCTCTACTGGTGATTGCTTTGGTGCTCATCAGGTTCAATTCTTTGTGATTAAAAATAATGTGCCTTTATATCTCGAAAAATAAATAAATGATTTAAAAATACTTGTAATGTTATTGCAAAAAAAAAAAGACATAGAATTTAGAGTTAAGACCTATTTGCAAACTCATTCTAAGAGCTATACCAATGACTTTAACTTTTACTAATAGTCTCACCTAAACATTTCTTTTTCTAGTATGTCAAAAGAAAAGGTTAACAACCACTTGTAAACTTCTGCTAGTTAGCTAAGAACAGCTCCTTTGGAGAAAGAAAATGATGCTTTCAGTGATCAATTCCAAGAAACTCATCAGGCTATAGGTTTTTTTGTTTGTTTTTGTTTAAGAATCAAGTTTTCATAGGAAGAATATAAATACTGTATCTCTCGTTTCCTGGAGTCTTCAAAGGAAAACCCAGGTTTAAGTCTTTGTTTCTCTATGTCTCTACCTTCCTCTGGCAGAAATTCTTGGATGAAGACTGTGCCATCTATCTTTCTTTCTCTTGGGCTCTTCCTTTGCTCCACCTGAATTTTTCCAGCAAAGCTTTGGAAGCTTCCTCTCACATTACAAAATCTTGTGACATGAAGCCCAAATCATCTGTGCTCTAGACATTGGTACAATCTCTTGTACTCCTGTGCTCATCTCTTCTCCTTGGCTACATTTTCTCCTTGGACCACTCTCTTATCATTGTTATGACAAGGAGGCTTGGAGTTCAGGCAAGAATTTATGGAGATTGGAACAAAAGGGGAGGGGGGAGTTCAATCTGTTTGGCTTCAAGATTCCAGACACGTCTTTAGCCAAGCAAAAATATTATACGAGTACAAGTGTAGCCAAACAGGCTTCTGTGCTGAGCTTTCAAATCAAAACCTCATAGTAATTAACTAAGTGCATTTGCCTGAATATTAGTCAAGATGCATCTTTGTCCTTTCTATGCTTTGTGTTGTTCTTTTAAAATAATAATTTGAACATGAATTTTGGCTTTGGTGAAGGATCTTGTGGAGAAAGAGAGGATACAGAATCAGAAAATAGAGGGAATATTGATGAAGGTGGGTCTCTTTATATTTCTTGAGATATAATGGAAAAAGTTGGTGTTGAGCAAACATCCCAGGACATAATTTGGAGATATAAGATTCTAGGCTCAAACAATGTTTTTCTCAGTGTGATCTATTTTAAATACTGTCTGATACCAGTTCTATCATCTTTTATTCAAGGTCTCATCCTACCCCACCTCTAAAGGAATCTAGCCTCATCAATGTTTCCTCTATGGTCGTATTCTACATTCTGTCTTCCTCCACTAGCTTCTTCACTTTAGCCTACAAACACGATGGAATGCTCATTATCTTAAAACAGTGACAAAAGCAAGGCCAATGCTGTGAATTGGGTAATACTGGAATGTGTATTAAGCTAAAGTAACTCATGTGGAAATGGCAGTTCAGGCTGCATAGCAACTTGGGGAGTCAAGAGAATGAAGTGATGAATATGGATATTCAAGAAGCTACATGTTTGAGTAAGCATGAGTTAGAATACTTTTTTGTAAACAAAGCCTTGTGTGTAATCTCCATAGTGTTTTGTAAGTTTGATATCTAAAATATGGAGCCGGGGGCACCTGGGTGGCTCAGTCAGTTGAGCGTCCAACTTCACCTCAGGTCATGGTCTTGCAGCTCATGAGTTCGAGCTCCATGTTGGGCTCTGTGCTAACAAACAGCTCAGAGCCTGGAGCCTGCTTCAGATTTTGTATCTCTCTCTCTCTCTCTCTCTCCCCCTCTCCTGCTCATGCTCTGCCTCTCTCTGTCTCTAAAAATAAATCAATGTTAAAAAAAATTTAATATGGAGTTGGGGTACCCAGGTGCCTCAGTTGGCTTGGGTCATGATCTCATTGTTCATGAGTTCAAGCTCTGCCTTGGGCTCTGTGCTGATGATGCAGACCCGGCTTGGGATGCTCGCTCTCTCTCTCTCTCTCTCTCAAAATAAACAACATTTAAAAAATAAAATAAAATATAGAGTCAAAAAAGGGTACCAACTCCAGAGAGCCATGGGTGCCATTGACTGATGCTTATTTATGTGAGGAACAAGTTATTATCAATAGAGTCATATCAAAGAGGTTATGGCATATGAAGTGATATTTAAGCACCTGAGGTGTTCTGCTAATACCTGTTTAAACCCTGAGGTGTGAGAAGTAGACCAAAATCTAGAGGTCCTTAAAATGGTTCATAAACCACTAGGACCCAGTTGGGAGCATTGCTGCAAGACTAAAGTGTTAAAAGAGCTCAAAAAGTGGAACATCTTCTGGAAAGTGGCTGTGCATCCTCTCTAAGGGAGAAATTCTGTGAGGAGACTAGATTAGCCATTATTAACACAGCTGTATCAAAACATTTTCCTCACAGAATGTGGAATCAGAATCCTTGAGGGTGAAGTCTGAGCATAATATGCTTTTAAGTGTTTATTTATTTATTTTGAGAGAGAGAGCCCATGTGAGCAGAGAGGAGGCAAAGAGAGATTGAGAATCCCAAGCAGGCTCCAAACTGTCAGTGTGGAGTTTGGAGCCTGATGTAGGGCTGGAACACACAAACCTTGAGATCATGTCCTGAGCCAAAACTAAGAGTCGGAAGTTCAACTGACTGAGGCACCCAGGTGCCCCTTAAAAGATTCATCCAGAGACATTTATTTGTGGCTGGCTTAAACCGCTGTTTGGTGGTTGTGGCTACTATGTCAGTCATTTAAAGGGAGTGGAGGAGGTTTGATTTGAAAGTTTATAGTTTTCATAACCCCTTGGATTCACGAAATTCAAATGTTTCCAGACAATCCTCCATCTAACCCAATATATCTTTAGCATACACGTCTATTTCTGTGGAGGCATAATTCCAGATAAAAGGCTACCCAAACAACCAAAACAGCAAATAAGACCATGAAGTTGCAGGGACTTTAATGGTCTGCTTGAACACTGGCATGGAGGAACAGGTGAGGGATTTGGTCTTGGATCTCGTGTTCCAGAATACTCAGGTAGTAGTGATCCTATGAGATCTCTTCCAAGCAGACTGTAAGGGGTTGAATCAGAGCACTCTCAAAGTTCTTCCCATTTACCCTCAACCATAAACTTTGTCCTACAGACACCAATGGCTTATTCCTTCTCATGTGACAGCAGAAGTTTGCTGGCAGAGGATCTCCAAGGGAAGAGCACCTTCTGGACCTTCCGGTGATTGAGAATATGGTGCTTATAAGGCAAGGGTGATTGTAAACTGAAACTTAAAGCCCTGGAAAACCTAGAGTTCATTACATTTGTCACAGAATTAGCTTTCCAGAGGGCTCCTGTCTTGTGTGCTTGTGTGATTAGGGTGCTGAATCCTAGCCGAGAAAAATTGTACAGCCAGGTTGGTTCGTGCCTCCACAAATGTGTCGATTTCAAGGTTGGTTAGGCTCCTGCGACTACTGGTAATTCATCCCAATTTGTCTTCCTTTTTCTATTTCTCACAACCCTGTATCCTAAGAATTCCCTACATGCAATTCAGTGTGTTTTGAAAACATCATTTTTATAAAAGGCTACTTTCTATTCTATCGTATGGTTGTTTCATAATGTATTTAAACATTCTCTTATTGTTGAGCATGGAGGTTGTTTCCAGTTTTTAGCAGTTATGAATAATGTTGCCATGGATATCTTTGTACTAAATCTTGAGGAAGTCTCTTCTTATTTCTTTACAATAGATTCCTACTTGTAGAATTACTAAATGAAAGAGTAGAAATTTAAAGATGTGTGTACATATGTGTATATGTTTATGATATAAATAGCACATGCATATACAAAGAAAAACATCCAGACAAATAGCTCTCATCCAAAATCCCAAGACTCCAAGATTAACACAGTTAACATTTTACTAAATAATCTTTTGAAAATGCTTTATGCATACATTGTCATAAACTTTCTAAAGAAAGGGCTCATTATACATCTTGCCAAATTCCTTCCAGAGGAACATGACAATATGACAATATAAACTCCTACCTGCTATATACGAGCACGTTGATTATTATAATTAAATAAATATGTTAGGAAATAATGCCTCATTATTTTTATTAGAATTTATGTAACTTGAATGAGATTGATGATCATTTTGCATGTTGATTTTCCTGTTATTTTCTCTTACTTTGTAAGAGGGCAAAGTTATTTTAAAATATAAAAAAATGCAAGGAAGAAAATAACAGTTATTCAAGTATCCATCACACAGAATTAGCCCCTGTTTAGATTTTAGTAAAATTTATCTTTTCATAAGTTGTTTGGGTTACATAAGTGTGTTTGAATACATTGCCTCCTTTTAATAAAGAAAGTACATTGTCTTGACTTTGACCTTTCGGTATTTACGTATTTCTTTTCCCTAAGAACTAGCATGTGTTTAAAGGGTCTTATTCCAAAAATTACATTCTGTATCTATATATCTATTATCTCTGTCCATGGAAAGTGTATAATGTGGTCTCGTGTCTGTACTGTTTTTCACCTCTTTTTTTCAGCCAACGTGTTTCTGAACTATCTGTATTGATAATTTTGAGCCACTTCATTCCTTTGAACTACTGAAGTCACAGTGTATGTACATATAGATTTATCCTTTCTCTTAGTGTTAGACATTTAGTTTGTATAATTATTTAAAAAGAAGTCTCAGCCCTGGGTATATGAGAATTTTTTTCCCAATAACTACAATAGCAGTGCTCTGTCAAGCTTCCTTCTGCTCCCTCCTGCTGAGTAGTGGGATCCCTTAATGACAGCTCATTTGAGCCAGTGAAGTCCCATTCTGTTATTAAACCAGTTACACTTCAGTTCTTTAAGACTCAGTAATGTACGTTTTATCACCGTAATCTCATATTCTATTCAAAGCAATATCCCTTCCCACTGCACTCAGACCAGCATGTGGCTCTAAGCATTTAGATTGGGCAGAGGGAGGCAGAGTAGATTGCCCATGAACCCTCATCCTCCACGTTGCCCCCATTTTTCATTTTCCTTCTTCTCTCTCTTGGTATTGGCTAAAAGGAGAGAGGAGGATAAAACACATCATCTGTTTAAGATGGAGATCCTCTCTTGGGTCAATTGTAAGCACTTTCCCAGCTCGCTGATTTCATAGTGGAAAGTGGTAGCAGCCTCTGACAGTAAAGCTCAGGGCAGACCTCTATGGTTTCACACTGCAGCAGTCTGCAGACGGGGCTCCACCTCCTTCCCATCTGTGGCCCTGGACTCTGAGTCTGGTGAGCCAAAGTAGGATCTGCTTTCTAGACTTGCAGGAATGTGGACTGGAGTGGATTGTCCTTGCCCCCAGTGGGCTACCCTTCTGTGCTGTCCATCCATCCCTTGTGTCCCTGGCAGCTGGAGTGGGGACTCTCTGGTGACTAAGCAGATATCTATCCAGAGATAAAATATCAGTCTCCCTTTCTTGTGGACAGTCCCCAGAGATTCTCAGGGCCTTTGTTTTTGTGGGTATGGGAACTGGAAGAACCTCTTCCTCCCAGTTCTTTTTATATGACCATGGGGTGGGAGGGGGTGTCACATGTCTGTTCTACTGACCTGTTGTCTCTGTGTTGGCTCCAGGGGGAGAGGGCTGGCACCCTCTATTGGGTAGTTCTCTGTACTTAGTGCAAGGTGCTTAATGTCTTTGGTTCTCAGTTGTGTACTTTAGTTCTAGGAAAAAAGGAAATATCCTATTTGTATCTCAAAGCATCTCTTTACAATAGTTTCCAAGGTTTTACTGTCCCACATAATGCAGTTCTGAACATCCTTGTGCTACTTTCTTGTACACACATGAGTGCTTGTGATACAAGACATTCAGAAGAGGGTCTGCTGAGTCATAGGGTATGTACATTTTCAGTTTTAGTAGGTGCTACCAAATTGTCTTCTAAAATGGCTCTAACAACTTGCACCCCCATAGCCCTATAAGAGATTATTTCCTAAACACTCATCATAGTTGACATTACAGAATTTTCATCTTATGAATAAAAAGTAATATCTCATTTTTAATTTGCTTTCTTGATTTTTTTTTGCAAAGATGAATGCCTTTTCAGCACCCCCTTTTCTCCTGTTGTAATATCTGGCTTTGGAGAATGTCAATGCTTTGTCATAGTATATTTCATTACCCTCCTAATTTTTAGTAGCCCTTCAGTTAGAATAATTTTTCTAAAATCTAAATCTTAATACAGATTTAGAAATACAGAACACTTTTGCTTAGAAAGTGGTGTTTCCAATTGCCTTCAACATAAATTTTGAACTTTAGCAGGCATGTAAACTCCTATAAGATGCACCCTTGGTATACTTATTCAGTTCATTGATCAACATGGCCTGCCTTACACCCCATGTGTTCCAGGCATACTGAACTACCCTTGGCTAATCATTATTCCATCCCTTCTCTTGCCTCTCTACTTTGACCTGTATGTTTCCTGTTTTCTCAGGAATAGCTCTCTACTCCACAACTTCTATTGCTCTTTGAAGATTCTGCTCATGCATCCTCTCCTCTAGTAACTCCTGTTCCTTCTGTGTGACTTGAGTTTCTCTCAAATACTCTTCTCATAATTTTAACAGTTGCATTATCTCTTTGTGTCTGGGTTATAGTCTAATGACCCTTAATGTCCTGATGGTCAGCATTGTGACTTGCACATAGGATGGCCTGAGGGGGGAAATATTTTACTTGAATGAATAAATAAATGAAGCTAAGACCGAGAAATCATAGTTATAATGTCATGAACTGTCTGAAAGAAATATACATTTATTTGAAGTGGTTGAGAATTTAATTATACTTTAAACAGTGAACTCTAGTTCTCTCAACTAGAGAAGTTGAGAGAATGGATCAAGAATTGAGGCATAGAATTGGGTAAGAATTAGTGATTTTAGAAATGAATTGCTTTAAGTGATGGTATTTTACAGTGGAGTTTTCTCCTAGGATGTGAACAAATAGGTATCAAACACCAAAGTAAGCATAACAATTTATAGTGGAGAATTCACAGGAAGGCGTGTTTGAAAAGAGGTTAGATGGTTATGACAGTTCTCAGATCCTCATTCACAACAAGCAGATTTAAACGAACTGAGGATTTAAATAAAAAAGACGTTGTAAAGAGGATTTTGGAAAAGGTTGCTGGTGGACACTGAGCTCTCCTACCCATCTCAAGGGAAGGGGTAGATTGTACCTGTCCTTCACCTTGTGACCAAGAAAGGGGCTTCACCAGGACCACTCAGAGTTAACACACACACACACTGGTCTGGTGTCTGATTCCTGGCTGAGCAATGGATAGTGTAAGACATAGCCTTATTAGCTATATACAAGAGACATAGAAGTGGCTGCACTGAGTTTGTACTCCCAACATAGATCAGGGGAAGAATGCATGACTATTTCTCATGGACCAGTGATGGGTAAGATAAAGCAGGGGAAGAGTCAGAGGGTTGCCTGGAGGTGCAAATAATCATCAGCAGTGATGAACTGAAGGTATCACCCAATTTTCAGAGGGTAAAAATAGAATAGGTGACCAGACCAACTAGAACAGAGATCAAGGGAACTGCAGGTGGCAACTCATAGATTCCCTGAGAGCACCATGGGAGAAATAGTCAGTTCAGACATCTGCCAGGTCTGGAGAAAAGCCATTGTTCCAGTAAAAACTTTCCTTAACTCTTTCCCTCTCTTTATGCCTCATGTTTCAACCCAAAGAGGTCAGAAACTTTAGTTAACAGATGGTGTTGAAGGATAAAACAGTGGTGGGAAAAGAGACCAGAGGCCAGCCTTCTTCCCTTGTGCCAGGCTTTCATAGAGATGAGGGGGAAAGAAGGGGTTGGGGAGATAGCAGTAGCCTTAATTTTTTTTAAGATATGTGTTTCCTTTATTTTTTAATATAATTTATTGTCAAATTGGCTAACATACAGTGTGTACAGTATGCTTTTGGTTTTGGGAGTAGATTCCCATGGTTTATCGCTTACATACAACACCCAGTGCTCATCCCAACAAGTGCCCTCCTCAATGCCCATCACCCATTAGAAATATGGAATGCTTCATGAATTTGCATGTTATCCTTGCACAGGGGCCATGCTGACCTTCTCTGTATCGTTCCAATTCTGGTATGTGTGCTGCTGAAGTGAGCATGAGCAGAAGCCTTAATTTTACAGACATTTGCAATTTTGAACACACAAAGTGGACATTTCCATTCTGAAGTTGAAACAATATTTTATCACTGAAAAATTATTAAGAATGTCTGAGATGTGCCTGAATTTTCTATAGGGGTGGGAGAAGACAAACCCTCACTAAATAAATGGGTAAAAACAATGAAAGGTGACATAAAATGGCTTTGTAATTTCATTCCAAGATTCATGCTTGTTCAACGTGATGATAACATTTTACCTGGAGCTTGGTGAGCATTTGTACTGTGGCAGCTACTGAAAGTCTCTGTGCCAGGGTAAACTATTTAAATAATTTACATGTTAAATCATTTCTATTATATTTTATAGACATTCAAGATTACTCTTGAATTTCCTCCTAGATATCAATGCTCAGGTTCTTCAATTCTTGCCTCTGTCTTCTGAACCTCTGTGGTCAGTCTTAATACGTGAGAAATTGCACATGTGGTGAGCCTAACTCAGATAAGCTGGAATAGATTTTCATACTCTCCAGTTCTGGCCTCCTGGATAGAATCAATACTATTGATCATAGTGGCTGCGTTGGCCAGACAGCCACTACCCTGAGAAAAGCATCTCATCAGTCTGCTGGTGAAAATTCACAGGAAGACATGGAAACATTTTTCAGAGAGTGAGAATGATGTATTCTGTGCAGGCCAGGTTAGCAAATTCATAGAATTAAGGGGAGTATGCTCTTCATAGTTTTCTCTGTTTTGAGCATTGACACTGATATTAGGGATACTCTTTTTTTTAATTAAAAAAACTATTTTTTAATTTTTTAATGTTTATTCTTGACAGAGAGAGAGAGAGAGTGTGTGTGTGTGTGTGTGTGTGTGTGTGTGTGAGTAGGGGAGGATCAGAGAGAGAGGGAGACACAGAATGTGAAGCAGGCTCCAGGCTCTGAGCTTTCAGCACAGAGCCCGATGTGGAGCTCAAACTCACTAACTGGGAGATCATGACCTGAGCCAAAGTCAGACACTTAATCGACCTAGCCACCTGGGTGCCCCAATATTAGGGGTATTCTGTATTCAGTTTGGTATAAAATTATTGCTGATTTTCAAAAGAAATGAAGATTACTCTATTTTTAGAGTATTTTTAGTTGTAGCAGTCAGAGTTCAATCTGAAATACAGGCAGTCTGAGTATTCTGTAAGGAATTTGTTATAGGAATTATATCTTTATATATTGGAGAGAGGAACTAGAGATTTAAGGATTGGAAAGGGGAGTTAAATGCTCAGAGAGAGGTCATGAACCATCCTAGGAACAAGGGAGTGAGTTAGAGCTTAAAGGGAAATCCAGAGGTTCCGTGTGCCTCAGAAGATGTGCCCTTGGGGCACCTGGGTCGCTCAGTCAGTTGAGCATCTGACTTCAGCTCAGGTCATGACCTCACAGTTCAGGAGTTTGAGCCCCGCATCAGGCTCTGTGCTGACAGCTCAGAGCCTGGAGCCTACTTCGGATTCTGTGTCTCCCTCTCTTTCTGCCCCTCCTCTGCTTGTGCTCTGTCTCTCTCTCAAAAATAAATAAATATTAAAAAAAAAAGAAGATGTGCCCTTGTCTATGGAAGGTCACAGAAACTGTGACCCTCAGCTCTGTGACTTTGCAATAAAGCATCTGGTGGTGGGCCTGGGGTGCTGTTAGTTAGGAAGATCAGCAGGTGGGAATGAGAGCTGGGTGCTAAGCAGGTAAGAGCTTGGACCGGTTGGGATCTCCTGGGAGCTCTGTACCTATCCGCAACATCTCTGACCTCTTAGAATGATGGTTGCTGCTTCTGCCTCCAAAATCTCATACTACTTGATTTTTGACAAACTCTAACCCAGAATTACATAGAAAAGGAGAGTCTGGAAAACAGTTCTCAGCATAACCAGGTTGACAATAGATCAACCCACCAGTCAACCCCTTGCCCAGCTGGCATACATATACACCTCCTTTACCTATATTAAACTTCCCAATAAGGACAATAGCAAAGTGAGGCTTCTGCCTAACATGATCTAATCATCCCCTTGTAAAATCGTAGACACACTAACATTCCCTCCAAGGGAAAATAAATAAACTCTCACTTTAACTGTTTTTGGGGTGATATTTATTCCTCTTCTGATGAAGTCACACTCCCCCTTGACATCCTGTTACTTAAATGCTGAGTTATAAGGTTGACTTATGGAATGGGAAAAAGAGAACTGACAAAGGAGGAAAAAACAAAAAGGGTCAATTAACACCTTTATACAGATATATTCACATCAAAATAAGAAGTATTCATTTATAGCTACTATGGTTTGTTTTTCTTCAGTTGTTTATAAGACCACAGCTGGTGGTTATAGCTTCTTTCTTTTAATACCTGTTTGATACTCCTTTTACCCTCAGCAAGCACTTCAGCTGGTCCTGGTGTTTAAGAAGTGAATAAAGTATGCCAAAACTGGCCGCTGGGGCTAAAACAAACTCTGGTCTCTAGCTTAGAGACCCCTACTCCATGTTCTTCTTGGAGTTTGCTGCACGCACAAAAACCCCCACAGATATGGAAGCTGACAACTATAAATTACCCTCCCCACTTGCATTTGGCACTCAGATCTTTGGTGAAACGGTCTTCTCTGAGCCCACACGTATTAAATAAATTTCCAATCCACCAAGATCTCCGAGTGCCTCTTGGTTTTTCTGCCAGGGTTCCAGCCTGGTTCTGTAACACTGGTTCCTTTGTATCAAGGTGACCAAAACCTTCATTTCTGTATGGGGTTGTTTTAGTTTTCCACTAACTTTGACCACAGGCCATGGAACAACTAAGAGGTGCCCCAGAGGATCTCCTGCATTCCAGACATGCTCCTCTCTGCTCCTATTGTATTGGAAGCAATTTAATTTATCTTTGTCAGAGAATAAATAGGATAAATCACCCAGATGTATAGTAACCGTATCTTTACCCATTGTTTCATTTGCTCAGGTAGATCTAAGTGACCACATGGCAGTTTCAACTTTATTTTAATGGCATAATTATGTTCCCAGTGGAAACCTTTTTCTCTTGGGAATGAAGACTTGTAAATAAGCCTTTTTTCTCTTGGGAATGAAGATTTGTAAATAAGCAGAGCACAACATTATGAGGTTGGGGAAATTTTTGGCTAGGTGATCACTCGGAGAAATGTGTGTGACCACTCTGGAATCTACCTCTTGAATCCCTGATCTGTGAATGAACGATGGCATTGTATGTATATTGGTTGCAAATAAAGGGTACTTACCATGTCTTTGAGGTGATCAACCCAACGTTTGTAAGGTGTTGCCTTCCAACTAGTGCACTGAGTCTGCAAAAGTGCATTCTACAATTTGGCTACTTCAGGGTGTTAGGGAACATGATGATACCAGTAGACTGTGAGTGTGAGGCTGTTGCTGCACTGGTCAGATTTCTGTTAGAAGCAATGTTATGTGATATGAGCGAGCAATCATGGACCCTGCAAACTACATCATGATACAGCAATTAGGAGTTGATATAACCGTATAACCATGGGGTAGGACAATGAATGGGACTAGCCTTGCCAGATAAAAGTAAATTGGTTTTGGTGGTTCTATACAAAGCATTCATCAGGACAATGGCTGGATACCAGGTGCCATGGATGTGTTGACTTACTCCATCAGCTGCAACTGCAGTTCTCACTAAATTAAGTTTACAATAATCCTCTGACATTTTTAGAAGATTGCTCTGTCTTCTGTATAGGCTAGATAGGAAGGTGGACTAGGCATGTGGTAGGAATCACCACTCTTTATTTTCTGAGGCCTTGAGGGTGACAGTAATATTTGCAATCTCTCCAAGAATTCAGTATTGCTTTGGCTTATTATTTTGGTAAGTAGAGTCAATTCTAGTGGCTTCCAGGTGACCTCTCCTACAAGAATTGCCCTCATGTTATGTGTCTGGAAACCAATGTGGAGACTCTGCAGTTTGAGTATGTGTACTAACTTTAAATTTTGGAGCAGAGGAGATAGGCACAGATTGGGTTTGGGGGCCCCTGCACCCACTATGAGATAGACCTGGGTCAAAACTTCATAAGCACAGGGCCTCCTTAAGCCTGTAATCTGACTGGTAGATCACAGTGACATTTTAGGTCACCAGAAATTAGTGTCAGTTCAAAGATATTGCCCAATAAGTCATCTTGGTAAATGGTCACTGGTCACACTGGAGAAAACCAGGAGAAGGATTTGAGGTATAAATCTTTAGCAGTGCCATAGATTCCTTTCTTAAGGGGACCTGGATTCCTCTTTACTCAAGTGACTAGGTCTGTAAACTGGCTCAAGTCTGAGAATTAGTTGGGGGCTGTCTTTTGACCATTCAAGACAGATCTCATTTTGATCTAGAAATTTTTTTTTCATTTACATGAGTCAAAACTCTAATTTTTTCTGCCCTTCTATTTTAGTCCCTAGGGCAATATGATAAATTTGTCAACATCAATGATCTTTGTGGCTTCAACCATTCTGATTGCTGCTTTGGCTCTAAGCATTCAATGTAAATTGGAACAATCATGCAATTTGTTTTATGTGCAAGTGGCTCCTTTTCACGGGTTGTATTTTGCACCTGGCTAGGTCATGGCAGGAATTGGGCCTGGAAGCAATGACAGGTGGTGGGAGAAGGTCTTGAGGAGGACCAGCAGTGCCCTATAAGTAACTACCTCAGGAGAATTCAATTCAGAAGGTTCTTCAGACAAGGGAGCAGTCTGCTTCTATTGGAAAAGGAAGCTCAGCAGAATTTTCAGGGTATGATGTGCTCAGCTTCATTAGAATCTGCCCATTAAATCCCTCCATCCTTATTTTCAAGATCCTACCTCTAAATTTAACATAAAAAGCTATGCAGTTGTGGATTCAATCTGCATTGTATTTAAGTCACCCACAGGATTCGACTTTTTGTCTGATTTTCAGAAATCTTGTGCCTATGGTTACAGGAGACAAGGTTTTCTTTTAAGGCAGTTATAAAAACTTTCTAATTTTGGGGGGCACCTGGGTGGCTTAGTCGGCTAAGCATCTGCCTTTGGCTCAGGTCATGATTTCACGGTTCATGAGTTCAAGTCCCACATCAGGCTCTGTGCTAACAGCTCAGAGCCTGGAGTCTGCTTAGGATTCTGTGTCTCCCTCTCTTTCTGGACCTCCCCTGTTTGTGCTCTCTTTCTCTCTCTCAAAAATAAATAAAAATTAAAATTTTTAAAAAAGAAATCTATGAATGTGTTTGCTCTTCATGGCTACTCTCTTTGAATTTTCAGCAAGGCATCTGAGAGGGTGGGCCTTGGATTTCTTTTGGTGAACAGATATATTATCTGTTAGTATGTAACAAATTATCACAAACTTACAGGTTTAAAACAACACACATTTATTATCTCACAGTTTTCGTGGGTCAGGGTTCAGGACACACGTTAGCCTGGTCGTCTTCTTAGGGTCTCACAAGTCTGCCGCCAAGGTGTCCGAGAGGGCTGGGGTCTCATCTGAAGCTTAGGGTCTCTTCCAAGTTCATGTGATTGTTGGCAGAAATCTTTTCTTTGCTGCTGTAGACCTCAGGGAAGCTTTGTTGTCAAGGCTGGTAGGAATGAGCCTCTCTGACACTTAACCTTCTTTTAAAAATTCTGATGATTAGGTCAAGCCCACCCCAGATAAGCTTGCTTTTGATTAACTCAAAGTCAACTGATAGGAACTTAGCTGTGGGAATGATACCCTATTATTTTTAGTTTCCCCCACACTCAAGGGCAGGGTATTACACAAGGAGGGTATACCAGGGAGCAAAAACCTTGGGGCTTCCTTATACCTCTGCCTACCACAGCTGGGGTGGCAGCTGAGAAAATATCTGGGAAGACTGGAACCTGCCAGTACCTCTGTATCTGTCTCTCATTACCTTTAGCCAATGACCAACTACAAAGGGTAATAATCATGCCACTTATCCCTCACCCAAATCATGCAACTTCCTCTGACTGACCCAGAACCTTACAGGAAAGTAAGTTTTGGAAAATGCATTTCCCAGTGCAACCAAGCTGATAAAAAAAAAAAAAATAAAACAATCTAGCACCACCGGGGTGGAGAAAATGGATTAACTTGCACTGAGCAGGGCACACCTACTTCCCAGAGAATCCAGCATGTATAACAAAATATAATCACTGTTTTCGTATGAAGAGGTCTTCTTCCTGTCCTGCTGATAGAGCCAGTCCACCTGAGTTGCCTTTTAGTGACACGAAACCAGCCATTTTCTATTTGTTCCAAATACAAAGAATGGTGTTTTCTACTCTTATGACACAGCTAAATCAGAATGGATATCTTTCTACAATGGAATTTTAAAGGAGCCGCATTTTTCTATTTCATGCAATTTAAATGAACATTTGGTGGTAAGAGAAGATGAGATTATTCGCAAAATTGAATATCAGCCTTTGTCTCCATAGTGACTTTCTCCAAGGAACTCAGGTGACTGTATCTCTTATGCTTATTATCATGTATAAGAAAGTGCACGTTACAGCTACATTATCATTTTATAGTTGGAGAAACAGGATTTTGATTAAATGAAACAACCTATAAAATCAGAACAAATTAGAAAATGCCAACAGATCCAAGGACTTTCAAAGAAATTAATCTAATTTGGAAAAAATAAATTAGCACTTGATTGGAGAGAAATATCAGAAATTGGACATAAGGCAAAAAGCATAGACCAGGACTCAGGAGGTTTTACCATAAATTTCTTGTGGGACCTTCATTAAGTTGCTTCAGATTTCTGTGCCTTATCTCTCTGCTCATCTGAGATTTTTGCATCCCCCGAGCTGAAGACAGTGCCTGATATGTTGTCTGTGCTTCAAGCCTGTTGAATCATTCAATCAATCACCCAATCAATAGCTCAAAAATTCGTGGAAACATTAGAATTAATTTTTGCCCAGCTTTGATACTCTGATTCCGTTACCTCGTATGTCTGATTTAATGGTTAGACTTTCATTGATCTCGGTGATTTTTTTTTCCCAGTACTTGAACAAAAGGCAGAGCTTCTCAGCTGGATCTATCAGATCGGTGCTACTTTACATCCTAGAATTCCTTATATTTTGATAGATTGTGTATACTGTGGAAATCCCTAGATACCATATCAATTCTACAATTATTGGGCAAAATGACAAGGTACAGAAACTCCCACTACTTGCCTTTCTATTCCTACTCTTAGATAGCTATAAAAAGTTATAAAACCAATGCACCTCAGCTCTTCATAGATTGCTCTCTACTGAGTCCTCATGGCTGCTTGATAATCATGTTGTCCTCTTAAGATTCTACTCAACTCCCCTAGAATATATCTTCTGCAGATTCTACTCCAATGTCTATGCTCATCTACCACTCACTTTTTTTTTTAATTTTAATTCCAGTGTAGTTAACGGTAGTGTTATGTTAGTTTAAGGTATACAACATAGTGATTCAATAATTCCATATATTACCCAGTGTTCATCAAGGTAAGTGTACTCTTAATCCCCTTCACCTACTTCACCCATTTCCTCACCCACCTCCCTTCTAATAACCATATGTTTGTTCTCTGTAATTAAGAGTCTGTTTTGGGAGGTTTGTCTCTTTTTTCCCCCCTTTGTTGGTTTGTTTTGTTTCTTAAATTTCACATGAGTGAAGTCACATGCTATTTGTCTTTCTCTGACTGAATTTTTTTGTATAGTGTTATACTCTCTAGATCTACCCATGTTGTTGAAAATGGCAAGATTTCATTCTTTTTTATGGCAAAATAATATTCCATTGTGTGTGTGTGTTTCTATCTATTTATCTACCTATATCTGTATATCACTATTTCTCACATCTTTATCCATTCATCTATCAATGGACACTTGGGTTGCATCCATAATTCGACTGTTGTAAGTAATGCTTCTATAAACAGGGGTTCATATATCCTTTTAAATTAGTGTTTTCATATTCTATAGGTAAATACCCTGTAGTGTGATTACTGGATCATATGGTAGTTCTATTTTTAATTTTTTGAGGAACTTCTGTACTATGGTTTCAGGTTTCACATTTAGGTCCTGAATCCATTTTTGGTTTGTTTTTGTGTATGATGTAAGAAAGTGGTCCAGTTACAGTCCTTTGCATGTAGCTGTCCAGTTTTTCTCAGCACCATTTGTTGAAGAGATTATCTTTTCCCCATTGAATATTCTTGCCTCCTCTGTTGAACATTAATTGACCATATAATTGTGGTTTATTTCTGGGATTTCTATTCTATTCCATTGATCTATGTGTCTGTTTTTGTACCAGTACCATACTGTTTTGATTACTACAACTTTGTAGTATAATGCAAAGTCTGGAATTATGATACCTCCAGCTTTGTTTTTCTTTATCAAGATTGCTTTGGCTATTAGGGGTATTTTGTGGTTACATACAAATTTTAGAATTATTTTTTCTAGTTCTGTGAAAAATGCTGTTGGTATTTTGATAGGGATTGTATTAAATCTGCAGATTATTTTGGGTAGTATAATTAACAATATTTGTTCTTCCAATCCATGAACATGGATTGTCTTCATTTGTGTTGTCTTCAGTTTCTTTCATCAGTGTTTTATAGTTTTCAGAGTATAGGTCTTTCACCTCTTTGATTAACTTTATTCCTAGGTAGTTTATTATTTTTGGTGTAATTTAAAATGGGATTGTTTTCTTAATTTCTCTTTCTGATGCTTCATTATTGAAATACAACTTATTTCTCTACATTGATTTTGCGTCCTGTGACCTTACTAAATTCATTTATCAGTTCCAGTAGTTTTTTGGTAGTCTTTAGGGTTTTCTACATATAGTATGTTATCTGCAAATAGTAAATCTTTTACTACTTCCTTACCAATTTGGATGCCTTTTATTCCTTATTCTTGTCTGATTGCTGTGGCCAGGACTTCCAGTACTATGTTGAATAAAAGTGGTGAGAGTGGGCATCCTTGATTTTTTTCTGACTTAAAGGAAAAGCTCTCAGATTTTCACCATTGAGCACGTTAGATGTGGGTTTTTCATATAAGGCCTTTATTATGTTGAGGCATGTTCCCTCTAAACCTACTTTGTTGAGGGTTTTTATCATGAATGTATGTTGATTTTTTCACATGTCTTCTTTGCATCTATTGAGATGATCATTAGATTTTTATCTTTTCTCTTACTGATGTACTGTATCACACTGATTGATTTGCAAATATTGAACCGTCCTTACATCCCAGGAATAAATCCCACTTGATCATGGAGAATGATTTTTTTAATGTATTGTTGGATTTTTTTTTTTTTTTGCTAATATTTTGTTGAGGATTTTTGCATCTATGTTCATCAGAGATGTTGGCCTGTAGTTCTCTTTTTCTGTGGTGTTATCTGTTTTGGGTGTTAGGGTAATGCTGGCCTCATAAGATGAATTTGGCAGTTTTTCTTCATCTTCTATATTTTGGAATAGTTTCAGAAGAATAGGTACTAACTATTCTTTAAATGTTTGGTAGAATTTATCTGTGAAGCAGTTGGTTCCTGGAGTTTTGTTTTTGGGGAGTTTTAAGATTGCTGATTCAATTTCCTTGCTGGTAATTGGTCTGTTCAAATATTCTATCATCCTGATTGAGTTTTGGGAGGTTCTATATTTCTAGGAATTTATCCAGTTCTTCTAGTTTGTCCAACTTGTTGGCATATAATTTTTTCATAATATTCTCTTAAAATATTTATAAAATGTATTTATTTATTTTGAGAGGGAGAGAGAGAGGATGGGAGGGGCAGAGAGAGAGAGAATACCAAGCAGGCTCCACACTGTCAGCGCAGAGACTCAGAGCTCAAATCCATAAAGTATGAGATCATGACTTGAGCCAAAACCAAGTTGATGCTTAAACGATTGAGCCACCCAGGTGCCACTCTTTTAAAATCTTTTAATTCTGTGGTGACAGTTGTTGTTATTTCTCTTCTTTCATTTCTGATTGTGTTTATTTGAGTCCTCTCTTTTGATGAGTTTTGATGAGTCTGGCTTAAAGGTTTATCAATTTTATTGGTCTTTTTAAGGAACTGGCTCCTGGTTTCATTGATCTGTTCTATTTATTTCTGCTCTACTCTTTATTGTTTCCTTCAGTCTACTGGTATTGGGTCTTGTTTATTCTTCTTTTTCTATCTCTTTTATGGGTAAGGTTAGGTTGCTAGAGATTCTTCTTGTTTCTTGAGGTACACCTGTATTACTATAAACTTCCCACTTAGAACCACATTTGTCGTTGATTTGGGACCATTGTGGTTTCATTTTCATTTGTCTGCATGCTTTTTTTTAATTTCCTCTGATTTATTGGTTGATGTATTCATTGTTTAGAAGCATGTTTTCTAACCTCCATGTATTTGTGCTCTTTCCAGATTTTTTTTCTTGTGGTTGATTTCTAGTTTCATAGCTTTAAAATCAAAAAAGATGCATGGTATGACTTTGGTCTTTTTGAATTTGTTGAGACATGTTTTGTAGCATAAGATGTGATCTATTCTAGAGAATGTTCCACGTGCATTTGAAAAGAACATGTATTCTTCTGTTTTAAGATGGAATATTCTCAAAAATCAGTTAAATCCATTTGGTCCAATGTGTCACCAAAGCCACTGTTTCATTGTTGATTTTTTATTTGAATGAACTGTCCATTGATGTAAATGGAGTGCTAAAGTCCCCTACTATTATTGTATTACTATTGATTCCTCTTTTATGTTTATTATTAACTGCTTTATGTATTTGGGTGCTTTCGTGTTGGGTGCATAAATATTTATCATTGTTATATCTTCTTGTTGGATTGTTCCATTTATGATTATATAGTATCTTTCTTTGTCTCATTATAGTGTTTGTTTTGAAGTCTATTTTGTCTTATATATGTGTTGATATCCCAACTTTCTTTTTCCCTCCATTTGCATGATAAATGCTTTTTTTTTTTTTTTGAGAGAGAATGAGAGTGTGTGCTCATGCACGTGATTAGGAGATAGAGGGACAGAGAGACTCTTAAGCAGTCTCTATAACCAGCCTGGAGCCTGACGTGGGCTCTATCTCATGACTGTGAGATCATGACCTAAGCTGAAATCAAGAGTTGGATGCTTAACTGACTGAGCCATTTAGGTGCCCCTCAATCCCTTTACTTTAAATCTATAGGTGTCATTAGGACTGAAATGAATTTCTTGTAGGCAGCATATAGATGAGTCTTGTTTCGTATCCATTACATCGCCCTATGTCTTTTGATTAGAGCATTTAGTCCATTTACATTCAAAGTAATTATTGATAAGTATGTACTTATTGCTATTTTGTTACTTGTTTTATGATTGTTTTTGTAGTTTTTCTTTGTTCCTTTATTCTCTTGCTCCTTTCTCTCATGATAATTTGGCTTTTTAAATGATATACTTGGATTCTTTTCTCTTTATTTTTTTGCATGTCTATTACTGGTTTTTGATTTGAGGTTACCATTAGGTTTGTATATAACATCTTCTGCATATAGCAGTCTGTATATAGGCTGATATTCGCTTAAGTTTGAATCCATTCTTTATTCCTCTTCCCCCTGCATGCTTTAGGTAAATAATGTCCTCTTAGTTTGTGACTCCCTTGACTGATTTTTACAGATACATTTTTACTGCTTTTGTGCTTCCTACTTTCTTTACTTTTGCTTATGGTCTTTCCTTCAAAGAGTTCCCTTTAACAATTATTGCAGGGCTGGTTTAGTGGTTATGAATGCCTTTCACTTATGTTGGTCTGGTAAACTCTACCTCTCCTTGTATTCTGAATGATAGCCTTGCTGTATAGAGTATTTGTGGTTGCAGATTTTTTTTCCCCTTAGGCACTGTGAATGTATCATGCCACTCCCTTCTGGTTTTCAAAGTTTCTGCTGAAAATATCAGTTGATAGCCTTATGGGGTTTCCCTTGTATGTAACTATTTTCTCTTGCTGCTTTTAAAATTATCTCGTTATCACTACTTTTTGCCATTTTAATTACTACATGTCTTGGTGTGGTTCTCCTTGGGTTGATTTTGTTGGGGGATCTCGGGGCCTCCTGGATCCGGGTTTCTGTTTCCTTCCCCAGATTTGGGAAGCTTTCAGATATTATTTCTTGAAATATATTTTCCATCCCCCTTTCTTTTCTTTTGGAATCCCTATAATGTGAATGTTATTAGCCTGGATGGTGTCACTGAGTTCCAGAAGTCTATTCTCATTTTGCATATTTTTTTTTCTCTCACTTGCTCAGCTTGATTGCTTTCCATTACTCTGTCCTCCACGTCACTGATTTGTTTTTCTGCTTCTTCTGGTCTCCTATTTATTCCATCTAGTATAAATTTCATTTATTGTGTTCTTCATCTCTGGTTGGTTCTTTATCTCTTTGTTAGTGGTCTCACTGATGTCTTCTACTCTTTTCTCAACTCCGGTATCTTTATGATTACTTTAAAATTTTTTAAATGTTTATTTATTTATTTTTTAATTAAACAGAATTCTGTTCCCTATCTTATTATTTATTTATTTTTGAGAAAGAAAGAGAGCACACGTGGGGGAGGGCCAGAGAGAGGGGAGACACAGAATCCAAAGCAGGCTCCAGGGTCTGAGCTGTCAGCACAGAGCCTGATGCAGGGCTTGAACTCATGAACCATGAGACCATGACCTGAATCGAAGTCAGATGCTTAACTGACTGAGCCACCCAGGCACCCCTATGATAATTACTTTAAATTATTCATCAGGCATATTGCTTATCTCTGTTTTGCTTGGGTCTCTTGCTGTGGTTTGGTCCCATTCTTTTACTTGGTATATATTCCTCTGTCTCATTTTGTGTAACTGTTTCTCTGTGTTAGGCAAGTCAGTTATATGTCCTGCTTCTGATAGTGTCCTTATGAAGAAGAGATCCTGTAGTGTCCTGCACTGTAATGTCCCCTGTTTACTGGACCTGGTACTTCAGAAGTGTCTCCTATGTGTGCTGTGTGTATCCTAACATTGTGGCTGAAACTTTTTCTTCAGTTCCATCATCTGCAGTAGCTCTCTTTTCCTGCTATGGGCAGTGTCTGGTCCCTGTACTGTTAGTGGGTCAGTGTGCAGCTGCCTCAGGCTTGAGTTGAGTCAGATCAGGTGTCTGGCAAAGTGCAGCAGCACCAAACTGCAGTGTGCTTTCCCTGTGTTGTCCCCTAAGCAGCTTTCATTGGTGGGCTGACATGTAGTCAGACCAGTTGTCTGCTCCAAGCCCACTGCTAGGACTAAAAGTCTGACTGGTGTGTGTGGTTTTCTCTCTCCCCAGGGCAGGAACCTCTTTGGAGTGGTGCTGGCCCATGTTGGGGCTGCTTGCATACTGCCAGGCTTGTGGTACTGCTTTGGATGGGCTCCAGACAAAAGTGTAGTTGAGGGGTGGTCCCCCAATGTGTGTGGAGGCAGGACATGCAGTGTTTTCCAGGTTTGTGCACAGCCAGTTCTCTAGAGGATGGGACCTGCAACACAGGGACTGACGCAGGCCTGGCTGTAGGGGGTGGGGTGGTGGGACAGTGTTGTTAGCAAGTTAGGCAACAAGAATCAGTGCTATGCTGGTTCCTGAGGTGTCTATGTATTTATGCTGGGGTGGGGGTCGGGGGGAAGGGGGAAATGGCTCCTGCCAGCTCCTTTGTTTCTGGAGGAGTCTTCCCATAATCTGTGTCCCTCCAGGACACCTCTGAGATGAATAAACAACTGTTTCTCCCATATGCCCCAGGCATTTTTCAAACTGTTGCTTCTATACTGTTTCTCTGTGGGCTGTTGTGCATTCTCTTCAAGGGCAGGGACTCAGTTTTCTCTTGCCCACCCAACTCTCCCTGAGTGGAGCCACTAATTTTTTACATTCTGAGTTTTAAGTCATGCTGGTTTTAAGAACCAAATGTTATGGTGGTTTGTCTTCCCTGTCTGGGGTCCCCAGTGTGAGGGTCTGTTTCTCTCCCCTTTGCATCCTCGGGTCCCTCCCTCCTGTGGATAATCTTACTGGTCCATTTAGCTCCCCACCACATTTCTATTCTTCCTACCCTCTTTGATGTGGGCTCTTCTCTACATTTAATTGTGGACTTTGTTCTGCCAGTCTTTGAGTTACTTTCTGGGGTATTTACACTGAAGTGAGTGTTACCTAGTTGTATCAGTGGGGCAAGGTAAACTTAGGGTCCTCCTACTCCGCCATCTTCCCAGCAACACTCATCACTCACATGTTACTAAAAGGATCTTCCCTTTTCTCCTTACACTCTTCCCTTATTGTTTTCCTCATCATCCTGCTTAAATTAACTCCAAAATCGTGCTAAAATGTTTTTTCTCAATTTATTTTTTGCTCATCTTACTTTCTCAGCTTCAAATAACACATCAATGCAAATGATGCCAAGATCTGAGTACTAGATACAAATTTATTTCCTAATTTGAATCCTACTTTTCTAGATATGTATAGATATTTTACCTGAATTTTCTTCCGTGTCTTTAAAATCAACAGGTTTTAAACGGAAATGATCAGTTTTTCTTTGGTTCTCCCACTAATGCAAATGGAATCATTGTTCTTTCTATCACTTGGGTTTGAAAACTTGGTGTCATTCTGGACCCTTTTCCATGTCCCTTTATTTCAAAATGTTGTCAAGTTCTGTTACTTCTGGCTTAATCCAGGCTGGTTGTGCTGTAAGGCATTCTGGGACCACTTTATCGTGGAATATGGAAGATAGAAGGAAGGTGGGACTAAATGGAGTCACTGTTGGAGAATCTGACCCAGCTTTACAGAGCTGGCTTCATTGGAAGGAGTCTAAGGGACCATCTCTATGGTCCCTTATTAGGTGTTACTATAGGGTGTGATAAACTCAGGCTTATTGAGATCACTCTTGATACTCAGAATGTCTAACTAGAAGATAGCAAAACTCTGAGGGCATAAACAATTCTTGAAGTCAATTACAAAACTGAGGGCACAGTCCTAGAACTCTATTGTTAGGGGACTGGTCCAGCTACACAGTGACCAGGGCTCTGCTAATGCATGTTTATCCTATTAACCTTCCTAAAACAGAGCTTCCATCGTGTTAACTGCCTGGTAAAAAATCTTCAGAGGCATCACATTTTCAACAAAATGGTATCCAAACCTTTCTGTCGAGCTTTTAAAGTTCTCCATCATTTTAGTACCAACATCCCTTTTCTGGCTAACTGTTCACATTCTGCCAATTGAACCTTGGATTACTTCCCAGCACCTACTACAGAAAATAAAATAATCAAGTATACCAAATGGTGATCGTTTCAAGGAAAAATGAAGGAAATTTAGGTGATGGAGAGTGAGGTGGGTTGGAGTATGTACCTTATTTTGGAGAGTGTTTAGGGAAAGCTACTTGAATAAGGTAACATTTAATAAGAGCATGTAGATGCTCTGAGGTGGAAACATGCTTGCTGTGCTCTAGGAGCACATAGGAGGCCACAAGAACTAGAGTGTAGTGAGCGAGATAAAGGTATACTAGCTCATGTAAGGCCTTTTAAACATGGTGACCCTAAGCCTTCCAACACTCCTAATCTATGATTGTCTTCCAAGAAAAATGATGCCCTTTTAGTGCTTGATCATGTCCTGGTTTGGGTAGTTCTTACATATGTCTAGTGTTCTTTGGTAAATATAGAGATATCATTACCTACTTACAGGGAAAGTTACAAGATTGTATGAAGGGACTCATTACTTCTTTCAACAAATACTTATAGAGAAATTACTATATGTTTACTATTGGTAGATACAAAGGTGATTAAGAATTGGTTACAGCCCTCAAGGAATTTGTAATATATATGACAACCAAAAATATTTTAGTAAGTGTGATGTATTAAAGGTGATGATTGCATGTAAAAGGTATAAAAATAATACAGGGTGGTTGACTCTTCTGGAGGTTTGGGCATATTCTGTTAAAGGCTTCATGCAGGCGATTACATGTCTATGGAACTTTACAGGATAAATGCGAGTTTGACAGTCAAAGGATGGGAGAAGATCCAGGCAGAGAACATCACAAATACAGAGTCAAATGATAAGAAATAGTCTGTTTTATTTAAGGACAAATGGGTGAGTGATATTTTAAGAAACTCGGATGGAGGAAAGCTGAGTTCTAAGAAATGAAGCAGGAGAAAGAGGTAGGGGCCAGAATTTAAAGGTTTGTTTTTGTCACTCCAAGGAATTTGGACTTTATTATCTAGTCGATAGAGAGCTGCAGGAGGGTGTCCTGGTCATTAGAAGAGTGATAAGATCCGATTTATATTTTTAGAATTACTCCAAGGCCATCTTAAATGGATTTCATGGGTGAAGACAGTGAAATGAGTTAGAAAGTCACTGTAATAATTCAGAAGAGAAATATATATGAAAGACACATCTGAGTGTACAATGCCTGATATATAGTAGGTGCATAATAAGTGATGGCTTCTTTTCTCATTTGACAATTCTCTGGGTTAGTGATGGAAGATGTGATGATCACCATTTTACAACTTGGGGAATTGAGTTGCTGGTTCAAGTGACTTTCCCTAGGGGATTTAGATTATAAACGGCAGGCCAGAGCTACCACTTTTGTGTTTTTCTTTCAGATTCAGCACTCTATCAATACCTAAGAGCTTTGAGGAGACAAATGAAAATAGCAAGTTTTTAGATAAATAGAATATACATTTTGTGTATATGGCCTTCGTGTCCAAGTATGAATCAGATCCTTCCTTAACCAAGTCCCATCTCTACAGTACATCTATTCCACAAATACTTATGGAGAGTTTATTATAAGCAGTAACTGTGGACACAGTGAAGAAAGAAATAAAGATCTTGCTCTAAGTGAGCTTAAATTCTGGGTGAGATAGTCAACAGGAAAGTGAAAAAGTGGATCTTATGTTTATAAGCAATGGTTAAATAAAGGTATGTGGCAGATTGATAGATTAGGGGACAGAAAATAACGGGAGTTCTCTATTAGAGTAAGTGATCAGGAAAGACTTCTCTGAGGAAATGACATTTGGGTTTATACAAAAAAACAAGATTTGTGAATTCTACAGGAAAAGATCATTTCAAGGAGGCAGAAGGACCATCAAAGATAAAGACCCCCAAACAAACTATATTGTATAGTTTAATTAGAGATCATCAGAGGGCCAATGTGGATGGCAGTGAAATAATATGATTGAAAAAGAAGATGGAAAGGGGTGCAGGAAAAGGGTGCAGCTTAGTTTTTTTATTTTTTCTTTTTCCTGAGAGGCAGTAAATAGTGATAACATCTACTGAAAAGGTATGGATGAAACTTTGGGGTAAAATCAGAACATGATAAGGTTGAAAAACCTCCTGAAAACCCAAGTAGAGATCCTGGGCCACTTGATATCAGTAGAGAGCTCAGGAACAGAGGACAATTACAGAAACAGAAATAGAAATAGAAATAAAGGAGGCATCAATACACAAAAGTTTTCCATAGCTACAGAATTAGAGAAGATCATCTAGGGAGGGAGTCTATGTAGAAAAAATAGGGGAAAAGACTAGATTTTACAACATTTATATTCAGGGAAGAGGAGGAGTTCCTGGCAATGAACACTGAGAAGCAGCTGATGAGGAAGAAGAAACACCAGAATAAAGTGTTTTCCCAGCAGACCAGTGACAAAAGCATTTTAAGAAAGAGGAAATAATCAAATATGTCAGATGCTCCCAAGATGCAAATAAAAGGATGACTGAGCATTGACCAATGGGCTTGGGGAAATAGAAGATATCAGTGACCTTGACAAATGGGGGGTTGGCAGAGTGATGGGGATGGAGGCCAAATAGAAGTGGGTTAAAATAAAAAGGAAAGTCCACAAGTGGACACTGATAACTCATACCCTGTCGGGGAGTTTGGGAAATTGGATAGTAGTTAGAGGAAGTAAGAGGGCACTTAGGGGGATTTTAAAATGAGAGATATTACAGACTGTGTGATAATGAGAATGGCCCAGTAGGGAGGGGAAATTACACTTGCAGGGAGTATGGGCAAGGTAAATCTTTTCAGATGAATTTATGTTGGCACAGCTAGGTCGATTTGTAAGCAGTCATGCTGAGAAGAAAACCGGAATTAACTAATATTCATTGTATACATATATGTGGAGGCCTTCCATGAAGCTTTTCCCCATATAACACATACAACTCTATGGTGTAGGTACTATCAGTTCTTCTAATTTACAGGTGAGGAAAATGTGTCTTAGTGTTCCAATGACTTGTCCCAAGGTCACACCATTAGTGATGGAATCTCATTTCAGACCTGGGTCCACCGGCCTGTGCACTTAATTCCTGTACTGTAACGTAAGAGAAAAAAAGCCAGGGCTTCTGTCCAGATCCATGAGGAATAGCTCTAGATAATCAAGGACAATGATATATTTCTTACTTCTCAGTGCTGCCTGGAATGTTTATCAAAATTACCAGGTGCTTCAGTAATAGATTGACATCTCAGAGTTTTGGTTACTCATTCCAGAGTTGCAGGATGTGGGTTATTCCTGTAATCTGTGACCGGAAATTCAGCCTACAAGTCACTATTTCACAGAAATTGTCCTGAGGATAGTTTCCTTGAGTATGTACCATGCAATATGCTTTTTACCATTTTGCCTGTAGTTCCTCAACTGAATTACTACAACAACAACTCCACAACTTTTTATTGATCTACATTGAATGAAACACTGTGCTAGTTGTTGGGCATATATAGATGAACAAGATAAAGTTTCTGTCCCCAAATGTTCAAAGTAAGAGACAGATTCAAGGTGAATGGTGCCATATCTAGGTTATTTCTGTCAATAGAATTGAATTGGGTTCTGTTGGGTCTTCACATCATTTATGCCCTGAACAAAACTATACCAAAAGCCTTGCATTTGGGGAACATAGAGAAGGGAGGTAGACAGTGAGAGAAAACATTTTTTTTTTCAAAGAGAAGGATGATTGAATGCTTAATTGATTTCCTACCACACTCAAAAAAGAATTTGAGTAGGTTTGCAAAGATACAGAACACAGAGTTCATATGATTAAGGGCAGAAATTAGGGACAAGAAAAATAAGATGACTTCAGAATAGGGGCTGAATACCTCTCAAAAGTTGTGAAGATTTGGCCAAAGGTAGGGAAACAATTCATATACAAATACAGAGCAGATGCTCTGTAATTGGATAGAAATGGAATAATTATGTTAATCTGTCTTTTTTAAATCTTAAAAGGCTTTTAATTCTTTGTGTAAATTTAAATTTAAAATATATTCATATTACTTGGCCCTTGCTTCAATTTCTCCTTTCAGGACAAAACTATCCTCTGGTGTCACCTTCACTCAGCATAGATTTTTCTCATGAGGATCATATCAGCATGAGGTCTTCCTCTTCTGCCATTCACATGTGCCCACCTGGCTATTGGGCAGATGTTCTCCTGTAGGGTACACAAATCTTCCAACATTAAGTTTTAATTGCATCCCCATAATTGTTGTTTAAATGTTGGCATTCATTTTATGAGCTGATTTTGCTATGCTAATCAGTGCTCCATTCAATCCAGAACAAACAAATAAACAATAACAACAACAAGAAAAACAGAACTCCTATATATATAGCTGGTGACTCAAATAGCACCACAAATCACGACCGTGACTAATGGCTTGATGTCTATCACAGGACGAACACAGACACCCCCCTCACACAGCTTTCATCCCCATAAACAAAATCTAGTCTGATTTGTTTTAGAATAAATTTGATTTGAGAAGGCACTGAGGCTCTATCAATAAGCAAGAAACAAAATACAGTTTCCTTCCAATGGAATGGAGGTTACACTTTGAGGAGATTGCTTTTCTTCTTCTTAAGGGAATTGGGAGAAGCAAGCTGGAAACTCCTTCCCCAATGGCAAACATAGGGGCCAGTTGTTCAGAACCTCAGATGCTTGTCTTCAAACCCTTTGGGCAATAAGAGAAAAGTTTCAACTTGTCAAGAATGTGATCAATCAAATGGGTTTGAGATTTGGAGTCCAAGGACTTGGCTTTGATGTGAATTTGGCAAGGACATGGATATAACCAAAACCATTATGTGACTCTGGGCAGCCCCATGTCTTTTATCAAGATTTTGTTCTCAGATGCTTTCTATAGCAGAAAGTGATAATAAATAATTGAAACTCTATAGGTCGTTGTAAGAATTAAATGAGTAAATATATGGGCACCTGGTGGCTCAGTCAATTGAGTGCCTGACTCTTGATTTTGGCTCAGGTCAGGTCATGATCCCAGGGCCATGGGATGGAGCCCTGTGTCCGACTCCACACTAAGCGTGGGGCCTGCTTACGATTCTCTCTCTCCCTCTCCCCCACCGGTGCACTCTCTCTCTTAAAAAAATTTAAAAAGCCATCCTTTAAAATAAAATCAATGCAAAAATATACTTGAGTGTTTTATAGATGATTGAGTTACAAAACATTGTGTCTTAAAATGTGTTTTTATACATAGTTGATACATAACATAGCTTTTGCCAAGCCTCCTAGACTTTTTTGAAAGTCCTATTCCAATTTTAGACATAGAAAGAAGTGGGGATTTGAATTCTGTGGTTTAGAATAAATAGATGTTTCCACTGCTATGACTCCAGATTTAATATTCAAGAAATTATATATTTGCTATGGTCTTAAAGTTAGAGAAATTTGATCAGTGTTAAACACCAATCCCCAAAATAGTTTTCAAGCCATTTTCTTGTCTGGTTGACAGGGACCCAATTTTTCATGAGGGCTTTCAGTTTCAGGTCCTCTGATTAAAGTCCTGTTCCTGCAACACCCAAGTACATCACTGGAATTTAGCACCCAAGTTCATTATTGGAATTTAGCATCAATCCGATAATGAGTCAGAGAACTATCAGATACATTCCTGATTGCCTTGGGGTGGATTACAATTTGTCATCTTGATAGAAGGCAGGAATAAGGGATAGAACTTTATTTACAAATGTTGTGCATATTGTCAAGATTGCTGCCCTGATTTTAAAACAGCTGTTAAGTTCTGGTCTTCAGCTGCCAAAGAGTGGCAATTCTTCCTTAGTGTGGTGGGCTTGTACAGAGTAATTTCCCCACCTTGATTTCCAATTCCATATGGTCTGCTTCCTGAGGGTGTTTCAACCAGTTGTTGACATCTGTCCTCCTCAGTATATGGTTTTGTCCCTTTCAGGGCAATTAAGGCAAGCTCAGCCATGGCATATGCTTAGTCCTCCACAGTGAAATCTCAGTAATATAAACTCTGGGGGAAGAAGAGGAGAATCAAGAAGAACAGCTAGGGGGTGATTGCAGTTTCACAAAAATCTCAAATTTTAGTGTATGGAAGAATTCTAAAGAAACCTGTTAAAATGCAGATTTTAATGGTATGAGGTTCAAGATTCTTCATTTCTGTGAGCTCCCAAGCAGTAGGGACACTATTGGTTCTTGGAACATCTTTGAACAGGAAGGGTCTATGGTGGGTCCATACCTAATTGCTTCTTCTATTTTCTCTCCTGTGACTTGACACTTCAGTGCAGTGGTTCTCTGCCTGGGCTGCATGTGAGTTCCAACTAGAGAGTATTTAAATACTGATGTCTGACTCCACATCCAAGAAATTCTGATTTAACTATTCTGGTGGAAGGACCAGAAATGTTTTCAATTTTTTTCAATGTTTTCTTATTTATTTTAGAGAGAGAGAGAGAGAGTGAGTGAGCATGAGCAGGGGAGGGGCAGAGAGAAAGGGAGACACAGAATCTGAAGCAGGCTCCAGACTCTGAGCTGTCAGCATAGAACCCAACCTGGTACTCAAACTCACAAACTGTGATGTGAGATCATGACCTGAGCTGAAGTTGGATGCTTAACTGGCCGAGCCCCACCAAGGCGCCTCCTTTTAAAAATTTTTTTCATGTTTTATTATTTATTTTTGAGAGAGAGAGAGAGAGAGCGAGTGAGCAAGCATGAGCACGGGAGGGGACCCATAAATATTTTTAAAAATCTCTCCAGGTAACTCTAGTGCATGGTCCAGACTGAGAAGTACGGCTTTGGATTCTTTGGCTTGATCCCAGCTTCATACTGTGACACTGCTTTCAGGTCTCTCTTGGCCCCATGGTTCACAGCCTGTAGACCTGTTACCCCATTCAGTTGATCCCCGGATCTGAGAACTATGCTGTTGTCCTGACTTGTCCAGCAGAGAAACCACAATAGAAGGTCACTCTCTCTTCATTTAGTGTCCTCCATTCTTGATGCTCCCACAACATCGTTATTTTATTTTACCACAATTTGTTTATATGCCCACATCTCTGCCATTCAGCTACTCAAGGATGATGACTGTATCACATCCATCTTTATTTTACCAAGCCCTAGTATAGCATACACAATCTGTACAGATGTACAGAATAAATGAATCAATGTAGTGTGCTTAGTGGGCTTCTGGAAGATCTCCTTAAAATTCTCCAATGAGGGGTTCAAGTATGGAATGTGGAGGTTATACATAGCTGCCGCCACTTCCTAAATGTGGGCAAGAAAATCCTGATTGAAAAGAACACAGACTAAAATAAACATCAGTTAATAACCTAACTTCTTATTTTATTCACATAGAATTGTCTTACTAAAAATTTCAGGATAATATTACTCCTATCATAATTTCTAATACCTTTTTATAGAGTTTATTACTTCTTTTCAAAAGTAAACATATGAGTGTATGTATGTATGTGTGTGTGTTAAAGTGTGTGAATGTATATATGTAAAATTTGTGTGTGTGTGTGTGTGTGTGTGTGTGTAGCACGTGTTATTATAACTTCTCATTTTACTGATGAGGTGACCCCTGGCTTGGAGAGTTTCTATAGTTTGGCTTAAATCACTTAGCTGGTAAGTGGCAATGCCGGGATTTAAGCCAAGTACTCTGAGTCCAGAAATCGCTCCCATAAAAACCACCCCGTACTAGTGCCTACCTTCCACAGATGGCCTGGCTACTTCTAGAGCTGTCATACTTACCCTAAACACCTGTAAACTCCTCTCTTCCCCCCACCCCTCCTTTTTGTCTGTTGTTTATTTTTACTGGTTATATCTCATGGTATGTTCATAACCAACTTAAATCTAAATTTCTAAATGCGAACATCCCTTATTCTCTCTCGTATATTCAATCCCTCCTTTCATCTGGATCTTTCCTATCAGCTGCCAAACACCCCTGAATGGTTCCAACCACTAAAAAGAAGAGATCATTATGTAACATGGTGGAGGTACTAATGACAGTATCACTGTAATGGCAATCATATAATATATAACTGTATCAAATTAACATGTAGTATTGTGTAGATTTAAGGTGTATAACGTGTCAAATATAATTCAACAAAATAAAAATTAAACAATACCCTTGAAACTCTAAAATTAAAATTATAATGAAACTCTCAAATTCATATTCAGTTTCCATCTCATCTCTCCCCTTCTCTTTATTATATTTTATAACACCCTTTCTTCACCTCTGATTTAATCCTCAGCCTGATGTAGCCTAACGTCTACCCTCATCACTCCATCAGAAACAGCTCTCACTCTGCCATGCATGACCTCCACACCATTAATCTCCTTTAACCTGTTAATTTCAGGCATCCTCTTACTTGATCTTTCAGCAGCTTCTGACAGTGTTAGACACTATCTTCCTAAAATACTTATTTCCTTGACTGCGTGATGCTATACTGCTCTGATTGTTCTGCTTCTCTGGCTGCTTATCCATCATCTTTGCAGATTTTTCCTCATCTGTATAACAATTAAATGACAGAATTCCTTAAGCTTTTCTCCTAGGCCTTCTCCTCTCTTACTCAGTGCTGTCCTTGTACATGGTGTTTTTCATCCTAAGATTGTCTTTACCACTGGCTATATATATATATATTTCATATTATATAAATTTCATATATATATATATTTCATATTATATATATATTACATATATATTTCATATTATATATATATTTCATATTATATGTGTGTGTGTGTGTATATATATATATATATATATATATATATTTACCACTAGCTATAGACATTGTCTTTGATCTGTCAATAATCTAATTGACTGATCCTCTTGTATGTTTCAGGGGGTCCATCAAAACTAAGCAATTATTTTCCCTACCCACCTTCTGAGTCCCAAATGAATCATCTTTTTGGGTCCTCTATCCCAGGGAATGGTGACTTCTTCCATCTGGGTATGCTCCTCACTTACCTACAAGTCAACTTTGAATCTTCTCTCACTCACCTTCTCTAACCCTTGATTATACCTCTTTAGTACACTATTATTAAGACAGTGCTTTCTATACTTAAGACAATTTTTGGGTATTTTACTTTTTACCCTATCTTCTAGGAGTCAAATGATTATTACAGCCTGGCCAGTTCTTTTGAAGCCCTGAAACAATGTTTACTTGAACCCTTAACTCTTGATAATCTTGAGTACTTTCTTTGTTTTTAACTGAGAGAGAGAGAGCAGAGGAGAGGGCAGAGGGAGGGAGGGAGGGAGGGAGGGAGGGAGAGAGAGAGAGAGAGAGAGAGAGAGAGAGAGAGAGAGAGAGAGAGAGAATCCCAAGCAGGCTCTATGCTCAGTGTAGAACCCAACACAGGGCTCCACCCTACAACTTTGGGATCGTGACCTGAGACAAAATTAAGAGTTAGAGGCTCAACTGGCTGAGCCACCCAGGTGCCCCTATTTTCTTGAGAACTTTTAAAATTCTAAGTTGCACAGAGCTGTGTCCATCACTAAATGTTGATGTTGACCCTTCCAAGTCACTGTTTCTGCTACTACAGAATCCAATTTTCTCTCTAAAGCTCAGTGTGAACTCTGTGCAAACTGCCTCTTGATTCTCTCCTCCAGCCGATGAGCTTGTTATGGGGGAGAAAGAACACAGAGACCAGGGCTTTTTTTTTCCCCCTCCTTTTCAGCAGTCTCTTTAGGTTCACATTTTGTTCAATTGACAAGTACTCAAGTTTGCCTTCTCTTTTTCTATTTCTGGAGATTTCTGAGGGGTATTTAATGATTTTTCAAGCATTTCAGTCTTTCCAGTTGATTCTCCCCTGCCTGGCACACATGGTACACAGACCCACACATCTCTGAGAACAGATCCATTGCAGTCTCTTACCTGAGTGGAAACAGATGCTCACTGCAGAAATACGCTTCAGATGGTTGCATGTATAATAATCATCCTTCTGAAGACAGACTCCCCATGGAAAGGGAGCAGAGCACGTTTAGACTAGAGCTGAATAAATGAAAAAGAAGAGTTTAGCAAATAGGGGGCCACACATTGAAAGGATACTCATCCAGTATCAGCAAATCAATGCTGTGAGTAACTTAAAGATTATCTAGTTCAGCCTTTTTGCTTTACAGATGAGGAAATGGAATCCTAGAGCATTGAGATAATTTGCTCCTAGATAGAAAAACTAGCTATTGCATTGCAAAAATCTTTTGCTGCCCAGGCCTATTTGGAGACCAGCCTGTACTCTGATGATAGGCTCCTATGATATTCCCTCCTTCTCTGGATGTTGCATATCCCATCTATAATCAATCAATCTCCCCACACACACTCTTTCTCCCTTGCCCTGGGAGTTAAATTTGTAAGAAAAAAAAAAAAACAAAACATTTGAAGCATAACAAGTGTGGTTACCTTTCCTATACATATTTTATAGAAAATTTTAGATTTTTATTATTGTTGTTTCTGTTCTTGACCCACACCAACAAAAGGGTCATCCTGGGTATTTGACCAATTGTCCTAATACTGGTTAAATTTTTCTACCTCTCTTTGAACCAATTTACACCTGGTATCAGGCATTTGTTTCCAAACAATGAGGCAAGGCAGTATTGAATTAACTACAATGGAAGGGACTAGGGAAGAAAGGATATTTCAAGGGGCAGTAGGGAGTAAAGAATTCATCTCTGTGGTCACCTGATAGTGATGATGTGATTATATGTAAGAAAGTACCAAAATATGGAATAGAAATTGAGCTTCTAGTACCACAGACCTACATCCTCTAACCCCATGGGATTAGATGCTATTTTCTCAACTTTGGATCTGTTTTGCCTTTAACAATGGACTAGAAAAGCTAAGAAGACTGTCTGAGTACATTGTGGAGAATTCCATCTTTATGCAAGTATTTGTTAAAAAGGCTTCTAATACATTCAGCACTTTTATGAATGGCTAACTCTCCCCCTCTAAAAAAGTAATCAAGATAGAGGTAGCCCCTCTTCACTTTTTGCTTCTATTTCAACATATGGAAGGAACACCCAGCCTCTCAACAGCTCTAAGGGGTCATCCTAGCTGCTGAGTCATTCAATGTAGGTGGATAGTAGGACTGTAGTAAATGGCAGACTTATATTGAATAGTTGGGTTGAATTCTTTGCTAATTGTTTCTTGAAAACTGTATTCTTACCTGTGGTAGATACTGATCCATATCCATCCTTCCCTATTTTTCCTGATCTACTCAAGGGCCCCATCAATGTTTTTGCCTGCTGTGGTTCAGTGTCCCTTATAACCATATTTGGTGCCATCCATTGGCTAAGCTGTCTCTTGCTCCTCTCTGGAGTCTCTGAACAGAATACTCTTTTTTTTTTTTTTTTTTTTGCACTGGAAACCTTCCCCTAATCAGTGGTAAATTTTGCCTTTTTAAATATCGCCCTATCCTGTAGACGTGTCTAAGTGACAATCTCATGGTCTTTTCTGTGTAGTAGACCTGCCATGGCAAGTCCTACATGAGCTAGTGTACTCTGAGTGGGCATGTAATTGTCCTTTGTCCTGATTCATTGTTTTTTACTTCCTTTGATCAATCAAGGGTCTTTCATGCAGTTAACTCTACCTCTAATTCTGGCTCCTCCCAGAGTAAGCCCTAGGCACAACCCATGTGATGACTTAGAATGTTACAAAAAGTCTACAACTATTGGTATGAGCTAGTTGGCCATTTATTAAACCATATTGTCAATTTTTGGACCCAATTCCCTCACCAACACCAAATGCCCAATCATTTGAAAGATCTTTTTATTTATTTAAAACATAATGGCAATAATAAGAGTTCTAAACTAGTGAAGCCAAGTGTTATCTATGTGGGTGAGACAAATTTTAATTATGAGGCTCATTCTGATCAACTCTAAAACAGAGACGATTTCACAGTTGAGAAATTGTTTCAGTGGCAGTATATATGAGAAACCGAAGAGGTCAGATCACTTGCCATGGGCAATCAAAATAATAGAGAATCTGAGAGTTGAGATTGACCTTGAGCACCCTGTAAAGAATCTCCTCCATATCTAGAGCATCCTTGATGGTGGCCTAAAAATCCATTGCTAGCAAGTGAAAATGGCAGGTGGATATTCTCTGTAGTATGTGTGTCTCCAAATTGGCAAAACTATAGAAATGACAAGAAGAAAAGTGGCTTTTATAAATACTTCTATTGATTTTTGAAAACAGCTTAAAATTTAGATTTTCAGATAGGAATGATAATCCCTGTGTCAGTTATTATATAGAAGTCCTCCAAAAGAACCCTTTAGGATAATTATAGCTGTATAACCTGCTGTATGCCAGACATTGTATTTTTTTACAACACTCAACACTACAAAGTATCAACAACTCCATTTTATAAAGGAGACAATATGAACTAGTAGGGAGGAGAACCATATCTAGGATTTTGCAGGTCATAGGTAGAAAAGAATTAGATTTGGATCCAGAAATGCCTGACTCTGGGTCTATGACATTTTCAAAATACTTTGCTGTCTCTTTCTTCAAGCCAAACAGCAATTTTTTTAGAGGTGCCTTTCTGATATCAACTTAGGCAATGACTTTTATCATCTAGACATTACATAATATATTATATATAACATTTTGTTTCAAAATAAGCTGTTATTTGGTGATTTGGAGGAAAATATTTGACTTGAGCTGGGCTGCAAGCATAGCACAATCACTAATAATAATGAGGATGTACCACCGATGCAGTTTTTACAATAAGGAAGCCAGTTTGAAAGACTTTTTTTTTATGGATGGTAGAGAAAAGGATAAAGGGACGAATAGGTGGCAAAGCCTGCTTCTAAGTCACTACCAGGTTTGCTGTATTCAAAAGGAGTGAAGAGGTTTTTGACTGACCCACTGTCTACATGGGTGGAAGAGAAGGTGGTTCATTTTGAGCCATCCTAGTTCTAAGGTGTCTAAAATCTATACATAGATCCTTCTGGTCCATGAGTGAATTCACTTCTGCTGCACCCCAGCCAAGGAAAATTTTAATATCTGCAGTGGGTTGAATAGTGGCTCCAAAAAGGTATGTCCAAATTCTAAACCCTGGCACTGTGAACGTGACCTTATCTGGAAATGGGGTCTTTGCAGATGTAATTACATTGTTAAAGATCTTGAGATGAGATCATCCTGAATTAATCAGATGGGGCTTCAGTTCAATGAAATGTGTCCTTAGAAGAGAAGAGAGACAGAGAGGGAGAAGGCCATGTGAAGACAGAAGCAGAGACTGAAGTTATGTTGCTCTAAGCCAAAGTGACTATAGTCAGCAGGAGATAGAAGAGGCAAGGAAGGGTTCTACACCAGTCTTTGGAAGGAACCCTACTAGCACCTTGATTTTAGATTTCTGGCCACGACAGCTGTGAGAGAAAAAAAAATTTTTTTGCAGTGTTGTAAGTCACCTAGTTTGTGGTGATTTGTACAGCAGCAGCCCTAGGAAAGTAATGCAATGTCTAAATGGCAATGGCTCACTCAAATGTTTTCTTCCTTCTGCCAAGGGGGTGCTGACTCTTCTTGCAAACTACATGCAAGAGCTAAAGTGAATTCACACTGTACCATTTCTCTTGGAGATTCTCAGTTCCTACAATGAATTTGACCAATGAGGATTTGAACATAGGTGGGAAAGGGAAAGGCAGGCTCTGGGCTCACTTTTTCAGTATGCTTTCTGACTTAGCAATGAAAGTACCCTGCAGAATTGCTGAGTCAAAAAAACCGATGCTAATATTTGCTGGGCTGAGAATAAACAAGAACAGAGTGGGCCACTGGTTTGTATTTCACAGTTGGATGGATCTTTTATCATCTGGAAGTGACAACTCTGTCAACATGAGCCCCTCTTTTTTTTTTCTACCAGTTTTATTCCAGCTAATATAGCGACAGTTATTAGTTGATATGTTGTGACTTTGTATATTATGGCATAAAACAGAAATCGTATCTACTGTAATAGCCAATCCTGTTTCTTAGTAAGCATTGCAATTACCCAGGCAAAGTGATTTCCTGCTGAGAAAATTCAGGCACGGAACCATAAAATATTATCTGTTCCTTTTATCCATCCCCATGACATCTTCACTTACATTCCTAAACAAACCACCCTCCAAACAACATGTTTGAATAAGTGCCCCCAAACTCTTAATGATGGTGAGTGATTTTCTTTTTATAGCCGGAGGCTTTGAATTCAGGGGATTCTGGCAGAGGGCTAGGGAAAGTTGGGTTTAACCCAAGTTTGAGATAATATTAGGCTCTGGAATGATGGCAGCTATCAGTAGTGCAAACATTTAAATGCATCAAATCAGGGAAACTCCTTCCCCTCCCCCTGCTTGCTTGTCAATTTCCTACATAATAGTACACTTTTCAGCTTTCTCACTGAAGTATTTTCCTGCTGTTATCCTCAGGTGCAACAAATATCTGTTAAATATCTATAGCCTCCCAGACAATGTTAGTTGATTTATATACTTTATCATATTAAATCCTTGAAAATAACAATGTAAGGGCAGGAATTATTACCCTTGTGGAGCAGAAACTATGGGTTAGAAAAATTCCTTGTCCCAAATCACAGCCTAAATAAATCTCAGGGCTAGGGATTTCAAGCTCTGGTCCTTAGGCCCAAATTATTTATTTCTCCTTTTCGTTTAAAAAAATTAAATTGGTCAAGCTTTTCTTAATATGACATAAGAAATGTGTGTCAGGGCAGGTGCTTTCAATGGGCTTTATTTCACAGTAGCATTTACTATGGTGGTAACTGCAGAGCAAGTTCTTCAGGGTAAGTTAGAGTAGGAGACCACTCTGTATGGGGATATTTAATTTTATTAAAAAAATTGCCCTTCACACTGCAAGCATTTAATTTTTAATGTGCTAACTTTAATTAAGTTTAATTAATGCTGCTGAGTGTAGTAAACTTAAAGAATTTCAGATGACATCCCTAGAAGCCCTGAAACATCTTTCTTACTTGTTGAATCTACCTTCTGGCTGAATCTCAACTCATGCCTCAACAGAAATTGCTTACTCTTTGCTCTCTCTGAATCCATGCTATCATTTACCCATTTGTTATATGAAATCCAACATGTAATTGAGTCTTTGTCCAATACTTTGTCAGTGAGAGAGGGAGCCCTGAGATCATTTATTATCCTAAATAGTGTAACTGAGTTCTGCCTTTCCTAGTTAATAGCCAGGCTGTGTCTTCTTGAGGGTTTGCTCCGTTTCATTTCATCCTGCTGTTTATATTACAACTGGTGCTTCAGGGGTAAAGGTTCTCCCCCTACACACCTGTGTAAATTAGTTTTGGAGAAAAAGTCCTGGAGCCTAGTATCTAATCCTATGGGTTTCCAGGTTTTGTTTCTAGGTTCTTGGAAAACAGAGAGTAGGTACCAACAGATGTCCTTTAAAGCTGGGATACAGAACATCTTTCAGATTCAAGCTACCAGAAATATGCCCCTGGAACAGTTCTGCAAATTTACTCAAGACTGACTCAGGTCCTTTAACTGAGTTCCTTACTAGTTCCAGATCTCTCCTACACTTAGTGACTCTCCTCTCAGCTTTTCTCCGGTGGTCCCATAATCTCTGTCTTCCTGCCTGTCTTAGCTGGGGCTGCGGTAATAAAATCCTACAGACAGGGCAGCTTAAACAACAGAAACTTATTTCTCACCATTCTGGAGGCTGGGAAGTCCAAGATCAAGGTGCTGGCTGATTTTGTTCCTGGTGAAAACTTTTCTCCCTAGTTTGCAGAGGGAAGTCTTCTCACCGTATCCTTACATGGTAGCGCGCGCGCGCGTGAGAGAGAGAGAGAGAGAGAGAGAGAGAGAGAGAGAGAAAGAGAAAGGAAAGAAAGAAAGTAAGTAAGTAAGTGAGGGATGGATTGGCTCTCTTGCATCTCTTCTAATAAGGGCACTAATCCCATCCTGAGGGTTCTACATTTATGACCTAAGTACTTCCCAAAGACCCCACCTCCAAATATAATCACATTAGGAATTAGGACTTCAACATAGGAATTTTGAGGGGACACAAAATTTAGTCTATGGTACTGCCTGTTAACCAAGAGGAGCAATACTTGTTCTTATCTAACACCAGCCTCACCACCTATATGTTGGAGCCCAGCTCTTGACACCCTTCTCAAGGACTTGGTTCTAGAAGTCTCCATCTTTCCTGCATTGTTTCTTTCTGATAGAAAGAGGCATTCCTTTTGCTGTATAAATATGCTGTTAATTCTCCCACCTTAAAAAAAAAATCCCCAAGTAAAGTGAAAACTCCTTGTTTTCACTTCCCCTGTCACCTGCTACCTCATTTCTGTGTTCCCCTGTACAGCAAAATTCTTCAAAGGATTCATTATCTCTACTTCTTCTATTATCTTTTAAACACTCTTCTTTCAGGATTTATTTCCACTGCTAGTTCAGACCGGCTTTCCCAAGCCACCAATTTTCGGAATCCTTATGGTAAGTTCTAGTCCTCATTTTCCATGGCAGAAGTTCTCATGATGGACCACTTCTTCCTGACTATACCACCCTCACTTGGCTTCCAGATGCCATACTCTCCTGTTTCTCCCGCTACCTCAATCACGATTGCTCCTTCTTAGTTTTTCTTACTCTTCTTCCTCTGTAACCCCCTTCCTTATGACTTCGAAATTTATTTCCAGCCAAGACCTCTCTCTTAAACTCTAAGCCCATATATTCAAATGCCTACTTACATATAACATTTAACATGTACAATTTGACATGTCAGAACTGAACTCTGGGAAGTCTTCCTCATACACAAACCTGTTCTATTTACTTGTTTTTCGTATTTCAGTTGACAACCAAGCCATCTCTCAATTATCCAGTTCAAAAATCTTGAAATGGACTTCTCTATTATATACACCAAATCCAGTTCACCAGGAAATCCTATTGGTGCTACCATCATAATATATTCAGAACCCAAACATTTCTTAGGTTCTGCTCTAAAAAAACCCAGGTTCAAGATGTCATCATCTGAATCCTGGGTTACTTCAGTATTTCCCTAACTGGTTTCCTTACTTCAGCCCATGTTTTGTTTTAGTCTCCTTTGCTGTCTTTGCTTAGTTCCTTGTTTCTTCTTCTTCTTCTTCTTCTTCTTCTTCTTCTTCTTCTTCTTCTTCTTCTTCTTCTTCTTCTTTTAATGTTTATTTATTTTTGAGAGAGACAGAATGCGAGTAGGTTGGGGCAGAGAGAGGGGGAGGCACAGAATCTGAAGCAGGCTCCAGACTCTGAACTGTCAGCACAGAGCCTGACGCGGGGCTCGAACTCATGAGCCGTGAGATCATGACCGGAGCTGAAGTCGGACGCTCAACTGACGGAGCCACCCAGGTGCCCCAGTTCCTTGTTTCTTCTTAGAAGAAACAGTCTTCACTCTGTTCTCAACAGAACAGCCAGAGTGATCCTTTTAAAACCGAAATCATGCCCATCTTGTAAAGTGTACAGTGGTACCCCACTTTATTCTTAGTGAAAATCAAGGTTCTGGTATCTTATAATAGAAGTAATGACTATGTCACAATAAATACTATTTCTGATACACATTAATCATTTACTTATGAAAAGTAAAGAATAGGTATCTCTTAAGAAGTCCTTTAAATGTTTGTAGTGAACTGCAAGGCTTGATAGAATGTTAGACATTTTTATTATAGTCAACAAGTGTTAAGCATTTGCCATAAACAAAATGAAAATTAGATAAAATGGGGATTAAAAGGCATAGACTAATCCTCTAGGGACTCATACAGATACATATTCATACAGGTGCATGGCATAAGTGATTCTCATACAAGGCAATGCTTTAGTAGAGGTACAAAGTGCTGATGGAATATACAGTAGGAATATTAGAATGAGCAGAGATTTAAACAGTTCTGAAATTTGGGGGAGATTCAGACACACTGGGGTAGAGGGCAGGAGTTGGTGCAGAACAAAGTCACAAAAGAAAAAACTTTCAACCATGCTACAGTAGCAATGAATAGTCAGGATGACTGAGGGGCAAAGTGCTTAGCTGACAGTGGAGTACTGAGGAGGTTGTGTGTAAGGCACAGGTGGAGACAAATGACACAAATTTAAAAGAGCCGAGGACTGTTGACACAGGATCTTAAATTTCTTGCCTTGACATTCTAATGCTTCTCTTTATTCCATGGGGAGTCATTAAACATGTCAAGGGAGTACCTTATTTGATTCACAGCTTTAGTTTAATTAATCCAATTGTAATTTATTAAATAGCCAATCTGTCCTCACTACTACTATTCTGGATATTTTGATATTCACAAAAAGCGCTTAGGCCATTTGACAAAATACAAATTCCAATGCCTATGTCCAGACATGATCTGGCATGGGTTCCAGATAACCATATTAAACACAAGACTATGAATGATTCTGTAGGCAGTTGGCACACTGACTCATTTTGGTAAAATACTAATTTATAGTGTACAAAGCTGTAGAAGCACTCTCTGTAGAAGAGAGTTTCTATATTTTAATATTTTAGTTTCAGAGTCATCATTTATATTCCTAGTTTGCAAATAATACACATACACATGTACATGTACACATACACATATACATGTGTGTGTATAATACTTACAGACACAAACACTTCCCCTGTCTTTGGTCAGACCATTCAAAAATGTGATAGGCACTGAGATTTCATTTGTTTGTAGATCCCAAGAACAAGAGCATTCTTCTATAAAAAACATCATTGCCAAATATAAGAAAATAACAGTAATTTAATGATGTCATTCCCCAAGTATATTTTATAATTATATTTTAAAACTCAAGATCCAATCCAGTATTACAGGGGAGTAAGAACCTTTTTACTGCCTACTGTTCTTCATGAGATAGAATAATTTGAGGAGTTCACTTGAAAGCTCCCATATTCTGAATTTTTCTATTTTTTCATGATTAAGCTCAAATTTAAAAAGAAATCTAAAAATAGTTACACAAAGGTGATGTTGCATACTGTCTATAGCATCACATCAGGAAGTGCATAATGTCAGGCCATCCAGCAAAAAGATATATAATCATACAGATGAAACAATTTATTCAAATACATATTAAACACAATATTCAGATTGTACTCCCTTAGAGGAATATGTTCCCAAGACAAAAATAACAACTGAAAAATTTTGAACTTCATCTTGCAGCGTTTCTTGTTAGTGGTTTTGGTTTGGTAATTCTTTAGCTGTTTTGTATTTACTATAGATCATTGTAGGGCAAAGCAAATGAGAAAATATATTATTTGTAGAAATAAATTTTTGAACCCATTTTCTCACTATTAAAGAGACAAAATACAAGTAAGGAATGGCAGAAGTTGTTGAATTTGGATTAGAAGTATTGGTAGGAACTCATGATTAAAAGAAAGTATCCAGGAAGGAATGACAGTGCCAAGCCAAGCAGCACACCTATTTCTTAGTCATTGATTTCTAACTACCATTTCTCACTTTTAGTGTCAGAATTTCTTGGAGAAATTGCTAATTTCAGGAAAAGTACAAGTTGAGCTTAGAATAAAAGCATCCTTTTATGCCAGAGCAAGAAAGTGCTCACATATTAATGAAGTCATGTCAAAAGAACATGTGCTTACAGAAGTTGGCATGAAGGGGATTTAGCTGGCCAAATTTGTGATAATTTAAGATTCAATTTAATCATGATAACAACATTATAACATAATGAGTAAAATACATGTGTGTGTGTATATATATATGTGTGTGTATACATATGTATATGTGTATATATATGTGTGTGTGTGTATATATATATATATATATGAATTTACAGTAATGTCCCAATCCACCACCACCTAAAGAGGGTAAAGAATGGAAGATAGGTTTTCTTTAATGCCAATTGTGATGGATTAAAGATTAAATTATTTGTTAATTTCTCCATTTTGAGGTAAGATATTAAATCTGGGATGGATACATGTGGTAGAAGGGCTATAGTGATAATTCTAGGTCTAAACCAAAACATGTGGTAGAAGGGATATAGTGACAGTTCTGAGTCTAAATTCTAAGAATGTAGGAAAATTTTGGCTTCCTTATTCTTACAACATTGGATCTAGTATGATCACATTCCCTCTCAGATCCCAGTCACCATGGTGTGGGAATCCAAACTCACAAGGTGATGCTAAATTTGGGGACCCTGGTCAATAGCCTCAGCTGAGCTTCCAACTAACAGCTAATTTAACTGCCAGCCATGTAAGTCAGCTATATCTTGGAACTTCCAACTCAGTTGAACTCTTACATGACTACACTTAATATGATGTGAAGCTAAAGAACTAAAGAACAACCAGTTGATCCCCGTCAATGCACAGAATTATGACAGATAATAAAATAGCTGTTTTAAACCATTCTATTTGGGTATGGCTTGTAATGCAGCAATAGGTGGCTAATACATGTAGAAGGAATATTAGCATAGAAAATCAACACTTTGTGCACCCAAATAATGGTCTCAAGTAAGGATACTCAATGGATGCTAAAACTTTTGGGGAAAATTAGCATAACAGTAATATGTATTCTCATCTAAGTACTTGCTATATATTAATTACCATTCAGTCAATTGTTCTTTTAAATCTCAGTAAATTTGAAGCCCTGGCTTATTCACTATTAAATATCATTTCTCATCCAGTTTGGAATAGAGTAGATTCTCAATAAATGCTTATTAAATGAAAAATAAATGAATATAAACTTAAGGAAATAGAAAAATTGAAAGTGAAATCACAAAGGACATTTCCTTTAGAAGACTCTTTTCTCTGTTTGATTCTTGTCCTCTAGGGTATCCATTTATCTCAAGAAGAGGAGGCCCCCTATCTCCAGGGGAGAATGGAATCTTAAAACTGTATTTGTCCAGATCCTTTTCTCAACCATAAAAGACACATTACAAGCTAGCTGTGTACTACAGGCGATTCATGGGTCCTAGTGTCATGTGAATAACACTGAACTCTGAGTTGGATCTTACATTCTAGCAGAGATTTCATCCTTTACTCTCCCCTATGACCAATAACTAAGTCATTGATCATAAGCTTCCACATTTCTTTATTTCTGATGTGGAGCAAATAAGAGGTTAAAATGGGAGAATATGTTAGCACAAGCAGGGAAATGTATTTAAGTAAGCATCTTTTGAACATTATGTATTGTTGACTAGATGAAAGAGGGAAGGCTGAGAGGATATGGAGGCAAGGTAAATAGCTAATACCTAGATATGAAGACAACAGGAAAGATAATGACATATTTCAAAAATACAAAGTACTGAACAAGAAGAAAATATGGGGAAATTCAGAGTGATCCAAACATGGAAATAGGCTCTGTCATGTCCCAGATCTGTGATTGAGGATAAAGAATAGGTAAGCAAATCACTAGTTATATTATAGTAAAGATATTTTTAAAAAGACAGGGAGATGGCCACACTTGAGAAGTGGTTGGACAGATATTTATGCAGTGATTGAGTCATGCATGGTGAGGTGGACAGGAGTGGTGGAGGCAGGAAGACTGGACTGGTTAGCCATCATCAATCCTTTCTATTGTCACCAATACTGGTACAATTGGCCAAGAATACTCACTAGCTGAATTTCTCTGTTATCCGGTCCACTTCTTGCCTGTTATGTTTAACTAGTCATGGAGTAGAAAATACCCAAAGTTTTTATGGTTAATTGGTGGGTTAACAAGCCCACGGAAAGCATTTTAATCAATTCCCATTGTGTTGATGAGAGAGCCAGGACTGAATGTAAGCATTTGCATTGGAGATGTTTGAAATCTTGAAGGTAGCACAGATGATGCCTCAGAACTGCAATCTGCACTCTATATGAGGTTAGAATTTTCTTAAGATAATCAACCGTTAAATAGGTGTCAAGATGTGGGTTTCATACATTTAATTCATTTTGTCCACGACCTGACTTCTTCTGGTAGGTATTCTGATGTAATCAAATACTCCATCAATCTCTCAGTCACCTAGACCAGAAGCTCAGCACATCATTTTTTATTTCATTCTTTAAAAATCAGTAATGAAAGGCACAAATGTCAACATTTATTTACTGAGAACTGAGTATTGTGGATTTTACTATATAATTTATTTAATTACCTAATTTTATCCTGGCAAAAATCCTATGAGGTAAGTTCTATTAGCCCATTACATAGATGAGGAAAGTAAGACTGATTAAGTGACCAGCCCATGGTTTCCCAGTTGTATCAATAACAGTTTAGCAGAGAATAATTTCTATTGAATATGTATGTTTATGCATATATACACATACACATATATACATTACACACAAACACGGCAGAAAAAGATGTTATAAGTATATAATAAAATCCAGAGTGTTGGAAACTTTAAAGGTCAAATTGTCCAGATTTTTCAATACATGTTTAATTGGAACAAGATCAGATAATTCAAAAAGTCTACAGAAAGTCCGAGAAATGAGACTTGGCAAAAGAAACAATCGACAAGATTCTAACGTACATTGGGCCTTCTCACTAACTTGGGAATTCTCAGTGCTCTGACCACAGAATTCTTATTTACCCCTTTCAAAATCTTTTAAATCCCATTTAAATTAAAACACAGAGAAAGTTACACAAATGTATAGCATAAGCAGTTATGGTAAGATGAATACCTCACCACCCTTCCTAGAAATCCCTCCAATGCTTCTCTTTCCCTCTGTGTGTCAATCCACTCAACCTCTCAAATGTCATCACTACTTCACTTTTATATTAATCATTTCCGTGCATTAAGTTTTTTTTAAATGTTTATTTATTTTGAAAGACAGTGCTAGTGTGCACATGTGTAGGGGAGGGTCAGAGAGAGAGGGAGAGAGAGAAACCCAAGCAGTCTCCACACTGTCAATGCAGAGCCCAACATGGGGCTCAAACTCAAGAACCAGGAGATCATAACCTGAGCCAAGACCAAGAGTCAAACAACCAACTGAGCCCCCCAAGTGCCCCTCTATGCATTTCTTTAAAATTGCACCCAAATGTGCATCTCCACACACTATAGTTTGGTCTTTCTCATTATAAAATATGTATGTGTGAGTTTCTATTTACAGGTTCCCTCTTCATTTCTTTCATTTCCTTACAATATATTTTTTGAAGTGGGTCCATTTGATCTGTAGAGTTTCCCAAAGTCTGGATTTTGCTGCTTGCATGCTTTCAGTGCAACATGTTGTTGTTTTTGTTTAAATTAATCATTTCTATATAATATCTTTATCTCTTTTCTTCAACAATGAGAATCCTGTTTCTCAAGGACACAGGGGACAGCGACATTAGAATGTCACATAATTATCATTTACTTACCCAATTTACATGTCCACAGTAAATACTACTACTGCTATTATAAATACTGAAAATAGTTAAATATTTTTGCATATGTTCTATTAACTGATTTAAATTTTTTAAAAATTATTTTGTATCTATTTGAGTATATAACCCTTGCTTACTATATTTTCTTCCTTTATTTAATCTTAGCTTGAAAGTAACCATGTTTAATGCTTACCATTCATACTCAACTTGGTAAGTCTCTTCATTTTGGTTGACTAAAGCATGTACTCTAGTTAAGTTCCTCAGGAATGGCTCATGGGAATAAATTCCCCTGGTACTTGCATGATGATAACAGTTTGTGCCTTTACACATGAAAGTCAGTTTAGCTGGATATAAAATCTTTGGCTCATATTTTCTGTATTTAATATCTCTGAAATAAAATGTTACTATATTTTCTTCAGGCATATAACATTGCCATACAATTTTATTTCCTTTATAAGTCAGGTTTTGCTTAGATACATGGGGGTTTTATGTTTATTCCATGTCTAATAATTTTACTATTTTATAATTTGGTGTTGGTCATTTAAATATTCTCAGGTAGGTATATGTTACTAATTTGATAGGCAGTCTCAAATCTTTTAATGTAATGCATTTTTTGAATTATAATTTAATATTTGTTTCTATTTTATTTTGGTGTATTTTCTCAGAGACTCCTATCATCTATAAGTTGCATTTTTAAACTTATCTTCCATATTTATTATTTTTTGGAATATTTTTCTGTATTATTGATTTTTCATTTTTTCTTTCTTTGCACCCTCTGTACCTTCTATGGTGCAATCATTTTGTTTGTTTTGTGCTCTTTATAATACAGTCTTTGCATTAGTTCTTTGCTGTTGCTGCATAACAAATTACCACAAAACTTAATGATTTATGACAACAACAAACACTTTTTCTCACCATGTCTGACTCAGAGACTTTTATGAAGTTGTGGTATTCTGAAGACTTGACTGAAGGCTAAAAGATTCACTTACAAGGTAAGTAACACTGATGGCTGATTTGTTGGTATTGGCTATTGGTAGGAGGTTTCAGATCCTCTCCTTCTTGGCCTTTCCATACGGCTTAATGGATGAGCTCACCATGTGGAGGAAGGCTTTTCCCAGAGCAAGAGATCCAAGAAGGCAAATGGAACATGCAATGCCTTTTATGACTTAGCTTCAAAAGTCACATTCCATCAGTTCCATGGTGTACTACTGATCAGTCCTGTGTAAGTGTCAAAAAAAAAAAAACATTATAGGAAGGCTTAAATTTTAAGAGATAAGGGTCACTGGAAGCTATCATAATGTCTAAAGTATTTTTTTTTTTAATTTTTGGAAGTACTTCTTGAGTTATCTGAATTTTTTAATCCTAATTTATGTTGTTGCTAATGTCTTGTATCTATTTCTTAATATCTATTAGTGCTTTTCAATATATATGTTTACTGTTCTGATATGTTCTTTGAGTAAGGCTTTCTGATATGCTTTTGTTATCTGTAAAAATGGTATTCTATTATTCTCTTTTCCCTTATGACAATTTTAAAATAAAATTTGACACTGGTACTTCTTTATTGCTTATTTTGTATGAAATTAGTTTTCTTGAGCTTTTAGAAGATGTGGTTCAGGGTAGCTATTATAACTTCACAGAGATTTCTCTTGTTTTCCTGGAGTATTCAGGATATGATGTTAGCTTTCCAAGACAGTGGCTTTGTTATCCTCTCCAACCTTTATCTGGACCTCTTTTTGCCACATGTCTGCTCAATTTTGATTCTCCTTCTAGTAGTTTCTGCAAGGTGCAAGGCTCTCACCCAAAAGGGAGTCCTAATGGGTTAGTTCTTAATGTTCAGAGAATGTAGACTCTTCTATTTCCTTTAGTATTTGCTGTATAACCTTTGCATTCATCTGCTATTAGATTGGACAGAACCCTTCCAGCTGCCATTCTTAATTTGGCCTTCCATGCTTTCTAGTGAATACATGTTGTTTATTTTGAGATACTACAGTTCTCAGGTCCATTAGATGTCCTGTTGCTTCCCTGTGCTTTTTCATTTGCAGAGATGGTCACAGGGCAACCAAATGGTTATTAGTTTTTCTTTGCCTATTATATTTTGAAGTTCAGGGATGTCTCACTACCTATTTTTTAATAGACTGTAGGATTTCAGTATAGTTTTCTAGTTGACTGCTCTGTTTTTATGCTGATATTCAGAGAGATTAAAAATTATGCAACCATCATCTACCAAATGCACAATCCCTCAATAATTATATATTTTTTAAGTTTATTTATTTATTTTGAGAGAGACAGAGTGCAAGCAGGGGAGGGACAGAGCAAGGGAGGGAGGACAGAGGATCCAAAGTGGGCTCTGTGATGACAGCAGAGAGCCCAATGCAGGGCTCGAGCTCACAAACCGTGAGATCATGACTTGAGCTGAATCCAGATGCTTAACTGAATGAACCACCCAGGTGCCCCTCAATAACTGCATTCTCAATGCAAATGGCTGCTACCAGTAATATTTTTTAAAGTGCCCCCTAAATATTTGTGTCACTTTCTCAGGCCTTAACTACCTGATTTATGAGATATGCTCATGTTCCAGCTACTAATGGGCATCGAGATGAAATATATAGCTCTAAGTGTTCACTGCACTAAACACACTAAAGCATGCATATGTCACACACACATGCCTCACTGTTCCATTTTAAAGGATAGATGACGCTGGTTCTCATTAGTTAGCGTCTTAGCCTATAAAAAATACCTACTACAGACTAGGTAGCTTATAAACAACATAAAATTATTTCTCACATTTCTGGAAGCTGATAAGTCCAAGATGAAGGACTGGCAGATTTGGTATCTGCTGAAAACCCATTTCCTGGTTCATAAAGTGCTACCTCCCCTCATCGCAAAGAAGAAAGAGTGAGAGAGCTCTCTGGGGTCTCTTTCATAAGGACGCTAATCACATTCCTTAGAACTCTACCCTCATGACTAAATCACCTCTCAAAGGCCCTATGTGCTAATACCATCACCTTGGGAGTTAAGATTTCAACATAGGAATTTTAGGGGTACATATTCAGTTCATAACAGTGCACCCAGATCAAGGACAAGATTTTTGGACTTCTGCTCCTCTATGTTTTTATGATCCTGAATCAGTATTTTAACAGCAATGGGTCAAAATTTAAAGTTAAGTGGCACTGACACATACTATATAAATACAAGATGAAAGGGAAATTGGTTAACATATGAATATATATTTTGACATGCAACTGAATGAGCTTTTTAGCCAAATGCCAGACAGCTAAATGTTAAAAACAATAGTCCTCTGAAGCTTGATATCCCCATCATAGAATCAACTTTTAGGATACAGAAACAAATCTTAACTATTCTTGAACTTTTAATATTAAAATGTTACTGGCCAAATTTTGTTGGTTTGGTGTTATGATATAAGGACAACAATGTCTCAGCTGGCAGCTGCTAGATTATTTCTATAATCATACTTCACATCTGTGATTCTCTATAGATGTTCACTTTATGAATTTTTTAGATCATTTGCTTTAACACTCTTATTTCATATATTTTATAGTCTTTAATATATATGGATCAAAGATAATTTATAAAGGATATAGTTGCATATGCTATTGGAACCATTCCTCCCCTTGAAACTTGAAGGTAGCAAATTTTAATTCTGCTTTTAATTCATATTAGCCGGATGTTAAGAATTCCCAAAACAGGATTTTTCATGACTCTTGGCCTTAATATATTTAAACAATTTAAAATATATATACATGTATATGAAGGCTAATACATCAGAAGATATGTATTAAGTTAGGATATACTCTAATTTCTTTATTGCTATATATTTCCGTACATTTCTTATAATATCAATAATACCTTAAAGACATCTGCTAGTTCAAATAATATGTAGTTTTTCCTAATATTATCTAATTATCTCTTATTTTTTTGTAGTAAATGTCAGATTCTCTATTTTTGAACTATCTAAAAGCTTTTAGTAATTTTTTTATTTGTAAAGTTAAAAAATTTTACTATTCTTGTTAATTATGGCAACATTTTGCTCCTGTAATTTTTTTTCCCTTGAACCAAAGGACAAAACATTGACATGTAAAACATACTAGATCATTACTTTGAAATGATATTAGGAATGTTTACCTATATTTGATGGTGAATATTTAAATATTACAATTATAGCCAGAATTATAATAGGCCAAGTAATTTGTGCCAATAATCTTCCCATCTAAAAAATACTGATAAATTAGAGAAAATGTATTTTAAAAATATGCCTTGGATCCATGAGAGAATCAAAAAGGTACTGACAGGTTAGGATCCAAGAGAGAAACCCGAAGAGGTGAGCCTTAAATTTAGGGCCATTTATCCCCAAAAGATAATGACTGACTTTAAAAAGAACATAAGAATCTCAATAGTATTTTGGATCACTTCTCAGGCTAGAAGTACAAAAAATGGAACCCTGGGCCCACCAAACTTGGGTTGGAAGACTAGTAAACCTCTCATATTTTAGACTATAAATGTCTACAATTTGTAGTAGGGGTGAATGGTAAAGTAGATTAGTCCTCATAGATACTAAAGGCCAATTTTGAATGATCTAAAACACTGAAAATAGATTAAGCTTATCCTTGATTTCTTATGCCTCTAGCCACTTACCAGATTCAAATGTAATCTTCTCTGGAGGAACTAATATATCATTGTAGGTCTCAAATTATTTTTATACTTTTCAAATAAAATTTCTGGCATTCAATTAAAAAGTCACATGAAGAGTGTTGGAGGTAAAATTGTGTCCCCCCGCCAAAAGATATGTTGAAATCCTTACCCCTGGTACCTACGAATGTGACCTTATTTGCAAACGTGGCCTTTGCAGATATAATCAAGTTAAGGTTGGGTTATGCTCCATTTGGTGGGCCCTAATCCAATATTCCTGGTGTTCTTATAGGAAGAGACACATAAACACACAGGAAGAATTCCACATGAAAATTGAGGCAGAGATTTAAATAATGAATCTATAAGCCAAGAAATGCCAAGGTTTGCCGGCAACTCTAGAAGCTAAGGAAGCACATGGAACACACCCCAACACCTGTAGAGAGAACATGGCTTTGCCAACACCTTACGTTTGGACTTCTGTCCTCCAGAACTGTGATAGAATAAATTGCTCTTGTTTTAAGCCATCTAGTTTGCTATATTTGGTTACAGCAGGTCTAGGAAACTAATACAAGGAGATAGGGAAACATGAACCAAAGAATAGAAAAAATAATAGGTAATAGAAACAAATCCACAGGATTTTTCTTTTTTTTCTGATGAAGATGACATTTGTGGGTTTATTTTTGAATTTGCAGCTCAGGGCGCCCAGTGGTTCAGTCGGTTAAGCATCTAACTCTGTACTCCACTCAGCTCAGGTCATGACTTCATGGTTCCTGGGTTTGATCCCTGCATAGGGCTCTGTGCTGCAGAGCCTGTTTGGGATTCCCTCTCACTCTCTCTCTCAAAATAAATAAATAAACTTAAAAACAAAGAATTTGTAGCTCTTCTTCACCATAAAGCAATGGTAGTTAAAATGTAAAAAGAGAACACTTAAAATTAAGATAAATACCTCCATTGGCAAAATAGTACATGGAAATAAAGCTGTGATCAGAAGTGAAACTGTAGGGACACCTGGGTGGCTCAGTCAGTTTCAGCTCAGGTCATGATCTCATGGTTTCATGAGTTCGAGTACCACGTTGGGCTCTGTGCTGACAGTACAGAGCCTGCTTGGCATTCTCTCTCCCTCTCTTTCTGCCCCTCCTCTGCTCATGCTGTCTCTCTCTCTCTCAAAATAAACTTAAAAGAAAAAAAAAGAAGTGAAACTGTAGATTTGTTGACATCAATGCCTAAAAGCAGAGAGTGGAAGCTGAGGCTGTGAGTTTGACTCCCAGTGAAACTACAATTTTTTATTTTATTTATTTTTTTAACATTTATTTATTTTTGAGACAGAGACAGAGCATGAACAGGGAGGGACCGTGAGATCATGAACTAAACTGAAGTTGGACACTTAACCAATTGAGCCCCCCAGGCACCCCGAAACTACAAATTAAAAAAAATGTGAACCAATGCAAAGTTGAAGGACGGAATCAGGCCAAGGGCATAAAGCAGGGGAGACTGGGAGTTTGCCACCAACCACTGCCTGCAGCTACAGCCTATATGAGGTTCTCTGCCTATAGAGGCAGAGAACACAGGGCCTCTAAACAAACACTTATACATGTTGCTTTTTACTTAATTTCTGCACAGGGGATTTCGTGGACTTGTGGACATTACCACAAAACCACCAGACCTGGAAAGGGAAACCCAGAGTGGAAGAAAGAGAGAGGGAACCTCAAATTCATGAAGAATGTAGAGACCTCTAGCTGTCCACCAAAATTTACTTTTCCTTCTTCTATACAATGTCAGAAAATAGTTTCCTTTGCAGTTAGGATGGAACACATGGCTGATTTGTCTCCAATAGAAGTGTAGACAGAAATGGAAAGTGCTACTTCTATGAATTCTCTATACTTTGTCCCCCACAGGTAGACTGGGATGTTGATGCCCAGGACAATTTTGGAAGCCATGCATCGAAAATATAGTTGTTTAATAATTCTGAGGCATGGCTTTAAGATGGCTCCCAAGATTTATTATATTCCCTGGTATATACACCCAGTTATCAATCAATATAGGTGCTGCCATGAGGGATTCTGCATATTTAAAGTCCTCAGTTAGTGGACCTTAATATAGGGAGGTTATCTTTGGTTGGCCAGACTTAATCAGGTGATACCTTAAAAGGGATTGTGTTCTTCCTGCAGATTTGAAATTTAAGAAGGACTTGACCTGAGGGATGTCCTCTGTTGCTGACTTTGAAGTGGAGGAAGCACGAAATGAGGGTGGTCTTTATGATCTGATAATGATCCTGGCTGACAGTCAGTAAGGAAATGGAGGTCTCAATTACTCAGCATGAACGTGACTTCTGCGATCATCCTGAATGAGCTGGAAAGCAAAAGCCCTTGAACTGGCAGACAAGAACGCAGCCTTGGCCAGTATCTTGAATTTTTCATTGGAAAATTCTGAGCAGAGAAACCAGTTATGCTACATCTGTACTTCTGATCTACAGAACTGAGCTAATATATGAGTGTGGTTTTAAGCCACTAAGTTGGTGGTAGTTTGTTCGGTAGCAGTAGAAAGCTAGTGCAGGGTGTCTGAATAACCTCACAGAAGAGATCCAACCTGCAGTTGTGAACACTTTCCATGAGTGCTTAGCAAATCTCAAGAAAACTTAAGGCTGTTAAACTGCCGGGGTGCCTGGGTGGCTCAGTTGGTTGAATGTCTGACTATGGCTCAGGTCATGATCTCACCATTCGTCAGTTTGAACCCTGCGTCGGGCTCTGTGCTGACAGCTTGGAGCCTGGATACTGCTTCAGATTCTGTGTCTCCCTCTCTGTTCCTCTCTCCTGCTTTCACTCTGTCTCTCTCTCTCAAAAATAAAGATTAAAAAAAAAGACTGTTAAATTACCAAAATATTTGCCTCCCCCTTTTTAATCTGACTACCCTAATACAGTGAATAATACAAACAGCATGATGGCATTTATTTAAAGTTTACAAATAAGCAAACATCAGTATCCATTTTGAATTAATTATGTTTAAATATAAGTATAAATATGAATGGAAAGAAATACCTTCACCTGTTTTGAGCAGTTCTTGGAGACACTGTTTACATGGGTGACATTCTGGAAGCCAAATCTAGGGAATGGTATTTAGGTAGATAGCATCTAATAGGAAAGGGAGTTGTTTAACAAGTTAGCTTGAAGGTAAGGGTGAGAGAGAATAGGTGAAGTGTACAAAGGAAACTTTGGTATTTTTAATTAATATTTGAAAAAAATTAAAAATGTTAAAATTAAGAGGCTGAACTCTTCCATATATTTGAAATATTTTATAATAAAAATATATTTGAAAAAAACAATATGGGAGATAATTTACCCCACATCACACATATGGGGGAACTTAAATGTTGGCAGTATGTGTCCATTGATAAATGGCTAAAACATGGTACATACGTACAATGGCATTTTATTCAGCCTCACAAAAGAAGGAAATCCTGTCAGTTGCAACAACATGGATGAATCTGGAAGACATTGCACTAAATGAGAAAAGCATATCACAGAAGGACAAAAACTGTATGACTTCACTTATACGAGGGATCTAAGAGTCAAACTCCTAAAAACAGCAAATACATTATTGGAAGTCAGGGGCTGGGGAGTGGCAGAAACAGGAAGTTTTTATTCAGTGGGTATAATGTTTCAGTTATGCTAGATAAATAAGTTCTACATATCTGCTGGACAGCAAGGTGCCTATAAATAACAATATGGTATTGTGCACTTCAAAACTTAAGAGAGTACATCTCATATTTAGTATTCTTACCACAAAAGATGACAAAAAAAAAAAAAAGCACGAGAGAGAAGCACAAGGAAATTCTGGAAGGTGTTGGATATGTACATTACCTTGATTATGGCGATGGTAACAAGGGTGTTTGCACAGATCTAAACTTATCAAACTGTATATATTAAATGTGTCAAGTTCTTTAGACCTCAATAAAGCATTTTTTAAAAAATGAAAACATGACCACTATTAATGGAGTACAAGCTGTACCATCAGCATTAATACCTGGAGTAAAATTGGTGTTACTCTTAACCTTCTCATCATGCATCATATAGGAATGAAGTGGCCCTGGGAGAAGAAACTTGAATTCTAAAGGTATGCCTTAAGCATGTGGGAAAAGGACCTCTCAGATTTTAAGACTTCTTATAATTTTTCAGGAAAATCCCAGGTGCTAAAATCTAAGGCAGCAATAAATCCTAAGCCAGCAATAAATCAGCCAGGAAACCACATCTTTTGGACCAAATTGTGAGGTTATATTTGTATTTATTTACACCAAATCTTCAGTCTGTGTTCAAAGCCTTGAAGTCTTATTTCAGCTGTGATCAGGGACATTAGAAAGTTGTCTATCCTGGGTGATAGTCACCATTAAGAATATATTGTTAAGACAAAGTTGAAACTGGGGACACAGAAGAGGACTGTGGTGCCAGCTCCTCCATATGCACGGAGAGTCACATGCCGGGGGTGACCTAAGAGAACTGGGTACTATAGCAGTCTTTCTTAAATGCTGTCAGACTTTCTTTCTGGAAATGCAATTCTGATCCTGTTCCAATCTTCTGATAATTAACATCCAAACCCTTGAGCCTGATATTGAAGGCTTAGCACAGTCTTTCACCTATATTCCCTGTCCAGGATCCAACAACTGTCTTTCAGGTAGTTTCCATTTCAACTCTATTCTTCACTGCTTTCCAGACATGCCGTCCTACATACATTCCCTCAAAAATAAAACAAAACAAAAACCCCGTTCTTCCTCTATTTGAAACTACAGGAGCCATCATGCTGCTATGCGGAAACAAGTATGAGGACAAAACCTGGGCTAAAGCTGTTGTTCTTGAACGCTAACATGAATAAGAAAAACAACTAGGAAGACGCCGTTCTGATTCCATAGGTAAGGGTGGTGCACGTAACTTTATATTTCTTACGAGTGTCTGGTAATGCTAATGTTGCTGAGCCATGGGCCACATATTGAGTAGTATGGGCTAAAATATGGCAGATGAGAATGGTAAAAAGAGCCTAGGTCCCTGAAGACATTATAGAGCACTTGAGTTAATGCCAATAATAGCCTAAATCTGAAATTTTTGTTATGTGAAAAAAACTCACCAAAAACCTATAAATGTTTTGCCCACTCTGTTTTACTTTCAGCTAATCTCATTCCAAATGTTACCGTTTATCATTATTATCAAAATCTTCAGCATTGTTATCATCCTAGCCATTACTTAAACTATGTGCTGGGCATTATATGAAACCTTCTGATCAAATTATATTTTGCAACTCTCACAGCAGCTTTGTGAAGTGGGTATAATTTTCTCTTTATGGTAGAGGAAAATAAGGCAGAAAAAGGTTATTTTTACCCATGTTCACAATTAGAAGGTTGCTGTGCAGGCCAATATCTCTCAAATTCCCTTGCTCTTAACTTTTATGTTATAAGCCACCTTCTCCATCAAGCATACAACTGATGCTTAATGACAGTGGGTGATTTTTTTAAATTTACTTTTCTTATTTGATAAACTTGTCCTGTTACAATTTGTGAATTTAAGGTGTACAGCATGTTACTTTGGGACATTTATATGTTGTAATATGTTGCCATTGAAGCAATATTGATCACATCATTATAGTACAGTATTATTGGCTACATTCATTATATTGTGCATTAGATGTCTATAAAACAGGCACTTGAAAAGATGCTCAACATCACGAGTCATCAGGGAAATGCAAATCAGAACCACAATACGATATCACCTCACACTTGTTAGAATGGCTATCAGCAAGAAGACCAGAAACAACAGGTTCTGGCAAGGATGTGAAAAACAAAAATGAACCTTTATACACTGTTGGTGGGAATGTAAATTAGTCCAGCGATTATGGAAAATAATATAGAGGTTCCTCAAAACATTAAAAATAGATCTACCATATGATTCCACAATTCCACTACTAGGTATACACTCAAAGGAAATGAAAACAGGATTTTAACAAGATAAATATACACTCATATTCTTAGCATTATTCACAATAGCCAGTATTAGGATAATTAAAATTTTCTCGGATCATTCCAGTTGGAAGTTGTCTCTTTATATTATGATTGCATATATCTTAACATTTTGCCATTCGTTGTTCCTTCCCATATCAACACTTAACAGCTACGAGTAAAGATCCAAAGTAAATACTGAGAGTTAGAGGGAACAACTCATCCCAGGTCTCAACAAAATTATAGGCTTATAATAATAGAAATATGAGATAAGAAAATCAATTTTATTATATGTATAATATATATCAATTTGTTTATATCAATTTTATTATAGTGTTATTAATATTAAATATATCCTCCAACTTTGGGTAGTTATTTGCACACAAGTAATCTTCCCTACGACAATTACTATTTTTGGTAAAAATATTTATCTGATATTTGTATTTCTAGCACCTAATAGATTCCATGCATAGCGAGTTCTTTACAAAGTTGAATAAATTAATACATCTCTGCATAACAGCATATGACATACAGATACCCTCAGTATTATACTTTTAAAAGGATTTTTTTGTTTTGGGTGAACTCTTTATTGAAGGGATGGAATATACCTATTATCTTCTTTTTTGTGGCTTAGAAGAAAAACAGTTCAACAATAAAAAATAATTAAAAAATATTAACTGCCATTATTAAACACCTAATATTTGTCATACTGCATCCTTTATATGTTTAAGACAATTAAAACATCCCAAAAAGGTAAGATCATCTCCATTTTACACACAAAAGGAATGATGCTCAGAGTGATTATGTAAGTCAAAGGTTTACTGTTTGGGGAACTAAAATTTTACTTATTGTCTATGGCTGGTTTCAGTTTACAATAGCAGAATTTTTCAGTTTACAATAGCAGAGGGCAACCAAGGTTACATTGCCCACAAAGCCTAAAATATTTATTATCTGGCCCTTTGCAGAAAAACATTTCTAACCCCCAGACTAACTTTCAAAGTCACTGAGTAAGAAGTGATAAAAACTGAGTTTAAGTCAGTTCTGCCTATTTCTAAATTCCATTTGGGGTAGATGGGTTTTGGAAATCTCAGGCTTGGATTCTCGAATCCAGTTTGACGAGGTGCTAGCTATGGAACTGTGGGAAGCCCCGGTACTCTGTAACACTCAGTGTCCCCAGCTGTAACCTGGGGAGAATAGTCTTATCTACCTGTTAGTGTTACCATGAAAATCAAATGTGTTGATTCACATGAAGTCCTTGTCAGAGGTCTATTATCGGGTAATTGGTGAAGACATGGAAGGGGTTGCTCCTTCTGCTATTGCTAGTATTACTCCTATCTTTGTAATGACTATTTTACTATTGCTGTTACTACTCTAATACAAGGAATTTCTAGGACTTCACCATTTTATGGCAAAACTGCTATAGCAGTGTTATTTCTTATTTACTATTTTAGAGCTTTGTCTTTTGTCCTTTGTTTCAGAAATTGTGTGACAGCATATTCTGCTATCTTTTTTATTTTTATTGAGTCAATAATGCTCAATATAGGTCAAAACCCAGACAATAAATTCCACTATGGCAAAAATCATGTGATACACACACACACACACACACACACACACACACACACACACGCTTATGTGTGGCAGGGTGTTTGGCATAGACTAGATATTGAATGACTATTGAATTAACATTCAAACATTTATTAAAATGTCACATATGAAAGATAAAGATGGATATAAAAAAGGCCACTTTATTTTCCAGGGAATAAAAAAGGAAGCAATGTTTTGCTTTGAGTGAATCAATGAAAACTACTTAAATCTGATATTTCAAGTCTTAGTAACTAATCCTTTTATCTCTGCCGATTTACATATTGTATTTGTTGTGTGAGAAATCCATGTCTTTTTGACATACACTTGATGCTCCCTTACTTTAAAGCAGCCACAGGGATTTTCCATTTAAATTATATTGCACCCAAGTACAATTTTGGGGAACTTGAATCTTTCCATAATGAAGTATTCAACTCCAAATGAGACTGTTGGCCTGCACTGCACAAAGCCAGCTCACTTGTAAGAATCCTGCAGGGACAAAAAGGAGAGTGAGGAGGTCTTATGTGTTTCCCCAGTACTTTTGAAACTACTAGCTGGCACATGTTGAATCACAGCATAAGAGTGACAAAGCAGATTGATTTTAATAGACTTGAATCTATATCTGGAAGGATATAGTGAGAACAGGGAGAAAATGAATTTGAGCATTATTCCCAGAAGGATCTTGACGTAGGTGAAGCTATACAAGAAAATAATAAAGTTGCTGCACATGAAACTATAGGTAATCATGTTCTTTCTCAGAGTGGAGAGAATATTTTATTAGATTTTGAAAACAAAGCATCTATTAGACAGTGGACACTGATTAGAAAATTTAGATACTAATGCCTCAAAACTTTCAACTAATTAGGAAATTTTGGAGAAACCCAGTGGATTTTTGGAAAAGCTAGTAGATCAAAGGTGAAGTTGACATAGTATTACAATTCAATGAAAATGGAATTTCCTACCTCTAAGTACTGGCATCTCCTTGATCCACTTATTTGATAATTCAAACCTGCATTGTGTATTAGATGCTAAGGATACAAACATGAGCAAGTGTCATAGTTCAGGCTGCTATAATGAAATACTGCACACTAGGTGTCTTATAACCAACAGAAACTTATTTTTCACAGTTCTAAAGGCTGAGAAGTTCAAGATCAGAATGGCAGCAGATTCAGTATCTGGTGAAAACCCACCTCCTGGTCATAGATGGCTATCTTCTCACTCTGTCCTCACGTGGCAGACTGGATAAGGGAGATTTCCAGGGTCTCTTTTACAGGGGTATTAATCCCTTTCATAAGTCAATCCTCCTGACTGAATTGCCTCCCAAAAGCCCTGTGTCCAAATGTCATCACATTGGGGGTTAGGTTTCAACATATGAATTTTCAGAGGTTACAAACATTCAGTCCATAACAGTGAGATATGGTGATTACTTTAAAGTTTGATTTTAGTTTATTAAGTGTGACAGGCAAATTACATTTGATAAATACAGTGGTAGAGTTACATGCTAAGGATCACATGGAGTCACAGTGAAGTGGGATGCAGAGAATGGTTCATAGAGAAAGTGAGACATAAAGTACTATTATTTCTTTGCCGATTTTGGTATCAGGGCAATCCCGCCTTCATAAAATGAGTTGGAAGGGTTTATTCTTCTGTTTTCTTTCTTTCTTTTCTTTCTTCTTCTTTTTCTTCATTTAGAGAGAGTTGGGGGAGAGGGGTGGAGGGAGAGAAAGAGAGAATCTTAAGCAGCTTCCATGCTCAGTGTAGAGCCCGATGAAGGGCTCCACCCCATGACCCTGGGGTCATGACCTGAGCTGAAATCAAGAGTCAGATCCTCAACCAACTGAGCCACCCAAGCATTCCTCTACAGTTTGTGAAGAATTGGTATTACTTCTCCTTAAATGTTTAATAGAATTCACTATTAAAACCATTTCAGACTGGAATTTTCTTGGTGGGAAGAATTTTAACTTTGAATTTAATTTCTTTAATGGATATAAGGTTATTCAGCCAATATATTTCTTCTAGAGTTAGTGTCTTTAAAGGAATATGTCCATTTTATCTAAGTTTTCAAATGTATTGCCATAAAGAGTTTTGATATTTCTTGATCTCTTAATGTCTGTAGGATTTGTGGTAATGTCTCTTTTATTCCTAATATTTTTAATTTGTGTCACCTTTTTAAAGTTTCTTTGTAAGTATGGCTAAACGATAAATTTTATTGACTTTTATTCAAAGAACCAGTTTTTAGTTTCATTTATATCTCTATTGCTGTGTAGTTCTTCACTTTATTACTTTCTGCTCTTATCTTTATTTACTTCCTTCCTTCTCTATGCTTTGGGGTTTATATGATCATTTTCCCTTGGTTTCCTAAAGTGGAGCCTGAGGCCATTTACTTGAAACACTTCTTTTCTAATATATGCAATTAATATTATATATTTCCCTGTAAACAGTGCTTTAGCTTATTCCACAAATTTAATATTTTATTCTCATTTTCTGTAAATTCAGGATCTTTTCTAGTTTCCTTTGTGATTATTTTATCTATGGATTACTTATACACATTTTAACTTCCAATATTTTGGGTTTTTTCTGATATTCTGTTATCAATTTCTAGTTTCATATGATTATAGTCAAGGAATATACTTTGTATCATTTCAACTGTCTTAAATTTATTTAAAACTTTTAATGGCCCCAAATAGATTCTACTTTTATGAGTTTCTAGGTATGCTTTAAAAGGTATGTAAATTTTGTTTTTAATGTTTATATATTTTTGAGAGAGCGCAAACAGGGGAGGAGCAGAGAACGTGGGACAGAGGATCCAAAGCTGGCTTTGTGCTGACAGCAGCAAGCCCGATGTGGGGTCAAATTGAAGAACCATGAAATCATGACCTGAGCCAAAGCTGGATGCTCAACAGACTGAGCCATCCAGGCGCCCCCAAAAGGTGTGTACCTTTTAAAAGGTGTGTTCTGCAACTGTTGGGTGGAATGTTCTAAAATGGTAATTACAAGACTCTGTTAATTACTGAGAGGAGTGTTAGAATATGCAATTACAATTATGGTTCCTTATATTTCTCCAGTTCATTAATTTTTCTTTCATATATTTTGTACCTCTGCTATTGTATGAACATAAATTTAGATTTTTTTTTATATCCTCTTGAGGAATTTATTCCTTTATTTTTTTGAGATGTCCTTCCTTATCCTTGGTTGCATTTCTTGTTCTGAAGTCTAATTTGTCTAATATTAATGTATAGACTCCAGCTTTCTTTTTGATTAGTGTTTATATTATAGTTTCTTTTAAATTTATCCATATGTACGTGTAAAATATATACACATATGCACATATATGTGTGTGTGTGTGTATATGTTGGAGAGAAATGGGGTTGGGGAAAGAGAGAGATTCCATATATAAGGGTCTTTCTTTACTTAAATTCCAATCTCCGCCTTTTAACTGGAATGTGTAGTCTGTTTATTTTTAAAACAATTTTTCTTATGGTTGGATTTGAATCTGCCACCATGTGTTTGTTATACACTGTGTGTTCTTTTTTTTTTTTACTCCTTTTCTTCCTTTGACTTTTTTCTCTATTACACGCTATTAATCATAACTCTCTGATGTCTTTGTTCCTGTTGCTCTACATTTTACAAATATTATTGTACCACTCCATTTATATTATAACATTCTTAAAACAGTATATCTCCATCTCCTCTTAGTCCTTGTGTTACTATTATCATACCCTCCAACAATTTTTCATTTGTTACTTTATAATTTTCATAGTATTATAAGAATCTGCCCTACTTTTAATTTTTTTAGAATTACAGAATTGCTTTTGACTTCATTAAAAAATTTCTTTCTAGAAGTAAACAAAAACTGAACTGGCATATTAGATAAATATAGAAAAAATCTGTTAGATTTTTTTAGATAGAAAAAATGACTGTTTTTCAGTCATTTGATCTTTTCAGATTAAGAAAAAAAAATGTCTCAAAGAGGTAGTCAGATAGGTTGATGGTAAGATACTTAAGCATATCTCCTGCTAATCTTTATGTGACTTGTATTGTGATGTAATGAGATGATATATGTCAAAGGTATACATAAGCTATAACACATTCTATATCAAATGATAGCCATGCAAGAGATTATCAGTTAGTTGTAATAATGTTGGTATAGTAGTAGATATGAAATCTAACATAGGGAAAGTTTATCAGGCAATACTATTTTTTAAAAATTCTCTTTGAATATAGCAAACAAATAAACAACAAAAATCCACCTTTTTGATATGTTACAATATCATGCTAAGGAGAACTCTGCCTAAGTTTACCTTTAGATTCCTAATTAGCTTAGTTTTTAGTACAACTCCATCAACATTTACCTAACTGCTGTTCTAGTAAATGTACATGGAATAGAGGGACTTAATATAAGAATAGAAGAAAACTCTTATTCTCAATCTATCTGAATTGAAAGAATGGTCTGTTCAGAGATACTTAATAGAGAATTCAAAATCCTTATCTGTATTTCAAAAGAACCACAAAATAAAAGGAAGTAGAGTATGACACCATAAACCTAAAATGTGGGGGGAGAGGAGTAAAGAATGAGTTTAAACTTAAACGACCATCAATTTAAGATAGATTGCTACATGCGGAAGATGTTATATGTTATACAAACATAATGGTAACTGCAGATCAAAAACCAGTAACAGATATGTAAAAAATAAAGAGAAAGGAATCAAGTATATCACTAAAAAGAGCTAACTTCTGGTGAAAGAAGAGAGCAAGAGAAGAAAGAAACAGAGATGATCCACAAAAACAAACACAAAACAAATAACAAAATGGCAATAGGTACATACCTATCAATAATCACTTTGAATATAAATGCTCCAATCAAAAGACATAGGGTGATAGAATAGAGTACAAAAATATATCACCCATCTATATGCTGCCTACAAGAGACTCACTTCAGATCTAAAGACAAATGCAGATCGAAAGTGAGGGGATGGGGAAATATTTATCATGCAAGTAGATGTGAAAAGAAAGCCCCAGGATAACAATACTTATATCAGACAAAATTAACTTTAAACCGAAGACTAACAAGAGACAAAGAAGGACAGTATAAATCATTAAGGGGACAATCCAACAATAAGACATAATAGTTGTAAATATTTATGCACCCAGCATGGGAACATTCAAATACATAAAACAGTGCATGAAAAACATAAAGGAACTGGTCACTAGTAATACAATAATAGTAGGGGACTTTAACACTCCACTTATATCAATGGATAGATCACCCAAAGAGAAAATCAACAAGGAAACACACTGAATGACACACTGGGCCAGATAGATTTAACAGATATATTCAGAATATTCCATCCTAAAATATCAGAATACACATTCAAGTGCACATAGAATGTTCTCCAGGATAGATTACATATTAGGTAAAACAAGTTTGAAACAAGTCTCAACAATTTCAGGAAGATCGAAGTTATACCATCTTTTCTGATCACAATGCAATGAAACTATAATCACAAGAAAAAATCTGGAAAGAGCACAGATAATAACATTCTAGACATAGAGACAAATGAAAATGAAAACAAAATATCCAAAATCTTTGGGATACAGCAAAAGCAGTTCTAATAGGGAAGTTTTCAGCAATACACGCCTACCTCAAGAAGCAAGAAAAATATCAAATAAACAGCCTAACCTTACACCTAAAGGAGCTAGAAAAAATGAAAAGCAACAAATAAAACCCAAATGAAACAGAAGGAAGGAAATAATAATAATTAGAGCAGAAATGATATAGAAACTAAAAAACAAAACAATAGAGCAGATCGATGAATCCAGGAGCTTGTAAAGGTCAAGAAAATTGACAAACCTCTAGCAAGACTCATAAAAGAGAGAAAGAGGGGACACACATTAAGAAACTCAGAAACAAAAGAGGATAAAAACAACTGACACCACAGAAATACAAAGGATTTTAAGAAATACGAAGGAGAATATTATGAAAAATTATATACCAATATCGGACAGCCTAGAAGAAATGGATATATCCTTATAAACATATAATCTACAAAAATTGAAGCAGGAAGAAATAGAAAATTTGAACAGACCAACAACCAGCAATGAAATTGAATCAGTAATCAAAAAACATCCCAGAAACAAAAGTCTGGACCCAAAGGCTTCATAGATGGTGAATTCTACCAAACATTTAAATAAGAGTTTGTACCCATTCCTCTCAAATATTTTCTAAAAAATAGAAGAGGAAGGAAAACTTCCATATTTATTCTATGAGGTCTGCATTACCCTGATTCCAAAACCAGAGAGATGCAACAAAAAGAGAAAACTATGGGCCAATATGTCTAATGAGCATAGATGCCAAAATCCCCAACAAAATATTAGCAAATAAAATCTAACAATACATTAAAAAGTCATTCAACACGATCAAGTGGGATTTATTCCTGGGATGCAAGCATGGTTCAATATTGCAAATCAATAAATGTGATAGAGCACATCAATAAGAGAAAGGATAAAGAACACATCACTTAAATGCGACAAAAGCATTTGACAAAGTACATCTATTCATGATAAAAACCCTCAACAAAGTAGATTTAGAGGGAGCATACCTTAATATAACAAAGGACTTATACAAAAACACAGAGCTAACATCATGCTCAATGGTGAAAAACTGAGAGCTTTTCCCCTAAGGTCAGGAACAAGACAATGATACCCACACTCACCACTTTTATTCAACATTGTACTGGAAGTCCTGCCAAAAACAAGAAAAAGGGGGAAAAAAAGGCATCCAAATTGATAAGGAAGTAGTAAAAGATTTACTATTAGCAGATGACATGATACTATATACTGTATATAGAAAACCCTAAAAACTACCGAAAAAATACTAAAACTGATAAATGAATTCAGGAAGGTCACAGTATACAAAATCAATGTAGAGAAATATGTTGCATTTATATACCCTAATAATGAAGCAGCAGAAAGAGAAATTAAGAAAACAATCCCACTTTAAATTGCACCAAAAATAATAAACTACCTAGGAATAAACTTAACCAAAGAGGTGAAACCTGTATTCTGAAAACTATAAAACACTGATGAAAGAAATTCAAGACAACACAAACAAATGCAGACATTCCGTGCTGCTAGATTGGAAGAAAAAAGATTGTTAAATGTCTATACTACCCAAAGGAATCTTCAGATTTCATACAATCCCTATCAAGATACCAATAGAATTTTTTGACAGAACTAGAAAAATAATCCTAAAATTTGTATGTAACCACAAAAGACCCCAAATAGCCAAAGCGATCTTGAAAAAGAAAAACAAAGCTGGAAATATCACAGTTCCAGACTGCAAGCAGGTAATCAAAACAGCATGGTACTGGCACAAAAATAAACACATAGATCAATGGAGTAGAATAGAAGGCTCAGAAATAAACCACAATTATACGGTCAATTAATCTTTGACAGAGGAGGCAAGAATATGCAATGGGAAAAAGTCTCTTCAACAAAGGATGTTGGGAAAACTGGACAGCTACATGCAAAGGAATGTAACTGGACCACTTTCTTACATCATACACAAAAACAAACCAAAAATGGATTAAGGAACTAAATGTGAAACCTGGAACCATAAAATCCTAGAAGAGAGCACAGGCAGTAATTTCTCTAACATTGGCCATAACAACATCTTCCTAGATATGTCTCCTGAGGCAAGGGAAACAAAAGCAAAAATAAACTACTGGGACTATATCAAAACAAAAAGCTTCTGCACAGTGAAAACACCAACAAAACTAAAAGAAAACCTACTAAACAAGAGAAAATATTTGCAAATGACATATCCAATAAAGGATTAGTATCCAAAATATAGAAGGAACTTATAAAATTCAACCCTCAAAAGCAAATAATCCAATTATAAATGGGCAGAAAACATAAGCAGACATTTCTCCAAAGAAGACATCCACATGGCCAAAACATGAAAAGATACTCAACATCACTCATCATCGGGGAAATGCAAATGAACACTGCAATGTGATATCACCTCACACCTGTCAGAATGGCTAAAATCAAAACCACAAGAAACAAGTGGTGGAGAGGATGTGGAGAAATAGGAACCCTCATGCACTGTTGGTAGAAATGCAAACTGGTGCAGCCACTGTGGAAGACAGTATGGAGGTTCCTCAAAAAAATTAAAAATAGAACTATCCTACAGTCCAATGACAGAACTACTGTGTTTTTATCCAAAGAAATAAAAAACACTAATTCAAGAAGAAATATGCTCCCCTAAAAACTCATTGCAGTATAGCCACAATATGGAAGCAACCTAAGTGTTCATTGATAGATGAATAAAGAAGATGTGATGTATATATACCATAGAATATTATTCAGCTATAAAAAGAAATGAAATCTTGCCATTTGCAGCAACACGGATGGAGCTAGAGAGTACAATGCTAAAGAAAATAAGCCAGTCAGAGAAAGACAAATACCATGATTTCATTCATATGTGGAATTTAAGAAACGAAACAAATGAACATAGGAACAAAAAAAGAGACAAACCAAAAACCTATAGAGAACAAACAGATGATTACCATAGGAAAGGTGGGTGTGGCGATGATGAAATAGGTGAAGGGGATTAAAGAGTACACTTATCTTGAAGAGTACTGAGTAATAGAATTATTGAATCACTATATTGTACACCTGAAATGAATATAACACTGTGTGTTAAGTACACTGGAATTAATATATATACATATATGTGGAAAAAATAAATCCTATCTTTATTACTCATTTACAAAGAAAAAATGATAATTGCTAAGAAAATGGAGGTGGCAAAGTCTCTAGTATATAGAAACTGCTTTGCAATACATTTAGAATACCTGTACATATTATAATTTTTAGTAGAATAATTTTATAAATGTATACTTCTGGAAGGATTCTTCTGAACATGGTAAATACAGGAAGGTGATAGGAGAAGGTGGAAATCGGCCACACACATTAGTTAAGAGGGAGGTTGTAATAGCTGAGCTTAAGTGAGTCAGAACTACACAAAGACAGTGATAGATGGGGTTGGAGGGGATGTTTTCAAGCTCTTTTCTTTCTTATAAACAAGGAAAAGGTAGACCAAAATCTCTGTGGTAAGTAGCTTCTAAAATATCTCCCAATGATCCCAGTCTCTTGATATTTACATTTTTGCACAATCCCCTCTCCTTGAGTATGGGCTTGTTTTTAAAGAATGGAAGAGAACTGGGGCTCCTGGGTGGCTCAGTAGGCTAAACATCCAACTATGGCTCAGGTCATGATCTCGCAGTTCACGGGTTGGAGCCCGGTGCTGGGCTCTGTGCTGACAGCTCAGAGCCTGGAACCTGCTTTGGATTCTGTCTCTGTCTCTCTCTGCCTTTCCCCAGCTCATGCTCTGACTCTCTCTCTTAAAAATAAAGAAACATTAAAAGAAAAATAAATATTGGAATAGAATTGACTTGCTCTAAAGAATGGCAACTGTGATAGGATGTCACACAGATAATGTTTAAAAAGACTTGTGACTTCATTCTTGACTCTTCTCTTTTTCTTTCTTTCTGTCTGTCTAGTTGGCTTGCTGTCTGGAACTTCTCCTTTACTCATTCTGATGGAGAAACGTACCATGATATGAATGGCCCTAAGAACTGAGACCCTCAGTCTAGTCGCCTAGGAAGAGGTGAATTCTGCCAATGACCACATGAGTGAGCTTGGAAACAAATCCTTCCCCAGTTGAGCCTTGAGACAACTACAGTTCTAGCCGATATTTTATTGTAGCCTCATGAGAGACATTGAACCGGAAGGCACAGCTAAGCTATGACTGCATGCCTGACCTACAGAAACTATGAGATGATAAATTGTGTTGGCTTAAGCTACTAGCTTTTGGAGTAATTTTGTATGTAATAATCGATGACTAATACAGTGTCTAATTTACTTCTTCTCTCTCAGTGCCTCTAAGAAATAATATATTAAATATCCTTTTGAGAATTTTGATGCTTAGGACAGGATGAATGTATCTCTTTGGTTTCCTTTCAGTCTGATTTACAATAGCATTTCATTATTTGAATAGCATGGGATGATTTACACAGGCTTTCATAGACATCTATAATCATATTGTGACCTGGACCCTATTATCTCTATTTCACATTGAAGAGACTTTGGCTCAGTATAGTTAGTTCTTTCTATAGTCACAACCATCAGGGAAAAGAAATTGACCAAGAGAGAGCGGGGTCTAACTCCCAGTCATGAACACAATCAGTGCATCACCCTGAAATTACATAACATATAATGCTATGAAAATCATGGCAGAGGCAACTTCTCTTCACCAAATATGTACCTCTCCACATTTTTCAGGCCTCTTTTAGTCATATGAAGCTAGTGTATTAATACTAGTTCTAGCTAATTTTCTGTAAACAGGAGTGGCCTTCTCACCTCTGGGTTGAATCATTCTAACCACGGTACCCAAACCTTCTCTGCTCTCTTCTACCACAGTGACGTCAGAGGCCCTGGATTCCAGAGGGCACAGCCACAAAAAGGTAGGGCCTCTGCCAGCCTGGATCCCTGAGTACAGTGTGGATCAAAGCCCCCTGCTTACTCCTAGTAAGTATATACCATGAGTAAGAAATCAACCTTGAATTAAATTTTATTTCAGAATAAACTCACCTACCCTAAATACAGCACAGAAGTGAACAAATATAATTTTAAATAAGCAGGAAAAGTTATATTCTCTCCTTTATCTGATGATGTATAGAGTGTGTTACTTTCCTAGAGCAGATTTTCTTAAAGACCATTTGTTCAGAGACCTCTCTTCATGTCCAGATTCTGACATCCATCATATCACAATCTCAGTCATCGGTCACCACTCTAGCACGGCTGAGTGATGGCAGGAAGACCACCTCCTAAAGAAGGAAGGACAGTGTTGGCTTTGTGGGTGTCTACTGCAGATGCACAGAATTGCCCGGCCACAGCACTAACTATGCTTAGAGTTTAGTGTTCTGTGACTGCTGTCTTGAAATTATTTTTATAAGCAGAGCCCAATGGAATAATGGAACACGAGCCTGACCCTCTCAGCTCACTTGGTACTGTCTCCAACTGTCTCTTCAGGACAAATTCTCAGCCCCCTTATCTTCGTGCCCTTCTCTGCCTGACTTCTCCTTCCCCATGCTGGTTTCCTTGCTGCATTCTGGCCCTGGCATAGATAGCGTTTTGGAGTTAGGCACAGATGTCCCATGGCTTCTAGGGGCAGGGGCAGAGCTTAGTGGTTACTGTCCCTATTCCAATAGCTCAGTGGTAAATCAGTGGAGAGTGTCTTAGCTCTGCCCAATCTAGGTACCAAGGGCATCCAGCTATGCAGGTTACAATACCCTTGGGGGTTGCCCATACATCAGGCCGGGGAGGTGAGCCTGTGGGAAGGGGAGATACCTGGCTCAATTTCTCAAGATGCTGTCCTGGCCAGTGCATGGTGAGTAGTTCAGGCAGCTGTTAGGCAGAGTGACTGTGCACAGAGAGAGCCTCTATCATCTGGGAGAGGCTGGGTGCTTGGGAGAACCTGCATCACCCCACAAATATCCCCATGCCTTGGGGGTGCTTCCCTGGATTGCTCCATGCCTGAGAACATCCCCTATCCGTCATCCCAGGCTTCCTCCGTCTGGGTAATTTTCATTTTTGCCAGTTCCAGGCACTCTCTGGGGATAAGCCACAAATAAGAATTGTGCAATTTCAGTGATTCAGCATACAAGTTAAACGTTCTGATATTTGCATTTAAAAGTGGCATTTCACAATATAAAGATGGATGGTAAAATCCATGCTAATAATTTAAAATTGTAACTTTCCTTTGCTTAGAATTAAATGCAAATTTAAAAAGCAAAAAAAAAAAACCACAAAGGAAAGGAAAAAGCTTTATATTTTAATACTTCTCATGACAGTTTTCCCTTGATTTTTGAATAAGGGGGATCAGCATTTTTATTTTGCTCTGAGTCCTGCAAATTATGTAGCTGGTCTTGAGGAAGAACCAACATTGGAAAAACAGAACGAAACAAAACAAAAAACACTAAGATGTGAATAAATCACACAACAGTGAGATCTCTTCCAATACAAATCTCCCATTGTAAACTCCTGGTGCCTTAAGACGCTTTTTAGTTGTCCAGATCTCTTTAAAAATCACAACAACCTGCAGCTGGCTTCACCAAGCCACCTCTGAAGTCTTTTTGTTTTGAATTGGGTCCAGCTATACACAAAAGGCTTACATCTCTTCCTTAACTGTAATGCTAAAATAAAACATATGAGGTCTAAAAAAGAATTGCTGAATGGGTTTATCAGATCCTGGCAGCAGTGGGAAGTCACAAAGAAAGACAAAACAGTCCTTTGCTTCATACTTGCTTTTGAAATTCCATCCCTCCAGCTCCTCTGTGCTTCTTTCTTGCAAAGGGCAGACTTTATTTCTGCCAAAATCTTTGCAACAGAGCCAACAGAATTTATCTCAAGCTTGGCAGCCAATATACATTATCCACAGGTTTCTGGCTAAACTATTAAAATTAATCAGGTGGCAAACTTTCATTTTAGCAGCTCTAATAAACAAGAGAACTAGATTCCCAGGAGGTGGAAATGTCAGTAAATATAGGAGCTTTAAAAGGAAGAAATTCTTCAAAATGTCTAAGGATGTACTCAAGCTTTAGTCAAATGGACCTAAACTACAGTTACAGTATAGGCACGACCATTCATTTTTATTGAGGCATTTTTCACTTCAAGAGGAATCAAGTCCATTTTCATATAGAATTTCAAGCAAACTTTCAGGTTGCATGAGAAGATGTTCCGTGTGTGGAGTGGGAGTGGAAAAAAAGAGTATTGTTTTCCTTGTGGACACTAAAATAATTCTGAAGCAAGGCCTTCGAGTAATAGACCTGATGTTGGATTTTTAGAAGAAGTCACACACAGCAGAAACAGAAATGCTCACCAAATATTTCAGGTGTCTGTTTTCCAGCACTTGTGCACTTAGATCCATATATAACTTGGTCTGAGCTAACGTGACATAAATTACTTCCAGGCCAAAGCACAGAAGAGCCATGTGAATTCTCCAGGTTGCTCTTCTCCTGTAGCAGTGACAGGTTGGATTGCAGACTTCACTCGATTTGGATTCCTGAGAGACTACGTGGAGCATGCCCTCTGCCAAATTGTGTTGGATATGCAGCATGTAAAGGAAACAAACACTTGTTGTGTAAAGGCACTGGCATTTAGAGGTTAATTGGGAATGCAGTATATCTAGCCTGTCCTAATTAATGATGAAATTAGTACCAGTGGTGTGATGTGGTCAGTGAAAAACTAAAAATGATAAAGGGCAAGGACACTAAGAAAACAGGCTGGAGTAATAGCAATCTGTGCTCTGCAATGGCCAAACATTGGATAAAACTCTGCTCTGCAGTAACTTGCAAGGGAGACGGTACACCTGATGAACTACAGCTCGGGGTGGGGGGGGGGTAAGGTAGGAAGAAATGGAAAACAAAATGATTGTAGTGTGTATTTGTGGTTATTTTCTGCATTTGGTTTGGGATTACAGGAAGAAAGAGATGAACCCACAGAAGAACTGGCTGGTTACAAACAGAAATGGAAGCAAATAGAAAAATTCCAGAAATGCATGACCTGGCAATGTTGAAAAATACACATTTGAATGACAATTCCACCCTTTAGGAGAGATTAGTTGAAGGGCATGACCTTCAAAACAGCTGTCACAATCCTTCAATGGATTAATGTACCACAGGAGAAATATCAGATTAAGGATAAGATATCCAGAAAAGCTTATCAATTGATTAAATATTTAACGGCAAAGGTCATATTAAGGAAGTCCTTTCTACCTACTCTTTCAGGGAAACTCATTGTACCCACCATTAACTAACTGTCAGGAGACAGAAGTTTTGGTGTCAAGAAAGTAAAGAAATGTAACAAATGTGAAGACCAAGTTTCTAAAAATGTCTGTATGTTATGGGGTAGGGGGTACTACTTGTATTTAGAAATGACTGGAATCAAGTAAATATGAAGTCCCCTACTACATCTTAGAGTGATGGAGAAACCAAGAGCTTGTGTTAGCACACCTTGGGCCACAACCTTCTAGCGGATGGGGGGGGTAGATTACCCCAACAATCATTTTTGTATGTGGCATGGAGGATAAGAGACAACAGAGAATCTCCCAGATCCGTGAACAGGGATCACAGAAAACAATGAATGAGAGTGTGTCCACCAGAACGCAGAATCACATTCTTCCCCGGTCCTTGGGGGTGCTCCCATTTACAACACCTGCCCAGTGGTGTTGCAGAACGGACCTGTCTGCTGCAATGCATGATTCCAATCTTAATCAGTCACTGTGCTTACTTGGCACCCTGTATTGGGTGGTGCACTGGAGGACTGCAGATTTCCTGTCTGTGTAACTAATAGGAATCTAGACCATGAAAAATTATCACTAAATTTGATGCCAAGGCTGGTATGCATTACCTAAGACCCTGGGACTTTTGAGTTCTCTGTACTAGGAGGATATGAGTATGGGAAGAAGAAAGTAGAGAGATTTTTTATTACCAGATAAACAACCTGTAGCTGAGAAGGTAATAGTGACAAATATTTCAAGCATCCCTCTACATTTTCCATGTAGGGGTCATGTGACTGTGTGTTGAAGAATATAATGTCAGGTTCAAGACTTTCTAGTATTCTTCCTCTGCCATAGTGACTGGTGGCATATCCAGTGGTGGAAATCTCCAACCGCTAATATCCCTGAGGGATCATGTGAATCAATTCTCTGCATCTACTCTCACATAACAACATTGCCTATGTAACATGAAAAAGAAAGATTCATTGAGTTAATCAACTGAGATTTTTGAGTTAATTCATTACTGCCATGTAATCTGACTTAACCTAATACAAGATATGTGCAATATAATTTCTAATGAATGGACAAATACAGAAATGATACCAGGGAGTTTCAATCATAGAGAGGGAGTTCATCACTAGTGCAAATGAAGTGGGAAAGAGCCTCAAATGTGCAATCCAGTAGACCCGATTTGAATCTGTTCTCTTTTATCTCATTAATTCTACGACCTTGAACATGTTATTTAAACGCTTTAGCCCTAATATCCTCACATGTAAAGTGGGGGTAATAAAATTACTACAGGTTGTTAGAAGGATTAAAGACATAATTTTAAATAAAGGAATCAATGCAATGACTACACGAATGCCAGCTAGTTTTCCTCCACTCCCTCCCCCACCAGCCCTACCATTCCTTACTGGATGAATATGGTAAAAAAAAAACAAAAAACAACTCATCAAATGAGGTATAGGAATGCCTCCAAAGATTCAACTGCATTTCAGAGAAAGGTCAGAAAGATAACACAAATTCTTAAAGTGGCCGGCCATACAGTTATTGAATTGGTTGTCAAATCCTGGTGAACTTGAAAGCTCATAACTTTAAAGCAAATTATAAAACAAAACAAAATGGAAGGAAAGAAAACAAACAAAAACTCCAAGCAGGTCAAACAGAAAGAGTCAGTGGTTAGAAAGTGAAGATTCAGCCATGGATGTGTCAGTGTGTTTCCTAGAATAAGAGAAGCATTAGGATTTTTACATCAGATTGCTTACATCTCAATCCCAGTGTGTCCCCTAGTTTTGGAGCAAGTCTCTGAACATCTCTAAGGCTTAATTTCCTGTTATAAAATGGGAATAATGGTTATCTAATTCATAGGTTGCATGTGTTATTCATATCTGTATCCACTGCCTGCTGGTATGACTACCATCATCATCATCATGGTTGGTTATGGGGTCGATACGAAGCGGGTCGTGGAAGTCAGGGAAACTGTAGGGATGAATTTGATAGGTTGAGAATATGAACCTGTTAGTGTTGTTTAGGAAGGTTTGGAAGCAATCTAAGCTAATTTTCCGTTCCCTCAGTACATCCTCAACAAGTAGATACACTTTTAATGTGCATCCTTATGAGGAGAGATCATCAAATTAATAACACAGAAGCTGAAAGTTGGATGCTGACCTTTCTAAGGTTTCAAGAAATCTTTCAGTAGTCAGTGGGTAAAGGTAATGTTGTGAGACAGTTACTGTGGCTAATTACAAATGATTGTTACTTATTAAACATATATCTCATTTGTTGAACGAGTACCTCACTGATTACCTTATTTAGTTGTTTTATCTTAACCTGGTGAGTGAACACTATGCCAGGTGCTGGGAATACAGCTGTAAAAAGAACGGACACTAATCTTGATCTTTATGGAATTCACAACCAAAAGCTCCAGAAGGAATGAATCACTCATGATTCTCTCATTTCTATTACTGCTCCTATCACCTTGCTCTGCCCTAATTTCTTTGACCCCCATGATAGCAAGAGTGATCTCTCATTTCAGGGCAGTGACAATGCCTTACTCATCTTAATAACAAGTGCTAAAAATATGTTCTTATTTGATTAAAACTTGAATGAATTAATGAATGAAATTAAATTAGCTGCAGAATAGCCTATGTATTTATATCTCCAATTTTATATATAAATACATGACTTGTTTTAACCTTTGACTGATGAGTTCTGAGATTGGATTGAAATTTGCATACATAATGCTTTTAAAACAAATTAAATAATATTTGATTTCCTTAGTCTGAAATAGATTCAATTTTACTTTTTATATTATATTTCCTGATTTTATGCAGGTGCAGGAAGTCTGGATGTCTTTCTGTCTTATAGAGAGTCAAATGATTTCACAAATTTTGTGTTGCAAATAATGTAAGTAAGGTAAGGAAAACCTACTCTAAACACTCGTTCTCACTTTTAAGTTAAATTGCAAAACATTGGCTTTGTCCATATACATTTAAAACTGTTTCTCTTGAGTATGCAGTGCATTCAACAAATAGGCAATGATACTGTCTGTATAAACATCCCTTCCCCTGAGTCACCTTAACCAACCACTATGGGGACAAGAGCCAGGTTAGGTAGGAGTGGGATTTAGGTTCTACAGAGGGATAGCTGAGACACACGTTCCTATCCAAGGCAACAGGAGGAAGCAAGTGTAGATACTAAATTCAAATGGGTTGGAGTAGGACGTCAAGATTGCGTCTTGAGGCCAAGAAATGAGTACATCAGCAGAGATCTCATCACAAGATAGAGACCCAGGTTCTTATCCTGACTCAACCATTTATAATCCATATTATATTTAACACATTATTTAGCCATCCTGAGACTCAGTATTTGGACCTCAGTGAACTCATTAGGGTAAGGGCTCTCTGGCAATCCATCAACTGTCCTCTTTCCTGGTGATTTATTGTATTCCTTCTCTGAAAACCACATAGATGGTATTGCTATCATGGCTGTGCTTTCATATTGCATTTCCAAATTAAACATTTAAAACCAGCATTGATATGTACAACTAGTAAGAATGTGAAATGGCATGTCCTTCCCAGAAAATAATTTGCCAATAGGTTCTTAAACTAAAACAAAATCCTTGATTGGAGGGATTATTTGAGGTTCTTTGAAGAGTCTACAAGACCTGTCTTCTACTTCCCATCTTCCTGATCTCCATTCCCACTCCCTAGAGATTACCTTAGTGAACAGTTTCTGTGTAACCTTCTAAATGTTCTTCATTGCATGCTCAAACATATGGTTTGAGCACCCAACCATCCTCAGCCACGCTGAAGGAAAATAAGTCCGCCTCTTGCTTGTCAAAGAGGAGAATGGTAAGGGCAGTGGTATCTGGGAGCTAGTTAAAACCACAAATTCTCAAGCCTTTACCAGACCTATTGAATCAGAAACTCTGGAAGTGAAGTTCAGAACTCGATATTTTTTGGAGGGGGGTAGAGAGAGCACACACGCATGTTAGAGCAGGAGAGGGCAGAAAGAGAGAGAAGATAGTAAGCAGGTTCCATGCCCAGCACAGAGCCCTATATGGGGCTTGATCTCACAACCATGAGATCATGACCTGATCCAAAATCAAGAGTTGGATCCTTAACTGACTGAGCCACCCAGGTGCCCTGGGAACTCTAGATTTTTAATAAGCCCTCCCAGGGGCACCTAGGTGGTTTAGTCGGTTGTACTTCTGACTTTTCGTTTCAGCTCAGGTCATGATCTCACAGTTCATGAGTTTGAGCCTGGCATCAGGCTCTGAGCTGGCAGTGTGGAATCTAATTGGGATTCTCTCTCTCCCTCTCTTTCTGCCTCTCCCCACCTCATGCTCTCTTTCTCTCTCTCTCTCAAAATAAATAAAACTTAAGAAAATAAACCCTTCTGGTAACTGTGTTGCACACTTAAATTTGAGAACCAGAGGACTACACTGTTCTTCTGGAGAGCTCTCTCCCTCAACCATCTGGTCATTACTATTTCACACAGAGTGGAGTGATCCTCCTGAACTTGGGCTCTGACACTGTTAACTGCTCAGAATAGGCATTCTATGCCAATGTGAGTTTTGAAGTCATGATGTTTTGTTTTCCTCTCTAAAAGTGAAAGACTATGCAATATTTCCTTCCTCTTTGCCTTTCTTCAGGACTCCTACAAGTCAGTTTCAGTCATCTCCAGAAGCCCAAGACCCACTGGTTACCACATCTCAACCCTATATCACTATACTTGCAATCAATCTTTAAGTCCTCTCAAAGCATTCCAAATAATTTTGTCCAAGATTCAACAATCTTTCCTATGTCCTCAACCACCTCTCAGAATGATCCTAATCCATATATATATATACATATATATATATGTATATATATATACACATATATATATTTCTTATAGTTTTCATGAATCAAAGATGATTTCAATTTCATACTCCACATACCTCATGGCCTATAGGTTCTTCTCTTTGCTGTTTTTTTTTTTTAAGTTTATTTATTTTGAGAGAGAGAGAGAGAGGGAGGGTCAGAGAGAGAAGGAGAGAGAAAATCCCAAGCAGACTCCATACTGTGAGTGCAGAACCCTAGGCGGGCCTTGATCTCATGAACGCTGAGATCACAACCTGAGTTGAAATCAAGAGTCAGGGGCGCCTGGGTGGCTCAGTCAGTTGAGCGTCTGACTTCGGCTCAGGTCATGATCTCATGGCTCATGAGTTCAAGCCCCGCGTCAGGCTCTGTGCTGACAGCTCAGAGCCTGGAGCCTGCTTCCAATTCTGTGTCTCCCTCTCTCTCTGCCCCTAACCCACTCGCATTCTGTCTCTGTCTCTCTCAAAAATAAATAAACATTAAAAAAAAAAGAAAAGAAATCAAGAGTCAGAGGCTTAACTTACTAAGCCACCCAGGCACTCCTCTCTGCTGTTTTAAAACTACAGATTTTGCTCTCTCCACCGGAACTCACAGTTTCTTGGCCATTACAGCTTAATGTTTGGTAGCTTCCCTTTTGTTTTTATCTAGTAACTTTTGTAATTTATAGGTTAAGCATTTTACTCATTGCCTTGCTCTCTATCACTATCTTTTTCACTTCCAGGAACTTCAAGATCCAAATGGATTATATGTCAAGCCCTCAGGAGCTAGTCCCAGCCTTCCTTACTTCTGGTGTTCTTTTCCTCTACCCCACTTCAACCACCAGCTCCTGTAAACTTAGCCTTGATCTTTTTATCTGCAATAACTACATTCAAATAACAAATTACAAGGATGCCCATGTATAAGTACAAGTTCCCATCCTTCCAGAAGGTAATTAAGATAGTTGTTCTAGCCTGCCAGTTCCATGGAGCTAAGACTAATGAAGGATGGGATTCTTGCAAGAACCTGGATGCATAGAAATTGAAGGAGAGTGGAGAGTTACAATTGAGGTGGGGCAGAAAACCAGAAAGGAAAACCTACATGGGTCATTGAAGTAAATAGGTGCTCCAGAGAAGACATCAGCGTTCAGGATTCAGAAGTCAGCAATCCAAGATGGTACAAGCAGAGAGCAATCGATCTGATAGGCAAATAGGAAGATTGATAGTAGTGGCAAATAATCATCTAGAGGTCATTATCTCGACTGGTTTCCACAGAAACCAGATTTTTGATTTTTTCTCCAGAGTCACGTGTCGAGCAAATGCATATCAGGGGGTTATTCCGAAGATCAAATATAAGTACATTGTGGATGCAGAGGAGCTTTCCAATGAAAATGTCAGTTGTTGCTACTGTTCTTGATTTAAATGACCCATCTCGACATTGCAGGAAGTGCTGATATTGTGGGGTCCTTCCTTTCTCTTTAAACCCAGGCAAATGTTTCTTTCCTCGTTTCTTCAGTGGTTAAGAGAATTATGCAGAAGCTGGCTCGGGTTGGTTAATTATTCAAATGTGATTATACAAAAGCAGCATATTTGTTCTGTCCCTATTTGTGCATATGTATTTATTTTTTATGAACCTTACTTCCCATCAGTGAAGAGAATAGAATTAGCACATCTGTCCCATTTGTTGTGACAAAATATGAACTTAAGATCTGTATGCTGATTTAGGGAAGCATATTCCTAGGCGTACATGGTGAGTCTGATGGAATAAAATTTCAGTAATAAATACAGTTGTGGGAATCTGCATTAAAAAGCAGCACTAAAAACAAATGACATGAAAGAGTGTTATGGAAGCTTTTTAAGGAGAATTTGAACAGAAACAGAGGCATCTCTAGAGAGGTGGAACATTGGGACAAATAATTTGTGGAAAGGGGGTGGGAAGAATGAGAAGAAGGAGGAGGCGTGTCCCTGCCATTTTCCAAATTTGTGAATGCCAGCATCTTGAAGGAATCATGAGAAAGATGTTGAAGAAAACAGGAAGGAGGGGAAAGCTATAAGATGTATGCATTGTTTGATAGGCAAGATATACACAAATTTTGTATAGCTGTGGGGACAGTAAGAAAAGAGACATGCCTAAATGTGTTAGAGCTCATTATATTTGCTAATTGCATTTTCTTCTATTGACGCTCTCTCACCCAAATCATGGCAGTGCCTAAGGACAGACACCACTGCTGCTTTTTGAGGCAGCCAGAGGAGGAGTGTCCAGAGCACATGCTGGGCTCCTTGCCACCTTATAGAGAACATTGGAAAGCAGGAGGACATTGATGTATACCCCAAATTCCTCCTTATAAGCGATAATTAGGAACAGGAGGGAGGATGCCTAGCTGGTATTGATTGCTCCTTTTTGTGACATATACTAAACCTGCAATATGGGTTTAGGTAGGACACAAATAATATTAATTTTATTATCTGTACATTCATCCTTTGCTTTCATCTATTTATGGCAACTGATACTGGTCTCCCATTTTCAGCACCAATATAAATATTGTTATTAAAACCAATGTGTTTAAATGAAGAAAATGAACTATTTATTAAAAAAATATTAGGTCAGGAGAGCCTGGGTGGCTCAGTCAGTTAAACATCCGACTTCGGCGCAGGTCATGATCTCACGGTTCATGAGTTCAAGCCCCACGTCAGGCTCTGTGCTGACAGCTCGGAGCCTAGAGCCTGCTTCCGATTCTGTGTTTTCCTCTCTCTCTCTCTCTCTCTCTCTCTCTCTCTCTCTCTCTCTCTCTGCCCCTTCCCTGCTCATGCTCTGTATCTCTCTCTCTGTCTCTCAAAAATAAAAATAAACATTTAAAAAATATATTAGGTCAGCCAGCAGATCAGCAAAATTTGTAAAGGTGGCTCTCAAGTGATGACATTTGGGAATCAATATAAGAAAACACAATGGGTCAGAGAAGACAGGACAGAGAATCAAAAGTTATGGATGCTCAACTTTGCTAATAATTGTCTGTGTATTTGAGACAATTAACCTCATTTTTTCTGAATATTGATAATAATTCCCAATTTAGATAATTTACAGCATTTTTTTTTTTTGGTAAAGATTCAATGGTATAATGTATTTGACACTCTCTAAAAAATAACCAGTGTTGGGGAGCCTGGGTTGTTCATTTGGTTAGGTGACCAACTCTGCATTTTGGCTCAGGTCATGATCTCACGGTTTGTAGGGTCAAGCCCTACCCTGGGCTCTGTGCTGACAGTGTGGAGCCTGCTTGGGATTGTCTCTCTCCCTCTCTCTCTCTGACCCTCCCCCTCTGGTGCTCTCTCTCTCAAAATAAATATACATTTTATATATATGTGTGTATATATATGTGCATATGTACATATATGTATATATGTACATATATACATGTATATACATACATACACATATATATATATATATATATACATATATACATACACACACACATACACACACACAGACACAGTGTTGTAATGGAGAAGTATTGTGCATAAACCTTAGGAGGGCTTCTGTTGAGTCACACCCTTAAGCATTTCTTCATTGAGTGTGACCAGAACATGTGACTCCTAACAATAGCATACCATTGCCAAAGGTGATGGGATGTTACTCCCTTAATTAGGTTTGGTTGCATAAGTCTTAGCAGACTGTTGGCTTCAAAGAAGCAAACAGCCCTATTGTGGACCACAGCCCTATTGTGGATGACATGCCTATGGAGAAGGCCATGTGGCAGAGAACTGTGGACAGTATCTAGGATTTGAGGTGGCCTCTAGCTGACAGCCAGTAAGAAACTGGGGTCCTAAGTCATACAGCCACAAGGAAATCAATCTGCTAACAACTTCAGTGAGCTTGGAAGCAGATTCTTTCCTTTGAGAATTCAGAAGCACCCAGATAAGAACATGGTCTGGCCAACCCCTTGATTACAACCTTATGAGAGTCCCTCGGAAATTTAAAAAAAAATCACCTCTTTAGTGTTACTAGCCACATTTCAAGCTCACACATTGCAGATATAAAATAGTTTCAACATCATACAAAGTTCTGTTGGTCAAGGCTCCTCTGAAGCCCCCTTAAGGAACAAGCTGAGTTTGAGACTTCCCCTAAAATTGAGCCCTGATTTGGCTTCTTCCCTTTACTTGTACTACTTACCTTACTTCCTTACTGCTGTCTCCTAGGTTCATTTCTTTCCTAACGCTTTTGCAATCAAGCCCTGGTTTGAGAGGATGTCCACCTAAAACTCAAGAGAAATCCACTGGAAAAAATGCTAGTTCTTTTGGTTTCTATCTCTGAATGCTAAATGCCAAAATTGACTGTCATTGTTACTGATTTTTTTTTTAAATCTTCATTCTTTCCTGGTATTCCTCTTTGATTGTTAAATGTGGAATTATCGACGACTGCATTTACAGTTTATAAAACACTTTCTTAGACCTTATCTTGAAGGAATGACACTGAAAATTTTAGCATATTTGTGCTGATTTATAGTACTGATCAAAGAAATAACTGCTAATATCCTTATTTTAAGGGTTAGAGAATTAAACCCCAACATAGTTGTAATAATTCTAAGACCCTATTTTAAACAGGTAACACATTTGAAATTCATGGCTGGTTCCTGACCAAGAACTCAGAGCTCTTTCTATATAGTGCACTTCCCTTAGAATTCCAAGGGATATACCACATCTAGCACACTCTGTGAACATACATAATGGACCAAAAAAAATGTGCTTTTTGTGAAGGGAGACTTTGCACTAGAAATTTAATAAGTAGGTGGTTATAGGATGACTATGGTTCAAGTTGGGAAGAAGGGCTTCACATGCTTTCCTTTAAAAAAGCTATGGTTGATTGTTCAATGCCCTAACGTTTACCTCTGCTTCAACCATGTAGTTAGTCTGACCAATTTTTCCAACACATATTCACAAAGTGACCTAACAGCTCAAATACATTCAATTGTCATTATTGTCTTCCTCCTCCTCCTCCTCCTCCTCCTCCTCCTCCTCATCATCATCATCATAAGCAGCAACATCATTGTCATCACCCTTTTATCGAGCCAGGTGATATGCTAAGAGCTTGCAGTCATTATTTTATTCAATACTCATAACAAGTCTAGGAGCTGGCGCCATCATTATTATTCTCATTTTGTAAATGAGCAGAATGAGGCACATGTCAAAGACTTATAGTAATTACATAAGGTACAACTTATTTCCTTCCTTACCATGATCCCAATTCAACACAGTTATCCAGATCAGGTGAGGAATAATGATTCTTAATCAATACTACTTGGCTTGTTTCAATCTGCGGCCTTTCCTACCAAGTATATTGTCAGTAGCAGTGGAGGAGATAAAGTAGGTTCCTAAGAACAATGCCAATTTCTTTTCTCTCATATTTTCTGTCTTATGCTAACCTGGAAAGTAAACATCAACAGACTTGCTTCCATTACTTAAAAAATAGATATGTATCATTTCCTTTCTGTCACTTCCAAAGAGCTATTATTATTGTTTTAAAATAGAGCTAATTAATGCAATACAGCACTGTAATTAGATTCTCTTTGTCCTAGAAATTGGCCAGACGCTGCAGGTTTATCCAAGAGAAAGTTCTTCACAGCACTGGGAGAATAATGAGTCTCATTCATTCTCAGCCTGAGCCACATCTGAACTAGTGACCCAGGGGTGGATGTCTCGGAGGCCCATTACCAGCCCCCAAAGCCATCTATTGTGACAAGGGTGTTGATGGATCCAGCTTAATGCCACCCAGATATTATCTCTGAATCTTAAGCAAAAGACAAACTGCAGCTACAAGGCAGATATAAAAGTCTCTTGCTGAGATTTGTAGAAAATGTTGTCATTTTAATTAACATTTCCAAACAATAATAATCATTATTTAGTGTTGTGAAGCCAGCCACATACAAAATGCTAAATTTCTGAGTATTTTAAAGCAGAAAAGTGTTCTTCTGGGAAACGACGAGAAAATTTGGTTTTCTGTTTCTGGATCGGGAATATCAGATCAAAGCATTTTTTTTTCTCCTTTTAAATAAAAACTGTATGACTTATTCTGAAGTCATTCTTCCTTTGCTAATTTGCCCCCTGACATATGGTACCTTTGCAAAAATTCTTACAATGAATTAAAACTGTATTTTTAAAAATGAGCTTGAGATCTCGAGCTTTATGGGCTGCAAAAATACAAGGTAATTGGAAGTGCTTTGGAACTTGGAACATGAAGGAATAAAACCAATTTCTACAAGAGATTAAATGTTATTTTCATGCAAAAGAATGCAGCCATCATTCCATGACTTCCCTTCATCTGTATCCTCATCCCCACAGTCTCCACACTACTGACCTATCTCACAGATTGATCCCTTATCCCCTACTGTCTTCCAAACAGAAACAATACTTAGTCACAGAAGGCAAAGTGCTCTGATCCTTCTAGCTTTTCACAGCTGGTCTCTCTCCTGAAGCTGGGTTCTCTTTTTTTTTTTTTTTTTCCACTTTTTCTTTTTGTCTGTGTTGCTTGACCCACCCTGCTCAGCGATAGACCTCGATGCTGACTATCTCCAGGCTCAGCCCCCTTGAGCCCATAAACTCATTCTGACTCAGGCAGAGCAATTTCAGATTAGCTGATGGGTCACAATATTAATAACAGCTAACATTTACTCTTCGTTTGACATGTACCAGACGATATTCTAAATCATCCATTTGATCCTTTCAGCAACCCTATGAAGAACTCATTATTATTATCCTGATTTTCCAGAGGAGGAGACTGGGTACAGGGAGGTTAAGCAACTTGCCCAAAGTAAATAATAGATATAGGGTCTGAACCCAGAAAGTCTGGCTGCACATCTGAACCTCTTAACCTTTGTTCTCCATTCCCTGTCTCATTAGCCAGAGGCACGTGGATCTAGGCAAGGCTAGAATTTGCCTTGATCACTCTCCTGCCCAGGTCTTAGCATTTCTTTAAAAACCTTTTGGTGGAGCCAACTTTTGTATCAGTGTGTTACTTTGTTCTCTAGCTCTTCATGGGAACTAGGGGTCTTGCCTTGGGTCCTGAATTTCAGCTAATTGCTAGTTCTTTAGAACCTCTTTCTGGTTCTCACCAATCCTGGAGGCAAGGGGAACTCCAGAGACATCCAGTGGTCTCTCAGTGGCTGACCTGGATTTCCTTCTAAACAGATGACACCTTGCCTCTCTATGTTTACTTGACAGTATTTAGTTGAGTGGATTCCACCATCTCCCTTGAATCATCCACTTTACTTCATTTCTATTACCTTCACATGCTTGTCTGGGCCACCATCTTCTTTCACCAGATGAATGCATTAGATTCCTTGTGGGTGTCCCAGCCTAAAACCTTTGGCCTCTCCAACCCATTTTCTGTGCTCGACCAGGGAAGCCTACTGACTATGAAAACATGGTCATTTTAATGATTAACATCTTTATAGCAACCCATTACTCTTAGAATCAAGCCCTAAATCTCTGATGCAGCTTGTGAGGCTTTGCCTAACAGGACCTCACCTATACCTGGTACTGTTTCTCAGTACACTCTCTCCATATGCCATGCTTTCTCCCACTATGGGGCTTTTACACAAATTCCCTCTGCCTTGAGGTTATCTTCCTTTTGTCTCCGCATAAATGACTGGCTCATCCTTCTGGTCTTTGTTTACAATTTTCTTCCTAGGGAATTCTCCCCTGTTCTTGCAGATCAGATTAACCTTCTTTTTATAAACTCTTATAACATCTCCTTTCCAGGTGCTTAATATACATTGACTATGTGTGTGCCAGATGCTTATCAGTTGTAATTTGTTACCACATAATAGAACTCAACAGCATTAGGGCCATATTTGTCTTGTTCACAGCTATGCTCCCAGGTATATACAGAGCACTATGTTCCCACAGCACATATTAGAGAATGAATAAATGAATGAAGGAATGGATGAACAAATTGCTACATAGAACCTCCATGTGTTAGCAGATTGGGAGGCTTTCTAAAAGCATTTATTGGGCTTCTACTATATGCTAAACCTTGTCATGGACTTAAATATTTTATCTCATTTTATATTCAAAACAACCTTATAAGGTAGCTTTTGAGAGTAATCTCATTTTACAGATGAGTCAACTAAGATTTTAACTGACAGACCAAATCTCTATGTATATTATATAATCTACGTATGTATATATGTACATGTACACATGTATGTATACAATATATACACAAGAGCAAAAAGCAATTTGTGTGTATATTTTCTCTCTCTATATATATACACATGCACAAATATATATATATATATATATATATATATATATATATATATATATATATACATACACATACACGCATACACACGAGAGAGAAAAGAGACAGAGAGGCACTCACTTACCAAGTGTAGGCCCTACAAACAGGTTGTATTCCTTTAATTACAGGCTTCTCCATTCCTAACTCAATCCCACTTAGACACATGTACTGTATTCCCAGCTTGTACCTTGATTTACGATACTTCTGATTCTATGGCTAACGTCAGGATTGGGATAGGCATAATCATCCACGTGTTCCCCTTATTCCCTTGCAGATCAGCTGTGGGGTGGCCAACAGGAGGACACGGAGGGAGGAAACAAAAATAGGCTTTTGTTTTCCTCTCCAGGCAAAAATCCCAATGGCTTCCCACCTCTCCTTTAGGCCCTTGGAATGAATGTTCTTTGGTGTGCTAGACACTCTGTGTGGGTTTAGCTCATTAAATGCTCAAAGTATGTATAGCACGCTGTGTGACTAAGGGGAACAGGGCAGGAATTGGGCCTCTACTTTGCAAAATATTTCTCTATTGATGAATTCAGAATTTTATATGAAAACTGAAAACACCTGGTTTTTATAATTTTTTCAATGAAAATTAAAAAAAATTTATTTCTATCATGAGTGAAAACATTCAGAATTTGATAAATATGGCATGTGAAAGAAAACTGTTTGTTTTTAATGAACATTTATTTGCTAATTATGGGAATCACCAAAGAGGAAGCTGCAGAAACTGTTTTTGTTGTGTTATTTTGTCTTTTCTTATTCTCTGGGTTAATGAAGTTTTAAAATCCATAATTTGGAAATTATCAAACCATGGCATGGATGCTAGAATCCTCCAACATGTTTTTAAAACACACATTTGATTAATTTGGGAAAGTTAAGCTCAGGCCAGCACATGATGGATTCAAGCTTCCTGCTTTTTTTTTTTTTTTTTAATAAATTGTAGGGTTTTTGTTCTTCCCCACTGTGAGCCATATTTCCATTTTTGACATCAGCTAACTCAGTCACTAGATAATGCCTTCAAGAATTATCTGACAAGATGCACTGACATCAGAATGACAGTTAGGTAGATGTGTTGTGCAATTAAATTATATCTAACAAAGGACCAGTGGCTTCCCTGCATCAAAGAATGATTGGACAACCATGCTTACGTTTGATCATTTATCTATGTGCTAAAGTTGGGCTGACTGGCTCAGCCTAATCAATGTGGTGTCATGTAACTTTTACCATTCTTTAATGAATTGCTTTCTAAGGTGGATTGTCAGGTTCTTGACAGATTATATATTTAGCAATGTACAGAATTTCATTCATTAAGGTGTTAGAAGGAATTCTCTCTTTAGCAAAACAAGATACATGCCTGTTAATGTTCCTTCTTCATAGAAAACATCAGCACGTGCATTATCATTTCTTTAAACCTCTCAGGGTGATTTGAATATGCAATTTTGTATTTTCCTCTCTATGCCATTAAGTTGATGTAGGTAGGAAGGAGGATGCCTTTGTTAACACAATCAATTGAAAGATGTATAAAGAGGAGGGACAGAATTAGTCTATACTAATCATGACTCCTTGATAATAGACTTGTCGCCATGAAGTTAGAGAAAGATTCCTCTTCAAAACCAATTCTTCCAGGATAATAAAAACAACATTTCAAAAGCACATAGAGGAGTTCTTGCAAGAAGGTAAAATAATGAATTATTAAGTGTACTGCAGCTTCTTGATGAAAATTTTATGATAACTGTACAGTGTTCGTCTAACCTTGCCTTTTAGCAACATGGAAACATGAACTCTGCTTATTTCAAGTTGTAAATTGGTTTCCTCTTATTGTCTCATTTAAGCAATCTTTTCCAGAATAGACCCAGAGGTGCCAAATGATTCCAAATTGTAAGCTACAAGTTTTTTTTTCTCCTCCAGAATTATTGTACCCATTATATTAACACCTTCCACTTTGTTGTGAGGATCCTTACATTTACAGAGTCTATTATGCTTCTCCAAAACAATGTGCCAACAGATTATATGTATTAGTAAAGAGGAGAGTGTGAGCACTGAGCATAGTCTTAACTGGGAAACATCTACAAGTACAGTATTTAGAATGCAGTAAGGAGGAAAGACAGAGCATAGTAAAAATTTCATACTGGCATCTGCATCCATTATAGAACTGAGGTGACCGGTAAACACGAAGAATGCTTACACTGTCCTTTTCTGTCTTTGAGTCTCATATTTGCTCACTTCCTTTCTATCACAGACATATGGAGAAGGGGGGTGAAGAGAAGAACATACTTCCTTGGGCATTTATTTCATGCAGGTACCACAAAGCAACAATTTTTATATAAATTTTGCTCCGAGTTTCAATCTTCAGGTACGGTGACCATTTTTTTTTTGCAACCATGTCTCCTATAGATTATTTATTCCAGAGGAATTATAGCCTGACATCATAGGGAGGATAATGCCCCCAACTCATTACATTGCCAGTGGATTAAAACTGGCTCTCACTCTCCTAGTGCTCCACCATAAAGCACTTGGATTAAAGTGTTAACTAAAACTTGGTCAAAGCCACAGACAGCCTAGGGACCATGATTCATGGAAATAAACAAACTGGAAGGCATTTGACTGAGGCACAGAGTAGTGCAGAGAGCCCAGCTTGCATAGTCAGGAGACCACACCATTATCACTTATTATTGAACTTAGTAAATTCTTTTTTTTTCTTTTAGCCTCTACCATCTTTCTTAAGGACTGAAATTGAGATGATTCAATCTACAAATGAATGATTTAAGATAGTGCCAATCTTAATGATATAATAGAGTGAGTGTCTGTCTCTAAGATGATTCTCAATAAATAACAGTATATTCACTTTGAATTTATCTACTTCTGGAGATCAGTTCTGCTCCACAGAAGAGTGGCACACATTAATTTTACTTCTGTAATTATGCTGATTGGTCAGAATGGCGACCGATTTTCATTCGAATATCCTGGGATAAACTGAGATTGTTCACCATGTAGAAAACACACCAAGTAGGATATGTTAAAGCAAGCTGGGTAAAGCCTATTACTTAGCAGAATTTACTCAATAGATACCCGCAGTCTTACAGTAACTGTCAGCTGGGCTCTACATGGCCAAGGGATGTATATATGTATGGATATACATTTGTTTAAGGAGACAGTTTGTAATGAAAACTCAAAACAATTGACCCTGTTGCATATACACTGGGATCCAATGATGGTTCCTATATCTTTCCTATGAGGACTTGATAATAAGTGTTCACTAGGACTCAAACAGGAGTCTGTCATGCTTGGTTCTAGGCACTAATCTGAAAGTAACAATCAGGCTCTTTTCTCTGAGAAGACAATCTGTAAATACAGTTAGCATTACTTTACATAGTGGTCACTACATACAGGCACTTTCTAAGTGTTTTATATTCACACTTCATTTAATTATCACACATGAACAACCAGGAGATATTTCCTTCTAAGGAAAAGGAACAGATTACTATTTGTTAAGAATTGAGTGCCTCCATCTTCTATTTCTCAACCTTCTCCAATATAACAGTGATGGGAAGGGTCACTATACTTCCAAGAGTGCCTCGGATGATCCTGAGTTTCTACTCCTTGCTCCAGTGTAATTAGTCTGGTTCTTCCCTTCACTGTCAAGGCTGACCAATAAATTATACCATCCACTGATTATGGGATCTGTATTTATCTCTAGTATGTCATGCCCTGCCTTCTTGAAGACATGAAGGTAGCTGCTTCCTTGGCCCACTCTGTCCTGCCAGCACCCTCTACCTTAATCAGATCTCAAGAGTAATACAGTGCAATAAGATGGTGAAAGGCTTTTTTTTTCCCCAACAGCTTGTGTTGTGGGACAGTTACTTTTTCTTTAGAATCTAAACTTAGAAAGTATGTCCTTTTGTTTGATTTCATAATATTACCTGTGTAAAACCAATAAATACCCCCATATGGGATCAAGGATATTGAAACTTAATGAGTTTGTGTTCAACAGCATGTACCTAATTATGTCTCAGATAAGAGTGGTAACCAATTAGTGGGTTGTGAAATCTATTCAATGGTTCAAAAGAAGCATTTAAAAGTGAAGTAGAATAGAGAATATCAGGGCGTGTTACGCATATAAGGCTACATTTACTTTGAGAAAGTTTAAATAATTTGCGTGTGTGGTGTGTGTGGGTGGTGGGGAGAGGTAGCCAGTCTCCAAAGTGGTTCCACATTATCACTGCCTCCTGGTAATCATATCCTTGTATAGTTCCCTCAAGTACTTAATCATGGCTGTTTTGTGTCATCAATAGGGTATTGCAAATGTGGGGTGCCTGGATGGCTCAGTCTGTTGAGAGTCCAACTTTGACTCAGGTTGTGATCTCATGGTTTGTGGTTTTGAGCCCCACGTTGGGCTGTGTGCTAACAGTGCCAACCCTGCTTCTGAATCTCTGCCTCCCTCTCTCTCTGCCCCTCCCCAACTCATGATCTCTCTCTCTCTCTCTCTCTCTCTCTCTCTCTCTCAGAAATAAACATTTATTTTTTTTAAGGATATTGCAAAAGTAATGATGCATGACTTCTGAGGCTAGGTCATGAAGTACCTTGCAGGGTCTGCTAAGGATTTAGATTGTTCTGTGTGAAACCATTGCCATATCACAAGGATGCTCAAGCAGCTGTGTGGAGAAACACATGTGAGATTGAATGGAGCTTCCCATCAAACATGGCACCAACTTGCCACCCATGTGAATGGACTACTTTGGGAGTGGATCCTCTAACTGCATTTAAGCCTTCAAATGACCACAGCCCCAGACTGTATCTTGACTAAAACCTTGTGAGAGACCTGATGCCAGAACCACCCAGCTAAGCTATTCCCAAATACCTGAATGCAGAAATTGTGAGAGATAATGAATGTTTATTATTGCTTTAAGCTACTTAGTTTTGTAGTAATTTTTTTTATGTGACAGTGGATTACTACATATGTTCACATTCAGGGACATGTGTGTGTGCATACACACAAGTATATAGACAGAGGAATTTTAAACCTGTTGTGATGTAAAAATATATCCCTTACTGCTTACTGTGGTAAAAAATATTTTAAAATACCCACGTTGGTATTTTGGTAAAAATATGTATGTATGATACTACATGTATGTATGTATGATACAATGGTAGATCTATGAATGATACTATACATATGATACTATATGTATTTTGTACATGTGTGTTTATACACGCACACACACACACACACACAATGTAACTGTATCTATATACTATAATGGTAGGTCTATGTCATTATACACTGGTCCAAACCCATAGAATTTATAACACCAAGAGTTAACCTTGATGTAAACCATGGACTTTGAGTGACAACAATATATCACTGTAGGTTCATTATTGGTAATAAATGTTCCACTGCGATGAAGATATTGGTAATGAGGGAGGCTATGCATGTGTGTGAGGGGGGTGGGAGTAGATGGGACATCTCTGTACCTTCCTCTCAGGTTTTCTGTGAATCTAAAACTACTCTAATAAAATCTTTTCTTAAAATACCAGCATATATTAGGAATGAAAAGGGAGAGAGACCAGAAATACATTAAGCCCTACAATGTGCCTGCTGCTGTGCAAAATGAAGATGTTTTTCAAAGGTTATATTCTTTGCTTTACACTGTATTAACTTTCTTAGAATATATTTGGGTGTCCATCTTAGGACTTGCTTGCTGCTATGTTTTTATGACCTGTAGGTTTTTCTCTTTTATAACCTTGACTTCTCATTTAGCTACTGTTTCAATATTATAGTGTCCTTTTAGCTTTATGTGTCATCATTACAGACCATTTTTTAAACAATTAGACAATCTTGTAAGCACCATTGAGCAAACAAAAAGGCTGTATCATTTTATAATATGTAATAATCAGTGGGGGATGGCTGTGTTCACAACGCATAGTTTCCCAAAAGTACTGTGTTCTACTGCGTTTCGTTTTATTTATTTATTTGAGAGATTGTGAGCAGGGGAGGGGAAGAGGGAGTGGGGCAGGGGAGAGAATCTGAAGCAGGCTCCACACCCTGTGGGCAAAGCCTGACTCAGGGCTCAATTCCACAACCCTGGGATCATGACTAGAGCCAAAATCAAGAGTCAGATGCTTAACTGACTGAGCCACCCAGGCACCCCAATGAGTTTCATTTTAAAAGATTAAATCAATATTTCAAAACCTGAATTTTTCTTGGAATTGCACAATTTCAGAAAAGAATATGTTCGTGGTTGCTTTAAAGAAGCCCTTATCTTACTCCGAATTAAATTTTTTTTGTCTTGCTGTGTACTATGGTGAGGAGGTTGACGGTCAAGAAATTCAATGAATTATGTTCAGAGTTAATGTTTTTGTGAAGAAACTTAATGACTTTTTCATGGGGGTAGTTCCCCTAGCAGGAGCCAGCCAGTTACAGGGTAACTCCTTTCAAAGTCCACTGAAGGCAGTTCATAGGTAGGAAAGGGGACGAGACAGAGGGAATTAGAGATACAGGCAGAGTATCAAACTCAGCACAGGTGTTAACATCCTCCTTGCCTAGTCCAGGAACTCTTTTTATATCCAAGTTATGTGTATTTTCACCAAATATTTCTATATTCCCTGCAGATTCCTTCTCTTTTGGGATTCAGTTCCTCACCTCATAATATTTCCTTTTTTTTTTTTTTTTTTTTTACATTTTATTCATTTAAGTAATTTCAACAGCCAACATGGGGCTCAAATTCATGACCACTTGATCAAGAGTCACACTCTCCTCTGGCTGAGTCAGCCAGGTGCCCCTCTCAGAAACTTTCTTAATGTTAACCATTATTGTTATATATATTTTAAATGTTTTATTTATTTTTGTGAGAGAGAGATAAAAGAGAGAGAGAGAGAAAGTGAGTGAGTGAGCAGGGGAGGGGCAGAGAAAGGAGACAGAAGATCCAAAGCAGGCTCTGTGCTGACAGCAGAGAGCCCGATGCCAGGCTTGAACCCACAAACCATGAGAGCATGACCTAAGCCAAAGTCGGACCTTAACCAAGTGAGCCACCCAGGTGCCCCAACCACTGTTGCTATATTAAGTGGAGTCCTTTGGCTGTTTTAAAATTCCATAGTAAGTGGCTGGGTTTGCTGAGGTGAGAAAACATTGTCAAGTCAGCTTCCATTCCTTCCATTGTTTTTACTCTTAGCAAAGACATCAGTGGACCAGTTCTAATAGTAACAAACCATCACCTGGGCCCCAGTGCATCACATCTTTTCCCTGACATGGAGACCTGCCATTATTGTTTTACTTCAATGATTCTCAAACTTGGCTGCACATGAGAGATATTGATGACTGGGCTCCATGCCCAGACATTCTAATTTGATGTTATATTTTGCACTGCTATTTTTTAAAAGCCACCCAGGTGATTTGGGGATATGATCAAACTGTAGAAACATTGTTGTAGCATAAGTTATCTGGCAAATTTGAAAATAACTTTTATGGTAATTAGAACACAGTGTTCTTTCTCAACAAACCATACACCCAATTGTGTATCTCCACAACCTTGGCTCATCCACTCCTTGGAAGATGAAATTCAAGCTCAAGTTCTTATTACTTCTCCAGCCTCACTACCTGAGAGCTTGTGCCATCTGATTTATATTCCAGGAATAAAGAATTGATGCGAAATTCCCAATTATATTCTTATAAGTCATGCTTCTGTGCCTTTCCCACCTGTGCCTTTCCTGTCCTCTTGTTTCTTACATTTATCCCATCAAATCACATTTCATACGTCCCCTTGCTGGAAAACATTTCATGCCTCCTATGGCACACCCTCCTTAGTAACTTAAAACTTTTTTAATGTTTATTTTTGAGAAAGAGGGAGAGAGACAGAGTGTGAACAGGGGAGGGTCAGAGAGAGAGGGAGACACAGAATCTGAAGCAGGCTCCAGGCTCTGAGCTGTCAGCACAGAGACGAATGTGGGGGTCGAACCCATGAAACATGAGATCATGACCTGAGCTGAAGTAGGATGCTTAACACACTGAGCCGCCCAGGCGTTCTGAATAGTAACTTTAAACCTCATGGAGTTTTAGAGTTGTATATGTCCTTTATATAGTAATTTATTTACTTCTGCAACTATCCTAGCTTGTAAATCCCTTGAAGGTAGCACGATGAAGGTCCTTTTATTTATATCCATGCATGAGTGTGTGCAGAGTAGGTACTCCATCTATGTTTGTGAAATGAGCTGGATTCCCTCTGTCCAAAATTTTATTTGGGTCTTTTGTCTATATCCATGCATGGGTTAACCCATACGTAGTATGGTACTCAACCCATGTTTGTGAGATAAGCTATATTCCCTCTTTCCTGAATTTTATTGCATAGAAATAAAAAAGGACAATTCAACAGATTGGTGCCTCTTGCTGCTACCTAAATTCACCATTCTTTATGTGTCACAAATTGAACCCATTGCAAAAGTCTAAGGCCTTTCTTTTACATTTAATCTACTCCTATTCTCCTCATTCACTTCAAAGGTATCTTGGATGAACATTGTGTTGGGGACACAGACAAGGCAAAGGCAACCATGTTCTCTTGCTTTTAATCAGCTGTTTTTCAATCACAAGAGGAAGGTAAATGACTTCTATATTCACTGTGGAAAGATTTTTCAAAGAATAAGAGAAATTCTAAATAGGGCTTAATATAGCTAAGCAGACTTCCCATAAAAGATACTTTGAAATTCTAATTGTTAGTTACTCTGCATGGAACTTTATGACAAGACACACAGTTTTCTACCTCAAAGAACTGTTAGTAAACTACATAGATTAACCTGATTTTGTTATCAGTGTTCTTTTTGTTTTTCTCTTTTCCCACTCATGTATTTTTGTCCTTCCTTCCATCTTCCTTCATTTCTTCTGCCCTTACTTCCCTCTCTTCCTTTTTAGACTCTCATTCCCATATCCTTTCTCTAAACATGGAAAACATGCATCCTTTTTTTATTGATTTATTTCTCATGACTATATGCCATCACTGTCAAAGATAAAAAGGTCCTAGCTGCTACCCTCAGGGAACTCCAAGTTTCATGAGGCAGACAGACCAAAAAACAACAACTGCTGTGTATGATAGTTAATATAGATGCACTGCAAGGTACTATGAGAATATAGAAAAACAAATAGGATGCCTTATAAAGTATAAAATATCTTTAAAAGGTGAAACAAAAGAATAAGAAAAATCATTTTGAGCTGCAACCACATATAAGCGTCTTGCTAAGTATTGACTTCTTCATATATATGAACTCATACAGTCCTGATAATTAACTATCCAAGATGAGGATTATGATTATTACCATTTATTTAGATCTGAAAACTAAACTTCAGAAACGTTGTATGTCCCTTGCCTTTGGAAACATGTCAAGTAAGAAGTCCCTGTGGCTAAGGTCAAGGAGGTTGTTGCCTGTTTTCTCTTCTAGGATTTTGATGCTTTCCTGTTTTACATTTAAGTCTTTCATCCATTTTGAATTTATTTTTGTGTATGGTGTAAGAAAGTGGCCCAGTTTCATTTTTTGCACGTCTAAAGAGACGTTTGCTAAAGAGACTACCTTCTGCATTTGCTAAAGAGACTACCCTTTTTCCATTAGATACTCTTTCTGCTTTATCAAAGATTAGTTGGTCATACATTTGTGAGTCCAATTTTGGTTTCTCTATTCTGTCCCATTGGTCTATGTGTCTGTTTTTGTGCCAGTACCATACTGTCTTGATGACTACAGGTAATTTAGCTTTGTATAGCCTAAAGTCTGGAATTGTGATGCCTCTAGCTTTGGTTTACTTTTTCAACATTATTTTGGCTATTTAGGGTACTGTGTGGTTCCATACAAATTTTAGAATTATTTTTTCTAGCTCTGTGAAGAATGCTGGTGTTATTTGATAAGGATTCTATTAAATGTGTAGATTGCTTTGGGTAGTATCGACATTTTAACAATATCTATTCTTCCAATCCATGACCATGGAATGTTTTTCCATTTCTTTGTGTCTTTATCAATTTCTTTCAAAGGCTTTCTATAGTTTTCATCATACAGATTTTTAACCTCGTTGAATAGGTTTATTCCTAAGTATTTTAAGGTTCTTTGTGCAATTGTAAATGGGATAGATTCCTTGATTTCTCTTTCTGTTGCTTCATTATTGGTGTATAGAAATACAACCGATTTCTGAACATTGATTTTTCCTGTGACTGCTGAATTCACGTATCAGTTCTGGCAGTTTTTTGGTGAAGTCTTTTGGGTTTTCCATGCACAGCTTCAAGTCATCTGTGAAAAGTGAAAGTTGGACTTCTTATTTACCAATTTGTATGCCTTTTATTTCATTTTGTTGTCTGCTGAGGCTAGGACTTCCAACATTATGTTAAACAACAGTGGTAAAAGTGAACATCCCTGTTTTATGTTAGCTAACTTGACAACAAATTTCATAATAAATAAATGAATAAATAGACTTATTAGAAAAGTTGTATGACTTTTGAAGGGCATGTCTCTAGTAACAGAGGAAGTCTTGTCTTAGATAGTGTTATAAATATTATTATGATTTGCAGCTCAGAAGTACTCCATGCTACATGGGATAGAAGATAAAAGTGGAAATCGGTAGCTAAATTTATGGAGAGTTAAATCCATGCTAAGTGCTGTTCTAGTTCCTTGTGATTTTTAACTCATCAACACCCACATGAAGTAGGTGCTATTATTGCCTATTTTAAAGGTCAGTGAACTGAGCCATAAGGAGGTGGCGATCACAAAGTTACTTAGTGATAACTGGGCATTGTGCTTAGCCATTCTTGAGCTGGCAAACCAAGACAGACACCTGCAGGCTCAAGTCAGGATATAAACTGTGACTTCTAGGTGCCAAATGAGTGGCTTTGAATCAAAATGTGCTTTAAATCAAAAGCTATCCATGGAAGCAAGCTCTTCTTTTTTTCACTAGTCTGGCCTGGTAAGATAGCAGCAGCATGGTGTGATGCAAGTTACCCGGGCTCTGGAGTCTGCACAGGGTTTCAATCCTGCCTTGGCTCATGCACATGTGATCTTGGGCAAACTACTTAAATCGTGAAGCCTCAAATTCTTCATCTCTCAATTTATAATGAGGGTCATAAACATTCCAAGTGATTATTATGCAGGCCAATTGGATGGTTTGTTCAAAAGTGCCTAACAACATACTAAATGCTCAGTAAACGCTCCCCTACCCCAGTCACTCTTTGTCTGACTCCAAAATTTCACTGGTATTTTAAATAATAAAGGTAAGAATAAAGCATTGCTTTGGCAAGATTCTAAACCTCTTAAATCCCCTTAAATCTCTACTGGCAGTTTGATCTTTCCACCAAATTCAGGATTTAAGTTCTTATTTCCCTAAGAAAAATGCCCTATTTTTTGACTTTGTAATACTCCAGCATTTAAGCCACCCAACACTCTTGTTAATGAGTCTACAGACATCATATCATAGAGCCTTGTACTTCATAGTCATTATTTTAGTACATGTGGCTGGCGTAGATGCCTCTACTCAATCTGTTTCAAATTTCAGAAAGAAGTCTTCTCTTTCTTGGCTCTTAATCCCATCTATCTTCAAAGAAAGAAAAAAAACTGCTAAGCAAAAGCTGATATGGGGAGGTAGAGAGAATTTTAATGAAGGAAATTAAATGATTTAGGAATATGAGTCAGCTGATGATCTAGCTTCTCGTGAGGGGGTAATTTTTGGCACCCAAGGCAAGTGCTGTGGACCCACACCTGTATCCTGTGATATCTCTTGCTTTATATCTGTCTCTATACACTTCTAAGCTATGCTTTATATCTTTTTTGCAGCTTCTCTTGTGGCATATCCTTAAATGGTATCAAGGCTTTCTCATAGGTGCACACTGTAGGCCATCGCTGCCTTGGGAGCCAGCAAACTAAGAAGCAAAGGATAGTAATGAGTCTTTACATAACATTGCAGTATTTGCTGTTCCCAACAGCTCTGTTCCTTGCTAAGGCAGTGTGGGGAGCAATTACCACTACCCATATAAAGTCTGACTGCCTTAATCATTCTTGGAAAAACAATTTCAGTAAACTCATTAGAGCCAAAAGAGTTCACCTTCTCCAAAGGGATTTCTGAAATGGGAACACTGAAGAAGAATCTGACAGAGCAGAAAAGCGGGAGGAGTTCAGAGGGAATGAGAAAGCAAGAAAAAGAGTTTTGTTTCTATTGTGTCTTTGGATATGAAACGAGCCCCATTTTGATCCAGTTTTTTTTTAACCATTAGGATAAAGACAGTCACTTGAAAATATTGAGATTTCTTGCTATGTGTGTGATAGAATGAAAAATTAATAGCCCAGCTCTTTGAATAGGAATGCCTTCGGTAGCCATGAGAGCAAGACAAGGGAATCTTCTACTGCTGTCCATGCGAGTGTAGAATGGAGGATGCCTGGGAAAGGCTGGCCCCAAGGACCAGATGGGGCTGGGAGGAGGATTCCTAACAGATTATGGAGAAGAGCCCGATACTACTGCTGGTATGGATAGTGGGCATGGGGCTCCAGCCTCAGAGGCATATGCCTGAGACCCAGACCTACCAAGCCAACAGTGAGGGGAAAAAAACAGTGACCCTTTAATTTAAAGAAAAGTGAGTTCCAGGGACACTGTATACATACTGCTAAATTTTTCCCTAATGCATCCACTTTGGCACTGTTGTCGTATCTTAGAAAAATGCTGTGCATATGTGTATGCATGTACTTAAAAAGTAGACTCACTAAAGATACACATATCAGGGACATCCAGACCTACGCATAGAAAAGTATAGAGTAGTCATTGTTTAGCACGACACTGGGAGGAAGGACCTCTTCCCCCGCCACCTACCCTCCTTCGCTGTCATACATATATATACCATAACATGTAACAAGGGAACTTCTGCTAGACCAGAGAAGGAAATTTACCCTTTGGGCAATCCCCTCTAACAAGTATTATCTCGGTTGCCATGTGGTAGTTATACATATACAACAAAGAACACAGGGTTTGGTGAATTTGGTGCATAAAGTTGTATTTTCCTTTCTTTCTTTGAGGAAATAGGACCAAGTTAGCTCCCTGGGGTTCATGGACTTGTCTTAGGATCAGGGCTACTGAAGGAGGGAAAACAGCATTCCTATAAATAGTCTGATGGAGTCATGGTGTAATTGAACCTGAACACTAAAAAAAAAAAAAAAAAAAAAAAAAAAAAAAAGCATGATCCCATTTTGTATCCCTCACTGGTGATTTTCATCCACTGTTTCTCAATATAAACACATTTTAGAGCTCGAGGAGACTTTAAAGGGAAGAGTGCAAAGATGGAGGGAATGGAAATAATATTTATTGAGCATATACCATGTCTTAGGGGCTCTGGTAAGTTTCCTAGGTTAGTTAGTTCAGTACTCACAAAAGTTCTGTAAGATTTAGGGTTGGGTCCTGTTTACAAACAAATAGTTAAAGCATAGGAGATGTTGAATAATTTGCCTGAAGTCACATAGTTAACTGGAAGGTAAATCTGGGATATGAACTAGCAGACCGGTGCTAGTCCATCTTTAAAGATGGAAGAGGATGGGGGCACCTAGGTGACTCAATCTGTTGAGAATCCAGCTCTTGATTTCAGCTCACGTCATGATCCAGGGTCATGAGATCGAGCCCCGCGTGTGGCTCTGCACTGAGTGTGAAGCCTGCTTCAGATTCTGTCTCCCTCTGCCCTTCTCCCCCACTCATGTGCTCTTTCTCTCTAAATAAATAAATAAATAAATAAATAAATAAATAAATAAATAAATAAATAAATAAAAATATAATAAAACAAAGATGAAAGAGGATGAAGGGAAAGGGGAGCTGGATGCAAAACCAAAACTAGAGCTCAGGTTCTTTCGCACCCACAGCAAGTGTCCTTCCCAGCCCAGCCTCCCCTGACACCATTAAATGCCTGGAAAAACTGTCAGTAGGCAAGTATGGAAGAGACCTGGGAAGGGAAAAAGTTGAGAAAATTGCACTGACCACAAGTATCCAAGTTTGTGACTTCTTTTCGTTTTCCTTCTACACAGGTACATAATCTAAACAAAATAATTTCAAGAATTTTCAGTCACTACTGGAGTGTCCCTGGTAATGTTTTCATGTAGTTTTTATTTTTCCTGTGCATTGCTTCCATCACCTGCTGAGTATTATTAGGTTTTACACACTACTTGACATGAAACTTGGCCCCTGATGAAACAATGCTATTTTGGATTCTTGTGAAAGCCTACAAGATTGGAAATAGATTTATCATGCCATAGCTTCTCCTTACTTGAAAATCTGCATGAATACACTGTAACTTTGCTCTTGAGACTGGCGATTTTTTAAGGTTTTTTTTTTATGTTTATTTTTGACAGAGAGATAGAGACAGAGCGTTAGTGGGGGAGGGGCAGAGAGCAGGAGACAGAATCCAAGCAGGCTCCAGGCTCTGAGCTGTCAGCACAGGGCCCAATGCAGGGCTCAAACCCACAAACCATGAGATCATGACTTGAGCTGAAGTTGGAAGCTTAACCCACTGAGCAACCCAGGTGCCCTGAGACTGAAGGCTTTTTTTTTTTAAGGGATACATAGATAACAAAAGATAATGCCATTTTATCTTTCCATACGGAAACATGTTTGAGCAAAGAGTGCTTCAAGAGGACAAAGATTTGAAATGATTGTTTCTTAGTGAATTGATTCATTTACTAAGTGGTTAATATTTGCCTTATGGACAATTCAAATCTCATAACATCTTGTTTTCTCTTAATGTTTGTAATTAGGAGAGTGTGAGATCAATTTGCAGTCATTTTGGGTAAATGTAATAATTTTATGACCTGCATTCTTTATTACCATTTGTTCCTCTAGTCTTGGTTTACATATTTTGTCCTTATTTTCCATTCCTGTTTTTAAAAAAAGTATTTTTTATTTTTTTAATTAATTGCATTTACTTCCGTTGTTTCAAATCCTTTTGGAAAATGGGGGAATATATAGGTAGAGAACTAGTTAGCAAGCAAGCAGGCAAGCTACACTTACTCCACGGCATTGTGTCAGTAAGAGGTAGTTTCTTTCTTTCTTTCTTCTACAGTTTAAAATGAGAAATTTCTTAAGGGGATTTAAAATTTCATCCTGTTTGGCATGGCTCTTAATACCTATAAAGCACTGCCTGCTTTCTATTTTGAAATAAGAATGATAAATTGGGTTAGGCTGGTGGAGTTGAGCAGCAATGCATGTGTGAGATGTTGCTGTCATGTTCACAGAATATAAATTTTACATTTGGTTGAAACGAACATACACACTCTAAATGCAGACGTGATTCTTCAGTTTGCCTTCATATTTCACTGCATATGCTGATCAGTTCTCCTATGTTTGCCATTTTATTAGTGGCTTTTGATCACCTTGATTTGGGTTTTCATTTCATTTTTTTTGAAATGGTGTTGAAAAGATATTTGAAACATTTTGCAATGACTTAAGTAGCCTAATAAATGTTATTAAGCAAATTTTAAAATTAACTCATAAAATCTGAGTCCTATAGATTAATCTACAAAATCAAACCCTACTCTTCAGGAGCTCAATCATTAGAATCATTTAAAAGTTGTTTTAGCTCTTTCATTTCTATTCTTTCAAAATACAGGCTGAAGATGAATCCTAAGAGAAGAAATACGTCCGCTTTTGGACGTTTTCAAGATTTCCATCACAGAAAAATATACCCAATTCTAACTTCATCCTTTCTCATATTAAGCAAAAAAATTGTAAGACATAACTCTAGCCTCAGATTTGTAATTATACCATCTAAAAGGAATCCTAGTACTAGCACTAATCTTATCTAAAACCATAATACTAATGCTGAGCCTCCTTAAAGCCTCTCACACTAGATTAACATTTATTCTCATGAAAAAGCTAAAGCCTAACCTTCTCTTAACTTTATCCTTAATACTAGCATCAACACAAAACCCAGAAAGGAAGTTTCAACTCGCAGAAATTCAGACTGGTGGGGTTTTCTCACTTTGTTGAGAATAATTTCTAGGCTCAGGAAGAGTTCTGAAATGCATTAGCAATGAATGTCTGCCCTTGTCTACCAGGAGGGAATTGCAACATGGGTGCCAAGTATTTACCATCCCTGGTGATACTAACTCTTGCCCCGGTCTGGCCTTCGCTTCCTGAAGGTAAGCACTGCTGGCTGATCATAAGTGACAGAAGAAAAGTTTCCTGATTTTATCTTAATTATCATAAAGAAATGGGGCTTGAGTTCCTTACTAAGGGTTTTTATCTAGAGGGGGTTGCAGGAATCCTTCAGGGAGGAAGATGATAGTTTTTTTGTTTTTTGTTTTTGTTTTTTTATAACTTGTCAGAATGCATCATTTATATCCTAAATATGAAAGAATATAGACAAAGAGTTGGAATTTAAAACCTCAATACTACATTCTAATAAGAAAGGGACTGTCTTTCAAAGAGGCCGCCTGACGATCATTCCTGCTACTGAGAGAATAAATTTTCTCATCTTATCTCTGTAAGACTTTTATTTAACATAGCCAACGTGGTGCTTAATCTCTGCCAATTGTTAATTTGACACAATCTATGGGATATTTCACAAGACATAAGGATCATTCTTAATAGTGCAATCAATTTTTTCTGAGCACATGGGGCATGGTCTTCAAATAATGCTTGGGAAAATTATTTTTTTTAACTGGTTTTGTTGACAATTTTGAGCAGAGTCAAAACTATGAAGAATTGAACGATGCGCTCCCAGACACTCTCAACCAGCTTCAGCATTTATCAGCTTACAGATGATCTTGTTTAACCAATTACTTACTACCATATACCTTGATTCAAATTTTAGACATCATTTTATGTTATCCAAACATCTCTATAACTTAGTGACTTGTTTTTTTAATCAGCTTTGAGATATTTTCAAATACCATAAATTCACTAATTTAAAATGTACAGTTTAGTGATTTTTAGTGTGTTCGCTGAGTTGGTTTAGAATTTTAGACTATTTTATTCTGAATTTATTAAATATGAGAATTATTTTCAATAATTTATTATTTTCAATAATTTTAGAATATTTTCATCACTCCCAAAAGAGTGATGACACTAAGACACCTAGTCACTGTTCATTTAACTTTTACCTCCAGCCAGAGGCAACCACTCAGCTAATATTTTTCCATATAGAATTATCTATTATGAACTTTTTACACAAAAGGAATCATATTTATCTTTGTATTACTTTAACTTAGCATGTTTTCACGCCTTATCTATGTTGCATCAAATATCACTTCTTCCTTTTCTTTATTTAGATCAAATAATGTCTCATTGTATGGATAGATCACGTTTGGTTTATTCATCGTTTGATGGACATTTGGGTTGTTTTCATTTTTTGGCTATTAGAAATAATGCTGCTATTCATGTATGCATTTTTGTGGGCACTATTTTCTCATTTTTCTTGGGTATGTAATTAAGAGTAAAATTAATGGACAGTATGGCAATGCTGTTTAAAAAAAAAAAAGATAAAAACCTTTTGAGGAACTTATCAACCTCTTTTCCAAACTGGCTGCATTTTACTTCCTCACCAGCAATAAGTGTGGGTCATAATTTCTCCATTTATTTATCAACACATATTATTGTGCCTCTTTAAAAACTATAGCTGTCCTAGTGGGTGTGAATTATGTGATTTTTGTTTACATTTCCCAAATGACTTTGAGCATCTTTTTACATGGTCATTGGTCATTTTTACATCTTCCTTGGAGAAATGTCTATTCTTTGCTCATTTTATTTTTTTTTCAATATATGAAATTTATTGTCAAATTGGTTTCCATTTCTTTGCTCATTTTAAAATTCAGTTATTTGTCTTTATATTATCAAATTATAAGAGTTTTTTTACATATTCTAGATACAATTCCCTTATTAGATATGATTTACAGAATTTTCTCTTATTCTGTGAGTGGTATTTTCTTCTTTTTTTGTGGGTGGTATTTTCACTGTCTTAATGCTATTGTTTATGAACAGCATTTGTTAAAATTTTAATGAAATCTAATTTATCTATTTATAGTTTTGTTGCTTGTGTTTTTGTTGATGTACCTGCCTAACTATTTCCAAAGGCAAGGTAAAGATTATTTACCCCTATGTTTTCTTCTAAGAGTTTTGCAGGTTAGATATTCTTCCTCCAATAATTTTCTTTGATACCCTTGTCAAAATTAATTGACCATAAATGTACAGGTTTATTTCTGGACCTTAATTTAGTTTATTTATCTGTATATCTCTCTTTATGTTAGTACTGCACTGTCTTGATTTGTGTAGTTTTGTAGTAATTTGAAATCAGGATGTGTGAGTCTTCCTTTCTTATAATTTTTTAAGATTATTTGGCTATTCTGAGTCCCTTATTTTCCACACAGACTTTAGGATCAGCTTGATAATTAAAAAAAAAGGCAGCTGATATTTTATTATTTTTTTAAGTTTATTTATTTTAAGAGAGAAAGAGAAAGAGAGCAGGGGAGGGACAGAAAGAGAGGGAGAGGGAATCCCAAGCAGGCTCCACACTGTCAGCACAGAACCCAATGTGGGGCTCGATCCCACAAACCATGAGGTCATGACCTGAGCCAACATCAAGAGTCAGCAGTTTAATCGACAGAGCCATTCAGGTGCCCCATGGCAGCTGCTATTTTAGGCATTCTGTTGAATTTGTAGATGATCTGGGGAGTATTGCCAACTTAACAATATTAAGTTTTCCAGTCAATGACATAGGATGTTATTCTATTTATTTATCTCTTCTTTAATTTCTTTCAACAATATTTGGTAGTTTTCTTTTTACAAATCTTGCATGACATTTGTTAAATTTATTACTAAATACTCTGTTGATGCCACTGAAAATACAATTTCTGAATTTCATTCTTTTGCTAGTATATAGAAAAGCAATTGATTTTTCTATATTGGTTTTGTATCCTGCAATCTTGCTTCAGTTTTTTTTTAGTGGATTCCTTATAATTTTTGTATTATTTTCTCTTTTCTTTTCAATATGGTTACTTTTTGTTTTTCTTGCCTACTTGCTTTTCTAGAACCACCAGTACAATATTGTATAAAAGTGGCAAGAACATTCATCCTTGTCTTGTTCCTGATCTTAGCAGGAAGGTATTAAGTCCTTATTCAGTATAATCTTAGTTGTGGATTTTTTGTAGATGCTCTTTACAAGGTTAAGAAAGTTCTAATCTTTGTTTGTTGAGTCTGTCTTCCTTCCTTCCTTCCTTCCTTCCTTCCTTCCTTCCTTCCTTCCTTCCTTTAATCACGAAATAATGTTGAATGTTGTTAAGTGCTAATAATAAAATCAGATGATCATGTGGCTTGGGTTCTCCATTCTATTAATATGTTTTATTACATTAGTTGATTTTCAGATATTAAACCAACCTTGAATTTCTGGTTTAAATCCCACTTGCTTGTGGCATCTCTGTGAGGTAGCTGATCATGTTCCCTTTTCCATTCCTGATTTTGATTCCCTCTCCATCTCCTTGCTGCTACATGTGTCAATTTTGTTGATATTTTCAAAGAACAAACTTCTCATTTTGTGATTTTTTCAATTTGTCTATTCCATGTCTTTTTGTTTCATTATCATTTCCTTCTGCTTACTTCAGGTTTAATTTTCTCCTAATTTTTTTGTTTTTTCAGTTGGAAACTTAGCTTATATATTTGAAATCAATCTTCACCATATTTTCACCATAGTCATTCACAGCTACTAATTTCCCTCTAACACTGCTTTAGCCACACCCCATGTAATTTGCTCTGTTGTCTTGGTCTTTGAATAATGAAATTTAAGAAAAGAAAATAACCCAGCAAACAAATTATTCATTCTCACTCCTCCACAGATCAAGGGCTTTGACACTCATACACACTTTGACACTTATACCACATAGTATGTTTTGGAAACCAGAATGAGTGAAAAACTGAGCTATAGTTAAATTTGCCTGAGAACATGTGGCCATTAAGAAGTTCATGTCTTTATATTTGTTTTCCTTCTCTGACTTCTCTTTATCCCTACTCTTGCTGCACTAGCTCCCTGTGATAAAATGGTATCCTGTGAGTGCTTCCTCAGGATTTGCAATCTAGGAGACCCAGGCTAAGCTATACATAGAGAGCACAATTAATACATCTGCTAACAGTTCATAAGTGTTGTGGCCATTATCTGTGAGAAACTGGAACATCACCTTAGATTTCCAACTTTGATTCAACATCCAAATCCAATCAGAAACCTAGAAACATTTATTTTGCTTTCTCAATATAGCTGGTATCTATGTTCTCTTCTACATTCCTATAAATTCTCCTTGATATACTTTTCTCCCTTGTATCATCTTTTTTTTCTTTCTTTTATTTTTTTTCAATTAAGTAAGCTATACACCCAAAACTGGGGTTGAACTCATGACCCTGAGATCAAGAGTTGCATGCTCTACCAACTGAGCCAGCCACGGGGCACCCCTTTCTTGTTTCGTCTTAACTGGAAAGTTGTATTACCTTTCTAATCAGGGTCCTGGCTCCAGCCCTATCCTGTTCAAACTCTGCTAAAATGATCTTTCAAAAAAAAAGTTGGCTCACATTATCTTACTTCATATTCCTCAATAACTTCCTGTCCTTTGAGATATATTTTAAATTAGAATGGAGTTTTAGCATTATATGCATTTAGATTAATTTGATTTTGATGAGAGAGAAAAGTTAAAAGTAATTAGTGTTGTAAGGGGAAAAGGAAGACAACTCATCAGAGTACGTCCAATGCCCATCATTTGTCTCAGATATTTATACCAACACATTACTGATCAGGGCTGGATGGATAAAAAACAGATACCACACTTCATGAGCATGGGATTTTAAGAACAATTTGGCTATGGATTTTAAATTCATGAGATTTTAGGAATAATTTGGCTACGTGCTACTCTCAAAATCAGTGTACAAGTTGACCCAGTTACTCAGGTTGGCCAAAAATATTTCCTCACAAGTGATCCTATCTCTCCATGCTCATCTCTTACTGCTTCCCTAATTTACGTTACAATCTCCAGTCATTCAGAACTAGCTGTATTTCTTTAAGTGCCACATACGCCATAAAAATTCACAAATTTTTGTTTTTGCACTTACTGTTCTTTGCTTACGACATCCTCCATGGATTTACATGGCCTACCCCTATTCACCCTTTAAGGCTTAGCTTAAATATCAAATTGCAAACATGCCTTTTCTGTCCCTCTTATTCTCTCTTTTTTTCCCCAGTGTAGTTAATATACACTACTTGTTTCAGGTGTACAATAGAGTAATTCAACAATTCTATGTGTTTATTACTCAGTGCTTATCAAGATAAGTGCACTCTTAATCCTCTTCACCTGTCCAGCTCATTCTGCGATTGGTTCTTTTTTGTGATCCCTTAGGGCTACATGCATAGCTTGCTCATCACATATCATCTACCCATCCCTGTCTTCAAATTGCAAGCTTCTTGAAGGCATAGCCTCTGTCCCATTTGCCTCTGTGTTCCCTGGGTTTAGGAAAATACCTGGCAAACAGAATCACTAAAATGTTTATTGAATTAAATTGATCCTTTGCTATAAAACATACGTTGTTATAGAAAATCAGTTCTAGTTACTATTGTGAAACTGCAGGCCTAAAGCATATAAAATGAAGATGCATTCGTGGTGATTAGATAAAATAGATAAATCTGTAAATATATACCCTAAAGTAGCTATCTTGTCACATTTCTCATGGCTTTAAAGGAGATGGTTGCTTAAACAGTAGAGAGCAACATAATAGAGAAATGTTCCACTTTTTGGATTCCATTTGTGCTTTGGTAGTTGAAGATAAACCACCGGAAAAAATGGTGGTAATGATAATAAAATCATTGAGCCTAAAATTACTTGGGTGTATGATTGCAAAAGCCATGGGGCCTTTTCCTCCAATAATACAAGTTAACAAAAGATATGCTGATGTGTGGCATAGTTTACCTTAGAGTTTTTTCAAAACTCTTCTAAAGAGACTATCATGATAACTGAAGTATAAAGGTTTTCAAAGAAATGATAGACAGATTTTAATGATTAATATAATTTTTCACACTATACTCCATGTCCTCTGACTTCAAAATTGTAGTACATTTTATACGCCATTATGCAGTGGTACAGGATCAGAGAATACTTTTAAAATAAGCATATAGTCTTACAGTTTACATTTTTTATTCTCTTTAAGTACTACCATGGGATATAAAAATGCACTGCAGTCCCTTTATAGCTATATAAATGCTGTGGGTTAAACTGTCCAAATGGTGTATGTCTCAACTTCTTGATATGAAATGTATGCCTGTTTATTCCTGCAGAATATAGAGGGAGGTAAATATTTACTCAAAATTTTTATTGGTATAGATAGCAATAAATACATTTTTATCCAAACTGAGATAAGTAGTTTTAAGAAAACACTCTTTCCTTGTGGATTAAAAGAAAAAAAAACCCTTTAACAGAATACTTTCAATTATATGATAATTATAAGTTAAAAGGACACACTCAGAGTTTAAGGAAATGTTTAGACACAGCTTGACAGGAAATTAAAAAGGAACTTTTCTTTTCTCATTTAATTTTGAAGTAGTGCATTAAAAATAATCTACTACTCAGCAATGAAAAAGAATGAAATCTTGCCGTTTGCAATCTCATGGATGGAACTAGAGGGTATTATGCTAAATGAAATTATGCTAAGTCAGAGAGAGACAGATATATAATTTTACTCATCTGTGGAATTTGAGAAAATCAACAGATGAACATAGGCAACAGGAAGGAAAATAAGATAAAAACAGAGAGGGAGGCAAACTATAAGAGACTCAAATACAGAGAACAAACAGAGGGGGTGTGGTGGGGGGATAGGTTAAATGGGTGATGGGCATTAAGGAGGGAACTTTTCAGGATGAGCACTGGGTATCATATGTAAGAGATGAATCACTGGGTTCTACTCCTGAAGCCACAACTACACACTGTATGTTAACTAACTTGAATTTAAATAAAAAAAAATAATAGTAATCTACAGCAGGGGTGCCTGGGTGGCTCAGCCAGTTAAGCGTCCAACTTCTACTCAGGTCATGATCCCATGGTTTGTGGGTACGAGCCTCACATCAGGCTCACATTGAGTTGCAGAGCCTGCTTGGGATTCTCTTTCTCTGCCCCTCCCTAACTCGCACTTTCTCTCTCTCTCTCTCATTTGATAATATTTTATTTATATTTATAATTATTTGATAATTATTTTATAATAGGCTTAAAAAAAGACCTACAGCAGTAAAATTCATTTCTTCAATTGTATTTTGTATTTCTATATCCAAATATATATGTATACTCATATATACATATATATATGTATATATGTATATATATGTATTTATATATATATATATATATATATATAAAGATGAGCTTGTCATCTTTGTATCTAAAACTAAATATCATGTGTGCATGTGCACGCACGCGTGTGTGTGTGTGTGTGTTATAGCTAAGAATATATTTTGCAGGATTATAAAGAATGGGCTGCCAGAGCCAGTAAGATGGTGAAGCATCAGAGAGAGGAACAATTTTTTAAGCATTATTAGAGGTAATTCACACAGAACAAGAATGGGCAATGCTGTTTGGAACTAAGTTTGCTTTTTGTGCAAGTCTTCTCTACCTCTGAGTAGAATTGTCCATAAACTCAAGACCACCAGGTAGAGCTTTGGGAGTGAGTGGATTTTTTTTATATTAACTGTGAAAGGTGTTAGTTCTACTTCAGTGTTGATATGGGTGAAAACAGAGGGGACTGCTAACTCAGCCCTCAGGGGCTTCACATCTTTAGTCTATGCCCCTTGAAGACATACTCTGTGCCAGCCATTCGTTGTTCAATAAGGAGAATTCATTGATGAGCCAGATGCCATCCTAGACCTCAAAACGATTCTGACCTGAACATAGCTCTGGAGACTCAGAAGGTTATTACATGATTTGGTTTGGAGGTCCTGAATCATATTTAATATGAATACATACACAATTGTGAATTATTTTTATATATCAAAGTATATCATAGAAAGAGTGTAGGCATTGGTGTAAGACATTTGTGAATCTCCATAGCTCTAAGTTTGTGATTTAGATGAATTTAGGAAATTCCTTCAGGTATCAGTTTCCTTACCTACAAAGTAAAGTTAATGTAAAATTTGCACGTTTTTAGGATTAGACATTTCAAGTAGCCAATATACTGCCTGGTACCACCTAGTCAGCATTTGATAAACAGAAGTTATTACAGATCTTTTGATAAGAAAACATACATTGTGAATTTCAAAGAGGCATATATAGTTTATGGCATTAACCAAACTTATTTAAAGAATATGAATTAAAATATCAAAAGGAATGGGTGACATTAGCAAATTGGTGGAGAAAGTAGCCCTGAACCCTCCTTCCTCTCAGGAACACACCAATTCAGCAAAAACTCACGGATAAATTCTTTGTGAGAATTCAGAAATGAATTGAAAGGCTCCTGTACCTGAGAAGAATGCAAAACCAGGCTCACCGAAGCCAGAGAAGAGATTCAGGACCATCTCTCACTGGAGATTTTGCCCAAAGCATAGCACCATAAACATAGGAAGAAGACGGAAGATTCGTATATTGAAAACTACAAAATACTGAGGAAGGAAGAAATGAAAGAAGGCAAAAATAAGTGAAAAGACTTTATGTTCATGGATTGGAAGACATAATATTGTTAAAATATCTATATTACCCAAACTGATCTATAGATTCAATGTAATCTCTACCAAATTCTAATGTCCTTTTTTTTTTGTTTTACAGAGTTAGAACATAAAACCAATTCTACAATTCAAATGTGCCACAAAAGACCACAAACAGCCCAGGGAGATATTCTCTCTCCCCAGAGGGAGAGAGTGTGCAAGTGGGGGAGGGACAGAGAGAGAGGGAGACACAGAATCCAAAGCAGGTTCAAGGCACTGAACTGTCAACACAGAGCCCGATGCAGGGCTCAAACCCAAGAAGGGTGAGATCATGACCTGAGCCAAAGTCAAATGCCCCAACAACTGAGCCACCCAGGCACCCCTACTTTTACACTGTTTTTTTCACCTTTGTCAAGTTATTAAACCTCACATATCATACGAATGAAAAGTTAAGGACTTCAATCTAAGACCCTACCCAGTATTTACAGTATAATTGTAATAATAATAAAGATCATCCCAAGGTTTTTACCAAGACTCAAATAATTTGTCACATTTTTCTTCCGCATTGATAAGTGGAAAACTTAAATGTAAATTTAAAAAAATTTCAACACAAAACACAAAACACTAGCCTGCTTCTCTTCTTTGCCAAATACAGAGTAAAGCAGTCTTAGAGTATGACATCAAAACTCTCAGACTATCTCCCAGTCCCATAAATGCTTAAAAATCTACACAACATGGATGCAGTTTTCATAGGTAAATGGTTTTGTAATAATTACAAGGAAAGATGAGGTGGTATCATACTGTGTGATACTTTATATATAAGTAATTATACTCTGTGATATTTTACGGCCCATTTAAACATTTTATGTGTTAATACCATTTCTAAATGCTGACTTCTAAAAAACCAGCTATATAATACTTTGTACTTTGCTACATTCTGAATTAATGTACTTCAGCAATGCATTTGCAAATCAGGACTGCATCTTTATTTTTAACATATTTTAATTGGTTACAACAATTAAAATAAATGGGTACCATCAAATATAAAATAATTTTATCCTGTGTGTCTACTGTTGTTGCTCCTCTGATTAAATTACTTTCTCACTTTATATGTGAGATACTTGAAGTATTCCAGGGTGACTATTAGAAAACATACTCTGCTAGTTATGCCCTTCTGTGAAAGAGGAGGCAAACTCATGATGATTGTCTACCATTAAACACTAGGAACTGATGCTGGCAGCTCAGAAACATGTGTTCTGTTTTTGTTATATTGTTGTTTTTCCCCCTGTTGGTTTCAGCCTTGAACAGCAATGGTGGTCAATCACTGAGCTTTTTTTCAGCCAACAGTCCTAAACTGTTGCCAACTGGTCAGTCTTCTAGTTCAGAAACAAATTTTAAACTACCATCCAGTGCTTCTCACACAGGAAGACTGTGCAGTTTCCTCATTTCACAAATGTCAATGCCAAATTGACCGTCTCATCTCTCCCTTTTATATAGTCTTCTCTCTACTGGACCTTGTTTAATTAGCTAGTTGGCTATTTCTCCTCTGCCATGGCAACTCTACGGGACAGGACTGCTGTAACCTTCCAAGTGCCTAAATACAGTATTCCAGTCTGTATTCATTGGGGCTTCATTAACCTTCCCAAGCTTGGTTGACTTTAAATCAGGTTCTGGGATTCACTACTTTCTTATGGTTTTCCAGTGTATATCTCTTGTGGCATCCTCAGAATAAGTGTTCAAACTCAGTGCAAAATTTTAGTATAAAACCCAACATATTTTTAGGAATTTGTTCTGAAGAAAAAAATTGGACACGTGTGTGATTATCTCAGTGGAACCACAAGTGTACTCTCCACAACCACATTGTTTAATGATTAAATGTATCCTAATTGTGGGGCACCTGGGTGTCTCAGTCGGTTAAGCATCCAACTCTTGGTTTCGGCTCAGGTTATGATACTGTGGTTTGTGAGATTGAGCCTTGCATCAATCTTGGGATGCTTGGGATTCTCTATCTCTCTCTGCTGCTCCTTGACTCTCTCTCTAGCTCTCTCAAAATAAATAAGCATTTTTTAAAAATTCTAATTGTTCAAAAAGGGGATGCATGACTGGCTCAGTTAGTGGATCATGCAACTCTTGATCTTGGGGTTGTGAGTTCGAGCCCCATGTTGACTGTGGAGATTACTTAAAATCTTTTTAAAAAAATCCTAATTCTTTAAAAGAGCAATAAAATAGATTGTGACAATTATGTTATAAAAGATGATGTAGCTTTAGATAAAATGCACATTTAGTGATATGGAAAGATTTTCAGCATACATTTTTCATTAAAAATATGTTACACAACGATATGTAGGACATAAACTCATGTTAATTAAAATTATTCACACACGTATGTATGTGTTTAGTTTAGTAAAAACTGTAAGATGAGACAACAAAATGTTTCTAGTGCTTAGATCTAAGTGGTAGGACTATAGATGACTCTTGGAAATAATTCTTTTTGCAGATTTATATCTTTTTAACATGAACATTCACGATCTATGTAATACTGACTTGTAGAAAACTGGAAGAATTTTAATCATGTTTTTGTTCTTCATCCTCAAAAGTATTTTATAAGAAGTCACAAACTCAAAACATTCTCCACTTCCCACTTTAGTTACCACATCATTTCCCTTTCCTCTCTTTAGACCTAAACATTTTAAAATATTTGTCTTTATTTTGGTTTCCATTACCTCACTTTTAAATTATTTTCCAAACTATTCTAACACTCATTACTCTACTGAAGTTTTCCCATGAAAGTTATCAGTAAGTACTTTTGGTGAAATACATTTAAATTAAAAAAAAATTATCTCTCTTTTCCTCATTGTATCGTGGACCTCTCTCTCCCAACTAGGTGATTCCATGGCATCCTAAACTCTTATTCATACCATGTGTGAAATTTTACTCATTTAATTTTCTATCTTTCCAGTCGAATCATAAGCTCCATAAAAGCAGGACACAGTCAACTTGGCTCATAAGGCTCTAGCCCAATGTCAATCATAGAGTAGATGTCCGACAAGTACATATCAAATAACTAATGAATGGATGAAGATTTTTTAAAAGTCAATCTAATCATCCTGAAATGATGTCACTCCTTTTCCATTACAGTTTCAGGGACCTAAATAATTTGAATGTTATGCTTTTCAACAAAGACTCTATTTCCCAGTTATAAAGAAGAAAATAGTGTTCTTTTTTGTTAAAAAGTGGGAACAGTGAAGTTTAGTTTTACAACATTTTCATAGAGAGGAAACTGAGCCTCGGAATGAATATACCAATTTCCTAAACTCACTGGAAGAACTAGCAAAAAACCTCTTTGGTTGATTTCCCCCCCCCCATCCCCAAACCATGCTATCAATCAAATGTGTTATATAAGCTTAACCCACACACCAGGAGATGGGAAAACAACAACAAAAACATAAGACCGTTGTGATTTATTGAACTAAACCACATCAAAGACATATAGCTGCAAAGATTCTAATTAAAATTGGATGTTTCAGTTTGCCGGCTGTATCTATTATTTATAATTAAGGGTTGTGATCTTATTTAAGCTGAGTTCCAAGATTCCCTCCTACTCTCAGACCACTTGGCAGTGGGAGGAGAATGTAGTGAACCCCTCCATGTTCTTTCTGGACTCTGTGTTTGGGCTAAAAACCTCAGTTTATGCCTGACACAAGTGATTTCTGACTATATATTTAGCTACATAAAGGGGATTCCTCTTTCTGATTTTAATGCTAGTGATTATTGAGTGTGGAAGGAATGGCGGTTTCTGGAGTAACCGATTCTGCCTCCCGTGTGATCTATGGGCTTGAACTGATGACCTTGCAGTCTTCTTTAATGAGCTTCTCAAACAAGTCTTAGAAAGTGAAATAAAATTGCATTTTGGCTTTCTTCATAATTCTAGCAATTTGTTCTATGGCACAGAGTGTATAGGGCAAAATGCTATGAATAATAGCACTCCATTCATTCAAGATGAAAACAGAAATACAGTCTTATTCAGTGACTTTATTTCTGTCCCTAGATGGTTAATGTTATTCACAAATAAAAGGAGTGAAATCATTCTGCTCTCCTTGTGTGTGAGAGAAAGATATGCTTCATGGGAAGTTAACATATGCATAAAGACAACTATGGACTTGACCTTAGAAATCAAATAATTACACCTCCTCTGAACCATTAGAGAGGTTCTTATGTTTATGGTTTTTATTAGGTATTTTAACCATAACATCAAAAAGGAAGAGGGACTGAATCCATTTAGCTACTAATTAATTTAGATTACAAGTAGACAATGCAAACAGAATGGCTGACTCAACTGGTAAAATCATCACAGCTGTTTATTTTTTTTCTTATGGCAAGAAATTGGTTAAATGACAAAAGTGTTTCCCTTCAACAGGCCAGTTTGTTGTAATATAAAGGACATTGGGTTCCCTTTTTAATAGACTATGACACAATTTTACACACTATCTTTTCAGGGAAAAAGAAAAACAACCCTCATGTTGTTGACCTCAGGCTTTATGCTGGTGTCTGTGCTAAACAGGATGATATGCTTCAGAGCATTTAATTCTCTTAATGGTGTAAAATAGACATCATCAGTTCCGTTGCTCAAATGAAAAAACTGAGGTTTAAGGAGTTGTGTTGTTGACCATGTTTGCCCATTCAATAAGTGGTAGCAACACAACAAAACACAAACTCTCTTATTTCCAACTGTTAAGCCCATGCTCTTTGGACTACAACATATTGTAACTCAGGGTCAGAGTGAATATAGAACATGGGGAAGGAGACAGAAATATAACTAACATGAATAATAAAGGGAGGGGAAAGAGAATGAAAGTTTAATCTAAGTGGTCTTACTCTGATACATGGTCTAATTCTCTACTGTTCCAGTAAGCTAATTAGGACATGCCACAGAGCTGGATGTGCAGGCTTGAGGTTAAAACCAGAGTGCGGAAGTGATGCTGAGCATTCATCACTGATCAACTTGTTTGGCACTTTTCTTTTCTCCATGTCTGTCATTATGTTATTTTTTCCATTATCTTTTTAACTATTTAAAAGTTTTTTTTTACATTCTGGATGTTCCTTTTTATGTTCTTTTTAGTGCATGCTCTATTTTCTCTCTATAGGATGTTACAGAGTGTTTTTTAAATGTTTTATTCTGCTCTCTGTAATGTTTTCCTCCAAGGTCATTTGTTCTCCCACTAGTTTTGGTCTGGATCACGATGGGAGTTACCTCCAAGTTATGTTGATCCTTGTCTGATGATGCAAGATTATTGGAGTTTTGGAATGAGACCATTGTGTGAACAAATCTTATCTAGAGAGTGATGAAATATAATAAATGGGCATTTTTAATGTCTTCTCATAATTGAATATTTACAGACACTTAATTTAGGGCCTATGTGCAGAAGTAATATCTATACAGCTGCTCTTGAAGTGAAGTGGTATTTCCTAGTTGCTAGTGGTTTTTGAACCTAAAGGCAAAGGGGCTCATCATTATGTACATTGACTTTCAAACATTACATTATTTCCAATATGGTACTTCTTTTCTATCCTCAGTTGTACAAACATCTCCATGAATAAACTCTGTTCTTCTTCTGGAGTTGAGGGTGGATTGTGACTGGCAGGTAAAATGGAGTAAAGTATTTGGGGGTTCTAGTTTCTCTGTATGAAAACCTATGGTTCTTCTCTTTTCAGCCCTGCCATATATTTATGTTTCAGAGTTTCTTAATGTCGACAATTTCTGAGGCTTTCTGAAGTTCTGCAGTTTAACTCCCTTTAGTCTTTCCTGTGTATTGTTCTCTCCCGTTCCTTCTGCCAGGCTTGGGTATCTGCTTTTGTCTTCTAAGTCAGTTAATACTTATCCATCTGTTTCTGACACCTTGTATTAGAGAGAGGTTATCGCTAAGCAAACCTATTATCTTTTTCCCTTGACACACAGATTGCATTTCTGAGCCTTCCTTACAGCTGTGTAACTGAGTTCTGGTAATAAAATATGAGGGAGGTGATAAGTATCGTATCCAGGTCTGGCCCATCATAGCCTCTCACATATAGTTTTCACTCTCTTTGACTTTCCTTCCGTGATGATCTAAGAAGCCATGAAAGAGGAGTAAGGAAAATCTTTCTGTGAGTGAAAACTATATTTAGATTCAAAGTCATTGAAAATAGAGTCCTGTTGGTTATAAAAAAGGAACATATAATGTTAGGGAAGGAGGAGCAAGCTCTAGTTCTCAGGATTTTAAATACAACTGAAATAATATTATCTTTCAGTTTCATTTCAGATATTTACATCAGTGGAGTTTAATGAACCAGAGTGAAGAGACAGAGATTTTTACCTTCAAGCTTATGTTAAGTACCAGGCAACCTGATTCAGATAAGATTTTAAATGGCTTAAAAAATTTCTTTGAAGGAGGCCTGACTCATAGATATTGAACATCATGTCAGATTTATGGTCTTCTGACAGGACTACCTGAATAGGTACCAAGGATGTATACCCTTGATGTCCGTGGGGCATGCCTTTACTCCCCCATATTCATTCAGGAAAGACCACACCAAAAAGAGATACCCGCTCCCTTTCCTAAAGGATTTTTGTATTGGATACTGTTCTTTTCTCAAGGAGTAGTTTTTAAACAGTGAGCACTAATTCATAGCCTATTTGTTTCCTCTGCTAGGGGAAATTATCTAATCCATATTCTTAATGTTGAGTGGGGTTATTTTCCCTTAAGGGTCAGTGTGAAGAATCCTGGACTTCCAAGTTCCAGGCATCAGGCCCACCTAAATGAACCAGGTCTCTTGGAAAGGAGGGAAGTAGGAATCACAGGAAACTCTTTTCTCCCTGTGATCCACAGTAGCCACTTGCTCTGTGCCTTTTTGTCTTCCACTCAGTGATGTGCAGGCCAACAAGATGACGTCACGCCCAGGACACATTCTCCAACCCAGGTTTACCACAGTTTTTGGAAAGCTGACTTAAATCCCCCTTTTTTACTTTGTGCATATTGTCTTCATTAGACAGAACCTATAAAAAGAAATTAAGACACTCCAAACTCCAACAAAATGTCTTCATTAGACAGATCCTATAAGCAAGAAGAAATTAAGACACTCCAACTCCAGGGGTGCCTGGGTGGCTCAGTTGGTTAAGCAGCCGACTTTGGCTCAGGTCATGATTTCGCAGTCTGTGAGTTCGAGCCCCGCGTCGGGCTCTGTGCTGAAAGCTCAGAGCCTGAAATCTGTTTCAGATTCTGTGTCTCCCTCTCTATGACCCTCCCGCATTCATGCTCTGTCTCTCTCTGTCTCAAAAATAAATAAACGTTAAAACAAATCATTAAAAAAAAAAGACACTCCAACTCCAACAAAATCATTCGATTTTTGTCAATAGACACTTCCCAAGTGGCTAAAATCCCAATATAGAATTCCTGAAGTTACCAGATCCTGGGTAAGATAAGTCTTCTAGATTTTATTTTTTTTAATTTTTTTTTCAACGTTTATTTATTTTTGGGACAGAGAGAGACAGAGCATGAACGGGGGAGGGGCAGAGAGAGAGGGAGACACAGAATCGGAAACAGGCTCCAGGCTCTGAGCCATCAGCCCAGAGCCTGACGCGGGGCTCGAACTCCCGGACCGCAAGATCGTGACCTGGCTGAAGTCGGACGCTTAATGGACTGCGCCACGCAGGCGCCCCAAGTCTTCTAGATTTTAAAAGACAAAAGCCTTTCAGTGAGTGACAACTAGATTCAGACTCATAATCATTGAAAATACACTGAGTTTCTGTTGATTATAAAAGAGGATCACATAAAGATAGGGAAGGAAGAACCCTAAAAGACTATTACAGTTCCACTGTCACAGATGGGGAGAAGCTTTCACATATTTGATTGAAACCTCAGCCATGGGTAATCTCTTTGTGAACATGATGACAAATTCAACTTACCCCCTATTGTGTTGGGTAACTATTTAAAAAAAAAAGTAGAAAACAAACACCTGGGTTTCTAACCAGGGAGAATATGATTGTTGCAAAAGCATTTTCCTTCTCACTGCCAACCTCATGCTAAGGCATGCAATCAACTGAAACCTAAAATGGATGAAAATCGACATCACTTTTAACTCATAAATGATGCACCATGCAAATAACTCTACTGTGAAATCTTTTCTTAGGTACAGATGCACTAAGTTGCTTGAGAGGATCAAGCATGAAATCTATGCTAGGGTCCACAAATTAAGAAAAATAGTGAAGGGTATTCATGAGGTAGCAAGAAATGGATACCACTATTATTACGTAATTCTATAAAATATGTCAGAGGCAAAGGAATTCTGCAGGAAGCAGAAAGAAAAAGAGAATAAAGGCACGCAGTAAAGATGGCAGTGATAATATGGACAGTATCAAGACAGTATTAATGAGAGTAATGGCGTGGTCTTAATAAAATTGAGATAGAATTGAGAGTGGTAATGCAGATGAAGATTGTATGTTGCTGGGGATGGACACAGCTATATTCAGTGGAATGCAGTGGTGACAGCAAAGTAGGTGGTAGGAGAGAACTCAAGCCTGCAATCTCTACAGGCACATGAGCTTAGAATCTCCTATCATGCTTCCGGGAACAAGCCTTATATGTATGAAATTCAAACACTTCTGTAAACTAATTGCTATTGCTTTGTACTGTGCTTTAAATAAAGTCTTGCTGGGAGGGTTCGTGCTAAATGCAGGTGTCAGATCACTGTATACAGTATGATATAAATTAATGCTACCGAAGACAATCTGTAAAACGTCTAGCTGAAGATTTGTTGTTTTGTGGCAAGATTTAGCATTGTTCCGTGTTTGAAATTGATTTCCTTTCAGGAATTCTTGTTTCTCCAATCAGTAATGTGAGCAAGTACGTGGTGCCACTTCGATAATGTATAAAATGCCTGTTTCCATCCTTCACATGGCACGTAAAAGGCAAAAGTAAACAATAGAGTATTTCTGACATGTTTGACTTAATTTTTGACTCTCCAGTTCAAATTGCCAAAGGAAAAACAGTTCAAACTAGTGCCTAGCCTCCTTATAGGGGAAGAAGAGGCCTATTTATCTGACTGCTTTTGGTACCCTGTTCCTTTGGGCTATGGTCAACATAAACAAGACATCCGAAGTCATTCTGTTCTAAATAGAGATGAGCATGAGCCTTAAAGCCCTTTATCTTCCCAAAGACTCATTTAAAAAGGACAACAGCTAACATTTGCTCTTGCGTCTATCAGGTGGATCCTGGTTTATTTCATTCAACCTCTTTTAAGAACTTTGTAATGTAGGAACCAAGATAATCTAACTTTGCTTTTGAGGAAACAGTTTTAAAATAGCTTGTCAAGATCATAGACTCAGGATTTGCATTCTGTTCTACCTAAAAGTAAGGTTCATATTCTTCCTTTGTATTCTTAGAAGGAATCATGCACAGATATGATTGAAAGAAAAAAAAAGCACTGGGAACAATTTCATGGTGTAGATCTCAAACTCGTTTTTATCTTAATATCCATGTCATTTTTGCTTAATTGTTGATGAATTAATGAAGGCATTTAATAGTATCCTACTTTTTTATATATAATTCACTTTGGATTCTTATGAATTATTTAGAGGTCATAGTCACAATAGGTAATTACCATACAGCTCCACCATACTAACCAACAACTCAAAATGGAAGCCAGTTGCACACAATCTTTCGAGGTCTGTCATTGTTTACAGGGTGAATGTCAGCCCTGAATTTATGTTCTCTTCGTGGTCATTAGACAACGGAGAGGCACACAGGATGATTTCTATTTCAGGAATTTCTGAGTCTAGGTAAGGTATCTCTCTCCACTGTTAATGAATCTGTACTTTTTATCACAAAGAAATGATGAGCTTATAAAAAAAAAATTGAACAGATCTCTGAATGTGGTTCCTTCTTGAGACCTGTGTTTCCATCCGTAATCTCTTTTTTCCTATCTTTCCTGAAATGACCTTATTTCTCATTATGGTGTGTCATTTTCACAGAAATCAGAAGGCAGGTATAATCTGGATTATGTTATGGAATGAGAAAATAGCTGGAAACCTTTATGTAAATTTTGTGCATGTTTACATTTCTGACCTGACTTTAAACATCACATACCCTGCATTATGAAGCTGATTTATCTTCTTAAGATTCTCCAAACCAGCCTGGTATCTCCTCACATGTCCCTCAGATTACTGAAGGAGGTTGCATGTATTTGGTGATTGGGAACAAGGTGAAGTGGAAATAGTCAGTTATGAAAAGATGCATCAAAGAAGGAATAGGAGATTGTGGGAATGCCAGAGAAGGGCTAATTGTAGAAGAGGTGTAGAAGAGAGGCTAACATGGATAACAAAAGAGACAATTTTGTTGTAATGGAAAAAGCACAAAATAATTGTATGTGGCAACCCTTTGTTACTTTTGAGCAGTGTCTCTTTGGATAAGTAACTTAACACTACTAATTTCCCATTTCTTCCTCTGCAGAATGAGAGGATACTTAACTCACAGGACTGTTATTAAGGTTGAACGAAATAACATAGAAGAAACATCAGAGTACTTAGTGCATATAGCTGCAAAAAATTCTAGTTGAATGATATGGTCCCAAACACCCTCACTACAGTATTTCTTTCTAGTGTTATATTCTGTATAATTTTAGAGTACAGACACGGTGAATCACAAAACACAAATAGACAGCACTTTTTTGGCGGGGGAGTGGGGGAGGGGACTCTCTGGTAAATGCCAAGGCTTAGGTATTCTCTTCCCCATGCTGTCAAAATAATTGCTTGGTGCTTGAATTCACCGTAGACATTCCCAATATCTTTTCTTCTCTGAATAGCCTCTTTATTTTCATTCTGTAGCTAAGGACACTCTTTTATGAATGCAAAGTTTATCTCTCTCTTTTGATGGACCCAGTCATCTGATTTTGTCACTCTGCTGAAAGCAGATGTTAAACAGTAGTCCAAATATATGTGTCTTTTAAAACAGATAAAACAAAATTTGTTGGGCCTGAAATGCTCTTATGATGACAAAAAGATTAACCTCAGTTTAACCTTATTAATTATATTCATGGGTTAAGAATCTGGAGACAAACTATTGCAGCTGGCCTTCAAAAGTTTAGCTATTAGGACTTATTAATGATATAAAATGGAAATAATTTGAAGGAGTTTTAGGTTGAACTTTTTTTAAATTTTTATTTATTTTTGGGGCGCCTGGGTGGCTCAGTCGGTTGGGCGTCCAACTTCAGCTCAGGTCACGATCTCCCGGTCCGTGAGTTCCTGCCCCGCGTCGGGCTCTGGGCTGATGGCTCAGAGCCTGGAGCCTGCTTCCGATTCTGTGTCTCCCTCTCTCTCTGCCTCTCCCCCGTTCATGCTCTGTCTCTCTCTGTCTCAAAAATAAATTAAAAAAACATTAAAAAAATATATAAAAAAATTAAATTTTTATTTATTTTTGAGAGAGAGAGAGAAACAGAGTGAAGGTGGGGGAGGAACAGAGAGAGAGGGAGACACAGAATCTGAAGCAGGCTCCAGGCTCTGAGCTGTCATCACAGAGCCTGACGTGGGGCTTGAACGCACGAACCATGAGTTCATGACCTGAGCTGAAGTCGGATGCTTACTTGACTGAGCCACCAGGGACCATATTTTTTTTTCTTTTGGTGATTCCAAATTCTGTAATTCAGGGCAATGGTTCCAAAAATTGGCTGAGTATCAGAATTACTGTAGTAGTTTATTAAAATATTTTGCCAGGACCACACTCCTCGTGATTCTTATTCATGGAGTCTGGGGTAAAACTCAGGCATATATTTTAATAAGTGATTAAATAAAAAGTGCAGTTAGACTGCTGCTGGAAACCAAAGATAGAATAAAAAAAAGGTGGGTGGACAAGTTAATAAAAAACACACACACAAAAAAAACAATCTAGTGATTTTTATCACCATGAATTTTTGTGTGTACTGCCTGGACTTCCAAGGAACGTTTGTTGGAAAGAAAAAAACAGGCTTAATTTGACAAAATAAACCTGAAAGGGCTAAAAATATATTCTCAGCAGCTTCAAATCCCTCCTCATTTTATAGTTACATTCCACCAATTCTGAATCTCCTAATGTGTCATCTGGAATCCCTTTTCTAACCCAAACTACTCTTATAAACCCAATTTACTTGTATTCCTTGGTATGTTTATGAGGCAAAGACTTTACACTACTGAAAGTTAATAAAACCGCAGTAATAAGATGGCAGAGAAGAAGTGGTCCTCTTCCCCCATGGTCTCAGGAATAATGAACAATATCGTCGATGAAACTAGGAGAGGCCAGAAGAGACACCTACAGTTGTGGCTCCAAAGCGGCTTTGCACAATGCTCTGAAGTAATGGACTTATTCTGTGAGCTACCATGAACAATCTTGTCTTGGGAACAGTGGATACAGGCAGTGTGAGCTTGCCATAGAAGCTTTTCTGGATACCATTGGCTAACCCAGAACAGCAGGGGAGGAAGTGCTGGATGAGGAAATAGGCAGACATGCCCTATTTGGGAGAAGCAGTCAGTCAGTGAGGCAAGATGAAGAGGAAAAATAGCTTTCTGTTTGCTGGGGAGAAAGAGACTAAAAGAGATAACACACATAATATACAATCCTAGGCCCCAAGGAACTTTAGTCAGAACTATGGAAAATTCCTCAGAGCCTGCTATCTTTTCTTCCCCCTAGCACAAGATCCCTGAAGATAGCTTGTCCAAGGATAACTCACTTTATACACACACACACACACACACACACACACACACACACACAGAGAGAGAGAGAGAGAGAGAGAGAGAGAGAGAGAGAGAGAGAGAGATTAGCCCAGGATCTATAAAGATGCTATATAAGTCAGTGTTCAGTAGGTGAAAATGAAAAACATTTCATCAAGAGATCAATGACATTGTAATTATTTGCTGCAGAATCATATTGCTTCTGCAAGAGGTGTTGGCCAAAAAAGGGACTCTTTGTTTCCTGCCTCTGAAGCATATGACTGGTTTCTGGGCCCTTTTCTAAGGCTGCACAGAAAATTCCAGCATCTCCATAACCATACCTGGCAACATAAAAAGCAGAGGTAGCAGTACTAGAAGAAATATGACATCTAATTTCTGTCTTCAAGCAATCATAGGCAAGTGCATTTGGCTGAATCTAAATTTCACCTTGAACCCAAGATGAAAGTAAGGCTAGGAAGTATAGTTTTTGAAAACACTAATTCCTCTCTCCCTCCCTCTCCCTCTCTATCTCTCTCAAAACAAGAAACATTTAAGAAAAATAAAAAATAAAAAGTATGTTTGTTGAGTAAATATATACACATTATAAAATCGAATTGTTAGGTATACAGTTCAATTATTTTTGACAAATAAAGATGTGTCACTATTACCACCATCAAAATAGGAAGATGATTTCTAACACCTATATACTTCTTTTAAGGAAAGAAAAAACAAACTCCTAGGTACATTCAGAAAATGGTGAGAGGAGAACAATTATAGATTATTAAGCATTCAAGCACTGTGTACACCCACGTTACTTTCATTTTTGCGAGCGCAAAATGATTAGTGTGTTTTGAACTTTCTGGGTCATTCTTTACATTAGCCTGATATGAAGATAAGTAAGAAGATAGAAGAGGAATAAAATGCATTGGTAATGCATAGAAAGTCCCTAATGCTATATTTTAATGTACTAACAATTCTGTAAAAAAAAAAATAATCTTATCCCAAAAAATAAGTTTCAGAGAATGAAAGACATCTGGTCACAGAGGGTGAAATGACTGTTAATTGCATTTTAGGTAGTTTAGCTAATTTTTCAGCAATATTACACATCTTAAAAAAATTTTTAATGTGTATTTATTTTTGAGAGAGAGAGCCTGAGCAGGGGAGGGGCAGGGAGAGGTGGAGACAGAATCCGAAGCAGGCTCCAGGCTCTGAGCTCTCAGCACAGCCCTAGAGGGGCTCAAACTCACAAACTGTGAGATCATGACCTGAGCCGAAGAGCCACGCTTAACCGACTGAGCCACCCATGTGCCCCAATATTATACATCTTTTAAAAGTTCTCTTTGTTTAGCACCATTAGCTCAAGCGTGCATTATTAGTTTCTGCATCACTATGAATTAGTTCCCCCCCCGCCCCCCCCCCCAACATGCTTCTCTCTTTTTGTCTCACTGGTGTTCTCCCTTCCACACATACTCTGTTCAAACCCCCTGGATATGGCCAGGAATATGGACTATTTGTTTAGCCCCAGGCTACAAATCATGAAATCTCTGTGCTCCTAAATCAGAAGCTAACTATGGATTTGTTGAAGATGATATTGGAATTCTGTAAGCAATCTGCCTTTCTCCTCTAATTCTCTGCTTTCCCTTAGTTCAGTTGGCTGCAATGCTAAGGGAAGAGGAGTTAAATTTTGTCTTGGTAAAAATTCCCATGCAAGTGCCTCAGTTGGTTAAGCATCAGACTCTTGATTTTAGCTCAGGTCATGAGCTCACTGTTGGTGGGATCGAGCCCTGCCTCTCAGGCTGAGATGACAGTCTCTGAGCTGACAGCATGGAGCCTGCTTAGGATTATCTCTTTCTCTCCCTTCTCTCTCTGCCCACCACCCCCGCCCTGCTCACCCTCTGTCTCAAAAATAAATAAACTTAAAACCGTTGAAATTTATGGAGTATTTGTAAAATATAGACATCATTCCCTCCTTTTCATTTTTGCACCTGGCAAATGCACTTTTCCCTCCTTAGGAATTTTAAAGCACAAAAGAAACTGGTTAAGAAGGAACCCCAAAGCCTCTAATATCTCCTGGGAAATGTTTGATGGCAACCCTAATGTTTAATAGGTTGGAATCTTTTCGTTTCTCCTAAGTAGTTCCTCCCTATATTCCACTGGGACACCTGGGTTTCCTTCTGTGTTGACCTTGCTAATTATACTTTGGCTCCTGCCATCTACTTGAAGGAATTTATTAAACATTAAACAATGGCATTTTGTTAGACAATTAGGAGGAGTGGGGAAAGGAGAGGTTCTTTTTTTTTTTCCCTATTCTTTCACATAAGATGGTATGTAAATCCTCCCTCAGGCAGAACCTAATGAATTCAAGCCATTGGACCATTACTTTCATTTCCTTCTCAGTTTTGTGGGTAATATCCAAGCACATGCTTATTTTACATTAAATAACCTTCTTATCTTTGGAGTGTTTTCATAACCCTCAAACTATATATATGCGGGCTGTGAATACCCTTGAAGGTAGGCTTTGACAGATCTTCAAACATCAGAATGATGGTCAATGATTTAAGTATTTCCAAAGCACATTAAAAACCATTAAACCATTAAAATGAGCAAATTTTGATGAGTCATACTGCATTCCGGAATGTTAAAATTTGAAAGTGCTGTTGGAGGCATGTTGTACAATATTCTCACTTTATGGATGAGTCGTTGGACCCAGAAATTATCCAATGATGTAGAGAACAGAGTCAATAATCAGCTTAAGTCTCCATGTCTCCAGTGTAAGTTTCTTCCCACTGTAACATATTCCCAAAGCCACCTAAAACTGCTCAAAATGAGATATTTACAATGTGTTGAAAATACTTTTATTTTTTCAAAGTACATTATATAGCTCTTCATGATTTTTACTCAAAATATTGCTGAGAGTTGGGGAAAGCCAGTTGTGTGTTTGATTTCTGCTGAAATAGCAAGCAGACATAATCAAGCTCCCTGATAATCACTCCAGATGACTTTTTCTATGTATGTTTAGGTATGTTAGTTCATTTATATATAAATCACTTTCTCATCTGCAATCCCAGTCATTCTACCTCTCCTACTTTTTTTTCTGCAAGCAGATCTTCATGACACATTATTTAAGACAACTTGTACTACACATTAATGTAAATGGAAATTATTTCTTTCAGAGCACTAATACTCCTGAGGAAGTCAGGGGGTTGTTGGTAAAATATAAAGCAGGAAGTGTTTGACTCTGAATCTCACTGCTTATTCAAACACAATATTCTGGGAAGGGAGAGAAGACCAGGCTTTTCACAGCTCTTTACTAATAAATAATAGGTAATAATGGTGATGCTCTGACTCCTGAAATATTAAGTGAACAAGGTTGAGTTCAGTATTATTTCAAGTCGTAAACATCTCTCTGCTCTTCAGACAAGTGTAAAGAAACAATCAGTAAAATAACACAGAAAACACAACCAGTCTTTAGGACAAAAGTTTATGAAACAAAATGATTAGAAATGTTATTAAAATGTTAATTCTATGGTCTAAGTATTGCTTTCACTAATCAACTGGAATATATATAAATAAAACAACACAATTCTACTTAAATGTAGGTGTAACTATCTTCCGGGAAAAGAGGAAAGAGAACTAAAATTATTTGGTGTCTATTTTATGCGAGGCATTCTACAAGGCAATCAATGTGTGAGACTTTATTTAAGCTCCATAGCAAACAACACAAGAAAAAAAAAAGTTTCAGAATGTTGTTCAACCCACCCAAAATCACATGTAAAAGCAAAAGATAGAAATAGAATTAGATCCCAAATCTGCCTGACTTTACTGTCTCAATTGTTGAGTGTGTGTGTGTGTATGTGTGTGTATATATATTATATATATATATATATATATATATATATGTATACACATATATATACACATATATAATATATATACTTATAGATTATATATATTATATAAATTATTATATATAATATATAATTATATATATAAAGACTTTGAGTACTCTTTTATACATCTATGTATCTCCAAAGTTGGAGGGATATTTTATACGTATATATGTATAATATTGAGAGAGAGACAGAAAGAGAGTGAGACAGAGAGCACGTGTGTGCATGAGTTCGGAGGGGGAGTAGGAGAGAGAGAATCTTGATCCATGCTGGGCATGGGGCTCAATGCGGGGCTTGATCTTAGGACCCTGAAATCATGACCCGAGCCAAAATCAAGATGCAGATGCTTGACCGACTGAGCCACCCTAATATATTTTCAAAGCAGGTTTTTTCATGTTTTCCTAAGAGATCTTTTATCTTTCCAATTACTATCTCTATTGATATCATGCCATCAAATTTTATGAGTGTTCTAGTTTTAAATTTCTTTCTTAGGTATTATACTTTATACATGATCTTATGCCTATTTTATTATAACTCAGTTACTAAAGTCAAGTTTTCAAAATTCATGTCTGTGTTTATTTTAATTTAGAGTATTAGTCAATGAAACAAATTATTAAAATTAAATTGATCTCTGGGCATCTCAGAACTTTCTGAGGTACTGAGAAGACACAGGTAAATAAACATATTCTCTGTCTCCTAGGAACCTACATTCCATCAACCAGTAATGATACCTTACATTAACACAGACCTTTACAGCTAATGGAATACTTTAACATGTATTATCTCCTAATGAGATAATTTGCAAAGATCTACTAAATTTGTTGGGTTATGTTATATGGAGAAGAAATTTGAAAACAAGATTTAATTAGCTATAGTCAGTTTCAACATTTAACAAAAAAGCCTCTTGGTGAGTCTGGATTTTATAGTAGAGAATAGAAACTAAAATTTTTTCCAAACCTTTTATGATTTTGCCTTTTTAGTATTCTATGGCTGAAGAAATTGGGTTATAATTTATGGGTTATTGTAGGAGGGTGGAAGAGAAGGATAAAGCAAATTTCAGGAAGAATGAGGCTTGGAGAAGGTAATTGGAATGGAGAATGGTGGTTTGCTGCTTGGGCTACAAATAAGAATTATCTTGGAACTTTCAAAAACATCAATGCCCAAGATTCACCCACAGATATTTTGAATTTACTGTTGTAGGGTAAGCCTCAGGTATTGGCATGTTTTTAAAATCCCTTAGGTGGTTCTAATGGGTAACTAAGGTTGGAGTGTGCATTAGAATCTCTGGAGATTTATTAAGCCGAGGGTTTCTGGTTCATTACATTTGGTTGGAACCTTATGGGCTAAATGTTTATGTGCCCTTGAAATTTATATGTTAAAGCCCTAAGCCCCAACAGGACCGTACCTGGTGGTAGGACCTGTGAGGAGATGATAAAGCGCTAATCCAGGAGAGCTATTGCCCTTATAATAAGGGGAAGAGCCAGAACTTTCTCTATTATGTGAGGACACAGCAAGACAGTAAGCTGTCTAAAAGCCAGGAAGAGACCTCTTCCCAGAAACCAAATTGGTTGACTTTGATCTGGGACTCTCCAGCCTCCAGAACTGTGGAAAAATAAATTTCTGCTGTTTAAGCCACCCCATCTATGATATTTTGTTATGGAAGCCCTAGAGGACAAAAACAGGGCCCAAGAATTGACATTTCTTTAACTTTTTTTTTTAACGTTTATTTATTTTTGAGACAGAGAGAGACAGAGCATGAACGGGGGAGGGTCAGAGAGGGAGACACAGAATCTGAAACAGGCTCCAGGCTCTGAGCGGTCAGCACAGAGCCCGACGCGGGGCTCGAACTCACGGACTGTGAGATCGTGACCTGAGCCGAAGTCGGCCGCTCAACCGACTGAGCCACCCAGGCGCCCCAAGAATTGACATTTCTAAGAAATTCCAGGGTGCTGCTGGTGCTATTGGCCCAGGGGCTGTATTTAAATAATGACTAGTTAAAGAAATAAAAGCTGCCTTAGCAACCAGAAGTCATTATTAATTGATTATTATAATGCAAAAATAATAGTGTCCAAAGTTTCATAGTGTCCACATCCTCATGGCTTAGGAGTGAATTTCCTCTGTTTCTTCTATAGGTATATGCAAATTGTCTTGCTAATAAACATTCTATTTTATCTTTGAGGAGTTAAAACAGACTCCATCATACCTAGAAAACCCACAGAGAAGTGTGCTCATTCATAGTTCCTGATCTACATGTAATTTTGCCCCTTTTGTTTTATTCCTAAGTAGTCTGGGAGATTTGTCTATTCTTTCTAGAGAGAGCCGAAGATGTGGGATCAGTATATTGTGGACTTTTGGGGTCTACTTCTTTAGTTTGTTTTAAATACATAACAAATACTATTAGCTTATACTACCCACCTATGGTGGGCATTTCTGGTTTACAGAAGAAATTTGGCTACAATTTTCAATAATAAAATTAGTAAGTTCATACATAAAATGGACCAGCATCTCTTCCAATCATATGACACTGCTAGAAGATTAGTGCATGGTTGTCTTCTTCTGAGGGTATTCACTGTCAGAAAATGACAAACTTGAATACCATAAAGTAGCAATCCTCACCTCCAAAAATCCTTTATTTTTTCTCAACATGTTATTCATAAAGGTTATTCATAAAGTACACAATTTAGTTTGAGAAGAACAGAAATGAAAAGGAATCCTATCCTAAGAAGATAAGAACCAGAGAATGTCTACATATGTGAAGTGAATGAAGACTTTAATTAATCATTTTGGTGACTTATCCCACAAGCATTGCTATTAATGAAAAATGTGGGTCCTTCTAAGAACTGAGTTAGCCGATTCTGTGGCTTTATGAGGCTGATAAATGATTGGTTGTGTATTTCACTGTCCTCCCTGAATTTAATTCACAGTGGCAGGTAAAATTCTCCTTTGTAAAGTGGCCAGCTAGGGAAATCACTTTGGAAAGAGAGGGAACTGAAATCTTGGAGAAGCAAAGAAAAATGAATCTGGGGATGACATTGGCGGCTTTGAAAAATGGATAAATTCTTGGTTCAAGAACACTGAAAATGCTATTCAAGGACTCTGAATAATGAGACCACTTGGGTTTGTACATGGAGACTACTGATTGCCAAGACATTGTCTCCACCTACCACAAATAACATCATCTGCTCAAGAAACACTGGAGTGTCCTCATTTTATAGATGGCTTGTACAAGAGAACCCTATCTGTTTTATGCACATGGCAAAATAAATATGTTCAGTATTTTATCTTTCCTAACAAATAGACACGTTTTTGTTTTTGTTTTGTTTGTTTTTATCAGAGACTCATCTGGAAGAATTCAGAAATATTTCTGTAAGGAAATCAGAGAACCAATGTGTGGAATAATCTAATCTCTAGAATATGTGGCCTGTAAAGAATAGACTGAATGAAATACCAAATATGTTTCTTAGCTTCCAATGAATTGTGGAAAGTGGGAATTACATGTATTTCAGATTTACAGTCAAGAAGAGGTTACAAGAACTTTATTGGTTCCTGAGCTCCTTTTTGATTTGAGTAATAGTACCATAGTTGATTATAAATCTCAACTTTAAAAAAAGTGTCCAGTGAAGATATTTTTGTCACCCAGATGGTTTGGTGTCTACTCAGGTTAGAGCATTTAAACATTGCCAATTAACTTATCTTTATTGATAAAGAACTTTTGAATAGGCTCAGATAAGAGGCTATTATTTTTAAAAGGAACATCTTTCTATTTCTCTTAAGTTACAGACTCAGCAGTTTTCTGGATATATATTTTAAAATGTATTTGGGTTTTCTTTCCAAAAAATTGCTAATCTAAGTTTCTCAGAACAGCACACTACTGAGGCAGAGACAGAATTTAAGCAGATAGATCAGTATTGACTATTGTTAACACTTAATGGAGAAATCTGTTAGGAACAAAATGAGATTGTTTCCAGCTTGTATTGGTCTCTGTGCTGAGTTTCATTCAGACTTTGACTCCAGACAGCAAACAATGATTAAATGAGTAGTGCAACCAAAAAAATGAATCCCTGGGCAATGATTCTTATACAGAATACAAATCTTATTAAAACCATAAGGGCCAAAATTGATGAGAAGATTGAATGCCGAGGTAGTTTAAGGCACTGGTTTTTAAAAGTTTTGTTTCTTAACCCATTTCCTCTTTTACAAAATTATTCTAATGACATGAATTCATATTTTGCAGACCAAGATTCAAGACCGACTCATATACTGACAGAAAACTAAGTGTTATCCTCCAAGCTGAGGATAGTTTCACTGTCTTAAATCATAAAAAGCCAAAATAGATCATTTGCCAGCCTATCTTATCTAACACAACTTAGAAACCAACATTTCTGGGGGCGCCTGAGTGGCTCAGTTGGTTGAGCGATTAACTCAGTTGGTTGGCTCAGGCCACGATCTCATGGTCCGTGGGTTCGAGCCCCACACTGGGCTCTGTGTTGACAGCTCAGAGCCTGGAGTCCACTTTGGATTCTGTGTCTCCCTCCTCTCTCTGCCCCTCCCCTGCTTGTGCTCTGTCTCTCTCTCTCTCGAAAATAAATAAATAAATGTTAAAAAGATTAAAAAAAAATAAACAAAAAAGAAAATTAAAAAAAGAAGAAACCAACATTTCTGAAACAGAAATCATCTTTTGGGCAGGTGAATTCCATGATATATATGGCTTATCTCCAAAATAAATCTATATAACCCATCAACTAATTTAGTTACATGAAACCAACATTTCCTGGAAAACTTTCCAGGAGTTTGCATTGTAAAACAATTGTACGTTTCCTGTATGTCATATTGAGATATTTTTCTGGTATGAAGCAATTAGAGTCATGACATTGGCACAGCCATCTTGATGTGATTTAAAAAAAAAAATTTTTTTTTTTACAAGGACTAACAACAAGCCATTCCATTTGGGGCATTGTAAAAGGCGGGGGAAAAGATTACATCTTTAGCAAGAGCCAAAGACTGAGGTAGTCCCGAGGAATATGGTTTGTACAAGAGTCACAAAGCCTTTACCTCTATCAAGTGTACCTTTTGTCACAGAAACACACCTACTAAGAACTACAAAATTATTTAAACATCACGATGTAGTCTATGAGGAGAAATTATAGATTCAGAATAGGATTCCCTGATTTCTCTTGGGAGTCAAGGAAATGTTTGTTGATGAAGGGATGTTCACGCTAAACTCACACGAATGAGGAGGACTTATGTGGATCAAGGATTGCAGAGTGTTCTAAATATGGAACAGATTGTATGAGGACCTTGAAGCAGGAAACAAAATTGATCACTCAATAGATTGAAAGAAAACATTGAGCCGAGAAAGGTGCAGGAAAGACAGCTAAGTCTCTCGAGGAAAGCAGGGATGTAACTCTACATTGAGGTGGTTGGTCTCTATTCTAAAAGTTGCCTATTAGTCAGTTCTGTTTAACATGGATGTTAAAAACTTTATGAGCCTCAAAGAATTCTCAATCAAATTTAGCCTTGTCTTTCACCTTGATTAATTTCAAAATGATTCAGTCCACACTAGCTCAAGGGAATGAAGAATTTACCACAATAAATGACATTGTTGTTTACTCAACCTTTAGACTGTGAGTTGTCAGCTGCAGACTGTCAGTTCCTCAAGGGGCAAGAGCCACATTTTCTCCAAGTCATGTAAATGACTTGGTGTTGGCAAGCACTCTGTACCCTGTGGATTGCTGAGAACTTTTTTTGGTGTTGCTGGAAAGACCTAAAAAATAATCCCTTAAAGTGCCTACTATCAAAATGTAAGAAAACTATATTAGTCTTTCTCTTTTCTCATAGACCATAAGATGTGTATATCAAAGTGATAACTTATATGAAGAAGCATCTGCTATCATTCACATTAGTATGGTTTGTATGAACTACAAATGCCTTTCACCAGTATTAAAAAAGCTTAAACTGAAAAAATAAATAAAAGTGATAGGTAACCATTGATCACTTTCAGTAGGATAATTAGAGGGTTGGATTTGTGCTTTCAGTGAAGGAAAAGGTAGAGCATGTTAATGAAGCTGGAAAAGCTAATTGGAAAGCTTTTTACAACCATCCAGAATAGAGACTAAGGGAGCCTGGATGGTGTTTTGGCAAAGGAATAAGAGAAGTGGACATGTTTCAGCAGTAACTATCTACAGATGGTTAGGATATATGGGAAAGGGAGATATCTTTGGAGGATTATGAGGTTTCATTCAAGAGCTATTAAATGAATGGCTGTACTATTCTCTAATGGAACTACTATTGTTGGAAATGAGAATCTGTGGTGGGGTTGAGGGCTGAGGGAAGAGATTATGAATTCAGTTTTATACCTGAGTTTGAAATCCCGATGAAATATCCAAATGAAGTTGTCAAGTAGGCTTTGAATGTGTAAGGCTGTACCTAAGGGGAAAGATTTAAGACTGGAGCTATATAGTAAGATCACCCACCATGGGGCGGGGCTACAGTAACAACTGTCACAGGCAGAGTTTGAGCAACATGCTCATCTTGGCACCAAGGCTAGGTAGACAAGAAGAGAGTTAACAACAGGCCTGCAACCCGTTCTCTCCCTTTACTGAGGAATGCTCCAGGAAAGAAAGACACATAACGGATCAAATCTTATTGTAGATATGCTAACGACAGAGTTTCTGGCAAGCACACTAGTAGTACTTACTAACTGGAGAGTCCTTATCCATGTAATGCCTTTAGGGCATTTACCTTTAGGGAAGACATACCTGGTCTTCCCAGGATGCTTAAGATAAACCTAGAAAATTTCACATGAGCTACGTCACTCGTCACTCTTGGAACACAAAGTGGAATTTTGTGGTTCGTTTTTGAGTAATGCACACATGGACATCACTTAGATTCCTCATAGATTATATGTTGGAAATCTATGGCCCATATGTCCTAATGTGACCAGAAAGGATATGAGGACTTACAGTAACAGTCTGAATCTCTCTCTGTTTCTCTTGTGCCTTGTGAATACTTGTGTCCTTGAATCTAGGACCGAGGACTAACCTTTTAAAAAATACTAAAAATTGAGGGGTGGCTCCGTCGGTTGAGCGTCTGACTTCTGCTCGGGTCATGATCTCACGGTTCTGAGTTCAAGCCCTGCATGGGGCTCTGCGCTGACAGCTCAGAGCCTGGAACCTGCTTTGGATTGTGTGTTTGTGTGTGTGTGTGTGTGTGTGTGTGTGTGTGTGTGTGTGTGTGTGTGTGTGTGTCTGTCCTTCAATACTAGAAAACAACAGGAAAACATGGTGTCACATGAACCAGGAAATAAAACTGGTATTTTCACCAATCCCTGAGCCTTATCCCATTGCTGAACCTCCCTGAAGTACCTGGAATAGAGCTTGAAGACGAGGCTGGGCTACTGACTGTTCGAGACAAAGAACAGAGTAGGTTAGGAATAAGCATGAAGAGGAGTCTCAGAGAAGTGAGTAGCAGTCAGCGAGGAGGTTTGGCCAGAGATGGGGTGAGGGAGGACACAGTAGTTAAATTATGTGTAAGTAAAAGACATGAGTACAACACCAGCTTCATTTAGAAAAGCTCTTCAATCATTTTAAGCAGAATGTTTGCTCAGTTTCTAACAATTCTCTGATATCCTGAGTGATTTGATGCTCACATTCACTAATTACTTCATAAACATTATGATGGCCATACTTATTTACTTTCCAATAATAATTTCAGAATACTAATGGAATTTATTTTGCTTTCTCTTTGAAAATCCAGACGACAAATTAATCTGCTTTTTGTAAGCTTCCTAATTGTAGTAATTTTGTTTGATTGAATCTATATTAGGCACTGGAGTAGAAGGGGAGAGGAAATTGCAGGCCCATTAAAAGATCCCTTAAATCCAACTGTCAACTGTATAGTCAATTCTCAATTACATTTTTTTAGTTGTTTTAGTAAAACATAATGCCATGAATAAACTTAAAAATGATGGTTTTAGGATAAATAACTAAGATCACAGAGCCCAATCAAAAATAGATAACACATTGTTCTGGTTTATAAAATTAACACAGACATATAAATGAATAGAATAGAAAGTAGACATCGTAATAGGTGACGGTCAGAAATATGTGCTGTGCTCATCATCTGGTAATTAAGGAAAAAAGAGCTATTTTGATGTAACTATGTCAATACTTTGTTAAAATCTCCTTTGCTTAAAAATGATAGTGTCAAAACTGCTAAATCAAAATGGCTATCATCATAAAAATATTTGGCAAACTCCTACAGTAAGTGCTAAGGAGGTTTCTTTTTCGTTTTTTAATGTTTGTTTATTTTTGGAGGAGAGAGAGACAAAGCATGATCAGAAAGAGAGGGAGACACAGAATCCAAAGCAGGCTCCAAGCTCTGAGCTGTCAGCACAGAGTCTGACCATGGGGCTCGAACCCACAAACCATGAGACCATGACCGGAGTGGAAGCTGGACACTTAACCAAGGGAACCACCAAGGTACCCTGCTCTAAAGAAGTTTTTATGGCATGCTAGTCCTTTTGGAATACCCTGAGAAATAAGGGTTTGTATTCAAACTATTTTGAGAAATGCTGCACACTACCACCCTCTTGCAATTTTACGATGTGCATTAATATTTTAAAGGTTATGAAAAATATTTTCTTGAATCCTGCTTAAGTTAATTGACTCCAGGATTTCCAAAAGTAATTTGATCACAGGATTCTGAGTGTGTTTATAAAATGTTACTGGTATTGGCTCATATTTATTTAACATTTATTTCATCGAAAGCACAATGCTAAGCAGTTGATGTGTATATTTCAAATAAATTAACAAATCTAGGTGGTAGTTATTATTATTGCCACTTTTCATAGAGAGAAAGTGAGACATAAAGCAATGAACCCATTGCCAAGGTAAACTAATACCTTAATTTAGCCAACAAGCATCTGGGACTGAATTCCAACTTAGGTCTGACTGAATCTACATCTCATCTCTGATAGTCCATGGAATTTTTGCTAATTTTGATATAACTTTTGGGGATTTAGCACTTAATTTCTAAAAAGAATCATGAATCTGCCCTTTATCTCTCTTGTTATTTCTCTCTCTTGAGATACAATTGCTACAGTTTTGTCATGGTTTATTTCTCAAAGCACACAGCTGCTTCTGTAATTGGCCCTATTGTCAATCTAGACTCCAGATCCTTGACAGAATACGATTTCAAATTCCCCACTGCCACTACCCAACTCTTACTCAAACTTCAGTGACAAGTAGTTTGGAAGATATACATAAAAAATATGAAATCTGTTCATTCCTCTCAATATTCTAAAAAAATGCTATACCTGATAGAACCATATGATCACAGTTATCTCTTTGAATCAATTGCTCTCTTAATTGTATTTTAGCATTAAGTATATTCTCAGTGAGGAAAGCTATTTGAAGCAACTCTGCAACTTACTATTATATTTGTAGTGGAATTAGCTGACATCTCTCATTTAAAACAATGCTTTATAGTCATTGATAGACACAGTGCTTTAGAAGACATTTGGGGAAAAAAAGATCATTGATCAGGATTGGGGTTTGCCCATGAGCAATCATATCTGGTAGAATCACAGAGGGGATACAGAAGGCAACAGAAAGCCAACTGTAGAAGAATGACAGGAAAGGAGCCGCCACATAGTGTTTCAGAGGCTCAGTGTGACACCTATTGATGTAATCTGCCATGATCTGGCTAGCTTGATATCAAGGTCTTGATAGCAAGGGATCGACTGGAGCACCATTAACATGGCTAAAACTGGCATCGTGAATGCAGCTCAAATTTGTGTAGCCCATGATAGAGCCCTGAATCCGCTAGGGTCAACTCTGAGCAGCTGTCAGAACAGCTTTCTAAATAAAAAGACGGAGGATTAGAAATATTTGTAGGGAAAAAGATCATCTCTGCAGGGGGTGAAATTCCAGAGCTGAAGACTCAGAACAAACAAGATTCTTTAACATAAATATGATGGAATTATATGCCTGAGTTGGTGAATGGTGAGACATCCCTGTCACATAAGAATGCATTTGCACATTGTTCACTTCAGCACACCATTTACTCTTAAAGTAAATTCTTGGGGAAAACTTTCTTCTAGTTTTTTTTATTAAAAAAAATTTTTTTATTTATTTTTGACAGAGAGAGAGAGCACATAAGCAGGGGGAGGGGCAGAGAGAGAGGGGGACACAGAATCTGAAGCAGGCTCCAGGCTCTGAGCTGTCAGCACAGAGCCTGATGCAGGGCTCGAACTCACAAACCGTGAGATCATGACCTGAGCTGAAGTCGGTCAGGCACCAAATGAGCCACCCAGGCACCCCTAGGCTTTAATTCCAAAAGAAGCCCCCTTCTCCAAAGATTCTTAGATAGTGTGTGTGTGTGTGTGTGTGTGTGTGTGTGTGTGTGTGTGTGTATTGATCCCAGATTAGTAACATTGACTTTTTGATGTACATATAATTCTATGGATTTTAACATGTATAGACTTGTGGATTCACCCCTACAGTCAGGATACTATCAGAATTGTTTTATCACCTCAAAGCACTCCCTCATACTACCATTTCATGTTCACAGACTTCCTCCACCTCCAGCTCTTTAATAACTATGGAACTACTCTCTGACAGCATAATTTTACTTTTTCAGAATGTCATATAAATGGAATCATATAGTATGTGGTCTTTTAAGACTTGCTTCTTCTCAACATAATGACTTTGAGATTCATCCAGGTTATTGCATTTTTATCACTGAGTAGTATTTCATTGCATGGTTACATCACTGTGTATATATTCACCCACTGAAGGACATTTGGGTGGTCTTTAGTTTTTGACAATTATTAATAGAGATGCTATAAATATTTGTGCACAAGTTCCCGTGTGAGCATAAGTTTTCATTTTTCTAAGATAAATATCTATGAATGGTATTGTTAGATCATAAGGTAGTACATGTTTAACTTCATAAACTGACAAAACTGGTTGTGATGTTGTGATTTATAAGAGATGTGTATTTGGTCTTCAAACTCTTTTCTGGCACTGATAACCTAAAACCCTTGGAATTTCCTAAGCGACAAGAACCATGAAGGTATCTTTTGTTATGTTAGTGAAGTGAGATCTAGAAAGAACCTATGGATGGGGACTGGTTCCCAGGGGTGCCAACCATGTGATTAGGGTGGTAGAACTTCTAGTACCATCTCCTGACTTCTGTGGAGGGGACTGAGGCTGAAGGTTGAATTCAATCACCAAAAGCCAAGGATCTAAACAATTATGCCTATTTAATGAGGCTTCCATAAAAGTCCAAAAGAAGGGGTTTTGGACAACTTCCAGGTTGGTGAACACATGGACATGCTGGGAGAGTGGTGCATCTGGAGCAAACATGAGAGCTCCACACCCTTTCCTTATACCTTGCCCTGTGCATTTTTTCCATCTGGCTGAACTTGAGTCATATCCTTTTATGGTAAACTGTGAATCTAGTTAGTAAAGTGTTTCTCTGAATTCTGTGAGCTACTCTAGCAAGTTAATCAAACTCAAGGAGAGGGTTGTTGGAACCTCAGATCTATACTCAGGTGGTCAGAAGTACAGGTAATTTTTTTTTTAATTTACAATTCCCTGATGACACACAATGTGGAGCATCTTGCCATGTGCTTCTTTGTCATCCGCATATCCTCTTTAATGAGGTGTCTATTAAGGTCTTTGGCCCATTTTTTAAGGGGATTTTTTGTTTTCTTATTATTGAGTGTTAAGAGTTCTTTGTGTGATTCATCCTTTATCAGAGGTGTCTTTTGTATCTGTTTTCTTCTATTCGGGGTTGTCTTCTAATTCTCTTGATCCTGTCTCTCAAGGAGCAGAAGTTTTTGATTTTAATGAAGTTTATCAAATATTTCTTTCATGGATAGCACCCTCGGTATTGTGTCTAAAAAGTCACTGCAACATCCAAGATTATCTAAGTTTTCTCCTATGCTCTCTTCTGGGAGTTTTACAGTTTTGTGTTTTACATCTAGGTCACTGATCCATTGTAAGTTAATTTATATAAAGGGTATAAGGTCTGTCTCCAGATTCTGTTCTTTTGCACGTGGAGGTCTGGTTTTCCAACACCATCTGTTGAAAAGATTATCTTGGCTGCATTGTATTGCCTTTGCTCATGTCAAAGATCAGCTGACTATATTTATGTGGGTCTATTTCTGGGCTCTTTATCCTATTTCACTGATCTATCTGTATATTCTTTGATCAATACCACACTGTCTTTATTACTGTAGCTATACAGTAAATCTTGACGTTAGATAGTGTCAGTCCTCCAACTTTGTTCTCCTTCAACACTGTGTTGACCTATTTTTAACTCAATTTTTTTTCTTTCTCTTGAGTTTTGAAAGTTCTTTAATATTTTTAATACAAGTCTTTTGCCATATAAATGATTTCCAAATATTTTCCTTTGGTATATATTTTTCTCTTTTCTACTCATACTTTTGGTGTCATATCTAAAAACTCTTTGTCCCAAGGTCATGAAGATTTTTTTATATAAGTTTGTCTAAAAGTACAAGACTAATTCTATGAGGATGAGATCTTTTAGACTCTTGCTCTGACTGCATATTTGGTAGATACAACTAGATGAAAGATGGTGCCTTTTAATATAGTTAGGTTAATGTATTCTGGTTTGCCTCTTTTTGTTCTGAATACGTTTAAATCATTAAAGAACAGATTTTAAAATAAAGTTATTCAATTCTTTTCATGCAATGAGACTGGAAATTAATTTGTTATGTTTTGTGTAGGCATAATTTTATATATATGCTGTAAGTTGCCTTCATGCATCTATAAATATTTGAGTAGCAACTATGTGAGAGGAACTGTGGAGGAGATCAGCGATTAAAGTCACAATAAAATACTTCCCCTCATGGAATGCACATTTTGATGATATATAGACAAAATATAGGGATATGCTATTATATATGCTTTACATCATATAGCATAGAGATCATAATATATATGACCTAAATCATATCATATATATTTAGTATGCGTATATTCAATTTATACTGACTCAAGGGTAGAAAGACAAATAACAATTTAAAATTATGAGTAATTCTTTCTGCCATTTTACTTAATGAACCTATACACCTAAATCCTTTTGAGATGGGAGCTGTGAATGAGATATTTCTTCTGTAAATTTCATTTCCAAATGAATCTGCTGGTGCAAGCATCTCCTGAGGTGACATGAGCCCAAGATTGCATATTTCATGCAATATGGCTTTTTAATGCATGTAGAGACCTATTTTTTGGCCAAGTTTCTTAGGAGTTTTCATTGATGTATTTTCATCATAGTCATTTTTTTTTTTTACATACCATGGATGCAATCCTCATGCACTCTCTTAACTCTGTGATTTTAATTTATATGTAAAGTATCACTATTTTAATAAGGATGATGGATACCCATCACTAAAATATGTTATTTGACTATTTTAATATAAAGACTACTTTGTCACTTTTCATATTATCAAAGTAATTAAACAAGTCCATTTTCATTCTAGAAAGATTTATGGTGTGGACACAAGTATTTATCATAGACTAGAAAACAAATTTCAAAGCATTCAAGATAGTACAAAGTAGTGATAAAGTATAAAGTAATTGTGGTAAAATATCAGAAAACAAGTATGTAATAGAATATCTTTCACAATTGTGAAATGTTTTTAAAATCATTTAGAGCTTCCTACTACCAAAATCAAGAAACCCGTTAGTTATAAGACACAATGCCTACAAACAGGGTAATATTTTGCAGTGGGGTGCAGAAAGATTTAAGACACATTACTCTCAAGTGTTTGCATAAAGGAGTACTGAAAACATTGGAAGAAATATGATAGGTAAATGTAAGGCTTCACATTATGGTAACACAGGGTTGACTTGTGAAATCTTAGACTGATTATTATTTATAACTGAAGTACCATATTGAGAGCTAAGTTTTGGTTTGTAGAAACAGTCATGTGAGTGCAGACATTTCAAAGTGCTATAAAAGTATGTCTTCTTCCAAGATGTTAATTATTGCTGTGACAAAAAAAGTTTACAATATAGTTTGTTTTATAGCTGTCTTAGAATGCACAGATGTAAATTGAATTTAGTATATTTATGAATGAGCCCATAATTCAAGTTTATTTTGTCTATTTACTGATATTTTTCTGTGTAAGTAAAAGAGGATAGAACTATAAAGGGAGGAAAGTTGAAAGAAAGTATTTCCAGTGACAACTCATGTGAGAGAAGATGGAGTAGCTTAAGAAATCAAGCCTTAAAAAAAAAAGAAAAGAAAGAAAGAAAAAGAAAACAAGCCTTAAGAATAAACTCTTGGTGGGTTGCTTAGGTGGCTCAGTTGGTTGATTGACTCCTGATTTTGGCTTAGTCAGGTCATGATTCCAGGGTCATGGGATCGAGCCCTGCATCAAGCCCCAAGTGGAGCTCTGTGACTAGTCCCACATCAGGCTCCACATGGAACATGGAGCTTGCTTGGGATTCTCTCTCCCTCTCTTGTGCTATCTCTAAAAATAAAATAATAATAATAATAATAATAATAATAATAATAATAATAATAGAATTTAAAAAAAGAAAGTCTTGGTATATTTTCCTACCTTCCATTGTTGCTTCCCCCACTAACAGTTTAGTCCATCTTAATACTATGTAATGATTGAGTCATTTTTTTTATGAATGATAAATCTATTGCCTTCCAAGAGAGAGGAATATTGCCAATGGATCAGTTTGATGAACATTATCGTTAGGAGGATGTAGTTGATTCTCATTATTCCCAGATTCATAATTATGACTTGGACCACTTGCTGAAATTCATCTGTAACCTCGAAATCAATACTCACAGCATTTGACAGTCATTTCAATATATGGATAAAGTGTTGAAAATTTGAGTTGTCCAACATGCATGTTTCCACCCAAGACTGAACAAGGTGACCCCTGCTTTCTTGTCTCAGCAGTCATATCATAAACAAGTATCTTTTTTGTGCTCTGTTTAGTGCCACAGTTTTGCACTTTTGGTGGTGATTTTCTTTCTGTATAAAGTGGCCCACAAGCATGGTGCTAATAAAGTGCTGTCCAGTTCTCCTAAGCCCAACACAGCTCTGATGTGCCTCACAGAAAAAATGTTAGATGGACTTCATTCAGGCATGAGTTATAATGCTATTGGCCATGAGTTCAATGTGAATGAATCAACAATATGTATTCAATAATGTGACTTTAAACAGAAATACACATTTTTAAAGGAGCTATAGAGATAGATCAGACAATGAAAATATTATGACCAAAGGCTCACAGGAACCTAACCCCATATTTCCCTTAGGAGCAATGGTTTAGTGTTCACTAATTCTGTGTCTGTAGCAATTTTACAATACCAGGAAGAACAAGCATCAGTTGAATATCATATGCAAATGTATAATTTTCTCAGATGAAAAATGTTCTAAAATAATCTTCATCAGTGATTCTACTGAAACAATTATTTAATTGATTCTAGTTATGCAGAACTTAATTTAAATCTTTATTCAAGCATATACATAATGCATCCAACTGGAACATAAATATACTTATACCTAAAAGGATGATATTGTCAAACTAAAAATTACAGTTAAATTATTGAATAATTTCTGGCAGAAAGAAAGCAGATACCATCACTATTATTTTTTTTTCCTTTTTCATAAAAACATAAGATATGTGTTAAAATTGTGCAACAGTCATTTTAAAATACATATACTTTTTGGGGCACCTGGGTGGCTCAGTCGGTTAAGTGTCTGACTTCGGTTCTGGTCATGATCTCACAGTTCATGGGTTTGAACCTGCATTAGGCTCTCTGCTGACATCTCAAAGCCTTGAGCCTGCTTTAGATTCTGTGTCTCCTTCTTTCTTCCCCTCCCCCACTTGCAATCTGTCTCTCTCAAAAATAAACAAACATTAAAACACACACACAGGGGCACCTGGGTGGCTCAGTCAGTTAAGCATCTGACTTCCACTCAGGTCATGATCTCTCAGTTCAAGGGTTCATGTCCCGTGTTGGGCTCTGTGCTGACAGCTGGGAGCCTGGAACCTGATTCAGATTCTGTGTCTCCCTCTATCTCTCTGCACCTCCCCTACTCACACTCTGTATCTCTCTCTCTCAAAAATAAATATTAAAAGAATACATATATTTTCAAATTTTAATTTCCATTCACTTCCACATTATTTGATGCCATTGTTGGTCATCCCTTGAACTAGGTCCTATTGATTCAAAAGCTTAAAAAAAAAAAAAAAGAAAAAAAGAAAAAAAAAATGAAAAAGACAAGGCCAATGCCCTCTCAGGGATCATAATTGTGTGTGTGAGTGATAAGTAAATTTAGCTAGAGTTTATACAAGGAAAGGAGTTATACACTCTGCTTAGATCAGAGAAGTCACACAGAACAGATTCTTGAGCTAGCCTTGAAGGATTTTGTCAGTAGGGTACAAGAGTAGAACAAAATATATGTAAAGATAAATGAGTATGCAGTATTGAAGTCACTGTACACAGTTGTACTCACCATAGTTGGAAATAGAATTTCTGCAAAATCTGCCCCAAAGCAAACAAGAATAATTGTGTTTGTTTCAGCTTGCTTCCATGATAATCTATTGTCAACTGCCTAGTAGGTGGCATCGATATTATAGATAACTTAAGTTTACTTGTGGAAACACCTTACAAGGTAACCTGAGCATAGCAGACAAAGGACGTGTTCTTGGGTTTTGTAAGGGGCTTGGATATAAATATTATGCTTTCAGCAATGAACAAATCACCAAGTAGTTTGCAACCAGATGGCAGAGAGGAAAATCAGGGGTTTTGGTTAAGAGGATTAGAACTGGGAAAGAGAGGGGAAAAGCACACACATTATGTTAGATGCAGGCAAAACTGTCATAAAATGAAAGAAGAAATTTAACACTTAATCATTCATTTTTGCCTCCAGGACTGTACTGTTTTTAGTTATCTTATCTACTCAACTCAGATGTGTCATATTGTTCAACTAAAGAAAGAAATGAGTGTCAAAGATTTGTATGACCTGCTCTAGGTCACATAGCTAAAAATGGTAAGACTAAAGTCTAAATCTTTAAATTTCTCACATTGCAATATATGATACTACCTTCCTCCCTTACTTATAAACCTCTTCCTAAACACTAAGCATGCTTACGCTCTTCTGGTATCCTTTCAATTTTCATGGTTTCCCCTTTAACACAAAGAACATTACAAGAGGCTTCCCTTTTTTTTAATATGAAATTTATTGTTAAACTGGTTTCCATACAACACCCAGTGCTCATCCCAACAGGTGCCCTTCTCAATGCCCATCACCCACTTTCCCCTCCCTCTCACCCCTCATCAACCCTGTTTATTCTCAGTTTTTAAGAGTCTCTTATGGTTTGCCTCCCTCCCTCTTTAACTTTTTTTTCCCCCTTCCCCTCTATTAAGTCTTCTATTAAGTTTCTCAGGATCCACATAAGAGTGAAAACATATGGGCTTCCCTGTTTTTAAAAGGCCTAGACCAAATCAAGAGGAATGAAAATTACCTATACCTAAACATATCATTGTGAAATTTTAGAACATGAAAGACAAAAAAGAGATGAGAAGATAGGGAAACGGGGAGGAAGAGAAGGGAGGGAGAGAGGAAGGTGAGGTGGGAGAGAGAAAAAAGGAGAATGAGATTACAACACTAAAATATTATATGGTTTAGATAGTATGTCCAAGGTATTGGAAGCACTAAATAATTTGATAAAAACAGACAGGGAAAGAGGGGGAAAATGATGACTGGAAATGTCTAAGTAAAAATTAAATGCTATACAGGGGCGCCTGGGTGGCCCAGTCAGTTAAGCATCTGACTTTCGCTTAGTTCATGATCTCATGATTTGTGAGTTCGAGCCCACATAGGGCTCTGTGCTGACAGCTTGGAGCCTGCGTCAGATTCTGTGTCTCCCTCTCTTTCTGCCCCTCCCTTCTTGTGTACTCTCTCTCTCTCAAGAATAAATAAACATTAAACAGTTTTAAAAATTAAATGCTATACCAGGGAGAAAATTTCATCTCAGCATACTATTTGACTCTGTAGCAAAATATAATTAGAAATTCATAATAAAAATATTTTTATTGGTATTCAACTTGTACAGTTAATTAGGAGACAAAACAGAAAATATAATTTCAGAAAAAGTATAAAAATATAGATAATAAAAATTGGGAGAATAGAGAAATAAAGACCCAAGGAAACTTAGACGTGCTAATATGCTTGTCTTTTACAGTGGGGAGGCAAGAAACACACAGTAATATTAGCATTCTCTTATAAAACTTAAGGAATAGAGACATTTAAGTAGCCTAAATTTATCAGTCACCATTCCTTTGGAGGTGTGATGAATGCCATGGGAATGAACATCTAGGCAGAGGGATTTTAGATACTGAGGCATAAATAAGACAGTATTCCTTTCAACTGAATATTGCCACTTGATTTCATATTCATTCTATCCCTCTCAGTAGGGGTGGTCTTAAGCAGAATGTGAACTTAAGACTTGACCCTATCCCCAGGCAAGGACTCCGATTAGTCTGAGCCAATTAATTCAATTATTTTCATTCCTTTCCCCTTGATACTGTTTGCTTTAGGAACCTAGGTTTATGTTAATCGGTACAAATCAGTCTTCTGGTGAAAATTCCCTGGAACAGGAATACATGTAAAGTGGGTCCAATTAAATTGAAAGAGAAACATTTTATCATATGCTTCATGGAATATGGTAAGGAAGGCAATGCCGAGTTGCTGCTGCCAACTACCTTGTGACTATGAGAGAAGCAAAGGGCAGAGCCAAGAGAACTGCAGAGAAACAGAGTTTAGCTCAGAATGTACATGAAATGTGCACACCACCCCCATTTTTGCAGATTTATGAAGCCATCAAATCTTGTATTGTTTTTATTTAATTTGATTTAGGTTTCTACTAACTGTAGCGGAAAATACCCTAATAGAAATACCACCTCAGCTGTAAGCCAGCCTGAGCAGCATCATGCGTGTGATCTGAAGAGTCAATCTTTTTCTTTCTTAACCCCCTTCTGTAGACATAAGGGCATCATGTAGGGGGTAATCATAGCTCTTTTTCTCCCTGGCTTCTTACAGGCACAATGATGGGGATAATGATTCAATAGACTCTATCTAACAGGTATTATCTAAAACCCTAAAACTATCTAAACCCTGTGCCATGCAACCCTAAATAGATAATGTACTGAATCTTAACCAATTCCCTAAAGATACACCACAAATAACTTTGTGAGAATGCTACAAGTATTTTGTTGGTGTGACATTCAGTGTATGAATAAAATACTGGAGAAACCCTACAGGTTACCCTCACAAAATTAAGGGGAAAGACACCTCTCTATCACCTTAAACTGCAAAAAAACAAACAAACAAACAAAACAAAACAAAACAAAAAACCCTGAAGCATGAGGTTAGTGTTAATGATTAAGGATGCCAGTAGATAGTTCAACTTTTCCTCAGTTAGTTCATAACATGCATGATTACCCATTAAAAATTATCTCTGGTAAATGAGTCTGAAATCATATGGATAGCCCACAATAAATGGTCACCTTTAATTATGTTCAAATGGATACTTTGGCTGATAGATTTCTGTCACATTAATAAATATTGCAGAAACAACACATTCATCATACCAAATAAGAGACAACTTTTTTTTTTTAATAATTTCATCAACCAATTTCTAGAGGACAGTGTGGAAAAGGGGAAAGGTATATTCACCAGTAAGAGGCAAATAGCTTAGTGGTATGCCTTGACAGAGGGGAATGCAACCAGAGATTTATTTCCCTTTTATCTTTTTAGTTTAGATGAATTACGTGCCAGGCCAAAAGAGTAAGTCGTGGTGGACCAGAAGAGGTCAATGGGAGGGAGCTGGACATGAGTACCCTAAGGACAGAGGTCGATACCACGAACCTGATCTTACTGCTATTTAGGGTTTGTGGGGGGAACTAATTAGATAGAAGGTTTCTAACCAAGACATGTTGTCAGTGAAAAATAGTAGGAATGCTCTCATGAAGGGTAGAGGCATGGTGATACAAGTAAGTTAGAACACTAAATCAGAGAGACAGAAAGGAGTTAGTGCTCCCAGTTGGTGACATGACAGATGCCAAAACCACTCCATTACAGCACTTTGGGAGCCGACTTGCAACCTGGGGAGGAACTAGAGTTGTTTGTAAAAGCTAAGACAGTTGTGACTCAAGGGTATCATAGTATGAATATGACTATATTCAACTCTTAGTGGGTTGTAATGAAAAGTATTGCTTTTCAGAAACTACCTCTACAGCAGGAAAAGAGTTCTTTGGGTCAAGAGCATGTATGTTGCCATAAAGGATAGCTTTGATTGAACAGATATCAGCTCACTTGCATGCAATGCATACTTACAGCTAAAGACTGGCTGCCAGTGAGTTCCTGAGCTATCTCATACCCTTGGAAGGATTTTGGCTCTCAGGGATTCTGTTTCACTATTTCAAGAATCAGTGAAATCACCAGACCAAGTGGAGCCCAATATGGTAACTTTACTACTCTTTGTTACCCCATGTTCATTGCCTTGTACTGCCTTTTAGTGCAGTGGTTCTCCAAGCATGGTGCTCAGACCAGCACCACCACCATCATCATCTAATGGTTTTTCTAGAAATATAAATTATTTAGCTCCACCCCAGCTAAAACCAGAAACTCTAGGTGTCAAGTCCAGCAATCTGGTTTTTTTTAACAAAACTTCCAGATGATTCAAATGCACACCAAAATTTGAGAAACTCTATCTTAGAATGTTGTGTTTTAATCCTTACTTTTCATGTATATATTTTCTTCCAACTCTTGTTGTATCTTTATTGGAACTCCAGCTTGTACCCATTCTCTAAAATACCATTGTCCAGGAAAATCAACCAAATTCAAATTCAGTGCTCCTTGTGGATGATTGAATAGCACTCAGCCATACTCTGTTTTAAATGCTACATGATAGGGGCACCTGGGTGGTTCAGTCGGTTAAGTGCCTGACTTCAGGTCAGGTCATGATCTCGTGGTTCACGAGTTCAAGCCCACACCGGGCTCTGTGCTAACAGCTCAGAGTCCGGAGCCTGCTTCAGATTCTGTTTCTCCCTCACTCTTTCTCTCTGCCCCTCCTCCACTTGGCGTTCTGTCTCTCTCTCAAAAATAATAAACATAAAAAAGAATTTTATATGCTACAGAGATACACACAAGAAACTTTTTATTAAAAATCTAGACACATGTCAACTTAAAGTTTTGTTCCCCACAGAACTGACAAATTTGATGGGAGCGATCTACTCCTAATTTGTAATTTTAAGCCAACTACCTAACTATTGACCCATAAGTGCAAGAAATGGGTAGTCAATAATATTACTAATGGTCATTAAAAACCTTTTTTCCTTGTTTCCACCTACATTCAGTCAACTTCTCATCTTGTCCTGGTTATTAGCTTCAGCCCAATTTCTTTACTACTCACTCTTAACTAGTCTTGGCATTTGAAAATGGTCTGACACCTGATCTCCTTTACAACTTAGATTCCAGTTTTGTCAGCTTTACTCATTTGAGGGAACTTCTAGTGGAATGCCTGTGTATGGGCTGCAAGGTGTTCAGCTACAAGAAACATAATATCCCCCACATAGTGGCATCAGGGATAAATATCTGTTTATATTGCATAAGAATTATCTCACAAACAAGAAATCAGAAGGTAGTTTCAGGAGATGGGTCCAGCAGCTCAGCACGGCCAGGTCACTGTATGTTCAGCTCACCATCATCCTCTGTCCTCTCTCACAATTACAAAATGGCTGTTAATCCGAACCTCTTCAATGGGTAATATTCCAAGTAGGAAGGAAGAAGGAGGACATAAAGAGGAACCTCCTCACACATTTCTATCATGTCCTTTTATTGGGGAGGAAGTAAATTCTGGACATTTCTAAGCAAATTTTCTCTTAGGTCCCCTCAGTCAGAACTGAGTTACATAATCAACTTTGGCTTAAGGGAAGCTGGAAAATGGCTGTGCTGTTGTTGCTGTCTTCCTCTCATCTTGTATAATGAACGGCACATAGTGGGAAAGGGTTTTAAATGGTGTTTACATCCTGCCTCATTTAGGTCTTCAGCAGTTTTTTCAAGTCTTCAAGGGCAGTAGGGGTGGGAGGGAAATGGAACCTCAGTGGAAGGAAGGAAGGAAGGAAGGAAGGAAGGAAGGAAGGAAGGAAGGAAGGAAGGGAGGGAGGGAGGGAGGGAAAACAGAAAGAAAAGGAGGGAGGGGGAGCAAGACAAGGATGGCCAATTTGACATTTCAAAAGTGATCAAGACATAAAGATCTGAAATTGCATTTTTAGTTTTAAAGCTGTACTGGGTACTTTCAATAATCTCCAATGCCTTACATTCGCTTAACATTTTATAATTTAAAATCACTTCCATTCCTTTTGTTTTGTTTTTGAGAGAGAGAGAGAGAGAGAGAGAGAGAGAGAGAGAGAACAAGCACAAGTGGGGGAGGGGCAGAGAGAGAAGGAGAGAGAGACGATCTTAAGCAGGCTCCATGCCCAGCACAGAGCTGATGTAGGGCTTGATCCCATGACTGTGAGATCATGAACTGAGTTGAAATCAAGAGTTGGAGGCTTAACTTAGCGAGCCACCCAGGTGTCCCTCTATTACATTTTTATTTTGATAATATTACCAATCTGCAAAGCAGATAGTATTAGTCACACTTTATAAATGATTGAGCAATGTTTAAGAGAGGATCTTTAACATGCCCTAGGCTTGGCCAAGCTGCATCTAGATCTCTAGCCTTTTGGATCTAAGCCCAGTGGAGTATTTATTACCAAACATGATTGAAAAACAAAACTTTATTTTGTCCATTTATAAAACATCCCGAAAGCTGTCAGTGGAAATATGGATATTTGTCCTTGTGAGGTACTTTGTTTGCAATCACCTCTTTACTGTACCCCAGAAAAATGGCTGTCACTGAGTGCATTTATCACAATGATCACAATTTCCTAGACTTTTCAAATGGTAAGGATATGGAGAGCAGTAAAACTTAGAATCCCACAATACCAAAGTTCAGAGACTTTAAATGATGGCACATTTAAAAAGAGAAGTAATTTTAATATTCATTGAAAATAAACGATTAATCAAGAGATGGGAGAGATGTACATAGGCGTATGTATATGAGAACATATGTGAATTAAATGATCATGAAATTAATAGCAGATACCATATATTAACTACCTTCTATTGTTGTAAGAGCTATGTTAAGAACAGAGCTGGGATTTGAATGCAGTCGTCTGACTCTGAAGTATATACTTTAAACCACTGTGCTATGTTAAAATATGCATGTGTTGAATGTATGTTTATGTGAATGTATATATGTATATCTCTATATTAGTTAGAGCTCTTTCAATTGCAAATGAAAGAAATCCAGCTCCAACAAGCTGATAGGAAAGAGAATTGGCTGGTAAATACATAAAACAGGAAAGTCTAATGACATATTGGCTTCAAAAGTCACAGTGTTGGGGTGCCTAGGTGGCTCAGTCAGTTGAGCGTCTGACTTTGGTTCAGGTCATGATTTCATAGTTCCTGGGTTTGAGCCCTATGTCAGGCTCTGCGCTGACAGCTCAGAGCCTGGAGCCTGCTTCAGATTCTGTGTGTCCCTCTCTCTCTGCCCCTCCCCTACTTGCACTCTGTCTCTCAAAAATAAATAAACATTAATTTTTTTTTAAAGAGTCACAATGTTTAGGAGCACAGTATTTAAAATCAGTGGATTGTGAATCACGGTACTTCCTATCTTTGGTTATGCTTTCCCCTGTGTGCTGGCCCCATTCTCTCTTCATGGCCCTACTTGCTTAATTCATCCTATATTTTCAATTAGTCATCATTACTAGGGAAATGGCATACAGTATTAATAATGACAAAGTTTGGACTACGTACCATGAGGGTCCAGGGGCTGAACACCATAAACGAGTATCCTAAGAAAACTATACAGAATAGATAAGAGTTCCCCAAAGGAATATTATATAGGAAATAAATAGTTCATCTCCACTATATTCCATCCTTTGGCTATAAAGATATGGACTTCTGTCCCTTCATATAATTTCAAAATGCCTCCATTTAACATGAAATTAACCCAAATGTACTCACCTCTTCTCTAGAGTGGACAATTAAAAGTCCTATTTAGTTTTTCCTCTAGCTTCATGTTTAGAATCACAATCTAGGGCAAACTTCTCTTGGTCATATCCAAATGTGGTTCATCATATTCTCTATTCTATGGCAAAATCATACATTTAACCGCCTTTAACATACCCAAACTGCAATAAGTTATGATGAATGCAACGCAAATTCCTCTATAGTAAATGGAAGGGATAAAACAATCACACAGTGATTATTAGTGGACAGTTATTAGTCTACTCAGTCTGACTTGTCATTGGAATAAGTTCCTTGGTCAGACAATTTGGCAGTCTAAGATCACATACGGTAGAAGGGGCTTCCATGTTTCTTGTTGGCCGTCAGCACAGTTGAGACAGGTATATGAAGATTACTCTTTGGATAGTTTTCTCACTGCCTTCTGGTGTCATGGTTATATAACTAGGAAGTTATCTTGAGTGGCTGAACAGTTTCGCGATTTCCCTCACAAGAGCAGTCACACAAAACTCTAATAACTGTCAGTCATATGGCTCAGTGGAAACCCTATGAGCTAGTAATAAACAGTGGAAACCTTGGTGGTCTTTTTATCTGGACCCCACATTAAGGATATCTATTCATAACAGCAGGCCTTGGTATTCTGCACAGATTTCTATCTAGCCTACATTTGAAATCCTTTTACGTTAGCCTGTCTTCAGGAAAATTAAATAATAGAGTGGAATGGAATAGCATATGAACTCTAATTTCCAGTTGGGTCTGCTCTCCAATGAATGACATTTAAGATAAAAGAGATTAATAGTTTATTTTTTTGGTGTGTGAAATATTTGAGGAAATCATGTTTCATTCAGTCATCCAAACATTTCATCACTTTCCCTGGGCCTCAATTTTATATCTATGTTTTGTCCTGTTTGGCTTTTATCAGTTTAAAGAAAGGGAAGAACAGTACATATATTTCATAAAGCACTGGCTGATCTAAATGTGAGTAGTCTTAGATTACTGATTTGAGCAGAAAGGGCCTCCCATATACAAATCATATAGTCTTCACACACTGCTTGTAGAGGAGACAACTTTGGTGGATTCTCTCTGTTGTAGGACTTTTCAAGACTGTTAAGAAGTTATCCATGTACCAGTATGGTAAAAACCAATATGTTTTTACTAATTGTCTCGAAATCACAACTTTGGTAGGTACATGTATGGGTTTTTTTTTTTTTAATGTTTTCAAAAGACAGAAACCCCAATCAAACTTGTTTCAGGATATAATGCAATATTTCAACTCCTGTAATTGGGGTACTCAGGGTGTCCTCAAAATAGCTGGATTTAGAAGCTTAATAAATGTCATCAGAGCATTTATCAATTTCTCAAGGTCTCTCTGTATCTCTCCATTTGAATTTCTCTCGTATGTTGGCCTCTTGCTCTCCTACTACAGATGGAATTCTTCTATGTGTCCAGGGAGGATTGCCACTGGTATAGTAACTCCATATATATGCAGCTTAGCAAGAGAGGAAAATTAATATCCGCTGTCTTATATTTACAGATCATTACCAATCAGCTGCCTGACTTGATTGAATTATATTCTCACTTTCGGGGCCAATCACTTTAATTTAGGAACTAGGATATTGATATTGATCAAGTCTGAATCACTCTGCCTTGGCAGAAACCACTACTTTCACCAAACCCTTTCTCCTTTGGTGAGGGATATGAACTAAATTATATTTTCAAGCTTTCTTTCCAATTAGATGTGAATAAGTAACTGAATTTTTGGTCAGTGGAATTTGGGATGGAAAGAAAGTCCCTCTCTTCCAAGCCTAATCCGCATAAACTCACCAAACATTTCTCTACTTTCTCCTTCCCCATCTACCAACTGACTAGAGACAATTTTGAGAAGCTATAAGGAAACCTTTATTCCTGAATAATAACCCAGAAGGCCACTCACCAATCAAAAATATCCCCATTGAACTTTTTAGGATTTGATTCAGGAACTGTGCATTGTAGCAGCTATTGATGCTTATGTTAACTACTATAGCATTCTATCTCATGTAGTTGATTGTCAGTTCCCTCAAAACCTCATGAATTTGGGAAAAGGTGGTTTTCCAAAGGACAAAATGCTAATCAGACTTAAAAAAAAGTACATGTAAATGTTTTATCTGTTTATAAATCTATATATGTATTACAATAGGTCTACCTAGACAATCACAGTATATGTGTGTGGAGGGGAGGGGGTGTAGTCATACCGATGTCTCTCCCAGATCCCTTTTCAAGAAGAACTTGTTGTCCAGTTTGGGGAGTGCAGTCAGCAGACAACCTCCAGCCATCCATTCCTCTGGAGTTTATTCAACTGCAGAGATTCACCACACCCACCCATGGTCCTGCCCTCCCAGACAAACCCCAGATCCAGTGACTGAGCAAGGTAGGAGAATAAAATCCCAACCATTTTGCCCAGATGCAGGACCTTATTATGCTCCAACTCCCCTGGCCAAACTGTCAGAAGTTTTGTTGTGTCTGAATCACAACTCTTTTTCTTGGGATTGATCCTACTTTTCCTTCCCTTCTCTTCATATATATAGACTCCTCATAAGCACCTAGAACCTCAAACTTCATCACTACCTGCTTCTGGAGAATTCAGTCTGCAACAGTGTATATATGTGTGCATTTATTCTGAATCTCTGTGTGTATATATATATTCTAGAATAAGTTCATCTGGAAAAAAATACAAAATTCTTTCTTCTACCATTTATTAAACGAAGATAGGGGTGCCTGGGTGGTTCAGTCAGTTAAGCGTCCAACTTTGACTCAGGTCATGATCTCATGGTTCTGGGGTTTGAGCCCTGCATCAGGCTCTGTGCTGACAGCTCAGAGCCTGGAGCGTGCTAAGGATTCTGTGTTTCCCTCTCTCTCTATCCCTCCCTTGCTCATGCTCGCTCTCTCTCGCTCTCTCTCTGTCTCAAAAATAAATAAAACATTAAAATTTTTAAATGAAGACAATAAGTTATCTAAAAGGACTGTACTGAGATTGAAATGGTTTAATCCATGGGAATTTAGAATGGTGGCTGGTACATATTAAGTGCTCAACAAATGTCAGTGATCTGCGTATTAGCCGTATACATATATGTGTGTCTGTTGAGAAAGATTTTAGGAATACATGCCTCTTGATTTATGCAGAGCACTTCTCAGAATATAGTAATTATTGCTAAAAGCTGCCTGTTTTCCATGCTTAAAACAGATTACTTACAATACTGCCTCATTTTCATATACAATAGACTCTCTATAATTATTTTTCACTAATATAACCATAACAACTCCAAACATAGTATTTAGCTTTAACAAGCTATTCTTATTGATGCAGTCTTTGCTAAAAATGATGTCTACAAAAGCCTGTAGAAAGCTATGTTTAAAAAGGAACTTCCACATGTCCACAACAGTTTCTCTTCCAACACATAAGGCAGCTACTTCCATTACAATGTGGACATCCTTAAAGCAGGGTTCATTGTAACAGGTGGATACCGATCGGGAGTTTCCTCTTGCCTTTTCTTTGACTCCATTCTCTGCCTTGGAGGGTTTCCTTTTTATCCTTGAAATGTCCGTGAAAATGAAGGTCTAGCAAAATAAGGTTCTTTCAAAGGCCTTTTCTATTTTATCATGTTCCTTCTTCAGCCAAAGTCAGGAGACACTTTCTTGGCATCCTCAATGACTTGTGTGCTGTGAGCCAGTTTTTACCTTTTGAATGATTCTCATTCACAGTGGCCAATCTCTGATTCCATGTCCCGTAGAGAGGGAGCTGGGTTATTTTTTGTCTCCCCTTGACTGTGTTCTCCCAGAGAAAGGTTTCTTAGGGCTAACTAAAAGTTAGGTCGTGTAAGTATCAAATGGAATAAGCTTGGGGGAGGGGAGAAAAAGAACAATTTGTCTTTCAATAATGTATTTCTCTGTCCTCAACTTTCAAAGCCCAAGGGAGACTTCTGCATGCCATGTGGCCACAGGAATGAAGCACTTCAAGAGCACCCAGAAGGGAATGGGCATAGGGTCAGGAGAGGAATCTCATTTTAAGCTTGCTATCTTTTTTTAAACACTCAGCATTTGCACCTAGAGACGAATACTGGTACAGCCCCTTTATCCAGGTAGCTATCACTATCATTAGAGTACAAAACAGGAAACTAGATTCTATATTTTCCTAAAATAGCATGCTGCCAAGGAGAAAACCTCAAGTCCCCATCTTTCCCCCTTTGACTTACAGAGATAGCTAATAAATTATTTTGACTATTTATGAAAAAAATCCTATTTTAGAGAAATTACCACCCTTTTCAAAGTTTCAGGATTTAAACAACATATTGTTGTGATTCTTCAGTGGTTTCACTCTTTAACATAAGATCAAAATTCAGGTTTGCTGGTTGTAATGTATATTTTATATATCACCAGTTTTGTGAGATACTTAAGATCAGAGTTCGTATCTTATTCATCTTCACATTCCCAGGGATTAGCATGGAACTCATAATAGAGCTCTGCATTGTTGTTGCCTTGAACACAATTGGAGTACCAAAATTGCCTTGACTGTGGTTTCATTATTAAACGTATTTACATGGAAGTTTGCTTTCTGAACAGCTAATTAAAAGGTATCTTTTGGATATTAACCTGAATATTGGAGCTACTCTTAAGTCCCACAAGATACATTACATAAATACAAAAACAAAAAAAAAATGTCATCTTCAAAAGGAAGGTTAAAGATCTTCACTGTTACTATACTCTGTTATTAATTGTAGTAAATAGCATTAGAATGTAATCGTCTTTCTGGCATATAAACAAACTAGAAGCACATGTAGTCACATTTTTAATCGTTTAAGTTTTATGAGATGTCTTATGGTAGTAAAAGGGCAAATAACTAAAATTCATTTAAAATGCCAGTAAAGATGCTTACAGAAAATGTTAAAATATGCATATAACTTCTATTGAATAATTCATATCTTATAGTAAGTCTCTAGATAATGTAACATTTGAACTGTGCATATTGAAAGTTGACTTGAATGGTTGTTTTGCCTATATAAATGACCAACATCCCATATGTATATAGATACTGTATTTCCAGAAAACTATGCTGCTTTGAGTTGTATAGGTGGAGAGTTTGGGCCAATTAAATTATTCAAATGTTAAATTTGTTTTGCTATGGGATAAATTACCATAATTCCTTCAGAGAGTTTTGAGAAAAAAAAAAAAAAACATGCTTTCACCATTTGCTGATTTTTTTCCTCTCCATTAAACCAGTGGAAATGGATCACTACAAAATACTCATGAAACCTGGGGAAAATAATTTATTTTTTTAACAGAGTTTTGCACCAATTTTTCAAAGTTCATAAATAATGCTTTCATGTAAAGTTTTCACGTGTGGTAAAATGACCCAAATTTCATGAATCTGTACCTCTAACTCAGAGAATTTTAAAGATAACAATGCCCTTAACTTTTCTGGGATTTCAGAAAGTAGTTTATTATTTTTTTTCCAATCTATAAATATTATTGAGTGCCAGCCACTTCTAAGTCACAGGGCATCTATTAACAATAGCTATAAAGATGAATCAGGTACATATTTTCCTCTAGGAGGCAAAGATAAGAGAAAGGGGACAGGTTTAAAAAAATACCTATTGTAAACAAGGAATGGTGCTCTGTGTTTCCACGAATATTTCCTGCTCATTGATTCCCATAAGATTATGGTGAAGTGTTAGTTTTCTTATTTGCCAGATGAGAAAACTGAATAACCAACTTGAACAGTTTGTGTTCTTGGTAGGTATGAGCTAGAAGCTAACTCTCGAGTTCTTTCACCTTCAACCCCTTCTGTACTATACTCTGTTGCCTGCAGTTAAATAGGAGAGATGAAGTAAATAGAATATAATACAAAATAGAAAAATTTAACTGCCACAAGAGGAGTCTGATAAAGTAATGTGAGAGTTTTACATTTCACACTATAATCTTTGGGCAAGAAAGGAACTTGACTTATAGCTTAGAATTTAACATCCATTTTAGCCCCCAATGATTCAAACTCAAGGTGACTTCATTGGAATGGTGTGCTATTTTTAGTGTTGAAGATTTTAGGAACCACCAGATAACCACAGTATAATTTTTGAGATTACATCCCGTGTTAATACTGGGCATTTTTTCATCCTTTTAAAAATATTCACTTTTAAAAATTAGCATTCTATGTCCTTCCCTTTAAATAGGTCTTCTAAAAGGCATTTCCAAACCATTACAGCCCATGAAGTATTTACAGGGTCTGGCCTCCTTTCCACAAGATGATGACAACCATAATTACAATTGTGGTTCATAACCTTTCACATATCCCTATAGCTTTAGGGGTTATAAACCCATAAAGAAGCTCCACATTACCATTTTTATGGTACAAACCAATCTTTTTACTGTGAGAGTCTCCAGGAGAGCCATAGGTAATCAACCTTTTTCTCCAGTATCATTCAGCAATTGGACTTTTATAAGAATTTGAAGAGACTATTCATATCCACAGCTGTAACTGTTACAAACATGTCTCTATTTCTCATTTTCTACTTTTCTCCAAACCACAGAACATTTTTTTTTCCACTGGATATTTACTATGAAACCTACTCTAGGTCAGACTTAGGCAATATGTGGTTACTGGACCTCCACGTGTCAAGAGTTCTAGAGTGATGGATAATAAGACAAAAGAGGAAGGATATGACTCTGCGTCCTAGTTGGTCTCCATGAAGAAAGATGCATGTTCACCAAATCTGAGAATAGAGATTTGTCTCTGGCTCAATTAGAACCAGAATAACATAGTGTCATTATAGTCACAAAGGTCTGCCATGCTGAAGGCCCCTGGGAGACTGTACCACATGAGATGGGTGATCTATGAGAACAGGAGCACCAGTGGTTTAGACAATATCTGGTGGATGTGGTGGAACATAATGGAAACGTGGTAAGAAAGTGTCAGCAACATGCAAATTCACATTGTTCAAGAATATTAGTAAATATTTCTTGGGAATTCCAAGAGCTATTAGGAAGAGACAAGAGAGTTGTCAGGGGCTTAAAGTCCTGTGTGAACAGGGAGAGTAAAACATCAATGTTAACATGAGCTTATTTGCATACTAATAGAGACCTGAGCCAAAGGTTGATCCCGATTTGTAATCATGAATTTGTTTTCTTCTATAGCATTCATGTTGCCTGCTGTATTATAAACTACCTGAGGGCAGAGAACCTGTTTTATACACTAATTTTTTGGCACAAAGTAGACACTCCTTAAGTGTTTGCTCAGCATCATGGTAATAGGTCCCAATATTTGAGGCATTCTAAGTTAAAAGTTACAGGCAATGATATAACAATGATAATAACTACAATTCAGTGAACATGGGATATCTTCCAGAAAATTCATGTTTTAGGTCTTTACAAATGTTAACTAATTCCATCCTCCTAACTAGCTTGGGAAGGAGATACTTGGGTTTTGAATTTTCTTTTGGAGGTCTATTTGCTGGTAACCTTGGGAAAGTTGCTTAATTTTTCTATACTTCAGTATTACTATATATTAAAAAGAAAAGGGGGGGGCAATGCATGTGTTCTAGGGTACTTGTGATAAGTTCATGCTAAGAATCGGGATCTTCACATACTACATGCCATTGACAATACTCATTTCCATCCTTCCTTCCTTTCTCTTGTGTTACCCTGACCTCAGAGGAAGTGCCTCTCTTTCTATGAAGTATAAAGGACCATCCAAATAACGTTTACTTAGAAATTACCTATATTATCCTTTTTTTGAGGTTTATTTATTTTTTTGAACAAAATAGCTTTTCAGTTTTTGGTCAGAATGATTCTGCATCACTCTTGTTCCAGATAGCTTTATGTGTGATTCCTCACTTTCCATCTTCACACAGCCCAGTGTGTTGGAGGCATCAAAGGTCACTGCAGAGAGCCATCCATCATTTTGACACCTTTTATGAGTTTACTGCTCCTGATGGTGATTATAGGAAAGGCTACTTAAAAGTGATAACTGCCGGAGGCACTTGATGTTCATAGTATTGAATGACTGAACTATGTCCAAGTTTGGGGTAACATAAAAAATAAATAAAAATTGAAGAACAAAATGAAGACATAATAAAATGCAAAGGCAACTCTAAAAAGCATGTCTTGATAGAGAAATACTGAAATATTGATTTCAGGGGGAAAAAAATGAACCTAATTACATCCTACCTCAAAGATAGAGACTCATGGATGTGCTTCATCCAAGATGCCAAATTATCCCCATGGTGATAAATCCTTGAGCCCACTGTCTTAATATTTTGTGCATATAACATTAAGCACTTGGGATCTGACTAGTTCCAAATACTAATGTCATGACAAAATGAAATCACTGCCTTTCTTGAAGGCATGTTATTATTTCTAAAATAAATGTAATATTTCCATTCATCTCCATTATATAAGGAGTGTGTTCTTCTGTTAAAAAAATGTGTAGTAAATACAGCTCAATTATAGTCAGTAGCAATAACATTAATTGAGTGCTTAGGATGTGCTATGCTCTGTATGGCACCTTAGCTTTCCCATGTACTGTAGTCCACACTATTGGGGGAATTAATCAACATCACATTGATCTTCCCAAGTTCAGATTAAATAAAATATAATACAATGGACTAGGGGAGACAGAACACAAAACATTTTTATAACTGGTAAATATTACTGAATAATATAGCTTTAGATTTTCAGCCAAAAGGATAGTTGATGTGAATAAACATCTCTCCCAGTTACTAGATGAACTGGAAAACTGGAGGACACTCCTAAAAGTATCCCCATTTTGTTTACAACATAACAGGCAACAGACCAGAATGCATGTCTCCTGGAGGAAAGAGGACTCTGAATAGAGAAGGCACTGGTCAGGCATATTTACTTCTTCCAATAGTCTAATCAGATTAGACTCCATGAGGAAGAATAAGTGAAGAGGCAGAGAGTAGCTGGAAGTGTTTCTCCCGTGATTTCCTTCCATTGAAAATGAATATCAAATTTCCTTCTCTCAATGGAAATATGAGAAGGGAGAAAAAGATGCCTCCATCCCCAATGAGCACATTATTTATTACACAGTTAATAACTGAAAAAACAAGCTTAAGATGTTAAGTGACTTTCTTAGTTTCACAGAACTAGCAAGTGGCAGAAAGAGGCTCCTATTAGGTTTTTCAGCCTCCAAAACTTTACTTGTGTCTCTCTGCAAGTAATAAATCATTTAGTATCATATATTATAGAACACAGAGGAATTCTGAGTTTATATAATCTGTAACATGCAAATGGTATTTAGATAATTAGAATTAGTACCATTGTGCAATTAAGACTAAATTATAATAAAGAGGAATAGGGATACTCAAGTTTTTATTTTTAATTTTTGTTTCCCAGAGTAAGTTATTCAAGCAGACCAAGTTGAAAGTGGTTTTTGAAGCAGCGAGAAAAGAACTGGTAAGTTATAGAAGCACAAATAATCATGCTATGCTCCAAGAATTGTAACTGCTTCCATAAGGATTTGCCCAAGGGATGCTTGCATGCAGGATTATGGCAGAGGGTTACAACTGCAAAACCGACAGAAGACCCAAACCAGGATGAACTCTGCAATCTGTGCTAAGAATTTTGGAATCCCTGTTGAAGTTCTCAGGAATTCTCAAAGATTTGAAAAAGAAGGTCAGATTGCAAAATTTACAGTTTAGAAATATCACTTTGGCAGAGATGTGGAGGGAGCATCACAGTAGAATGTGGGGGATAAGGACACCATTCCATTAAATACTTTAAAAAAAAAAAAGGAAGTTGATGAGATCCTGTTTCAAGGAAGTGGAAGTAGTTATATAAAAAAATGGAGGGGTTTATAAGTTGTATACAAAGAGTATTCAGTTATATTCAGTGAACAATCCAGTGTTGGAGGCAGAAGAAGGGAGAGATTTGTTCCTACTGAGATTATGATAATCACCACCCATTGGAAAGGGGGAAATAGGCATTTGGGGATGTAGGATAATGACGTGTTCTGTTTGATCATATTGAGTTTAATGGCCAAGTGGAGATGCCCAGTAGAAAACTGCACATAGAATCCTGAACTCAGGAAGAGAAATCTGGGGTTAATCCAGCTACAAGTTATTGGAATAAAGAGGCAGACATGCAGGTAGATGGAATCAATCAGAGAAAATGAGCAAATCAAATCTGGGGATAATAACATTTAAAAGGTAGGAGAAGGAAGAAGAGTATATGATTGAGGAGTTAGGCAGAGGAAATGAAATTTAAGGAGGACCTCACTATCACGGTAGAAATGAAAGAAGTCAAGAGAAGAATTGACAAATTTCCAGTGAATTTGATGATTAAGAAACCTCTCTGCTGACATTTGTAAGCATAATTTTTATGGAGTTTTCAGGGTTAAAATAGGTTATTGTGAATGCATGAGTCAATGAGAAGTGAGAAAATCTAGAGAAGGAGTATACCATACTCTTTCAAGGAGCTGAGTTTTAGGTTGAAAGACATTCATAAAGAAGTGGTCTCTAAAATAAAAAGAAGTTCAGGTATAGATATTTTCATATGTGTGGATTGGAAGTTAAGATATTTTCTTTTCTGTTGACTTTCATTTGATCTGCAATGAAAGCCAGGTCATGTGCTGGAAATGTGGAAGAAGGTAATGGTATTATATCTTGCAGAGATCAGAAAAATAAAATAACTCTTATAAAAATGGCAGAGGCACTTTAGAAATGTTAGGAGATAGAATTAAGACCAGGAAATTTGAACGTGACTCTCGATGAGAAAAAAAGGAAATAATATTAAAAGGGGTAGTAGTGCGAAAACACTCCAAAATCATTGGGTACACATCATAAGAGTAATTTTTAAAGTTTATTTTGAAAGAGAGAGAGAGAGCAGGAGTGAGTGCAGGAGAGGGGCCGAGAGAGAGGGAGAGAGAGAGAGAATCCCAAGCAGGCTCTGCACTGTCAATGTGGAGCCCGACTCAGGCTCTATCTCATAAACCGTGAGATTAGGACCTGAGCCGAAATCAAGAATTGGACACTTAACCGACAGAGCCACCAAGGAGCCCTACCATAAGAATATTTATCACGTTTTTTATAAATTATCTTTTGCATTACTTTTTCAATAGACCATACGCTAACTTGAGAGTAAATGTTGGGTATTTTATTTTTGTGTTCTTCCCTAAGCACAGAGATCTGCAATTTAATAGATGCTATGGCAAAGCCTTTTGGCAGCCAATATAATGGTCTTTTTAATTTATAGAATCTCAACTTGTTCAGTGAGCAATATACCCAAGCCTAGGAGATGAATCATGAATGGTTTATACTTATCATGGTAATCCCACAGTTTTCTCATGGTAATTTCCATACCTTGGTCAACAGCAGGCTTCAGGAAAATTATTTTTTTAAGATTTTATTTATAAGTAAACTCTACACCCAACACAGGGCCTGAACTTAGAACCCTGAGATCAAGATTCGTCTACTTTACCAACTGAGCCAGCCAGCCCTCAGCAAATTTTTTTCTATAAAGGGCCAGACAGTAAATACTTTTTACTCTGTAGACCATACAGTCTCTGTCACCACTACCTAACTCTGCTACTGCAGTGGGAAAGCAGCGACAGATAATATGAAAACAAACAAGCATGTCTGTATTCCAATAATACTTTATTTACAAAAATTGGTGAGGCCAGATATGGCGTAAGCACCAAAGTTTACTGACTCTTGATAAAGAGTTAGGCATATGACACAATTTATCCAATAACACATAAGATGAAATCTGTTTGGAGAATGAAAGAGTTTAGACCTACTGTGACATTGAAATAGCTAGTTAGGACATGTTCGCAACCAGGGTTACAGTGTGTGTGTAAACTTACATGAAAAAAAAACTTTTTTTTTTTTTTGAAAGAGGTCTTCCGTTCCAGGAAAGTTCAGAAGGAGTAGATCATAAAAAGCCACCAACTATCTGAGGACAACCAATAATCTGAATGAGATGTTACAGGTTACAATGTTGTAGACTAATGCTTGAGGAGGGAAAAGAGAAAAATATGAAAAAGGGGGTCACCTGGTAATGGGTCTCTTTCCCTGAAATAAGGTTCTATAAGCATCTTCATGAAAGAAAATAAGAGCTTAGTAAAGATGCTTCTGATTCAAGAAAAGTTATGAAGAACTGACCTGAGAGGAGATTTGCAAACAAACAAACAAAAAAAAGAACAAGAAGAAATATTTACTGAAAACTATGTGCCTAGAACTCTGAAGAATTCTTACAATGCAATATCATTTGATCCAGAATTACAAAATACTCTGACTAGCTTCAGAAGTCCTATTTTTTCTTTCTTTTAAATGATGATCAATTAAAATATACTGAAATGTTCAACTTCAACTTTCAGATTCAACACAAAAACTAATTTAAAAAATGTAATATACCAGAAAGATACATTTATCCTAAGTGTTATAAACAAGTTAAAGAGTCGGAAAATGAACTATATAGAATTTATATTCAACAGCTTTTGCTTTGTAACAAATCCAAGAACTTAGTGGCTTAAAAACACCAACTATTCATGCAGCAAAAGGTTCTATAGGTCAATAAGCAGGGTTGGGCTTAGTTTGCTATTTCTTTTGGTCTGACTAGGCTTGGCTGATGTTGAATGGGCTTCCTTTTATGCATCTATTATCAGTTGGTGATCAAAATGGTTGTTTTATGATGGCTTGGCAAGGACAGTTGGGATGTCTGGGACCTTTCTGTGTGTAGTCTCTCAAACTCTAGCAGCTCACCTTGAGTTAGTTTGATGACAACTGAACTTTAAGATCAGCAACAGTAGAAACAGCAAAGTTCTCAAAGTCCAGGCTCAAAGCTAATATAATAGGACTTCTGATGCTTTCTGATGATCAAATGGGTCACAAGACCAGCTGAGATTCAACTGTTAGGCTAACTAATTCCATGTCTTCCTGGGACAAGCTGTGAAATACTGTGGTCAAATTTGCTATCAAGCAGAAAGTCACATATAAGTTTTAAGATTATTATCATTTACAATTTCATTTACAATTTCAACTATGATTTTTACTTCACAAAGTATTTATTTTGAAAAGGAATGAGTTTATCAAGCCTATAGATGAACCATTAAAGATGTCAGCTGTATTACGTGCATTTACCTACCCCTCTTCACCATTATGTACATCTTGTCCTTATTTTTTAAGGTATTTTAAATTGGGCTATCATTACTTGCATCAAAAAAAATTCCTAGCTGAAATTGAGGACACAACTTTTGAGTGTTGATTAATTCAAATCTCAAATTCAAATACATATTGATCTTTGGCTATGGTTCAATCACTTTGTAAAATAACGGGGATAAAAAGATAAATAAAGTTAAAGGCACAAGAGAAGTATCTCCATTCACGGAGCTCATACACAAGAAGGAGGAAAGGCAATTAAAGATGGTGTCTGGGGTGCCTGGGTGGCTCAGTTGGTTAAGCATCCGACTTCAGTCATGATCTTGCAGTACGTGAGTTTGAGCCCCTGTGGGACTCTGTGCTGACAGCTCAGAGCCTGGAGCCTGATTCAGATTCTGTGTCCCCCTCTCCCTCTGCTCCTCCCCCACTCATGCTTGCGCTCTCTCTCTCTCTCTCAAAAAAAAAAAATAAACATTAAAAAAAAAAAAAAGAAAAGATGGTGTCCAATACCTGAGATAGGACTCATCAATGGGGAAACAAAAAACTTCATAGAGGAAATGAAGCTTGAGCAGACCATCAGAAAATGGGAAGATGTTTTCTAAGAAATCAAGAAAGAAAGGGAATAAAGGAGTATTTTAGACAAAGGGAAACCGTGTATAAAGTCAAACATATATAAATGAGTTTGTTCTTTTCAGAGAACCACCAGTTGCCCACTCCTTACAGTTAACCCAGGGAGTGGATAGTCAAGGGATATGGCAGGAAACGTCCAGAGATATATGGGGAAGTAGAAGGAAACTGTTACTGAAGGATGATTTGTAAATACCAAATGGATTTGTAAATACCAAATCTCAGGCTCCCATCCCAACCAATAATTTCTTAAAGAATATTAGTCTGTCTTCACTTTGAGTGTGTGTGGTAGGATAGGATTCACACACACACACACACACACACACACACACACACACACACACACATTTTGGACACAGTTATCAGCTATCTATCCAGGTACTATACTTACAACGTAATAGTCATTCTAGGTGAGAAGTCAATCATTCACTAGAAATATCACAATCATTATTTCATATTTTTTGTTAAGTCTTGGTGAATTAAAATTTTATGGTAATTATGCTGCATATACCATTGTATATAATATAGTGACATTTGGTTTGAAAAAATCCATGGGTATGTATGATAGGTCAAAGGAATGAAATTAGCAATTATTAATTATGTGCTTATTTGATTTAACAGAGCATTTTACAGTATCAGATTCACTTATTTTTCTAATTAGTTCCATGATAGATTGACTTCAATCTATTTCTTTCCCTTTGATTTTCCCAAAATTGATATGTAGCCACAACTCCTCTTCTCTGAAAGCAAATGCTTTTAATGATATTATAAAATTACTAATGACTTTACTGTTCATTCCCTTTAATTAAAATTTTAGGAATTGGGAAACTCACCAGAATTTTTCCTTTATATTGTATTTGTTAATAATTAGTGTAATTTAAATATGCCTTTTTAAACTATCAACTACTCTTTAGCATATTTATCTGAAATAGCAAAATAAGTAGAAATCTTCAACTGACAAACGAATATATTAGTACAGTATATTTGAAATATAGAGCTGTTCATCAGGTTAAGTTGAAGAAAGGAGACACTTAAGGTAGAACTCTTTATTTTAAGCTACTTACAGGTTTTTTTTTTTAATTTTGGTTTTGTTTTTATTTTATTTTGTTTGAGAGAGAGAGAGCATACTGGTGCACATGAGTCGGGAGGGACAGAGAGAGAGGGAGAGAGAGAGAATCCTAAGCAGGCTCCATACCCAGCACAGAGCCTGATTCAGCCTCCATCTCCTGACCCTGAAATCATGACCTAAGCCAAAATCAAGGGTTGAAAGAATAAGAAAAGTAGCACTAAGAACTGACATTGCAAAATCAATTAATTCTGGTTCACGGCCCAAATAGTTTTGCTTACTTGAGCAATACTTATCTGTATCTTATGTGCATTTATAAATTAAATGATGAGATATAAGATATAAAGTGTATATATTAATAGAGTAGGAATTTATACATAAGGAAAGTAAAACCAGAAAAAAATCCTATTGGTAATTTTATTTAAGTAATCTCTATACCCAACATGGGGCTCAAACCTACGACCCTGAAATCAAGGGTAAATAAACTGGTAAAATTTTTACATATATATTGTTTTTCTTTGGATTCCAGATTATTGATAATGAAGCCTGAATTATAGAAAATATTTTAGTTGCTGTTGACAAACTAATGTGTATCAACTAAGTAATGAATGATGCATATATAAAGTGTTAGTATCCAAAATTTATAAAGAACTTATCAAATTCAACACCCAAGAAACAAATAATCCAGTGAAGAAATGGGCAAAAGTCATGAAGAGACCCTTCTCCAAAGAAGACATCCAGATGGCCAACCGACACATGAAAAACTGCTCAATGTCACTCATCCTCAGGGAAATACAAGTCAAAAACACAATGAGATACCACCTCACACCTGTCAGAATGGCTAACATTAACCATTCAGGCAACAACAGATTTTGGGAGGATGTGGAAAAAGAGGATCTCTTTGACACTTCTGTTGGGAATGCAAACTGGTGCAGCCACTCTAGAAAACAGTATGGAGGTTCCCCCCAAAATTAAAAATAGAACTACCCTACAACCCAGCAATTGCACTACTAGGTATTTATCCAAGGGATACAGGTGTGCTGTTTCGAAGGGACACATGCACCCCAACATTTATAGCAGCACTATTGACAATAGCCAAAGTATGGAAAGAACCCAAATGTCCATCGATGGATGAATGGATAAAGAACATGTGGTGTATATATAAATGGAGTATTACTCAGCAATCAAAAAGAATGAAATCTTGCCATTCACAACTACCTGGATGGAACTAGAGGGTATTATGCTAAGTGAAATTAGAGAAAGACAAATATATGACTTCACTCATATGAAGACTTTAAGATACAAAACAGAATGAAAGGGAACGAAAATAAAAATAATATAAAAACAGGGAGGGGGACAAAACAGAAGAGGCTTTTAATATGGAGAACAAACAGAGGGTTGTGGGAGGGGGGATGGGCTAATTGGGTAAGGGGCACTAAGGAATCTACTCCTGAAATCATTGTTGCACTATATGCTAACTAACTTGGATGTAAATTTAAAAAAATAAATTAAAATGATAAAAAAATAAAAAATAAATGATGCATATAGATATTCCAAGTCTAAAAAGGACATGAGTAATGTTTGATTATAAAGCAGAAGGCACCACTGCACACATTAAAATAAATATAAGCCAAAGTGCTTTAAGGTGAACCAGATGAGAAACCTGGCAGAAATGGGAAAGTTTTTGTTTGTATAAAGACAGAAGGATGTCTCATTTTTGATCCAAAAAAGAGACTTTAATTCATTAATTGACACTTGCAACTGTGTAAATGATCTCTTTTACTCTGAGTTAAACTCTCTAGCCTATCATTTAAAAATGATTCTTCCGTTTGGCACGTAATTAGCATTTTTGAAGCCTATTTTGTGGAAGGGGTATGGGGTGAATTTCCACATGCTGGAGAGGACGCAAAGACAAACACAGAGCCCCGCAACACTGCTGTAGCTCAGACAATGCAACGTGGATTCAGTTAAAATCAGAGTTGGCAGAAACAAGGTCATTATATAATTTCTTTCTTTCTGTCTTTCTTTTTTTTAATTCCCAGAGATAGAAACAAGCTGCCTCTATTTTTCAAGGTCTCAGAATTTCTGACTTCAGCCCCAACCCCAGCCAGACACAACTAAACAATACAACAGACTAAATTGTTTCACAAAATCCTTTAGGATTCACTTTCTAAGTGTGTTCATTACAAAACAAGGAGGGAGAGAGAAAGGTGGTGGAGAGCAAGGAGGAAAAGAAAAAGTAGCTGCGGTGCCAGCTTGCATTCCGAGCAAGTTTTCATCAAAACTCTTCTTTTTGTGAAACTTTCCTTAGTCACCTATCCCAAGCCCTCCTCTGCTCCAGGAGCACTTCGTACATATCTGTAATTCTTGTACAATGCCATTGAACCTTATTTTGTTGTCGTTGTTTATTCTTTCCCCTATGATGGGATTTTGGAGGCAGAGACTGAATTTAGGTCCTGACCACAGGCATAGTATGTAGCAGAGAAACTAGCATGGGCAGCTGTTGGGTAACTGTGTGGAATGGAGTGAAAGTCTGGGTGGAGGTTGCGAGCCCCAATGCTAAGCAGCATCCTTCACTGTAGGGGCATTCCCTCTCATTCCCACGCGATCTTCTAATTTCTCTCCCATGTGGATATTAGGAATTGTTGCAACGCTCTATGCCTGGAAACATCCATTCCCACAATAAAAAGGAGCTACAAGACATAACCTAACCCCTGGATCCCCTTCTTTCTCTCCAGGAAGTCAGACTACTGCTGGGGCCTTCCACCCACTTCTCATGCCCTCACTCTTGGGTGTCCATGGCCAACTGTGACCCCAAAGAGCCACTGATTACATCTAAATTTTGGCTGTTGATAGGAAGTTCTAAGCCTAAGGAAGTTCATTAAACTCGGAGTCTGGAAAGCATCTGGATTGTGTGGGAGACTTTTGTATATATCATCTCTTGTGATTTTTAAAACCACCTTGCATAGTGGGGGTTTTAACTCCACATATTCACCTTCTCTGATTCCCTCATTTTCTTTGATTATATTTTGTGACTGATCAGCTTGTTTGCTTTCAGTGTGCTACCTAAATTTCTTCCCCCTCCAGAGAAGAAGAAGCTGACCCTGGTGAGGTCAAAGGCAAACTTAGAGCCATAAAGCTGAAATGTGGCAGAACTCTGATTGGAACTGTTTACAAAGTCAATACTTACACTACTGCCTCAGAGTTCTGATCCCCATTCTGCTGACAATCACTTTATCTCTGTGGGTTTGGACACAGGAAATCACTTCTCTGCCCATTCTTCTTTAAAAAGGGGGATGGCAATTAGAGGATTTCTAAGGCACTGCTTCTCCAACTTTACATGAACGGAGATCACCCTGGGATCTTGTTAAAATGAGATTCTTATTTGGTAGGTCTAGGGTAGGTCCCAAGGCTCTGTATTTCTTGCAAGTTCCTAGGTGATGCTACTGCACCTGGTCCATAGACCAAACTTCCAGTAATGAGGTGGCTTTTTCAGAGAATTTCTGACTCTAGAGAGAGTGGTCACTATAGGGATAGTAATAAAAGTATCTTCTACCTCATCATGTTCCATGTATAGTGTAACATTAGGTACACTGTAAGCCTAAGGAGCTGAAGGAGAAGAGAGAAGCCAAGCAGAAGCGTTCTAACGTGATTGTTGTGTTGATAAGCAGTTCTGCATCCTTAAGAGCAACGGCTATACAGACAAGAAGCTCTCATGTATGTCTTAGAGCTCCCTGAATGAAATTCCAAAGACCATCTGTCTGCGGCACCACTGGGATGACTTTCCATCTGTACTTAGTCTTTCCCTGCTTTGCAATAATCACCCAGCAGCCAAGAAGCACCACAATCTTTAAAGACAGACACCCACACAACTCATCTGCCAGAGACTGATGATAACAGGCAATTGAGCTAATGCTACACAACATGGCACAGTATAAAGATATTATTCTAATTCAGAGCAAGATGTGTCTGGTTTGGGGGTAATCGGTGACACTCTTGGCATGGAATGACAGCTATTTTTGCACATCTGCTAGAAAAAGTAAATTTCATACATGTTCCCCTGTTTAAAACACCCCATCAGCAGCACCTACAAATCACAGCATTGCAAGACAGAAAGGGAGATGCGGTGTGCAGAAGGGAGTTGAAAAGGAAGAACTTGTTATAAACTGCTGTGCCAGTAAGTTCTCTGTTACAACTAAATCAGAGGAGCCATTGGGGCTGGGGTTATAATTAAACACAAACCACTCTGAAAGCTATGATTTGAAGCAGAATCAGTTTATGTTACTACGATCTTTTGTTTCGATCTGATATTTTAAATGTTCATTAGACATTAACATATCACTGCTTCGTGGAAATAACCTATGAGAAAATGTCGATGCTGAGAGGCCAGAGGATTGTCCCATCCAATTTTTTTTTCTTTCCTGCTCATAGTCTTGGTACAATCTTGATAAATTACCGCATAACTTTTTCCTTTACTATTGCCAGTAGTCTCCTGGCCCTGAAAGTTATCATATTTGTAAGGGTGATGCTTTTCAAAAGGTCGGCAACAACAACAAAAAATACTGCTAACTAAACTCATCTTTCCATTTTGATCATGTGGATGGGTTTTTGTTTCTCTCTCATATGAAAGACGAGGTAAATTATTCTAATTTACATAGAAATTGTGGACCAGAGGAACTCTCCTCAGCTGCATTTCAGTATTGGGACATCTCAGGAGAGAAGGAAACGGTTCCTTGCACATCTTTCCCCCCTCCTACCCCCATCCTTAGTCCTCCAAAGTGAGACCCACTTCTGATGGAAGTCAGAGTCAGTACATACTTGAGAAGTAGGAATCTGGGAGTTTAGAGAAGCAAGTCAGCAAATATTTATGCCAATTGTTAATGTGCTGTTACCATACGTTAAAAAAAAAAAAAGTTCTGCCAGAGTTGAAACCTCACTAATATTAAAGTTTTGATTAGATATTTTCACCATTCTTTCCTGAGGTGCCTACCTAGCTTTTGACTTGTATAGAGAGTTTTCTTTTCCTCTGCTGTAAGAAAGTACTATAGCCAAGATAAAGTCAGAATGTTTTAAGAAATAGCGATTTTTTGCTTCCAACTTGGATGAATACATATGATAACAGATAGGGTTTTTTTGTTGTTGTTTTTTACATGAGAACAATGAGGAACACACATTTCTTTTTTTTTTTTCCTCCTAGATTTAAAAGGCTTACATTCAATAAAATGAAGACTTAGAGCCATGCTTTTCAATATTTCACTTAATAGAAATTCTAACATAAGCCCCAAAATAGTTGAAGAACTATTTAAAGCTCTAAACTTTTCTGGCGTCATGATTAATAATTTTTTACCCTTGTATATGATGAAAACTATTCACCACAGGGATGTACATGCTAACTTTTACTATGGTAGTTAATTACTGTAGGTAAAATAGTAAAAGCACATCAGTTAAATGAAATCTACTAAAAGTTTGAGAAACTCCTGAAGCTGGTAGTACAGAACTTTAGAGATCCATGGAAAACAAGCATGTATATATTTTACATTATTCCTAAAAGTTTCTGTCCCTTCCTCCAAACTACAGGAACAACAAAGAATTTGTGTTGTATGGATTGGGCCTAGGGACAGATACATAAGGGTAGGTGATTTCAAAAGCCTAAGTCTCTGCCTCCATTCTCCATTTTACTATCCATATCCATATCCGTTAGCCATTTATTAATGCTTTACTTTCCTATTATAACAGGAAGGTCCTTTGAAACCACCCTGAGAGAGAAAGGAAATGTTTGGCAAGCAACTATCACTGAAAGGGGAAAGCGCTGAGTTATAGTCATTCTAAAATGTGGACTGATATGAAATATTTCTAACTAAGTTTAAGTTAAAAAGAAAAAAAAAGATGAGGGGAACCTGAGTGGCTCAGTTAAGTGTCCAACTCTTGATTTTGGCTCAAATGTCATGATCTCACTGTTCCTGGCTTTGAGCCCCGTGTCAGGCTCTCTGCTGACAGTGTGGGGCCTGCTTGGGATTCTCTCTCTCTCTCTCTCTCTCTCTCTCTCTCTCTCTCAAAAATAAAGAAATTTAAATAAATAAATAACAAACTTTAAAAAAGTGAAATGACACTAATTGTATAATAAGAATGTTGGATCTTAATGAATTCTTAATTGGATTATTTTAGGAATTGTTAAACAGGAAATACTGTGACGCCTGAGTGGCTGGGTCAGTTAAGTGTCTAACTTCGGCTCAGATCATGATCTCCCAGCTTGTGAGTTTGAGCCCCATGTTGGGCTCTGTGCTGACAGCTGAGAGCCTGGAGCCTGCTTCAGGTTCTGTGTCTGCCTCTCTCTCTAACCCTCTCCCACTCACGTTTGGTCTCTCTTTCTCTCTCAAAAATAAATAAACGTTAAAAAAAATTTTTTAAACAGCTAGATAGCCTTTGTATCTGTTTAATCACTATGCATGGATTGCATGGACATATGAAGATGCCTATTTCTTCTTCCTACGCACCCAGTGTGTGTGTGGGGGGGAGGGCGGGGGGCGGGGCAGGGGTATTTCCCAGTCTCCATTGCGATTCTATGTGGCAATCTGACCAAGCTCTATCAAATGTACACCACTTCCAGATCCAACCTAAAAAATCCCTTCACTTGCAACTCATTCTCTTCATCTGTCAGCTGGATATCACTGTCCAGAGCGACCCTGGAAACTAAAGATTTAAAGTGGTAAATCTTCCACTGACAGAGGTCTCCAAATAACTACATGAGGCAGACAGAGCCTTATCCCTGTTGTCAATAATACTTGCCATGAACAATAAGTAAACCTATTTGTGGTCATTGATGTTTTAGAGTTTCTGTTACAATAGCAAGCATCACCTTAAATCACACATGCAATTTGAAACATTTCTGCAAAAACCCTACAGCAAACATCTACCTAATTGTGAAACTTTACAAGAATTCTGATTAAAGAGGAATACAAGGATGCTTTCTACTACCCCTGATATTTAACACTTTTTATTGCCTTAGCCAATGAAGTAAAACAAGTCAAAGAAATAAAAAAGACAATGATTGAACAGGACAAAGATGCAATTATGTAACAAACCTTATTCTCAACATGAAAATTTCAATATAGAAAGTGCATACATTAAAAGAGATAATGAAAGCACCTAGTAAATTCTCTGGATTGACCTAAAAATTGGTAGATCAGACTTCCAACACTGTGAAAAAACATGTTTCTGTTGTTTTAGGGCACCCATCTGTGGAATTTCATTCTAGTAACACTAGGAAACTCATACAACTATCTTGTCATCCTCCCAACTTTGTGAGAACCTGGAGGAAGAGTTTCTCTGTTGACTCATGAAAAGAACAGAAGATCATATAGAGAAAATTCTCCTGCCATACCAGTCTTTTAGACCCTCAAAAACTATGAGGGTAGTCAGAAGACTACTGTGGAAAATACTTCATTAAAAGAGATGCAAACCCATGTCTTTGATTTGATTCTGTTATTCTGCAGAGCAAAAGTAAAGACAAGGTGTGCAAATAAGAAGAAGGAAGAGTTGAAGTGAATATTCCTTTCCTTTCAATCGCTAGGTGTGTCACTGGAGACACATTTCATTTTAAGACTTGGAAAACCTTAGCACTGTTTTATGCTACTTTTTTCATTGTTTTAACTCACAATAGCAAAGGAGCTACATAAGTGGAAACTGTCAATCAACTAACAAACAGTCATGGTCTCCATAGTAACATTCAACGTCCCCATAAGTCATCATGCATGTAAAAGTGAGGAGCTGGTGAGGAGTAACAAGAACTTGCTGTGTCTCAAGGAAGTTTGATTTCCCAACAAGTCCAGATAGGTAGAGGGAGGATTATTCACTCAACTGGGCTCTAACACCTCATGGAGCAAGATGAGGTAATATTTAATTTTATGCAGACTTACACTGATTCTCAAAGGCTGGCATTTGCATGATAGGTTCAAAATATTCCTCCAGCGATTTATAAACCATGCCATGCCATATTAATTTAAATTATTCTCTAAAGGGTAATCAGTATGAGATAAAGAAGAACTACAAACATATTGGTGTAAAGATCATTAATCTTATCATTGAAGACCATGGTTCTCAAGCTTGGTTTCCTGTAAGAGTTGCCTTGGAGGGACGCCAGGATGGCTCAGTCAGTTAGACATCTGACTCTGGATTTTGGTTCAGGTCATGATCTCATAGTTTGTGAGTTCAAGCCCTGTGTCGGGCTCTGCACTGACAGTGTGGACCCTGCTTGGAATCCTCTCTCTCTCAAAATAAAAATAAATAAATTAAATTAAAAAAAAAAAAAAGAATTGCCTTGAAGCCTGTCAGAACCTATATTCCTGGGTCCTTCCCCAGATTTAGATAGAGTATCAGACACATGTGGGTTTTTTAAATTATTTTTTAATGTTTATTGTCAAAAGAGAGAGAGACAGTGTGAGTGGAGGAAGGGCAGAGAGAGAGGGAGATAGAATCTGAAGGTGGCTCAGGATTTGAGCTGTCAGCACAGAGCCCGACGCAGGGTTCGAACCTATGAACCGCGAGATCATGACCTGAGCTGAAGTCAGACTCTCAACCAACTGAGCCACCCAGGTGTCCCAGACACATGTGTTTTTACGAAATTCCCCATGTGGGGGTGCCTGGGTGGCTCAGTCAGTTAAGTGTCTGGCTTCAGCTCAGATCGTGGTCTCATGGGTCGTGAGTTTGAGCCCTTGCATCAGGCTCTGTGCTGACAGCTCAGAGCCTGGAGCCTGCTTCGAATTCTGTGTCTCCCTCTCTCTCTTCCCCTCTCCCACTCATGCTCTGTCTCTCTCAAAAATAAATAAACATTAATTTTTTTTTTTAAATTCCCCATGTGTATCTGCTGCAACCATCACTGCATGGATTTCCACATGGTAATCATGAATTTAAAGACTGGAAAGTAATTTTGTAGTGTCATAGTTCCTGCATTAGCAGAGTCATCCCAGATCATCTAAGTAAGGCTAGAAAAATACCCTACAGCTATTGACTATTGCACACAGAGTGCAAGGCTACGGGTTTGGTGGAGTTATCTCATTAATACTCAAAAACTCTGTGAAAGAGGGAGTGGCATTAGCCTTATTAGAGAACCAAAGGAAATGAGACATGGATTGTGTACAGAGTGGTGAAGTACAAGACAAGTAAGTGTTGGAGTCAGCATACAAATCCGAGTTTGTCAAACTGCAAAGCATGTAATCATATTATAACAGCCTCCAACTTCATGGCCAAAATAGAGTTCTTATGAATGAACATGGATAAAGAAAAAAAAAATGCACTTGTCAATAAAATCAGGGAGTGATGGTAAAGAGTCCCTCCCCCTGCCCCATGATATTAAAATCTAATAATGTCTAATTTTAATAACAATACCTTACATAAGACTGTATGGTTTTTAGAGTGTCCAAATAAATATTTTATTAGATCCTGTCAACAAACTTCTGTGGTAGGTAGGACAGAGATTATTAACTACATTGTAGATGAGAAAAGAATGAGGAAAAAAAAGAAAGAAAGAAAAGGAAACCCTTTCAAGAATGCATTGACAGTGAAGAATTGCATTCTTTCTCCTTTCAAGGGTTCCATAATATCTCCTTATCTTTTTCTGAGGAAGCAACACCCTTCATCATGGTTTACTCCAACCTCATCAAGTGTGGAATCTGGTTTTCAGAAACCAAAACACTGGTGGAAAAGGCAAACAGTGATGGTAATAAGAACACATACATGGGATTTTGACTGAGATTGGAGCTGCAGCTCTGCCATTTATTTACCAACTCTATGAAAGGCTCAGCTTTACTCCCCTGTAAAATGGACACGAAGTTAATATTCCACACATTAATCAGGCGGTTGTTAGAAGTATGTAAATCATCCATCCTAGTACCCTGAAATCACTCAAAACAATGCTGGTTCTAGGATAGTCATCACTGGTCACCATTATCAAGACACTGGGGACATGCAAACAGCACTGATACCAGAAGGAAGACATCAGGAATCCAGGGGGCACTTTTACACAGAAACTTTGGTAGAGAGCGAGACACATAGCATTTTCTTTTTCTTGGGGGAGACAGAGGTAGTTGCCATTCCAAGAATGGAGTAGGGCCCTTTGTGGGGAGCACTGAAGGCTTTTATAAAAGTCTGGAGTGATGCCTTTTGAATACCTTTGTTCAGGGAGCCTTGAGGAACTTTCTGGGGCTGGCACTGCCTTTTGCTTTGCTTCTCACTTTAGGCTCCACTGAGCTGAAGGAACCAGGAGAAGCTGCTGTGAGGGCTGGCTGCTTAGGGAAGTCCCAGCTTAAGAGACCTTTAGCTTTCCTGCAAATTGTCCGTAGCTGGATTCACCAGGCTAGGCAAGGAGGCAGGACCTCAGAGCAACAGCTCCGACTAGAAAAAACAAATTATGCACTTATCTCAGACCACTTGATCTCATTAGGGTTGAGCATAGAGAGGTCGGGAAAAAAACATGGCTCAGTGCCTCTTTTGGTCAGTGATATGCTTTTGATACTTTATATTTTAATACTCTTGATAGCCTTTTAAGAGATGTGTTTCGGCCCTGCTTTACAGTGGAATAAACTGAGACTCAAAGACTTTAAGTAAGCTCTTAAGGAATTGCAACAAATAATTACCAATCCAGTATTAAAATCCATGTTGGCTTAGCTCTGAAGCAATTATTTGCACTCTACCATACCACAAACTACTTTCTTCGGTATATGCCTGTTGCTTTAAATTTCCATTTACTAAAATGGAAATATACAGAGATCAAAGAATATTTTAAGCAGTGAGCCTAGCCCCAGAATGAAGGATTGGTTATTGTTATTCTTCCAGGATTGAAGTATTTTGCTTCTTTCCCCACCCCACCCCCTTTTTTTTTTGAGAGAGGAGGGGCACAAATGAGTGAGAGGGAGAGGGAGAGGGAGAGGGAGAGGGAGAGGGAGAGAGAGGAAGAGAAGAGAGAGAGAGAGAGAGAGAGAGAGAGAGAGAGAGAGAGAAAGAAAGAAAGAAAGAAAGAAAGAAAGAAAGAAAGAAAGAAAGAAAAGGAAAGAAGGAAAGAGGAAGAAGCGGGGCTCCCCTGAAGCAGGGCTTGAGCTCACCCAACATGGGACTCAAATTCACAAACTGTGAGATCATGACCTGAGCTCAAGTCAGATGCTTAATAACTGAGCCACCCAGGTGCCCTACTTCCTTCCCATTTTGATTTCAGGAAATTAGTGTGGGGGCGGGTCCCTCATCAATTACTCCCTGAAGACTTGCACTGGGAATAGGACTCCCAATGGGCTGGGAATAGGACTCCTCCCACCTGTACATGCTCACTTCCCCCTTGGGATTCAAAAGCAATACAAGGTCAATGAGAACAATGACAGGGTAAAGAAAGCCACCTGTCTTGATTGATCTGTCCCTTTCTTCCTTCCCATTGCCAAGCCCTTCTCCATAAGATGCTTTACAATACAGTGCATTTATAATTCCCTGCCACATAAAAAATTAGTCAGGGCATAATAAATTTTAGGCACAAAGACATCTAATCCTCACAGCATCCCAGAGCCTTTATGGTAGCAATAACAGAATTTATAAAAAGGAAAATTAGCATAGCTCTTTGCTAGTCATCAGGAGCAAAGCTCATGTCCCAGGCACACATCAGAGACCCCACTTTACATTTTTAAATTGCTTGTAGTGCTCTACCTCAAGATTTCAAAGTGGTATGACCTGGAGCTTTGAATTTTGCATAGTTCCAACAAATCAGGTTTATTGAAGAATAATTGAAAATTCTGTGCATGAGGATAACGATGGTTCCCTTTATGAGTTTATGTACTTCCTAATTGTACTCTGGCTTTCTCTGCATGTCACTGGGTGGTCCGTGTCACCTTTGCTTAGAACTTCCTTCTTCTTCTCTCCATTCTAAATGTGCTTGATACCCAAAGGGAAAAAAATATCTGGGTTTATTTAAAATTGACTTTAGTGCTTGCATGCCTTGTATTTAAGACATTAAAATCAGGGAATTAGATAGATGCCTGCCAGCCAAGGCAATTACTTCCAGCCATTACACTTCAAGACCAAATTATTTTACTTCTTGAAACCATTTCTCTTAATTGTTTCGTGTTTTACACAGTGACATTAAGCTCAAATAGTCACTTTTTTTTGGTTTTATTGACAATGTATGGTTTGAATTATGGGTTGTTGACAGCCTCTTTGGCAATCTTATTCTTCATAATTTCTCTTCTTTCTTTCTTTCATTTGTAATTTAATGGTGCCAGGGTCTTACCTAAAGTTTATTCTTTACAGCTGCTTCAATAAATACGTATTTTCAAAATTTACAGCCTACATCTAATGGAATCAAGAATAAGGATTTTCTGCTCCTGATCTATCCTTCAGCTATGTTTTCCAATACAGTAGCCACTATTCACATGTCATTGTTTAAGTAATTTACTATTATTAAAATGAAGCAGAATTAAAATGTCAGTTCCTCAGTAATACTGTGTATCAAGTGCTCAATGTGGCTAGTAGCTATTTTGAATTCCCAAGATAAAGAACAGGCCTATCATCGTTGCAGAAAGTTCTATTGGACAGCACTGCTTAAAAGGTCCCTTCCAAATTATGAAGCAACTACCTCACACAGAGTTGTAATAAAGAGCCACCAAAAAAAAAAAAACCCAAAAAACCCTCTAAGCACTTATGATGAAACAGGTTCATGGGATGCTCATTTATTTAATGCAATATGGGATATGATATATAATAGGGTTTTGCTTTGAGTGTAAGCTATGCTCATCACTGACATTCCAATGGCCCACCATGTTTATTTGCAGGAGAGATCAAAGATTCATCTAGGTAAGGGGCAGTAAGGAAGCCTTTTTATTGAAAGTGTGCATCTATTGTGTGTAGAAGGGGGTAAAAATTAGAAGGGAGGGAACAATTTGGGATACTCCATTGCAAATAAAATTTAAATCCATTGAATTGAGGTCTCCAGATGCCAGCTCCTGAGGGCGAGAGACTGTTATCCAGAACAAATGGAAGCTGGAGTTTATAAAACACCGAGGCACAAGGAATATACCCCTGGGATCCTTAGAATGAAATAAAATTGATGAAAGCAGAGATTCCTTCCCAATGTGCTTAGGGCACTGGGGCAACTGGATGGCTATTTGTACAAGAGACCATGGGAAGCAATACGGTGTTCCCTTGGAACAGGAGGGTTACCAGAGAGGATGGAGAGTCTTGGGACATCATGAACAGCCCTTGGAAAGACCTGGTAAAATAGCACCAGGGCTTCTCATGGAACACAAAGAACAAGAAAGGCATCTAGGAGAGAGAGAGGGGTAACTTCAAGGCAAAGAGAGAGAGGTAACTTCAAGGCAAAGAGTGGAAGTTGAGAGGTCATACAAAAAAATGCTAACCACTTCTCAGTGCTTATGAGTACAAAAAAAATAGGTTGATATATTTTAGTTTTCACCAGAGAAGGAACATAGTTTACTACATGCATTAATATTCAAATATACAGTTCCTGGTAAAGTTGAAATGAACACAGTAATTTAATATATTAATTTAGGGTAACATTACACTAACTTGCAAAGAGTACAATGTACTTATTTATGCATATGGTTGTACAATAAAGCACTGATAGGGGATGAATAACTCTTATATGAACAACTCCCCTTCTTCTCACCTCCATTCTTTGTCTTTAAGCTACCTGGACATTTTAAATACCAGGAAATACTACTTTTCAATGATGGTAGGTTGAGGTGAGCTTTTTCAACTAACTCCAAATGCCTGAGGGAATTTAGGAAACAGATGGAATTTGGGGATTTACAAGTACACCTGTGAACCAAAACTGTGGCTCACTCAGTGGTCAGGGACATATTATGTCTGAATATTGACCCCTTCTTCCTGCTGTCCTGCTTTACCATTCATTACAAGAAACCTGGGTAAGCATTGGTGATTTAAATTAAAGAATTCAGTCTGAGTCAACAGAAAAGAAGTTAATTTCTTCCCTGCTGCCCTTGAATGAAAAAAAATTTTTTTTTTCCTTTCTCCCTCTCTTTGGCATAAAGTGGTCTGTGCACTGCTCAGAAGCTAGAGCTCTTGCCCAGCTGTCATCAATTCACCATGTGACCTAGGTCACAAACTCTACATTATCTCCATGTTCTCATGGTTAACATGCAGTCCTCATTCTATACGTCAAAATTGTGAATTGCTGGGGCACCTGGGTGGCTCAGTGGGTTAAGCGTCCAACTTCAGCTCAGGTCATGATCTCACAATTCGTGAATTGAAGCCCCACGTTGGACTCTATGCTGACAGCTCAGAGCCTGGAGCCTGCTTCAGATTCTCCATCTCCCTCTCTCTCTCTGCCCCTCCCCCTGCTCATACTCTCTCTCTCTCTTTCTTTCTTTCTTTCTTTCTTTCTTTCTTTCTTTCTTTCTCTCTCTCTCTCTCTCAGAAGTAAACAAACATTAAAAAAAGAAAAGGAAAAAAAATTGTGAGTGGCTGATGAGGAAAAAGAACCATGCACATGATATTTATTGAAAGTGTGCTAGGCATTAAGTAGTTTTACCAAAGTACTTCTTTTAATACTACTTCTTTTTTAATAATCTGTGATGTGATAAAATGGAAATTTGTAACGTCAGACCTCCCAAGCATTTGGACACTCTTCAAGAGTGGAACTGCAAGATAGGAAGGAGACAAGGATCAAGGAACAAACTCTAGGGTTGGGTGTCAGATAGACCTTTCCTTTGCTCCTTGGAAGCTAAGGCCCGGCCAGTTGGCAGCCACAGTACCTAGGTTTGCCCACCTACCTACACATTTGGCTCTTGAGGGAGTTACTCAAAGGTACAGGGGCTGTTTGCAGTGGCTGTGGCTGAGCATCTGCGAGAACATCCCATCAACCACCGCACAAATACTTCCTGTGGTACGATTATGGTTGCACGTGGCTTCCTTTGGTCCCTGCTCATCTCATCTCCCCGTGCCCCCCCCCCCATCTTCCTAAGACTTCTGGGAGTTCCCTAATATCTCACCAGTAAATTACCCTCCAGTTTATCTTAGGTAGTTTTTGGTTTCCATCACCAACAACTTTGGTCTAATAGGAATTATCACCTATATTGTAAGAATAAGGAAACTAAGAACCTTGTGGGTTTGACCAATGCCATTGATGTCCTCGCTCAGTGTTGTCTAAGTGGTAGACAGATCCATGTCTCCCCAAACTGAATAGTTTTTCAGATACAATCTGACCTTTCTTTCCTTCCTCTTCCTTACTCCCTCCCCCCACCTTGTTCTTCTCCTAGCCTTTTCTCACCATTTCTCCCACACAAATAATTTTTCAACTGAATAATGGACTCAAATTCTTATTTTTAAGCAAATTGGTATTAACCCTTAGGATGTATTAGCTAAAGTTCATTCCAGATTAATATTTCGAGGCTTGTAAATCCCCATTAGCTATAGAGTATCATTCCAGGCATCTTCTGACACTAAACAAAATATATACTCGCTTGTCCCATAAAGGATCCCAAGTTCTTTAGCTATGTTTTGTAGGAAATCCTCACCAACAGGAGGCTGATTGCCCACTGTCTTATAAGTATGTATTGCTCAGATAACACAATTAAATAATTAAGAATTGCTTAGCATAAATACAAAGATCAGGAACAGCATGAAATCTTCAGTCAATTGGTTCTGACTTTATTGTACATCCTTTTGAAGAGTAAAGGAATCATTGAATGTCTAATCCTGAAATAGAATAAATGTGGAAGCACTTTTAGTAACCAGATTACTAGTGCTTGAAAGAAATAGGAAAAGTCCAAGTGTGGGGATTGCATTATATCCAGAAAGCAAGGCTCTCCTGGGCTTTATAACAGAATGTGTAAAACAAGCAGAAAATACACGTTTATCTGACAGCTGCTAGAGAGGTGTCCAAAAAAATGTGATGTGTCAACATGTATTCACCTTTTAGCAAAGGTGTGAAGCAAAAGGGAACTATTATGAAAGCTTGTCAGAATAAGAAGGGTTAGGGGCTGGAGTGTTTGTCACTCAACCTGGCTGCTGTTACTAAGTGGCAGGTAGAGAAGAGTCTCATGCCTGTCTGAGTGGAAACAGGAGATTATAAAGATGCTGAACAAGCAGAGTTTTGATTGCTGGGAGTAAATGTGGATAAAAATCCAAGACCAGATGTTGAACAGTGTATACTAATGCCTCCTGGGCATGAATAAATGACGAGAGGCCAGGCTAACCTAAGCAAGGTAGGATACTCAGCTTCCATGCAGCTGAAGTGGTAAGAAGAGGAAATTGCCTTTTCCTCCTGCATCAGAACAAGGAACAATAAAAAGATTTTTTTCTATTATTTCACAGCAGAGTAGAAGAAGTCAGACCTCTCAGATGGTCTATGGTACTCTAGAGAACATGATGCTCAGGTCAATACTTTTGAGTTTTGTAATTTATTTATTTCAATTCAAGTTACTTAACGTACAATATAGTACTGGTTTCAGCCATAGTATCCAGTGATTCATCACTTACATATAACACCCAATGCTTATTCCAATAAGTGCTCTCTTTAATGCCCATCACCCATTCAGCCCATCCCCTCACCCACATCCCCTCCAGCAACCCTCAGTTTGTCCTCAGTCTTTAAGAGTCTCTTATGGTTTGCCTCCCTCTCTGTTTTTATCCTATTTTTGCTACCCTTCCTTTATGTTCATCTGTTTTGTTTCTTAAATTCCACATGTGAGTGAAATCATATATTTGTCTTTCTCTGACTTATTTCACTTACCATAATACACCCTAGTTCCATCCACATTGTTGCAAATGGCAAGATTTCATTCTTTTTGATTGCTGAGTAATACTCCATTGTGTGTGTGTACACACACACACACACACACACACACACACACACACACACTGCATCTTCTTTATCCCTTCGTCAGTCGATGGACATTTGGGCTTTTTCCACAATTTCATTACTGTTGATAGCACTCCTATAAACAATGGGGTGCATGTGCCCCTTTAAATCCACATTTTTGGGGCACCTGGTGGCTCAGTCGGTTAAGTGGCCGACCAGCTCAGGTCACGATCTTGCAGTCCGTGAATTCGAGCCCCGTGTCAGGCTCTGTGCTGACAGCTCAGAGCCTGGAGCCTGTTTCAGATTCTGTGTCTCCCTCTCTCTCTGACTCTCCCCCATTCATGTGGTGTCTCTGTCTCAAAAATAAACGTTAAAAAAATAAAAAATAAATAAATCCACATTTTTGTATCTTTTGGATACTTAGTGCAATTGCTGGGTCATAGGGTAGTTCTGAGGAACCTCCATATTGTGTTCCAGAGTGGCTGCACCGATTAGCATCCACACCAACAGTGCAAGAGGGTTTCCCTTTTTCTGCATCCTCACCAACAGCTGTTGTTTCCTGAGTTGTTAATTGTAGCCATTCTGATAGGTATGAGGTGATATCTCATCGTGGTCTGGGTTTGTATTTCCCTGATGGTGAGTGATGTTGACCATATTTTCATGTGTCTGTTAGCCATCTGATTGTCTTCCCTGGAAAAGTGTCTATTCATGTCTTCTTCCCATTTATTTACTGGACTGTTTTTTTGGGTGTTGAGTTTGATAAGTGCTTTATAGATTTTGGATACTAACCCTCTTCCTGATATGTCTCTTGTAAATATCTTCTCCCATCCCATTAGTTGCCCTTAGTTTTGTTAAGTATTTCCTTTGCTGTGCAAAAGATTTTCATCTTGATGAGTTTCCAATAGTTTATTTATTTATTTATTTCCTGTGCTCCTGAGACATGTCTAGTAAGAAGTTGCTGCAGTCGAGGTCAAAGAGGTTGTTGCCTGTTTTCTCCTCTAGGATTTTGATGGCTTCCTGTCCCACATTTAGGTCTTTCATCCATTTTGAATTTATTTTTGTATATGGTGTAAGGTTAATACTTTTTAGAACTAGTCTCTGAGTAAGGTTCTCATGATAATGCCAACTGCCACTCTTCTCTGAAAAAAACTAGAAGAGATTCAGTACATATCCTTCTAGTAGTCTCACAGGTTATTCCTCTACTGTAAACTATATTATAAGAGCTCCAGAACTTCAGGTGCCTGAGATTTATCTGCAGAACTTGTTAAAACACAGATTTCTAGGCCAGGATGGGGCCCACAGGATATTCCGACTCTGTTCCAGGAACTACTTTATTGCCATTGCTGAATCCAGGGGAAGCTTTGAGGCTAGATCAGCTTTTCTGCCTTTATCTCCATCCACTGCAAGTGGCCTCCAGAGGAGTTGCTATCCATAGCCACCTGTTCAGATCTCAGTCCACGAGGCACTTCAAGTGCCACCTCCTCTCCAAGTAGTGCTGCTGGAGCGCAGGCTTAGGCACGTGCAAATCTTTCACTGAGTATCTCTGCTTCTCAAGGTTATTCTTGGAATACTAATATGCAAGCTAGTCCCTCAAGATCCAAATCCTGGTGCCATGGCACTGGCTGGTTTGCCAAACAAGCCTGCTCCTCAGTGACCTTGTGTTGAGAATAAATGTTTTTCTGGAATTAGGTTCCTTAAGCCACTTATTGTCCTCTCTTCATTTTAGACTTGACCCACAGTACTTTAGAGCTACCTCTGGTAATGGCCTTTCTGCCACATCAACTGGTGTGATCAAGGTATTGCAAACTTTTTTCTTCCATTTTCCTTTTCAAAACTCCAAGACTGCTAACATGCTATATACATCCCGGTGTAAAACATCCCTACCTATAAGAGAATGTTTTGTTTCCCTAGGGGCTCAAACCCTCCAGTTCATCTTTTTGAAAAGAAAATGAACCTTTTCATCCAGCTCCATTGCAAAATCTTGGGGGAAAGTCTAGGATTGGGCAAACATGAATCATATGCCCACTTGCAGAGAGAGGGAAAAGTATTTTTAACAAGGCAAAGGGCGGTTGTAGAAATATCATCATGAGTGAATCTTCATCTCAGATGTCAGAAATCACCATTATGGCAATACTCATAGAGGATTCTCTGGCTAGACTAGATGCTTATCCTGTCCTTGCTGCTTCCTTTTTCCTGTCTTGTTTTCATTGGCTAAACTTGGGTGCTATAGTTGAACAGGTGCTTTCAGGGGGAAAGCTAGAGGTTTCTCAAATATTTTTTTTTCTTTCTAAAGTTAAAAATACATTAAGTGAATACATTAATGCTGCTATGTGGCAGGCAGTTCGCTCTAGACTGTGTAGATTATCTCACCTAATTTTCACACTCAGTGGGAGAGAGGATGTTTTTGACCATTTATGAAAAATAAACCAGCTGAGAGCTTAAATAACTTGCCAAAGGTAATACAGCTAGTAAGTAGTGAATCTGAGATGTGAACTCTGTTCTTAATTTCAAATCCAATGCCCTTTCCGCTACTACACAGTTGTTCTCTATACGTGTAACACAACCACTGAAGCGTAACTCCTCAAGAATAATAAAGCTACACCCACGTCGTTCAGTGCATGGACCGCTTTTAATCTCAGATGCACTACATTCTCTTTGCACCTATCCCCATATATGGAAGATTCCCATATCAAGTCTCTATCAGCAGTATCTTATCCATTCCTATTCTTCAATCGCATAACTCCTGTGCCCCACCAAATTTCTTGCCTTTTTGAGCACCGAGCAAGCTTCTTTTGCCAACTGTATCATTTCCTGCTTGAAACTATGAGCTTGTTTTTCATCTGTTCATTATTCACTTCACAAATAATTTTTGACGATCTGTTGGGACCACCCCTTCATCTCTTACATGAAGTTGACAACAGCATTTTCTTTCTCTTTGATCAAATTCATAAGATCTGAGCAGTTTGACTCTCGCATTCAGTTCCTATTGTTGTCAATAGTCAGCTTCTAGATTAGTGCAGCAGCTCTTGGCCTGTATCCTTGCCATAAATGTGCCTCGGGACTGTTGCCACCATCCCCGACTAAACATCAATTTACATCAGTTTAGGTGCTTCATTCATACACAACCCTCCTTGTTCTAAGGGAAAGCCTTCTTTTGTCTGTCTATCCCAAGGCACATCATTCCATGCTTTCAAATAGACTTTAAAAAGATTGCTTTAAAAGCAATTTAGAAATGCTTATATTGTAGTGAGTGTAAGCATAAGCCTACCAGACAAATGAAAATAAAAAAACCCTTAATAAGATTTAAATGTATTCTTATGGCTTTGGGTAACTTCCAGAGATAGCCCTACACATGGAATTAAACCACTGCCATATCTCAAGCTACACAAAGTTGAAGAATGTATGTTCTAGAGACCTTTTCAGTGACTCAGAGAGGAACACTAGTTGTATCAATGTCATGGACACTGGAGATGAATGTAGGAATGAAAAATAACAGTTTAAAATTAACATCTATTATATGTTCAACACATGGAGTAGCTTAAAGTATAGATAGTTCAGTAAATTGGTACATCGTAAGTAAATATTTGAATACTTCACTTACCTCATTCAACCATTATATGTTTGAGTTGGCCCCCCAAAATTCCTTTTAGTGTTTATATTTTATCATCAGGATGTTAAAGTATTTCCCTAAATTAGGTGATACTCTTTATTTGAACATAAGTGGGCTTTGGACAGTCTTAAGGAAAGAATCAACACTCAAACAACTTGCCTCCCTTTATCCCAGGATAACAATAACAACAACAACAACAACAACAACAACAACAAAAACAGGATGAATGAGAGCTTACTTAAGTGTTAATTAAGCACTATATGTCCACTATTTAATTTTATTCTCAAAACAACCCTATGAAATAGGTACTGTAATTATCACTATTCCAGAGATAAGAAAACTAAAACACTGAGTAAATAACTTGATGTAGGTCCCATATGGGGCGAGGACCCAGGTCTTCCTTTTGTCTTTTTAGTTTTTTAAAGATCCCTTTCTTCTTTTTTTTTAATTTTATTTATTTTGAGAGAGACAGAGCTAGTGGAGGAAGGGCAGAGAGAAAGGGAGAGAGAAAGAATCTCAAGCAGGCTCTGCACTGGCAGCACAGATCCTGACGTGGGGTTTAAACACAAAACTGAGATCATGACCTGAGGAGAAACCAAGAGTCAGACACTTAACGGACTGAGCCACCCAGGCACCCCAGGGCCCAGGTCTTTCTAACTATAGGACCAAAGATTCTCTCTGGTTTCCTGTGTTATTATGTCATTTATGAAGCTGTGAGTCCTGGGGACATCCTGGAAATGTCAACTAAAATGAGATACTTTGAAAATCCAACCTTAAGATCAAATAAGGTCTGGGATTGTCTAGCAAATATGGAATTGACTAAATCTTCTATTGCTGTTAGAAATTTCCTTGACACTTAAAACAATGTCTTTTGTTGTATCACTAGGCTTTCTCACTCACAAATGTACTTTAGACATCTATTTAAAATTTAGATGCTAATAGCCAACATGTTCTTCTAATATAGCAATGGGTATGAGACTTCGAGGACATATCAAAAATGCTTAGCCATCTGGAACCAATTCTTTTCCATAGAAAATCCCTTTCCACAAAGAGACATAATATGGATTAGCTTTTTCACTTGCCAAATGTGATATCCTAGAATAAAAAGATGCAATTTCCCGAATAAAATTGTGCCTGATAATTGTCAATTGCCGGCCTTAATTTACTGACGGATTATATATACTCATTAACCAGCTCTCTTATTTATCTCCAGCCTATTTATTTTTAATAGAGGGAAAGGGTTAACCAGACAAGTTAGGAAGCTTCTCTTGGTCTTCTAGTATCTAGCAAAATTCCTCCAATTTTAACCTTCCTGCAGCAATCTGTTACCTGTTTCTGTAAAATGAAAGAAGAATTGAGGGCTTTAAAAATAGATTTCCAGGAAGTTTTAACACACATTTCTAACATTAATGAAACTGTAAAGAAAAGGATTCTCTAAGACTGGATTTCACACACTCAGAGATCTTGCATATTTCAAACTAAGTAATACAGGAAAAGTAAACATCAAATCTGAGTTCTAGAAAATCCTGTGTATCTGAGCAAACATGAACACAATGCCATTCCGCCTAACATATTATTGTCTTAAGGGTTCCATTGTGATGAAATTCTGTGGAGCATATTACGCTCTTCTCTATAAGCAAGATGTCTATTTTTGTGTGGCTATCATTTAGTATATAATTATGAATCTAAATATATTAAAATACCTGACATGATTACTCTCTTCAACCTTCTGAGTCTACATGGGAGCAGAGGAGGAGGGGAAAGAAGTTTGCAGTGACTTAGGTAAAGAGGTGTATGGTGTGTGGGGAATTGATAGTCACATCTTATGTTTGAATAGCACCCATTTTCTGTGACTAATCATCAGCTAGATTTTGTGATTGGGTTTCATTATGCCTATGGTGGCCAGAATTGTAGGTTTTGCATTAGTAAATACAATGCTGCCAGGGTCTACATTAAGAATGTGGGAGAATAAATTATATCATTTGTTTTAGTGCAAAATCCTTGTACAAGGTGCCATTTTAAGATCTATTATCTCCATCAGAAGATAAAGGGAATAATTAAGAAGATAAACAATTGTTTTCAAGAGTCCATATTGGTAAAAGATATGTAAGTAGGCTGGCTATTAATGTTTTGGGGTTTGTTTGTTGTTGTTTTTTTTTCATTTGTTTGTTTGTTTTACCAGATCATATATCTTCAAATCTATTGCATCATGAAGTGCTAGGAGGAGCCCCAAGTATACAGTCAACTCCTGACATTGCCATCGCTAGCTTATGGCAACTTAACTGGCTTCTTCATCCGTAATATGGGATAATGAGGCCTTTATCATATGGTTGGTATATAAATTAAATGAGGTAGCTTGAAAGTGTCTACATGCAAAGGGCAAAGACTCAACAAATGTTGAATCATATGAAAAATTAGTATTTATGAACTTTACCTCGCTAGATAGAGCCTTCCTGAAGTGCAAATATGTAAAGTGCCCTGTTTAGGCAACAAATAAACAGAGACTTGCAGGAAGAGGTATCAATATCTTTTAAATAGTTTGAACATATCTTCATCATGTCAAGGAGGAATTATGTAATATTAGGACTATCGTGCCTTCGGTCCTTTATCTTCTCAAAAAAGCCTTGTTACATTCTAGAGAAGTCCCATTCTTTCGCTGGCAGAATAACAGTCTAAGGGACAGAAGCCACTCGCAGTAAATCTCACTAGAGAGAGGACACAAAAACATTTGGAGAAAATAAAGCTCTCTTTTGAAAACCATTCCATGTCCTACAACCTATTCCTCCCAAGATCCACCCTACCTACCCAGGCTCTGCCTGAACCATGTCAGGAACGTCCTAGGCAACACATGTCAAGCAGGCCACTGGATACTGACAGTTCAGAGTTGGCCACAGGACAGAGACATAACACTGACCAGAAAGTGAGGGGAAAGGCAATCTTCCAGATCAACATGCTGATGGAAAGAAATCTTCCACTTGTTGTGATGAGCACTGGGTATTGTATATAAGTGATGAATCCCTAAAGTCTACACCAAAAACCAATATTGCACTGCCTGTTAACTAACTGGAATTTAAATTAACATTTGGAGGAAAAAAACTTCTCATGCATCGATTGATACCAGCTGTGATTACAGTTATGTCAAAGCTCAGGGTATTTTTTTTTAAATGTTTATTATTTATTTTTGAGAGAGAGAGACAGACCATAAGCAGGGGAGGGGTAGAGAGAGAGAGAGAGAGGCAGACACAGAATCCAAAGCAGGCTCCAGGCTCTGAGCTGTCAGCACAGAGGAGCCCAACGCAGGCCTCAAACCCACAAACAGCAAAATCATGACCTGAGCTGAAGTCAGACGCTTAACTGACTGAGCCACCCAGGTGCCTCAAAGCTCAGGGTATTAAATGAGAATTTCACAGTGTATTTTACAGACATTTGTATTTGCCCTAGTGTCTTGAACGATGGTCATTTTCCATCTCAGTTTGAATCCACCCCCATATCAAACCCTAACCAAGACTTGTGCACAAGGGAGGACGCAGGGATAGTGAGACCACAAAGGGAGAGAACACAGTAAAGGATTTTGCAATGAGCAGGTTACCATAATAGGCTCCATCCCATTGAGGAACCTCTAAGGAAATTGGTTGGTCACATTTCAGAATTGTCCCACCAAGAGCTGAGGAAGTAGGGAATGTATCTCCCAAGAACTGTTAGTCATTTGATAGTGGTTTCCTCTGGAGGCAGCATTCAATTCAGCATTTTCAAGGTTGCTCAGCCTTGGTATAATAAAACTCCTGGGGAGCTAGAGAAAACTCTAGGAATTAGAAGAGATCTGTTCTTGAGGTAAAAAGTGGCCTTGGTGCATAAAGGCTATTTAATCACAGATACAGATGAACACAGGGCCAAGATCATATGCATCTGCTAAAAACCCTGTAGTTCAAGATATTTGAAGTAATATGATCACACATAACCCTGTGAGAATGCATGTGTATACATGTGCATACAGGCATACATGTGCATATATGTATGTATTTTTATCATGAAAAACACAGCTTAAGGAGATTGGAAGGGGAGGTGTGAACCACTCTTCTTAGCCTATTTAATGCCCACTCATCCTTTACACCTCCACCTAATTGTCTTTTATTCAAGGAAGCTTTTTCTCATCCCTATAATTAGGTTAAATTTATTTTTCTTTATGTATCTGTAGAAAATCTATTTTTCCTACAGTAATGGCACTAATTAGAATTGTGCTTTTATAATGAGTTGCAGGTTAATTTTATTAACATTTTTCTCTTCCATGAGGCTCCAAGCTCCTTGAAGTCAGGAACCAGTGCCTACCAGAGGTCCTCATCCTTAGAATGTACTAAAGGAATACACAGTAAATGGATGACCCTTTTAAGAAGAACATAACTTGAAGGAAATAAGGATCTGTAAGTAATTATAAAATGATGTGAAAAGTACCATAATAGTAATTACAAATTTCTGTGAGAGCATAGAAAAAGGATACAAACTCTTTCAAGCATGAAAAAAAAAAAAGATAATATTAGGTATCCCAAGGGAAGTGATATGGGACCGGGCATGAAGTTATTTAGGAGTTAGGGTTATTTAGAAGTTATTTAGAAGTTATTAGGAGGGAGAAAACTATGTTTTAGGAGATAATCAGGAAGGCATTACCTCCACACGGTAATGGCCCAGTGACTTTCATTAAACATATTTTTAAGTATTTTGTACATAGAATTTTCCTATATATGGTGTATCCATACATGCATGATAGGTTGAGTCAAAACAAATCTTGACTTCGGTGCATTTTTAAATAACATCAGAACTGTGATAACCAATTTTGAGGTGACTGTCAACTAGTTTTAACCAATCCCATTAAATGGAATGCATTGTTGGGGGTTGGAATTCACAGATCAGCCATGCATTAAAGATTACTGTTGAATGTAACACTGTATGTTAACTATATTGGAATTAACATGAAAAAGCCTAATGCCCAAATTGGGGGAAAAAAGTTTAATCCTGAAGCAGTTAGGGAAAAGGATATTCAAAAGGGGGCCTATTCAGTAACTACTTTTGTTCTTAGTATTGAGTATCTTCAAAAATTGTTTTCAATATGATCCAATCCTTAAAGCTATTAGCTTATTTGATATAAACAAATGAAAAAAATAAATTGGAGCTCTTTGGGATTTTTGTCTTGTGTTTAAATTTTCCAAATTGCTAAGCAAGAAAAAAACTTAATATGCCTCCCTCCCCTTTAAAACAAATGGTCTATTCTTTTTATTTTAAATGTTTATTCTTGAGAAAGAGAGAGACAGAGTGTGAGTGGGGGAGAGGCAGAGAGACAGACAGAATCTGAAGCAAGCTGCAGGCTCTGAGCTGTCAGCACAGAGCCTAACGTGGCGTTCGAACTCACCAAGCAAGCAATCATGACCTGAGCTGAAGTTAGACACTTAACCAACTGAGCCACCCAGGCACCCCAACAAATGCGCTATTCTTTATTTAAGAAACTGATGTTCACGACTGGCAATCTTGACTAGTTATGCCAACAGAGTAAAAAAGAAAAAAAATCCACCCACTTAGTCATCCTGTTGCCTTGATGATTGGTATTGCAAATTTCAACATGGATGGTTTGCAAAAAACTATGTTCTTCGACAGAAAACAGAAGTAATAGGATTGCCTCACCAGGGCTGTGAACTGAAGGCTAGGAGAGAAGAGGAAGGGGTAGGAAAGGGAAAGAGAATAAGCTTTATTGAACTCTGTTTCAGGCACAGAGTACATTATCTAATGTAACGTTCACAACCTCCTACCTCTGGGTGATAAAATTTGATAGCTAAGACCTAGGACTAAAGGATGGCTGAATGGCTTGACTATATAACACATTATATTTTCCATCAAGGCATCTAAAATAAACCTGCAATTTAAAAAATGGTCTTTCAAAAGTAGCTTTAAGGCAATTCCCCTCATTTCTCTTTTCTACAAGATTGTCACTCTTATATACTACTCATGTAGAAATTCTAGGGTTGGTCCTCCCTGGACAGGGTAGAAAATGCTTAAAATGTAAAACATGCTAGAAAGTACCAGAACTGAGATTCAGGTCCAGGACTTCCTTCAAAGACCATCATCTTTTTCTGTTGAATTTAGACTGTTGAACTTATCACCAGCACACCTTACTACCTTGAGTATAACCATTTATCCTTTTGCTCACACAGACATTTGTAGAAGACTGAAAGGGTGATGTGCTCACAAACTAGTATTACTACCATGGCATTTAAAATTATATAACATGATTGCTTATAGGAAATACATTCCTTTTTATAGACTTATGATACCTGCTGTGTCATGCAATTAAAAGTTCCAGAAAAGCATTCTCAGCATGTCAAATTCCTAAGGCTGATTTATAGGATTACAGCTTTCCCCCTTTGTGATTCAATTAAAGAATTTTACATTGGGCTATTATAGGGCTTAGTCTCTGATCATAGTTTGGATGCTGAACTATTAGATTAGCATGTGATCTGATTATAAATAAACTGAATTTCTTATTTGCAAGGGACCATAATTAAAGCTGCAGTAAAAATGGCATAAGAAGCAGTTAGAAAGACCTATGTGGTAGACTTCAATGGTAAAAGTGGGTAATTCCAGAATGCAATTTGTTGGACTCTATAGATAAATATAAAAATGGAGACCTATGATACCTGCTTTGGATTTTAATCTAGAAGTTGAATTATTATTTTTTTTTAGTTCTATTATTATTGTTGTTTTTGAGACAGTGCACATGCACATGTGCATGAGTGAGAAAGGGGCAAAGGAAGAAAGAGAATCTTAAGCAGGCTTCATGTTCAGTGCAGAACCCAGTGCAGGGCTCGATCCCACGACCCTGGGATTATAACCTGAGTGAAAATCAAGAGTCAGGTGCTCAACACACTGAGCCACCTAGGTGCCCCAAGTTACTGTTTTTTCAACTTTATTGAAGTATACTTAATATATAAAATTTCCAGTGGTTGAATTCTTCACCAGGTCAATGATGTAAGACAAAAATTTTCTCTTTTACAGTGGTCCCCCTGCCCACCTTATCTATTTCACTTTCAGTTACCTGTGGTCAACTATGGTCCAGAAGCAGATAATCCTTCTGTCCAGTTGTCTGAAGGTCAATAGAAGCCTACCACATCACATACCTGTGACATTCACCTCACTTCATCTCATCACCTAGGTACTTTATTATCTCACAACAGCACAAGAAAGGTGAGTATAGTACAATAAGATATTTTGAGAGAGAGAGATCACATTCAGATAACTTTCATTATTGTATCTTATTATAATTGTTCTATTTCATTATTAGTTGTTAATTTCTTACTGTGCCTATTTTATTAAGTATGTATGGATAGGAAATGACATCGTAAATATAGGATTTGGTATTACCTGTGGTTCCAGGCATCCACTGGGGGTATTATACCTTATGGATACCTGGAAAATTCAATTCAGTATTGCTGAGCTAAAAACCCCTTAAAAGTTAATGGTTTCCCCCCCCCCCCCACAAATAGATAATAGTTTCAAACATGTCAAGGAAAGAGGATCACTGGCATTAGCTTCTAAGTTTGGTTGGTGGTTATTTCAGAAGGAAATGGGTTTTCTTTTGATATTTGATTTTGTTTTTTATGTTCGATGGTGAAGAGAGTTAATCCTAAATTGAATGATGTTGACTGGGCATTAAAAAATAGTGCCTACTCAAAAAAAAATAATAATAATAATAGTGCCTACCTTCAGGAGAGGAAGAGGGCAAAGGCAGTTGAGCATGATGACCAAATAAATCTTTAAATGATGCAATAAAAGAAAGATAACTTAGAGATGATGTGTTTGCCATGGCCCATAGAGATGTCAAGTTCCCACCTTTGGAGATGGATAAGCGTCTGCTTAATAGAGAAATATAATTTTGAAGGAACAGTGGTCCAGACCACTTACAAACGCAACAAATGAGTGATCTACTGATAACATAAAGTTGACACTCTTCAGTCCTTGAGGATGCTATTAGGCTGAATGTATTTCCATCAGGAGAGAATATTGCCTCATTTCAGGGGTGCATTTTCCCTAGCCTGAGCTATTGTAATCACTTCCTAACTAATATTTCTGACTCCTTGTCTTACCACCCTCTCCAATCTATTTTTTCTGCCATCAACATAATCTTCCTAATACCCAAATCTTAAGCTATTTCCATGCTTGAAAACACTTCATAAACTCACTTCTATCTACAGAATAAAATCCAGATGGATTATCATTGCATAAAATAGGCTCTGTTATCTGGCCTTCTGTTACCTCTCTGGTCTCCTCACTCACCACCCCATGCCTCATCTCTACTGACTTATTTGCTCTATGCTCCACTCTACTGAATTATTTGGCATTCTTTTTTGGTCCATGTTTTTCATCCCCATGCTTTGGTTCACAAAGTCCTCTTGGTCTGATATAGCCCTATTGTGCCTAATAGGCACTTACATATTTTTAAAGCAGTAGTTCCTAATGACATCTCAAATTTTTAATCTTATATTTAAGTTATTCATTACATTTTTGCCAGGTTACATTTCTCAAATCTTAGAACCTATCCCACGTACCCAACTCATTAGCTTACATACATGTTGATTCATTTCCCTACATCGGGCTAGAAATTTTGTAAAAGTGACCTTCTATTTACCTTTGATATGTATCAGATATATCGCATGTGCCCCATGCAACTTTAAGTGCTTTAACTACTAAAAGCTGTAGGCAATATTTATTAACATAGTTAGTTGAATTTAGCTAAGGGTGGAAAGCTTCAAATCTTTTATACAGACTTAGGTTTAGGTAGGAAGCTTAATACCAACTCAAAGTTTTTTAAATAACAAAAAATATTCCTTGTTTCTAATTAAATGATGCTACAGAGAGATGATGAATGTTTGTGAGGGAGGTTTGTACACTGTAAAAGTGCCTATTCCATCAATATGCACTGGTTACACTGGTGAAGAATGAGATACTACACCTTTATTAAAATGAATAGACTAGATATACAGATATCACCATGGACAGGTCTGAGAAACAAAATATTGAATCAAAAAGTAGAATATAAAAAAATATATATGATGTGCATATATATTCATGTGTGTGTATATATGTATACATGTTTGCATATCCATATATGTTGTTCAGTATGTGTATATGTGTGTATGTGTGTGTATACAGACAGAAAGAGAGAGAGAGAGAGGAGGAGCGGGGAGGAAATCAGTCCTCAATCTTCATTATTCTCAGATTCTCTATTGGCTAACTCACCCACTAGCTAAAAATCAATACTCATGGTGCTTTCACAGTTCTTTGCAAACATGTGCAGAGCATCATTTGAGTTCCCAACTGAAGGTTTCTCAGCTGAAGTCAAACAAGGCAATGCTCCACCTTATTGTTTCAGCTGCCATCCTATACACAAGTATCCTTCTCACGATATCTTTGGTGCCATGTTTTTTGCTGTGTTTTGTTTTGTTTTTTACACGTTTGTGGCTTTTCCTGGTGGTTTTACAGTTTAAACCATTCCCAAGTGTGGTATTAAAGTGCCGTCTGGTGTTCCTAAGCATAAGAAGGCTATGTTGTGCCTCATGGAGAAAAAATACATGTTAGATACATTCCGTTCAGGCATGAGTAATGGCCCCGTTGATTGTGAGTTCAATATTAATGAATTAACCATACATATTAAACCAAGTATCTTTAAACAGAAACGCACATAAAACTAGGTTATGTAACAATTGGTTGACAAAAAAATGTTCCACTCTCATGAGTTAGGCTCACAAGAACTTAACTGAATAATGAGAAGCAGCCACAGATAATAGCACTTTGAAAAGTTTCCAAAGAATTCAAAACTAATTTATAGCATAAATGCATACAAATCTATCTAGAAATTATATAAAAGTATTGGCTGGCTCTACAGTGAATTAATGATATGGTTGCCTAGAATAAACAGAGAAAGCAAATGGAACTGGAGAGGGGAAGAAAGTTTTACATGTAAGGTTGCCATTCTTTTTCTTAAAAAAAGATTATACTCCCCCAAAAGAAATAAATAGTGGTTGATTGTTCGGTTCCCACCCTGTGTGTTTTGGCCTTGACAAAAACGCTTGCAATCTGCCTTATAGGTCATTTATTTTGTAATATTTGACAATCAGCACATTTAATTCCCATTGCATCTTAGCCAAATTTAAGCCTCCTATTGATTTTCTTGTGCCACAAGAACAGTGGCCATGTTGCTCCTGTGACGTGTCTCATGCTTTCTTCTCCCATGCTCGTGTGTCCTTTATAATGCCCTGCCTAGCAAAATACTAGCTGTTCCTCGAAGTTCGGCACAATCATCCCCTTCTCCCCAATCCACCTTAGTTTTGTAATAAGTAGTATTGCTCACTTTTGGCCATGTTCTTTTGTATCATTCACATCCTGTAGGAATCTTCCTTTTCCTATGAAAGTTGAAAAGGTCCTTGAAGGCAAAGACCATGGCTTCTTCAAGTGAATTTTTTTTCTTTTTAAGATACTTTTTAAATGTTTGTTTACTTTTGAGAGAGAGAGAGAGAGAGAGCGAGCAGGGGAGGGCAGAGAGAGAGGGAAACACAGAATCCAAAGGAGGCTCCAGGCTCTGAACTGTCAGCACAGAGCCCACAGAGCCCGATGTGGGTCTTGAGCTCACCAACTGTGAGATCATGATCTGAGCTGAAGTTGGATGCTTAACCGACTGAACCACCCAGGCGCCCCTTCAAGTGAAACCTTTAATAGATAATTGCATTTCTGAAAACGTGTACAGAAATTAAATATGTGAATATTTATGAATTTATTTCCATGTATAAGGGAATTCCATTTCCACACAGCTAAATTTTCCATCAATTTCCAAAACTATTTATTTATATTTTTTAAATGTTCATTTATCTTTGAGACACACAGAGAGAAACAGAGTGCAAGCAAGGGAGGGGCAGAGAAAGAGGGAGACACAGAATCCGAAGCAGGCTCCAGGCTCTGAGCTGTCAGCACAGAGCCCCATGTGGGGCTCAAACCCATGAACTGCGAGATCATGACCTGAGCCGAAGTGGGATTCTCAACTGACTGAGCCACCCAGGTGCCCCAAGACAATTCATTTTGAATAGTGTCTTGCCTTTAATAATTTTTAACTGTTTGATTATTATCCACATTTGTTTGTTCTTTTGAGGGTTACAGACAACGCTCTGAGTGCTAGGGACTCAAATAAAAACTAGACCAAATCTCTTCCATACTAATCTAGTGGAAGAGAGACTCTATACGGAGGCAAATATATTCATTAATTTTTCAAATTTATTGCTAAAATATTTATTGGACACCAAAGTACATACCAGCTTCTGAGTACGGGGACACATAAGTGAGCAAAACAGACAAAATATACTATCTAATTATAAGGATAGTACATAAGGAAAATGAACCAAACACACACACACACACACACACACACACACACACACACACACACACACACCACTCTGATAAAGAAGAACAAAGTTGGGAAATAGAGAATAAACAGTAAATAAAGAGAAAGGAACACTTAGATTGAGCTTTCAAAGCACATGACCCATCATGTACTCCAAAGGTGAAATGATCTTAAAGTATCTCAGAGACAGAAAGGGGTTCATGTAGATATAGTATCTAGAGTGAGAACGCTCTGGTATTAGAGTAGACATATGGGCAGAAGCTGGATCAGTTCAGGGACTTAGAAGCTTGAATAAGAGGTTTGTTTGTATTTTAAGTTTAACGTAGAACTATTGGAAGTTTATGAGCAAGGAGTTGATGTAACCTGGTCAAGACTTATAAAAACAAAACAAAAACAAAATACAACTAAAATCTCATGTCTCAGAATAAATCATTAAGGAGATAAGAATCGAATCAGTATTAGGAGGCTGCTGCAAGTGCAGGTGGGATGGGACAATGGCTTGGTCAAGGAAAGAGTAAAGATGGACAAAATGTTAGAGGTATATTGGAGGAGAAAAGTTACTTGCTTACAGGCATGACCTTGATGCAAAATCCTATGTGGTATCTGTTCCATGTTTTTGATTGAACTTGCTATGGGCTCCATGTTTTATTCTAGACTATTGGACAGATCTTAAACATCATTGGGTCTAATGGGATAGAAGTGCAGAGTGGAAAAGCCACTTAGATTATGGCTACAAACACCTAGAAATGGGCCTCTTGTTTTGAATCCTTAAAACTGACAGAAGTTAGGATGCCTGGGTGGCCCAGTCATTTGAGCATTCAACTCCTGATTTTGGCTCAGATCATGATCTCACAGTTTGTGGGATTGAGCCCCACATTGGGCTCTGCATTGATAGTGTGGAGCCTGCTTGAGATTTTCTCTTTCCCTCTCTCATTCTTCTCTCTGCCCATGCAATAGTGAGCTTGTGTGCAGTCTCTCTCAACAATAAATACACAAACCTTAACAAAAAAAACCTGTTAAAGTTAACTGGGTACATATCTCTAGCACTACGCTAGTATCTTAACAATGGATATGTAGACAAAGAAAAAAGTAAGGGAATTTCTGTATCCCCAAGTCCATAAAACTCAAAAAAAAAAAAAAAGAATCTGCCTGAAAATATATCAAGCAGGTTCTCCTTTCCCACCTTCCCCACTTTTATATTCATAAGGGCTCTTCTTCCACATCATAAAACAAAGGCATACCTCTAAGTGATGCTAAAGCTTACCATGGTTCATTATTTGAGGGGTACTAAACAAATGGACAATTTTAAATATTGGTATCTGGGACATCGGGGTTTTTTTTTAGTGTTTGAGAGACACAGAGAGAGAGACAGAGAGAGAGAGAGAGAGAGAGAGAGAGAGAGCATGCACACGTGCACGAGTAGGGGAGTGGGGGAGCGCAGAGGGGGAGGGAGACAGAATCCCAAATAGGCTCCATGCTGTCAGCTCAGAGCCCAACACAAAGTTCCATCCTACAAACCGTGAGATCATGACTTGAGCTGAATTCAAGAGTCGGATGCTTAACTGACTGAGCCAACCAGGCACCCCTCTTTATTTTTTTAATATAGGTACCAGAAACCTATAGAAGGTTCCCCTGTATATACTTCTGCTAAAATACAAGGGCAGCATCATAAATGGGATCTTTTTGCATGGTTTGGCATTTTCTGAATTCACATATAGAGTGGGGGATAAGAGCAATGAGTGTTTTTAGTAAACAACCTCAAGTCTTGCTCCCCCCAGAGGAAGGTCAAACAATTTTTTCCAGGGGAGTGTTCTATGAAAGCAAAACAAAGAAAATACCGTTGAGAAGGACTAAAGTAGCTTATTTCACCTGCATTACAAACCCACAAAGTCTATCACCTAACTGTTCTCCTTCTTCCCTCCCCTGCCTTTTCATAACCTTCTCTTTGTCTTCTTTCTCTTCTCCCCTCTTGTCTTTCCTCCCTTCCTTCTTCTCTTCCTTCTTCCCGTTTTCCTCTCCCTCGGATTCTAATTAGCTCTAATAATTAGGTTAAATGAGGTTGAGTATTTAGGACCACGTAGGCACCAACCAGTCAGAAAGATTACTCAACTGATGAGAACAACAGCAGCCTATACATAAGACATTTGAGAATTAAATCTGTTTTGTATGGACCACTTTCCATATATTGAGTAAACAAAGATTGCATTTCCAAAGTTTTGAAGAAAATATTATTTAATGGACTTGGTAATATAAACAGTTTATCAAAAATAGTTTATTATGCTAAGTGAAATTAGAGAAAGACAAAAATCATATGACTTCACTCATATGAGGACTTTAAGAGACAAAACAGATGAACGTAAGGGAAGGGAAACAAAAATAATATAAAAACAGGAAGGGGGACAAAACAGAAGAGACTTACAAATATGGAGAACAAACTGACGGTTACTGGAGGAGTTGTGGGAGGGGGGATGGGCTAAATGGGGAAGGGGCATTAAGGAATCTACTCCTGAAATCATTGTTGCACTATATGCTAACTAATTTGGATGTAAATTTTAAGAAATAAAAAACAAAATTAAAAAATATTTTATTGGAAAATGTTTTGAAATAACCCCATAAACTTTATTAAATATTTCTGACTATATTGGCTTGAAATAGGTGCCTCTAGGTAAAAGAGTCAAAGTTATAATCAATAGTCATTTTACCACTTTAAATCTTTGTATTTCTCTCCAAATTTAGGAAATCATTATAATGACTGAGCTTTTTAAAAAATATATCCTTTTACAAGCAATGGGGTTTCTATTTCTTTGCTGTTAACAAAATTGAAGGAATACATAATTGAGTTGATTGCTGATATATAATTAAGAATAATTTTGGAAGGTGCCTGGGTGGCTCAGTCAGTTAAGCATCCAACTTTGGCTCAGGTCTTGATCCCATGGTCTGTGGGTTCGAGCCCCACATCGGGCTTAGGGCTGACAGCTCAGAGCCTGGAGCCTGTTTCAGATCCTGTGTCTTTTTCTCTGCCCCACCCCTGCTGGTGCTCTCTCTCAAAAATAAATAAACGTTCAAAAATTTTAAAAAGAATAATTTTTGATAACATGTCACTATTTGGTCTTTTTGGTCTTGGGGGATTTATTTTCAAAAGTTTTTTTTTTTTTAATTGGCATTACAATAAAGAAATTTCTTCAATTCTGATCTACTTGTCCATATGAGTGTTTCTCTGCAGAAACATCTAAAAAAAATACACCAAAAGATGTAAAATTAATGTTGAGCCTGGTCTCATTTTTGCAGTAAGTGTTTTTCTTCTACAGATATCTAAAGTCATCAGAAAGAAATGACCTATTTATTTCATTACTTTCTTTAAAAAAATTATGTAATACATGTTTAGTAATTTGTCAAAATCCCCAATATGTTTGTGTCATTTTGTTCAATTGTTAATTACAATTGTTAGGATGATTCAATATAAAAAGGAATTATTTAATGCTTAGAGACTTATGATAACAGGGAATTTAAAAAATAGATATTTTTGTAGCAGAAAAGCATGAATGTGTGATCAATAAATTCATTCAGGCATAAAAGATGATATATTAGGATGCAATTTTCTAAGAGAAGCAGAATGTGAACACTGGTTCAAGGAGGATACAGAGAGATGTGAAATTTATGGGTGCTAAAGAGAACTTTCTTGATGTGCTTTTATAAATTGCTGATGGTGGGTATCAAGTTACTATGGTATCTTGATTCCATGGACTACATTTTATTTTTTGCTTTTTTTAATTTTTATTTATTTTTCAGAGAGAGAGACACAGAGAGTGAGCAGGGGAGGGGCAGAGAGAGAGAGGGAGACACAGAATCCAAGGCAGGTTCCAGGCTCTGGGCTGTCAGCACAGAGTCCGACGTGGGGCTGGAACTCAGGAACTGTGAGATTGTGACCTCAGGTGAAGTTGGAGGCTGAACTGATTGAGCTACTCAGGTGCCCCTCCATGGACTAAATTTTAAAAGAAGCATAGAACACTTTTTGAAATGTCAATATTTACAATTCACTAAGAATTTATCATTTGGAAATTTTAAAACTCATGATGAAATTCTTCAAATTTATCAGGGTAGATGAGCAGAAAAAGAGAAAAATATATACGTTGAAGGTCACTAGTCTTTGCTGTCTCTAAATCCAGAGTTCCATGTAGGTACACTACCTTCTTCTTAAAGAGGGTTCAGGGTACAATAGCTCTTGAGGGATATATCCTTCACTATTGAGGACATACTCTAACATGTTTAAAAACAGTAGATTTGCAGATAATTCCATGAGATGATAGGTTTTCCAAGGAAATGGATTTTAATTATGTGTATATGTATCTTACTAAGACATCTAGGGTACCTACTACCTTCTGCTCACCAGTTTATAATATGATAATTTTAATATAGTGCACAGAAGGCCTTCCTGGTGTTGATGATGGTGTCAAGGTCATTGCTGTCTAGGTTGTAATAGAAAAAGAACACTACTGATGAATCCCTGAGTCAATAGGATACTATTAAAGTAAGTTCTGCCTGGGTGAAATATGTTCTGCCTGGATGAAAATTAACTCTAAAATTAGGAAAAAAATTCATATGCCAGATCAGTAACTTCATATTAAGTTCTAAGGGATTTATTAATTTGCTCCATGAGGGCAATCATATATGGAACACTCATTTCAGTTGAAGCCACCACTTGATTAAGTTCCTTATAATCTTATTATTTTGAGAACTGTCAATCATACGTACTAGAAAAATCCAGAAAATAAATGAGAATTTATTTGAAATTTTCATCTCTGTATCATTCAATTCTTCTAAGATACCTTTGCATTTGCATCAAGGTTGAAATATTTCTTTTGATTTGCTATTTCAGTAAGGAGGAAACTCTAATGACTTCAACTTGCATAATTGCTGTATTAGCCCATACGTTAAGTTCATGAAACTATGTTTCTGCCACTTGCCAAGGCTCTTATCACCAAATGCACAGGAACTGATGAAGTGACCAGAGGGATGGCCAGAGTCCCTCTGGACATATCATAAGGTGAGTGAGAGCTTTATCAACAAGTCTTAAACCCCCATTCTTACTGACACATTGCTATGTTATTTTGAGCCTCAATCAGTGTTCTGCCATTTCTAAGACTCAGAAGTGTCCTTTTCAGTGAAGAGTTACCCAGGCCAATGGCCATAGGGAAGTTTAAAAGGCTGTGAGATACACATTAGCTCAGGACTAGGAATTAGGAGGAAGGGTCTGGTTCTGCAGCCCTGTAACCCAAATTGGCCCTTTGTTCTCTGGATTCGTGAACTGTTGATTTTGTCCCTGGCAAATCCTTGATTGGTTAACAAGAGAGATCTCTTGATGCCAGACTATACCCTTGACCCAGGTTATCACATCCATACTGCTGCTTTTACGACTGTGCCCACTTTGTTAATGGCATTTAACTGTTAGCACTTGGAGACAAAAACCCAGACTCATTCCACTAAACTGGAGATCAGAAATCAAAAATATTTTATAAACATTCCCAGTTTACAGAAACCAGGAGACCTCTGTTTAAAAGATTCTGATAAATTGTTTCACTTGATCAAAAGGAAAGGAGGTCTGGAATTAGTCATGAGACATGGTGAGATGCTGAATATTCTGAGATCTAATCCAGCATTTCTATTACCTATAATCCTTGGATACCTTACCCAGCGCCACTCAAAGGCTTTCCTGTCATTGTTTGGTTCTAATTGTGTTGCAAATCCAAAAAGTATTTTAATCCCTGACAAATGCTCAAACAAAAGCGCATGAATCCAGAACCTCTGCTGAGCACACATACGTCAAGTCAGTCCAATCCCAAATTACTTTTTGTTGATTTCTCCTGTTTGATTTCTACCCAGAAAAATCCATGCCCATATATTTAACCCAAATTGTTGATAGGATATATTGATAAATTCCTCTAATTTATTCTAAATGCAACTTTTTCTTCTTCACTCATGTCTTCATTCAACATTCATGCCAAAATGTCTTGATTATAATTACTAATGAGTCCTAGCATGTGGGAACAAAGATTAAATCTCTTCCACTTAATATGGGTGATGTTTCAGTGGTTGGGCCATTCTTGGGCTCGGTAAGTTCTATGGATTCTTCCATATAGCCTTGTTCTGATTGTTGGGATCTCACTATTTTCTGATAAATGCCTTAAAATATTCATATGATCAATGAATATAGGCAACAGAGCTGACTTAGTTATGACATAAAATGAAAGTTCAGCATTTCATAGAATTCATTTCTGTATATTACCCACATATCATCCTCAGTGTGTACATGGATCCAGCTAATTACATGATCAGTTAAATCATTTTCCTATTGCCTCTGCTGCTAATTTCTCATCTGGGAATCTGGGTTGGCAGAAGATGTTGTCTCACCACTTCTGCCTTATGTCAACCCAATAACCAGTTTCATATACCTATATATCCCTGAGCATCTGTTCTCAAAAAATCCAAGCAACAGAAAACAACTCTGAAACACACACACATGCACACACACATACAGGGATAGCTCACAGCATCCATGAAAGAGCTAGACTGTCTAAGCAGCCAGTCAGTTGGGTTAATACAACTGTGGGTAGATTGTCTTCTCTATGTGTGTGTCTATATAACTCCTGGTATCCTTGGGGGTCTCAGGTTACTATTTCAGTTTATTTTTTAATTGGTTTGCTGTATTTGTGATTTATCATGGAGCAAACAGTAAGAGACAGAGCATGCATCCTGAGAATAAAGGATTTATACAACTTCTCCCATCTCTCTAATTTCTCTGATGACACCATGGTTGAGTTCTCTTTTGCGCTCTTTCCTCTTTAAGTTATTCTGGGGTTCTTCTGAAGAACAATCCACTTCTTTTTTGATGGCCTCTTCTTTCACTTGAGTAGGATTTCAAGGTGTTCAGGTATGTGTTTTCTTTCTAACTTCAAGAAATTTTCTACCATTTAGTTTGTCAATGAGACCTGTCCTGACTTTGAAGCACAGTTATGGATTCATTTTATTTGTATATTTCTTCTACTGTTTCACTGAAGTATTGTTAAGGAGTTATAGGTGTATTTGTCTGCCATCTTAAATTAGATATTAAGACAAAAAATACTTTAAATCCTGCTTAGTTGCTAAGGAATGAGTTCACACTTCATACATGTGATCCTGCGGTTGGTTAATCTTTTCTCCTATTTTGAAGATTCTAAAACCAAGGATAATAATCCCAAACACCTTTCACCTAAACAAGAATATATTTATTAGATTTATCAGAAAAGGATTAAATTAGGGCAGTAAGACTATTATCATCAGCCCCAGGGAATCTTTGCTGAAGAAAACTCCTCATGATTACTTATAACTAAAAACCAGAAACCAATTATCTGGGCAACATCCTGGAAAAGAGTAGTATGAGGTTGTGGGTGTTAAAGAGCTCTGAAAGAGGCTACGTGATGTGCAAGACAGCATCAAATGTAAGTGAGAGACAATGCTGAAATAATAGAGACATTTATGTCAAAGAATGCTTTATAATGCAAGGAAGGCAGCTTACAAGGGGGGTTATTAAAGAAACAAAGTAATGGGGCTTTTAAAGAGGAGTATTACAAAAGAGAAAAGAGTAAAATGTGCTTGTTTCAGAAGTGATCGCTTCCACAAGTGTGTTAAGGATTCTATTTGTGGGCACAAGGCATGGGAGACCATGAAAAACTGGAGGTGGAGGATGAACCTTGTTCAGGAAGTTTAAGTATGAATAAGAAGGAAGAGTTAGAATAATGGCTGGTGGAAGGCAGGGTGACAAGGGAGGGTTCAATTATTTTTTAATTTAAAGGTATTTTTAATTTTTATGTGAAAGAGGAGAAATTGCAAAAATTAAAGACTTCTGGTTTGTCTTGATGATCAGGACTGGAAACATTTTGGAAAGAATTATAAAATATCCGAATGATTCATTCTTAGAGACACAGAAGTTTCCACCAGTTGGCATAAGTTCACCAAAAACAGATCTAATTATCTGTAGGTCTTTTTTGAAATTTCTACTAAATCAGTGTAGAACTAGTTCAATGTCACAGGCATAGCACAGAGATATTGGGGAAGTAATATTCATTAAATACCAAGTAGGTGCCAAGTGCCATGATGGGCACTATCACCTTACTGAGGGATGCATTTTGTGTTGCCAAAGACTTGGGATTAGAGGTCCTTTAAAGTCCCTTCCACGTTTAAGATTTTATAATTTTCTTTTTACCAGTGAACCCATATGTTCTTCACAAAATTGTACTTTACACTTAGAATTAGGCACAGCCATTAACTAATCATTATTTGTTAGAATACAGGTTCACCTGAGAAGACGGTGCTATGCGCACATCTATGTACAGTATGCATTTTTTTATAATTTTTTTAACATCTATTTTTGAGACAGGGAGAGACAGAGCATGAACAGGGGAGGGTCAGAGAGAGGGAGACACAGAATCTGAAGCAGGCTCCAGGCTCTGAGCTGTCAGCACAGAGCCAGATGCGGGGCTAGAACTCATGGACCGCGAGATCATGGCCTGAGCCGAAGTCGGCCGTTTGACCCACTGAGCCACCCAGGCGCTCCTACAGTATGCATTTTTAATAAAAATTTATGTAATAGTTCAAAGCTTCAAATGACAGGAAAACAAATGTGATTAGGCTGCTACACTTGTTCCTAGTTCTTCACTGATTCCTCATGATTTTTATTTATTTTTAAAAATTTATTTCTCTTGAAAGAGAGAGACTGTATGCAAGCAGGAGAGGGCAGAGAGAGGGGGGAGAGAGAGAATCCCAAGCAGGATCCCCATGGTCACCCAGAGGCTGATGTGAGGCTTGATCCCACAAACCATGAGATCATGACCTGAGCCAAAATGAAGAGTTGGACAGTCAACCAACATACCCACCCAGACACCCCCATTTTTAGTAAAACCCACATTTAAAATGACTTAAAGCCCTAGGGACACCTGGGTGGTGTAGTCATTGGAGCGTCAAACTTTGGCTCAGATCATGATCTCGTGGTTCATGGGTTTGAGCCTCATGCCGGGCCCTGTGCTGCCAGCTCAGAGCCTGGAGCCTGCTTCACGTTCTGTGTCTCCCTCTGTCTCTAACTTTCCCCCACTCGTGCTCTCTCTCTCTCAAAAATAAAAAAAACATTTGAAAAATTAAAATGACTTAAAGCCCTGAAACATAACTCTTTATATGTTTGAAATCCCTACTAAAGGTCATAATTTTAAAGCCAGATTCTGCTAATTTACCCCCCATGATGACACAGGATGGCTGAGAAGAGGTAAAAAGGCTATTACTTTGCGAAGCTGTTAATATATGATCATTCCTTTTTTTATTCTAGCTTTGAGATCTAATTGACATAATACTGTGTACGTTTAAAGGTGTACAATGTGATGATTTGTTACATGTATATAATGTGAAATGTTCATCGCAATAAGTAGTTAACACATCCTTCACCTCAATTAACTGCTGTTGTTATGGTGAGAACAATAAAGATCTACTCCCATAGCAACTCCCAAATATAGAATATTGTCAACTGTAGTCACCATGCTGTGCCTTAGATTCGTGGAATTTACTCATCTCGCAGCTCAAAGTTCATACCCTTTGAACCACATCTCCCCATTTCTCCCACTGCTTAAGGGCCATCCTGTTTCTAGGAGTCTGGCTTTTTTAGATTCCACATAGTACGTGATATCATATAGTATTTGTATTTCTCTGATTTACCACACTTAGTATAATGCCCTCAAGGTCCATCTATGTTCTCACAAATGGCAGGATTTCCTTCTTTTTTATTGCTGAATATCCCTCTCTGTATATAGATCTAGAGACATATCTGTCTTTCTATCTACCTATCTATCTACATACATATCACCCTCATCTTCTTTATCCACTCATCCATAGACTGAGGACACTTAGGCTGTGGCTGTTGTGAATAATGTAGCAATGAACGTGGGAGTATAGATCTCACTCTTCAAGATAGTGATTTCATTTCCTTTGGATATATAACCAGAAGTAGGATTGCTGGGTCATATAGTAGTTCTATTTTTAATGATTTTAGGAGACTCCATGCTGTTTTCCATAGTTACTGTATCAATTTACATTTCCACCAACAGAGCACAAGGGTTCCCTTTTTTCCACATCTTTGGCAACATTTGCTATTTCCAGTCTTTTCGATAAACAACATTCTACCAGGTATGAGGTGATATCTAATTGTTGTTTTGATTTGCCTTTCCTTGATGACTGGGGTGTTGAACATCTTTTATCAAGCAAATGGCCTTGTTGACCATTTGTAGGTCTTCTTTTGAAAAAAGGTCTATTCGGTTCCTTTGCCCATTTTTCAATCAAATTGCTATTGAGTTATTGGGTTATAGGAATTCCTTATATATTTTAGATATTAACCCCTTATCTGATAGGTGTTTTGCAGATGTCTTCTCTGATTAGATTGCCTTTTCTTTTGTTGATTGTTTCTTTTGTTGCACAGAAACTTTCAGTTTGATGTACAGAAGCTTTTTGTATTTATTTTTGCTTTTCTTGCTCAAGTTTGGGGTCATAACCAGAAAAATCATTGCCAAGACTAATATAAGGAGCTTTTTCTCTATGTTCAAATGTACGAGTTCAGGTTTTATAACTTCAGGTTGCTGAAGTTTAAATGACTCCTACGCTCCCCAAGAGCATTGTGTACATGCATACGTGTGTGTGTGTGTGCGTGTGTGTGTAAGCTAAATGTTGAACTTTGCATGGGGATGAGAGTCTCCAACTCTGCCATCTTGGCAAGCGTCTTGAGAATTTCTCTTAAACTGTCTTATTACTTTTTTTAAAAATGAGAACTGCATTAGGAAGCTATATGCCTATTTTCTCAATTAATGGTCTATTGGCACGATAGGGTAGCAATGAAACTTCAACTGCAAATTGATGCCAATCGCTGGCACAGATCCTCTGATCTACCTTTTACTGGCTTCTAGTAAAGAATCACAGATGAGAAGCATAGAGAGGGATGTTAAGAGAGAGAGAGAGTGCAACAGCAGACCACTGGCTTTCTTTGCTGCCATACAAAAAAAAATACATTCAGGTGGCGGAGTCCATGTTTTCTTTCCAGCACTGAGAGGTTGCATGGGAACTAGCTATAGCAGTGAATTTACATTTTCTTAACACTTCCAGTTAAACAAGTTGTTGCACATCTGTGTGGGTTGTGGGGTGTGTGTGTGTAATGAATGATTTGAATTGGAGAAGCAGGTAATAGTAGTAATAAATGTTTTATAATACATGTGGAGTTCCTAGATGGTATAATGGAAATGTATAGCTACAATGATTTACAAGGATATATTTTAAGTTGACTAATAAGTGATTCTTATAGAAATGACTAAGGTGTAATAATGGGGGATATCAAACAATGAGACATTAAATATTGTGAAAGTCGAGCATGTTTTAACACAGGGAACTAACATTATCTACATATAGCAGTGCCAGACTCTGGGCTTGTGGCTTTATGTTTATACTACTATAAACCTCACAACAACCTGGGAAAGTCGGTTATGGCATTATTTTTATGGGATTAATTTTCTGAAGCACAGAATATTTAACTGTTTTTCCAATATTATTTGCCTAGTTTTAAAAAAAGGTGTATCCTGATTTGAACCCTGAAATAAGCCTCAAAATTCACACTTTTTTTCATTTTGCAAGGCTACTAACACTTGCACTTTGTCAGCTTGGGGAGGAATAATATGCTCTATAATTGTGAAAGGGACATCCACAGCTCTGCTGGTTGTGAATCATTGCTGACGTTGAAGACTTTGTTCTTATCCCTTTCAGTTATTTATAAGATAATAAAGGCACAGGCATGGGTCTGTTCATCAAAATTCTTTGCCTGAGATTTGCAGACTAAATGATATGTAAATATGGAGTGCTTATAACTGAGCGGTGCCCTAACCTCGGTTCTTAGCTGCCTTGTTATTGTTGACTTGTTCTTAGTAGTTTTTAGAGCTGGTTACTTCTACAATCTCTCTCCTAGTACAATAGTAATAATAACCAACATTTTTTGAATGTTTACTATACCAGGCACCATCTGAAGTTATTGATTCAATTAATCATCATACTAACTATGGCTTCCTGTCTTCAGGTAAGTGAAGCACACCTCCACATTTTCTCATGCAGAATCTTAACCGATGTACTTTTGCTCTCTTCCCTGACCTCTTCCACCTTGGTGTATGCAGAAGCATCTAAGAACTAATTGTATTCTTGTGAACCACTGGGGTGGGATGCTATTTAATCTTTTACTTTAGATATGGATGTCAGTTTGCAGAAGCTTGGGTGAAGGATACATATTTACTAGAATTTCAGCGTTCTTATTGTGCCATTTTTTTTGTTAATTATCAGACAGTTCAAGCACACATAAATATACAGCTTTACCCACCACTACTAGTTATTTCACATTATCTATAATCTCACCTTTTATTTAAAGGTACAGTGGTTTAGAGATAGAGCCAAAGCCCCATCCCTCCAATCACTTTCCAGCCTTCCTCCTCTACAAGTAACTATTCTTTATTTGTACAGATCATCCTCTATTTTTGTATTTTTATGACAGAGGCATGTCTTTTAAAACCTGATATAAAAGAGATCATACCATTACAGTCATTTTGCGATTTGCTGTATCACTAGAATTCTATTTCTAAATTTTCCCATGTTTTTCACATCAAGCTAACATTTTTAATTGCAAAAAAAGTATTGTACATAAATCATAGTGTACTTCTTCATTCTCTTGCAGAAAAAGTCATCTCACCAACAACATCTTGCCATTAAACATTAATATCCCTGGACATATGCTCAAAAAGGTCTCTAGGGAAACAAGAAATAGAACCGCTTTATCAGAGAATATGCATGTATTCCCCTTGTAGAGATTTGCTCGATAGTTCTCCAAAGTGGTGGTACCAATGCATACGCCCCCATCAGCAATGTCAAACAGTCTCAATTTCCACTTGTTATTGTTAACACTTTTAATTAAATGTTAATTTTAACAGTACCATGGAAGTGAAATGGCAGGATGTTTAGTGCGCAGTTTCCCGATTATGAAAAACATTGAGTATCTTTCCATTTCTTTCTTAGCAATGCAACAGTGTTTCTAGGGAAGTTACCTATTTACCTATGTGGCTAGTTCCTTTCTATTGACTGGGATCATTTAGGTTTTGCTTTCCTTTATATATTCCGTTCGGGAATCATGTGTTACTCACATGCTTTGCTAGTACTGTCTCTCTCCATTTTACTGATGTTGTTATCATACGGAAACATTAATTTTAAATGTAGTCACTTACAAAATATTTCACTTATGTCTTTTGTCATATGTCAAAATCATCTCAATTATCAAGCACTCATTCCCACACCTTACTCCTCTATTTCTTATTAGGTTTTTTATCTATTTATGTACTGAGACCATTTTTCCATTAATTTAAACTTTTCAAGCTATTAATGCCTAATAATCTAAGTCCTTATTCTTCAGAGTCTTGATTTTTTGCTCTACAATTCTATATGTATTTTAGGATTAACTTGCCAGTTTTATTTAAACATAACTCGGTTGCTTTATAATATTATATTAATCGGAGATCAAAAAACACCATTATGATATTGAATCTTTCTGTCCATAAGTAAGATACTTCAATTTATTTATGGTTTCTATATAAAGTTTTAAGTTTGTTTTTTTATTTAATTAGAGCAAGAGAGAGAGAGAGTGTGCATGAGTGGGGTAGGGGCAGAGAGAGAATCCCAAGAAACCTCTGTGCTGTCAGCTCAGAGCCCAATGTGGGGCTGGAACTCACGAAACAGGAGACCTTGAACTAAACCAAAATGGAGAGTCTGATGCTTAACGGGCTCACACCCAGGCACCCCTATAAAGTAGGTTTTTTAGTGAAGTATAGCTGACACACAATGTTATATTAGTTTCAGGTGTACAACAGTGATTTGACAATTCTATACATTACACAATGCTCACCATGATAAGTGTATGGAGTAGTTTTATGAAAGCATTTGAAAAGTATACAATTGAATAAATGGACAACCCTGCTAAAAAGTAGTCATTATGCACTAAAATGAATTTAAGATATAAAGGCAAGAAATTTAAAACTAAATAGAATTTTAAAACCGGAAAACAGCCGTTAAGTTCTCCTTGTGGTTCACAAGAGCTTTTACAATATATATGGATAGTTAGAAATGCTTATTTTTGACGCTTTTGATTTCAGACAACTCCACTAGTGCAGGATACATAGTTTAAAAATTCAGGAAGACTTGGTCAAACAAGGGCAGTAGTTATATAATAAAAGGAGTCAGAAATTTAAAACAAAACCCGAGAATTAAATGTAAGTACTTAAGAAGAAAATATTTCAATCCATTATAGGAATCAAAGCCTTCGAATAGTCATTTTGGGCCATTTCATTATTATGAACAATTGGTCATACTGACTATATCTTTCCCACAATTTCATCTAAAATTATGTTCATTTCCTTGTTCATGTCCCACACTGTAAATTTCTTTGCAATCTGTCTCCTCTTATCCCAATTCCCCATTGCTCTAGCCTTCTTTCTTCTCGCCTGAAAGTATATGGCTTCCTTTCCTTCCAAACATTTCCACTGCGCCCCTGTGGGACCCCCATTCTGTGATAAACACAATCCCACACATTTTCAACTTTTGACTAAGAGTGCGTACCATTAAAACCTGTCTCTTATTTGAAGACACCATTTTCTCTGGAATACGCTTTATTACAACTTCCAGTATTCCCAGTACTTTGTGGTTTTTACTGTATTTTGTATATCAGTTTCCCCTTTTTTATTAAGGTATAGTTGACATATAACATATCACCAAGCAGGCAAAAGACCTGTACACTGAAAACTAGAAGATATTTATGAAAGAAATTGAAGATACAAGTAAATGGAAAGATACGCTGTACTCATGAGAGAATACTGTTACAAGTTCCATTCTACCCAAAGGAATCTATAGATTTAATGCAATCCCCATCAAAATTTCAAAGGCATTTTTCACAGGAATAGAACAATCTTAAAATATGCATAGGACCACAAAAGACCGTGAATAGCCAAAGCGAGCTGGAGAAAGAATACAGCTGGAGGCAATCATCCTCCCCAATTTCAAACTATATTACAAAGCTATAATAATCACAGGGCATCTGGGTGGCTCAGTCAGTTAAGTGTCCAACTTTAACACAGCTCATGATCTCACGGTTCACAAGTTTGAGTCCCATGTCAGGCTCTGTGCTGACAGCTCAGAGTCTGGAGCCTGTTTCTGATTCTGTGTCTCCCTCTCTCTCTTTGCCTCTCCCCTGCTTGTGCTCTGTCGCTCTGCCTCTTAAAAATGAATAGATGTTAAGAAAAAAAAATCAAAGCTATGGTAATGAAAATAGTATGGTATTGGCATAAAAACAGACACATAGATTAATAGAACACGATAGAGCACCCAGAAGTATGCCCACACATATATTGTCAATTAACTTATGACAAAGGAACCAAGAATACACAATGGGGAAAGCAGTCTCCTCAAAAAATGGTGCTGGAAAAACTGGTCCGCCATATGCAAAAGAACAAAACTGGGCCACTATCTTACACCACACACAAGAACTAACTCAAAATAGATTACGGACTTGAAGGTCTGTAATGGCCAGAAAACCATAATACTCCTGAAGGAAAACATAGGCACTAAGGTCCTTGATATCAGTCTTGATGAGGATCTTTGTTAATCTAACACCAAACACAAGCAATAAAAGCAAAACTATAGACAAGAGAGACTATATCCAACTAAAAGGCTTCTGCACAGCAGATCTGTGAATATGAGAAAATATGTGCAAGTCATATGCTTAAAAAGGGATTAATACCCAAAATATATAAAAAGCATATAACTCAATAGCAAAAACAAACATTAAAAAATAGGCAGAGGATCTCCTATTTTCTCCCAGTCTATTAGGACCTTTTTGTATTCAGTTTTTCTCCAACCAGACTAAAATTAGAAGTCTGTTACTCTACTCTCTTGCCACCATTCCCAGATTTTAAACCTACTATGTTTCACCTAGATACACCTTATAAAACTTTCAACTGAGTATCAATTTTCAGCTTTCAATCAACTTACCTTCTCGCTCATATCCTCACATGCCTTGAATACCTGGGAAAATAAGCATGCTTATAAGCAATTACCTGCTCTAGAGATTCGTATTCTTCAACCTCAGGTCCTCACACAACTTAGAATTCCACCATGTGTTCACGTTAGCCCTTTTTCCAAAAGAGCAGTTACTGTAAACCTTTTCCAGTGTCTTTAAAACTCCAATGCTACCCGTCCATTTTCAGCAGATAACTTTGTTACCCATTACAGATATATATGATTTTATATACATATATGTAACCAACGTTCACCGTTATAGCAGTTTCAAGTGTCCAACATAGCAATTCAACATCTGCACATACTGTGAAATGATCACCACAGTTAAGTCCATTACCATACACAGTTCCAATTTTTTTTTTCTCATAGACCTTTTAAGATATACTCTTTTACCAACTGTCAAATATGCAGCATCTGCTATAGACACCACATCCCAATGAACCATTCACTCCATAACCAGAAATTTGCACTCCTTAACTCCCCATCCCCATCTTGACTGGGTTTCAACATCTTTAACTTACCTGCAGCTTACTCTTTTTTTTTTCCTTTCTTCTATGACAGTGAAGAGGTAGCTTCATTTCTCTAATCCAGTGGTTCTCAAACCTAACATACACTAGAAGGTAGCTGATGGCTCAGGAAAGCAGATTGATTGGCCCCACACCCAGCAATTCTGAATTAGCAGGTCTTGGAGGTGGGGCCTGAGAGTTTGTGTTTTTAACAAGACCCAGGTGTTGCTGAAGCTGCTTCTTCAGAGACCACAGCTCTAAGGTAATTCTTCACTAGAATCATATCCCTCTTTGCCCCTTCAGAGAGAATGTTTCTTCAATACCCCAATCTTTCCCAATTCTTCCCACACTTTCCTTTTTTATTGGCTTCTTCCCAGTAGCAGTCATACATCCTCAAGTCACCTTTATCTTATAAAGAAAAGAAACAAAAAGCTCCTTCATGCTCACATTCCTCCAAGTTACTTTCCTACCTGCTTCTCCTTTTCGCAACTACACTTAGTGAACACATGCTTCACAAATGTTAATATTTCTTAATCTACCTATCAGCCTACCCAAAGCAGGTTGTGACGTCATACACGCACTCTTTGCTGAAGTTACCAAAGAACTAATTACCAGACAACCCAGTGAGCACTTCCCAGTTCTCATAGTCATCAGAGTATTAGGACTTACTTGCTTCTTTCTTGAAACACTGGGCCTTAACTTTTCTGATTTTCCTCCCTTTTTCACCACTCGTGTTAATCTTCCTTTGGAATTAGCTAATGTCATTGCTTCACTTCTTACTCTGCAAGCATTGCATGGTTTTCAATTGTTATTTATATGCTGAAGTCTCAAAATCGAGGCTGGATCTGTCTCCTTCCTGCAGCCTGCCCATGGGATCAGTGGGATTGCCTTTCCTAAAGGGGATATATAGGCTTGTACTCTCACAGGTGGATGAAACCCCACCCAGAGAAATGAGAGGGGGGAAAACCATATGGAGTCCTAAAGAAGATAGGTTTGAGGATCTGGGAAGATGAGAGGTTCTTGTTTAATCAAAATGAAATGGGGTTGCCTGGGTGGCTCAGTCAGTTAAGTGTCCGACTCTTGGTTTCAGCTCAGGTCATGATCTCATGGTTTGTGAGTTCAACCCCCATATTGGTCCTGTGCTAACAGCACGGAGTCTGCATAAGCTTCTCTGCCCCTCCCCAGCTCTCTCTCTCTCAAAATAAATAAACATTTAAAAAATGAAATGGGAAGGACATCACAGTAAAGTGTAAGAGCATGAATTTGTCATAATTCTTGAAATACTTTTAGGTGATTTTTAGACTCTGAGGCAGAAAATGGTAAATTGTTAATGACACCAACCTGATTTTGTAATTCTCTATTGCCTTGCCTGAGCTCATAGATGCAGGTGGGATCACTGATGACTCAGCTCCATTTGAGGGTAAGGTTTTGAAAACCAGGTTCAAAGAAATAAGTGAATGACAGAGTAAATGAAAGTCTTTAAAGTGAGGTGACAATAATTTTGATTCATAGATTCTAAGCTTGGCAAAAGTGAAGACTATCGAAGAGAAGGTTAAAGAATAGAGAGAAAATATCAGAGTAATAAACTTATGAATTTAATGACTGTTGCATTAGGTTGCTTGGGCAACTCAGAAGACAGAAAGTTGTGGTTAAGGACTAAGTGACTTCATGATTTGAGGAGGTTACATGGAATGGGAAAGGACCTTAAAAGTATATCGGAATGGAGGAAAATGCAATTTTAGAGGGCATCTGGGAGCTCGATGCCAGGTATTAGATTTCCATCAAACAAACCCAGAATGATGACAGAAATTGCAGAGGATACAAATACTAGAAATGAAATACTAACATGTTCAATAAATGAGGGACAGTCACGGTGGTAAATAGGTCTGCAGATGATTGCTATTAAGAGCCCAAGTGAGTTATAACTAGATGAGACTCAAAGGAACAAGGTTTTTGCTCAGGTGAGAGTATTTAGCTGCCCAGAAACAGCAATTGGGAACTTGGAGAACCCTAACTTTACTTCTAGGTCTTTAGATAAATAGAGTGTAAGAAACAAAAAACCCAACTTAACATCATGGAAGGAAAGTGATATCTTCGTGAAACTCTAGGTTTAAGTTACATTGAGATGGAAGGAACCTTTGAAGAAGAGGATGAAAATATAAAGGATTAAATGATCATTGGACACAATGAGTCAAGCAAAAGAGTTTGAGAGTGGAGAGAAGGTTTGGTTGATAAAGGGAATATAAGGAGTAGTATTGGGATGAGAATTGGGAGAATTTAGGATATAATAGATGACAAAACTGGTGTATATTTTTGGCATAATTCACAGGGACATAAGACTTGGTGGGTATAGCATTGAGGGAGTCGTGTAGCAGGGACAGTACTAGATATAAGGTTTTAGTGATTTGCTGCATGTAGGATTAGACTTTGGGCCCCGTATGGCTCCTGCTACAGGCTTCATGCAGGACATGCATCAAGGAAAGTTTCCTTCTTTATACCCTTGTTCTCAACCCCATCATATTCCCAGTTATTCTTTTTTTACTTTGTTTCCATGGAAATGCAGTTTAGAATGTATTATAATAATAAAGGTCACATGAATCCCATATCATTCTAAATGGTGTTCCAGCTGGTATCGTAACCATTTTTTTTAGCAAGAAGGCTGATGTGGCTTATTTTGTAAGGGACTACTTGTTTCATTTTCCACTGTGCCTGAGACAACCCCCATGACAATAAACTGCAATAGGCTGTAATATTTCCAAACTCAGGTCACCAGTGTAGTCATTTAAACATAGAAAGTTGAGTGATTTTTTTTCCAAGTTCAGAAATTCTCCAAATTCAATATGACACAATATTCAATTTAAGATATTAACCAGCCTATAAAGCTATCGTCTTTGATAGGTCTATATTTTCATATACTCATTAAAATAATTATACTAAAGCCAAAGTATTAAAAATTTGATTAACTATATAGAATATGCATAAATTTGAAATCTGTACAGGATTTAGTATGGCTCGCAGAATGATCAAGGAATCTAGCACTACACATATCAAGTGTGAAAAGGCACAGAGGGCTGTAATGATGCATTTTCGGTAGAGCCAACTAGTCAAATAGGTTTATTCTCTGGAGTATTGCAATTCACTTGTTATTTTATGCTTCTCAATAGAGTTCTTTTATTTTCTTTCCCTCCATTCCTCATTTTTCTCTCCATATTCCTGATTCTTTCCTTTCTTGGCTGTGTATTTCAACTTGAGTGGAAGACTGTTTCAAAAACATTTCAATTGTACATTCTGGTCAAATCTATCAGTTGCAGTTAGAATCAGTAGAGGCTATATTCTGGCCACAGTTTGGCCTCTTGGTGCAGTGTGGCAGAATGTAATAAGGGCTAATTTTGAATCAGATAGACCCAGGGTTTGATGCCAGCTCTGTCATTCATTAGCTGTGTGATACTGGCAAATTATTTGAACTTTCAGAATCTCAAACATCAAGCTTCCTTATTGGCAAATGAGAGGATGATACTGGTTACAAAGTGCTACCACAAGGACTCCAATGAGAGATTTCATGTAAAATTTCTTGCATAGTGTCTAAGTGTGTTCAAAAGATAACTATCACCTGACCACTTACGACAATACCCTTTCTCTTGTGTAGAAACCATCATTCAGCCATGTAAGCAATGGTTACATTGTTCAGCTCTCTTCTATTCAAAATACAGTGAACAAGAAACTTAAGGTAAGAGGCTTCCTCTGAAACAGAGGTTTATCTTCATTTTTATCTGGAAAATACTCAAATACACAAGTCTCTAGAAATAGTAAAACTTCATAGAAAACCAAATTAGAGAATTAAATTTGCCTGTGAAATCATTTAATGAAAAAGAAACATTTATTAGAAGTGAGGGTATGAAAAATGACAAGGCCAATCAATGCTTGTTGAAGCATATCTGAGATGGCTTTTGATCATCGCCGGAGAAAGATGTGTGGATATGGCAGAATCTCTTCAATCCAAAACTGGATGGGGACAACAAGCTTTCGGGAAAAGCTGTACTTACAGGTTGCCGAATGGATGGATAATTAACTGATTAACTGATGGACTAAATGACTGTTTAGTGCCCCAAATATTCAAGGCACTGACTAGGTAGTCACAGCATTATATCATGCCTCAGGTTATCCTCACCAAAACCTGATGAGTCAGTAACACCCTGATTCATTAAAACAAAACAAAACAAAAAACCCTTAAACTCAGAAAGGGTTTACATATTGCCTGTATCACAAAATTAGAAATAAGTAGAACAGAGATTCACCTAGGTCCTCTGACATCCACGCGAAACGATTCCTCTCTTTACCAAGACAGCAAGGCAAGAAGGACAAGTTCAGACATGATAAGCTACTACTTTCTTTGCAGAGATTAAGATAAAAAATATTCAATACATAAGCATAAACAGTAAATAACTAAACTGGATGAATTAATAAGCAAAAACTGGGGGTAAAGCACCAATTTGAGGCTTCCATGGCAAAATATATCCTTTTATCTTGCTCAATGGCATATTCTCTTCTAAGCATATATAAGCCTAATTTATTTTAACTAGTATTTCTAGAATTACTTTAAATCAAGCGATGTTTTGTTAGAAAAGTATGTGTTTAGTCGAACTGGGTTCTTTAGTTTCTGTCCTTCTCATTGATCCATACCTGTGAGCACTCTTCTAGAATGTTCTATATGTCTGCAGAACCTACTGTTGCTAAATATACTCTAAGGGAGGAAAACAAAAAAAGTGCATGCTCAAATACATTTGGAAATCACTATCTTACTTTCTTATTTTCTTATAGATCCACAATGCACAGCAGCATAGCAATAATGGCAAAGTCCTGCACTAATGTAACATATTTAATTCTGTTTAACTCAATATTATTCATAATATATTTGATCATAGAATCCCTCACTCTTTCCTTTTTTAATTGTAATAATTATGAATATCCCAGCCAGTGTTCCACAGAAACAATTTCAGAAATACAAGGTTAACAAACTAATCACATGATATTCATTATTATGATATATTCATAATTATCATTAAGCAAAGGGACACATGGCAGCTGTAAGTGTTGTTGGATCTATGATACCACTTAAACAGAAAAAAAATGTTTGGAAGAGAAATAGATTGCAAATTTATGTGTGACTCAAGAGCCTTGATGTGACAGTCACCATAAATGTGAGGCTGGTTACTCCCACAAGCACAAAGAGACATTTATCATGCTACCTAAATTGCTCCGGGGAGAAATAAAGGACACTGCCTTTGCAAATTCAGCAGTATCATTCATAGCATCCCTTCCCCTCCCTGAGAATCCCCTTCCTCTAAGAATCAAACACTTTCATGCTCACACATTCAGTAAGCATTCGCTAAGTTTCTATTATTTAGATGACATTATTCTAACCATTGGAGATACTGACACAACAGCATTCATTCCCCATTTTCCTGAACCCCACAGTCTAGTAGAAGAGAGACAAAGCTGCCAAAGCTTTCAATATAATGTGATAAATGCTGTGTAGGGGCAACTATAAGCTGGGATGATTATCGATGAAGGGCATCTAATTCATCCTGTTTAAGTCAGGACAAATTTCCAGTTGGTGCTTGTTCAGTGTCAAATGACAAGTTACATGCAGCAAACAGATGAGAGAAATTAGAAGTTTCCAGGCATAGTCTAATACATAAAAAATAATGAAAAAGCACAGTGCATTTAGCAAAAAGCTTAGTATGGCTGACCAAGATAAGGAATGTATGTGTGAGTGTGCATATGGGCTATATGGGATTGAGGAAGGTGGCTACAGAATTGTGCATGGATCAGATTATTCAACATCTTCTACATGACATTAAGAAACTGGGAGTTCTTACTGAAGACTTCAGGGGCACCTGGGTAGCTCAGTCAATTAAGCATCTGACTCTTGATTTCAGCTCAGGTCATGATTAGCATGGTCAAGATCGAGCCCCGCATTGGGCTAATGCTGGGTGCAGAGCCTGCTTAAGATTCTCTCTCTCCCTCTCCCTCTACACCTTCCCCCATCGAAAAAAAAAAAGACTTCAGGAAACCACAAAAGGTTTTAAGCAGTAGAGATCTATGGTAGCAACATAGAGAAGAGATGAATGAAATGAAAGACTGGAGATCATTACAGAAATCTTGGTAAGAAGAAATGAAGAACCCAATGGATGTAGTGATACACACACACACACACACACACACACACACACAGAAGTAGGCATAGTAAATTAAAATGCCTAACTTTTCAGCTTCTTCTAATAGACCATCTATGAAAAAGCATAATGCATTCCACCTAGTGTACCTGGATTTTAAAGATGAATATTGGGGTATAATGTTTTAACAAAAATAGTGGTGGAAATCTTAAACTTGCACATAGGCATAATGCTATATTTAGACATAAAAAAGGTATCTTATTGTTGTATCAAGCACCTTCCATAGATAATTATTCATTCTACTTTCTGAGAGGTGACCCAAATTTGTGTGTTTGTGTGTATATGTGTGCTTAAATAGCAGGTAGTTAGGCATCAGGTAAATTTTGTTACATGGTTAGATTAAAAGTATACGTCTAATGTTAGTTCCATTTCACAACTGCCATAGCTCTCTTTATTCTTGAAAGGTATAGTCGTTGACAACAATAACAATATGCTACAAAACCATCATTTATTGGGTTTTTATTGCATAGCAGTCACTATTATAAATCATGCTTGCTTGCTTTGGTAGCTGCTACTAAGTATAAAGTGATAAATTTGGAGGGGGTAGGAATAATATAGCCCTGTTTTTTAAGGAAATACTCAGACCATGATTTTCTGGCCAAAAAAGAAATCTCTGACTCCCTACATTTTTCTCATGCATAGAAAGGAGAAAAGTCTGTTGCACAGATAATAGAAAAGTCTGTTGTAACTACATTTTTTTGGAACATTTGCATATTTCTTCTGTAAAACAGTATTGTCCTGCACGTTTTCCTGTTTGGTATCTACGATTAACATGTTTTTAGGCTGCATCTCATCTGTTGATACTGGATATTGGTGAAAGAACCATGATGATCTAAGTAAAATCCTTGAGGTCACGATATTAGTGCCACCTAAATCTCTCAGGTGGTTTTCAGAGAGATAGATGTATTGATATTGTATACCACATGGGGATAGAGAGCTGTTAAGAAGATAAAATCCAAGTGAAATGCCAAAGGGCAAATGTCTTCAAATTGTGAGGAAAGGTTTTATTCAGTCTCATTTTCCTACTTCTAATACTGTTGTCACTGCCTCTTATGAGCTGTGATTATTATACTGACATAAAGAAAGTTTGAGTCTGAAACTGTCCTAGTACAGGGAAAGGTCCATAAGCCTGTAACTTTATACAAATTTACTTTGTCAAGCTGACCTTGAAACTACTGATTACTCCTATTTTTTTAAAAAATTATTTAATGTTTGTTTGTTTTTGAGAGAGAGAGAGACAAAGTGTAAGCAGAGGAAGGGCAGAGAGAAAGGGAGACAGAACTCAAAGCGGGCTCTGGGCTCCAGGTTCCTTGCTGTCAGCACAGAGCCCAACGTGGGGCTTGAACTAACAAACTGTGAGATTATGACCTGAGCCGAAGTCTGACACTTAACCGACTGAGCCACCCAGGTGCCCCAGATTACTTAGTCTTAAGTATTTATGTTGTTAACTCTTCTAAAACCAGGGGCCTTAACTATCAAAAGAGAAGTGAGTCTCAGTCACAACATAAAATACAAAGTTTGATATTATGGTTCTTTTTCCTCATCAATTATACCATAAATAGGTTATAGATGACCATTTCAAGAGGGAATTCTGGTAAAAATGGTCTGGACAAAGACCATTTAGAGGAGCCTGCTTATCACAATTAATGTTTAAAGGGAATTCAGGACATTTCATCATACCAGCATATTTTAGAGATGGAAGGAAGCAGTGCCTCCAAAAGCCTATAATCTATTATTTAGAAATGTTTCTGAAATTTCTGTGAAGATAAAGCCACAGGGAAGGGGGAAATATACTAAAAACTCCATGCATATAGTCACAGACACATTATTGTTATTCTTTAACTATATTCTTGTGATGTTTTTCTACTGACAATATTTCTAAACCCAGTAAAAGAATTAAACAGACCAAATCATGACCAACACTTGGACGGGTCATTTTAAAGACATATGTATGTATTTTTTTTAAGAGACTATGATAATGATTTCACATGCATGATGACATATACTTCAAGCAATTTATTCTGCTTACTTTTACTTAGTCTACAAATGAATTTTAGGTATGTAGTAGAATCCTATTATAATATAGTTTCTTAAACGAATTTGGCTATAGTTATGTGGTGTGGGTAGAAATCAGCTGGAGAGTTTATTAATAATACAGATTTCCAGTTTCATTCCCAGAGATTCTGATTCACCAGGTCTGGGCTGAATCTTAGGAACATATATTTTTAACAAGCTCTTCACATGGTTCTGACACAAGTGTTTCTTGATACACACTTTGAAAAACATGATCTAAGGAGATAAATTACTTCCTCTTTCTGAATCTTCTAATCTCTAGCAGACCAACATTAATAAGATTTTGGAAGTTGGGTGGTGATAAGAAAGTTGTTCACCCGAAGCTTTATGTGATTGTGACATTCTGAGAGGCAAGAGACAAAAGGAGTCAAGATCAGAAAGACTAGATCAGAATTCTGCTAAAGCGGTGACTTAAAGATAAAATGATAGAGAAGTGTCTCAGTACGTTGAATGGTCTAGGAGTTGGAAAGCAGATGAAACTGGGAAATTCAGGAAATCAAGTCTCAAATACGGTGCACGTGGAAGAATATTTGCTTTTATGCATTTAGAATGTAAACAGTTCCTTAAATGCCTTCAAAGGAAATACAACAGCCACAAGAGAAAAGTATGTTGTAACTTGATTATTTTCTATCAGTGGTGCTGGCGCTTAACCTCCCCCTGGTGGTAAACGGTGGCAGGAAAGGATGGTGCTCTCTGAATGGTAATAGAACATTAATGACTGTGCAGGAAAGGAAATGCTGAATGAATGCATAGACGGAACAGTTAGACACTTAGTACTTTCATGATATCTGAAATAGGTGGACGTTTAAAATAGTATCGAATAGTTTCTTAAGGGAAGGATTCTAGTAAAATTCTAATAAGCAAGAGACAACTGTTTTCATCTATAGTCAACATTAAGCAGTTGTAACATGGCTTTGGTGAACAGAGAACAAGTATATTTCTATCTTGTTTTGCCTACATTAAAATTTTAAAGTATACCTTCAAACATTTTGTAATATTTATGGATTTATTTCCCTGAACTCGGTAAGTACCTCCAAGCTGGAGTTGGAAGACATGCCTTTCTGGACATTTTTATTTTTGCAACGTATTTCTAAGGTACAGTTATGGAGGCGCCCTGTTTAAGAGTTAATAAATGTCTCTCAATACACATGACACTGCATACTTTTTTAAGACTCTCAATATTTTTTTTATTTTAAAATTATATTTTTACTTATAAATTTTACTTATATTTTACTTAATTTTTAATTTTACTTAAAAATTTTAAGTAAATTTAAGTAAAATTTTAATTTTACTTAAATTTTACTTATAAAATATTTTTATATTTTAAATGTTATACATTTTTATTTAAACATATTTACAACGTGCTTATAATGTGCTAGGCATTTTTCTAAGGTGTTACAAATGCTAACACATTTCATTCTTGTGAATTCCCTCTGAGGTGAGTACTTCTATTTCCCCTTGTTTTATAGGTGAGAAACTCAGGCACAGTGAGGTTACCTAATTTGTTTAAGATCACAGATGTAATTCTGTAAAACTTGGTTGAGTCCCAAGTACAGTGGTTCCAGGGTCCATGCTTTCAACTACATTACTATCCTGCCTCTAGACCCTTGACAATATGGTAGTTCTCAGCATTAGCAAGCATTCACTAAATAAGGTGGAAACTAACACATAAGATCTGTTCTTGACAAGAGAATGTTTGTTACTAGTCTTGGAGGAAGATTTTACTTCTCACTCTCTTAAAGGTAGGCATGACCATATTAATTGCTCTGATCCATAAAATGTGGACAGAAGTGGGAACTGTCACTTCTGAGCATAAATATTTAAGGGCTTGAATTCAATTCTATACTCTCCCTTTATTTTCCATGGTGATCTAGAAAGAATGTGTGGGTCAAAAATACCATAAGATCAAAGTCAGTCTGAGTCCCGAGCCACCACGTAGAGTACAATTGCCCTGGAAAGCTGCCCAGTAGGATTTATGTCAGCAAGAAATAAACATTTAGTATATTAAGCCACTGAGATTGTGGAGTTATTTCTTCTTGTGGAATAAGATAGCCCAGTAATTCTCAACCAGGAGTGATTTTGATGCCCAAAGAATATTTGACAATGTCTAGAGATAGTCTTGATTGCCAAAACTGGGGAAAGCATTAATATTGGCATGTATTGGGTAAAGGCCAGAGATGCTGCCTGACATCCTATATTGAACAGTATAGACCCCACCACAAAGAAATATCCATTCCAAAAATAGTGCTTGAGATTGAGAAACCTGATCTAGCCTATTCTAGCACACATTATTGCCTCAAAGTAAGCATGAGAATGTGTGAAGCAACAGTAAAGATCCCTTGTGATGACTGCTCACATCACAATGAAACTATACTTTAGGCTACACATACCATGGTCCCTTCTACTAACAGTAACCAAGTGCAGCTCACCCATGTAACTTCCCCAAATCTTATTTCATAGACAACCGTTCTTCATCGTTACTTCCTCATTTTACTCCCTGCCTATTTGCTTTCCATCAAAATCCTCTGAGTTTGTTTTTAAAAACAGTCTGGCTCCTATGAAACCTTATACAAATGCAAATCACCAGTCACCAACTTAGCATACTAAGTAAAGTTAGCAGCCACAGGAAATACATTTTACTCCTGTGACTGATTCTTGTCAATTGTAATTAGGAAGGTAAATTGTCTGTACTTGGGAAAAGATTTTTTTACAAAAGGGAAACCTATGCAGTGCTCTCTGGCACTGGGGATTTTTCTTATTTCCACTGTTTCTGAAGAGGCCGCCTAACACCTGCATTGTAGAAGCCAATGGCTCCTTGAAAAATGGAAAGAATCTAGGCACTCTCTTTGGGACCAACCCAAAGGAAATGTTCTTGACTTAGCATCTGTTGAATTACACCCAGAAGACTTCTATAAAACTCTGCTTCTACAGCATAGAAAACCTGTAGCTCCAGGATTTTCAGGTATCAAGAAGAGGTCTTGGCAAACTTTTTCTGCTAAGGACCAGGTAGTAAATATTTTAGATTTCGTAGGCTGTACAGTTTTTGCTGGAATTACTCAACTCTGCTGTTTAAGTGCAAAAGTGGTCAAAGAAAATTGATAAACTAATGGTGGTAGATATGGTCCAACACAACTTTATTTACAAAGTGAGGTGGTAGGTTAGATTTGGCCTATGAGAGGTAGTTTGCTGACTCTTCCTTTAGAGGACACTATCATCATAGAGGTGAGCTTCAGTTTAAACTTCTTGACAACTACCAAGTCTAAGCAGAAGATGTGAAAAGAAAGGAACAAATATTCACCTGATTTCTATTATGTATCAGGAACTGTGCCAGGAATGTTACTACATTGCACAGGACATCGTGCAGTGCACAGGAAAACCTTGTATAGCAGAGAACTATCTGGACAAAATGTCAGTATGGCTGATGATGAAATTCTACCCCTTGCTACAGAACGTTGTCCAAAATTGAGCAGTAACAGCATCAACTGAAAGTATGTTAGATATGGAGAATCTCCAACTCTCCACCAACCCTCCAGAATTTGCATTTGAATAAGGCCCTCAGTGATGTCTGTGCACAATGCAGTTTGGTACACACTGGTCTAGCCTGGCATAAGTCACATTCTTAGGAAAATGAGCATCAGAAAGGTCAAAAACTTGCTCAAGTTCACCTAACTGGCAAAGGTTTGAGACAGGAACTTGAAGCCATCTTTCTGATGTCAGAGAATGCATTCTATATGTTGTGCCAAATTACCTCCATGACCGATATCTAAAAAACAAAACAAAATAAAACACTATCTTCAAATCACTGAAATTTCCACTAGAATTTAGATCGTATATACTTGACATTTCACATATAATTTTACATGCATATTTAATGATTTTACATACATTAATAAGCACTTATAGGTGCCATTACCTTTACCAATAAAAAGACATGACAAGTCTTGCTATCATGGGGAAAATCCCCCTAACCCTTCAAGAACCATTCATGATCATTTGTTTAACAACTGAATATAGAACCCCAAGTGCTATATGTCAACCAGAAATAGAAAGATCAAAGCTCGTATTTTAACTTTGTGGCATTGACCAAATTACTTGACTGAGTTGGGACTACCCACCATGCAGTGTTGTTGTAACAACACAATTAGATAATGGTGATTAGACATCACTTTTTGAATGTCTCGTGTGGGCTGAATTGTCCTCTCATGAAGGAAAATCGTGATTTGAAAGACTCACTCAGAGTAGTATAACAACTTCTCCCAGAAAGAATTTTATTTTAAAAGGTAACACTCTACCTGACTCCTCCCTGAACCTGTCCCATCCAGTAGAAAAGACAATGGCAATGCTTATATCTAATGAACAATTTTGTCATACAAGGACGATCTGTTTAAAGTCACCATCTAACAACAGGACTTGGAGTGCTGGGACATAGTTAACAACGTCACAAGATATGGTGTAGAAATCAGGTTTTATTGGGGAACATTATAAAGCCAGCATTAACAAAAAGAAAAGGGATATAGCTATCCCTATATAGCTGGGGAGAGAAATTCTAGGACAAGAGTATCCTGTCGGTCACGCTGAGAGTAAATCATCCCAGGAAGAGGAGAACCTCTTCTTTTATATTGCTTTCTCTTCTCTGGAACAACTGTGAAGGCAAATTTGCCAGTGGAGAAAAACACTGACCACGTGGGTCTCGGCAGTCTGTGTTTAGATGCCAGCTTTTTGTAAGAACTGTATGGTAAAGCCAGACTCCCCAATTTGGGAGACCTTTGGGCCTGAAGAATATGGAAGCTCCTTCAGTCCATGCATGTTATTGGTCCTGTGAGGGGTTCAGTTCAGGGACGGCCCCCTTCAGCCAGATGGGCAGGGGCATTCAGATCCTTGGTACCTCGTTGTCCAGGATCCCCATGCAAGTTACCAGAGGCAATTTAGAGAATTCTGTTTGTTGTATCACAGACATAATTTCAAGCACCAGACAGGTAACATCTGAATGAATATTGTTGGACAAGCTAACTTCCAAAATCTTTCACCACCACCCAACAGACAAGTATTTGCTTCACTGCCACACACTGTTCTTTAGGGTGTTTATGAATAAGCAGTCATAATCTGCACAAGGCTCACTTACGAACCTACTCCATTGCTACCATGCACTTCCTTTGCAAAATAAAATGGAGTAGTATTTGTTCGCTTATTCATTCACTTATAAGTCAAGTATCTTCCCAAGTATTTGCAATGCCAGGCATAGTGGTATGCACTGGGGATACAATGATAGACAAAACAACATCTCTGACTACAAAATAAGAAATTTAGTATGCATAACTTGTAAATTTCTCAAGGGGTCAAAATGAACATGAATTAAGGTATTGTTTAGAAATTAATATACCATTGGGGTGCCTGGGAGGCTCAGTCAGTTAAGCATCTGACTTTAGCTCAGGTCATGATCTCACAGTTTGTCAGTTCGAGCTCCACATCAGGCTCTCTTGCTTCAGATCCTCTGCCTCTCTTTCTCTCTGCCCCTCCCCTTCTCATGCTCTCCCCCCCACCTCTCTCTCTCTCTCTCTCTCAACAGTAAATAAATGTTAAAAAAAAATCAATACACCATAAACCCCATCAAGAACATAGGCATAAGTATATATTAAGATTTTATTGCATATTTAGCTCTTTAAGTTTTGGGTGCATACAGTGGCCTTAAAAATAGGTAGAATAGGAGATACTTCATATTAGCTCTCTTTCCATTCACCTCTTCCAGGAATATATAATATGTATTATCTATATATTAAATCAATCATGAATATGTTGACCGCTGAACATGCTGTCAGGAATACCATCCTTTTAATTAGTTTTCAGTGTAGGATTACAAAGGATTCTACTAATACAAATGAGTTTCTGGAAGAATAAATTCTACTACTTTGTGAGTGTCAACCATTAATTCACTTTTTCAGCAAAGTACTACCAGTTGACTAGGTCTTTATAGAGACCTATTTGAGAAGTCCCTCAGTGGTACTTTGAAGTTCCCACTCATAGCAGCGTGGTGGCTGAGTGAGGCCATGTATTTGATCTGGGAAAAGAAAATAAACCTACCATGCTATTGAAACTGTAACCCATATAGTGCTGCTTAAGTTGAAAGAAAAAAGATTAAAACCTAAGTTTGAAAAATAATTTTTAAAATGTTTAAAACAATGGTCTTTTTTTAAAATAATTTTTAAGGTTATTTATTTATTTTTGAGAGAGAGAGAAAGAGAGAGAATTCTAAGCATGCTCTGCACGGTCAGCATAGAGCCCCACATGGGGCTTGATCTCACAAACCATGAAATCATGACCTGAGCCAAAATCAAGAGGCAGGCACTTAACTGACTGAGCCACTCAGGTGCCCCCTAAAAATGTTTCTTAAGCACAGTGAAGGGCACGTGCAATCCTCATTTTAAAATGATATTCTTTTGGGGTGACGGGGTGGCTCAGTTAAGCATCCAACTTTGGCTCAGGTCATGATCTTACTGTTTGTGGGTTTGAGCCCCACGTCGGGCTCTGTGCTGACAGCTCGGAGCCCGGAGCCTGCTTCGGATGCAGTGTCTCCCTCTCTCTCTGCCCCTCCCCTACTTGTGCTCTCTCTCTTTCTCTCAAACATAAATAAACATTAAAAAATTGTTTAAATCATATTCTTTTTTGTGTTTACTTCCTTCATTTGTGCAGCTTCCTAGTGCCTCTTCATGGTTTCCCCTCCCACCCCGGCCCCAAACTAACTAGACCTAGCCTTATCTTTCTATTGCTTCCTCTTTTGTCCTGCTATTTTATGATAATTTTATTTTGTTCCCTTAGTTTTTTAACGTTTTGTTCCCTTCGCCTTAAAAATTGAAGACATAGTGTGGTGATGATAGAGAGCTTCTGAATGGAAATAGAAGGATGGGAGTATGAAAAACAAAGGGAACAAAATTGAACCTAGTCTGGAGATCAAAGAGGAAGAGACATTGGGGGCAATCACATGAATTTTAATGTTCCATAATAAAATGTGCATTTTTTAAGATCCTTGGAAATGTTCTCATTTGAACAAAGATTTTGGAATAGCATGGGGCAAATGTTTGGTAGCATTTAGAAATTACAAGTCTGGTTTAGTCACTAATAACATTATGCAACTGTCTTTTCCCACTTCACTGCCAATTAACTTAAATGTTTCCCAGTTCAGGGGCTCCTGGGTGGCTCAGTCATTTAGGTGTCCAACTTCGGCTCAGGTCATGAGCATCCAACTTTGGCTCAGGTCATGATCCCGCAGTTAATGGGTTCAAGCCCCACATCAGGCTCTGTGCTGACACCTCAGAGCCTGGAGCTTGCTTTGGATTCTGTGTGTCTCTCTCTCTGCCTCTCCCTTCCCCCCTCAAAGATAAATAAACATTAAAAAATTAATAAAAATGACTCCCAGCTCAAATTAAATGATTTTTACTCTCTTTTGCTATCATAAGGCTTTGTACTATCCAAGCTGCAAGATACTTAGCCAATTCAAATGGCTAGACTTAATCACTCCTATGAGGAGAAAATAGCACTGGAAAATACAGCAAGGAATAGGTTTGTCCTGAAAGACTTTTAAAAAAAATAGCCAAATTATGGAAAGAGCCTAAATGTCCATCAACTGATGAATGGGTAAAGAAATTGTGGTTTATATATACAATAGAATACTACTTGGCAATGAGAAAGAATGAAATATGGTCTTTTGTAGCAATGTGGATGGAACTGGAGAGTGTTATGCTAAGTGAAATAAGTCATACAGAGAAAGACAGATACCGTATGTTTTCACTCTTTTGTGGATCCTGAGAAACTTAACAGAAGACCATGGGGGAGGGGAAGGGGGAAAAAAAACATTAGGGAGGGAGCCAAACCAAAAGAGACTCTTGAAAACTGAGAATAAACTGAGGGTTGATGGGGGGGTGGGAGGGAGGGGAAAGTGGGTGATGGGCATTGAGGAGGGCACCTGTTGGGATGAACACTGGGTACGATAAATGTCATATTAAGAAAACTTTTTAATGTTTATTTATGTTTGAGAGGGACAGACAGACAGACAGACACAGCGTGAGCTGGGGAGGGGCAGAGAGAGAGGGAGACACAGAATCTAAAGTAGGCTCCAGGCTCTGAGCTGTCAGCACAGAGCCCAACGCAGAACTTGTGAACTGTGAGATCATGACCTGAGCTGAAGTCAGATGCCTAACCGACTGAGCTACCCAGGCGCTCCTGTCCTGAAAGACTTTTAACTCCACTGTCAGGTGCAGAGGTGATCTGACCACCCATAGAAGCTGGACTGAGTTGGCCTCAGATGGCATTGTTCCTGAAACCTCGTAAACTGGCTGCCTACTATGATTTCTCTCCACTGGATAAAAGCATTTCAGTGGCTTAGGACTTCTGTGAATTTACTGACCAGGCAGTAATTTATCACTGGGTAATGTTTATCTTTAGCTATAAGATCTTCTTGAAACCTTAGTACACAGCTTTTAGTACATACACACACACACACAAACACACACACTTCCTGGGAGCAGGCTCACTCTCACACTTGATCAGGAGTGACTTCTTTTCCTCCCTATGCCTCCTGATATGTAGACTTGATAAATACCCTCCCTCTTCCAATCCAGAGTCTATACTACCTTCTTGTGTCATGGTATATAACGCTTCTTGCTCAGGAAAACTACCATACTTCCAGTGTATGAAATAGCCTAGATACATAGCTGTCACTCCTAAATGCTCAATATTAATCCATCTGCGAGTTCTTGAGGACTATCTCAATTCCTAGGACAACAGTAGGTACTCAGTAAATATTGGCTGAACCGAGCAGAACTGGATTACAAAGAAGATGGCAGTCCGTGGAAATGCTTCAAAACTTGTTAGCTAATGAGAAAGAGACATCGTTTTCTAGCATTCTTCCCCCAACAGTTGGTAGCCTTTGTGGAGTAGTAGGCACAAATGCTAAGAACTATAATCAAAGTGGTAAGTACCCTAATATGGATTTAAATCTATAAACAAACAATGTTGACTGAGCACAGTAGGGAATGATTCATATTGGGAAGTAGACTAGACAAGAAGGTTTTGTAAAGAAGAGGACACTGGCAGTGGGTCTTGAAGTTGAAGCTGCCTTTTGTTACGTGAAAAGAGCTGGTGGTGGAAGTGTGGTGCATGAAAAAGCATGTGTGGAGAACAGAAGCAGTCTGAACAGGCATGATCACATTAATACATATACCATCAGGAAATAGCAAATGCAAAGTGCTGCTGTCACACACTGAACACACTTTACAGTAAATCAGAGCAGGAGCTTGGTAATTGTTGTTGTTGTTGTTTTTAAGTTTTATTTATTTATTTTGAGTGAGACAGAGACAGTGCAAGTGGGGGGAGGGACAGAGAGTGAGGGAGAAAGAGAATCCCAAGCAGACTCCGCATTGCCAGCACAGAGCCCGATGCGGGGATTGAACTCACAAAAGTGAGATCATGACCTGAGCCCAAGCCGAGAGCTGAATGCTTAACTGACTGACCCACCCAGGCGGCCCATGGAGCTTAGCAATTGTTGAATGAATCTGTGTTAAATGCCACTTTTGCCTCTTCCGCACCTCCTCCCCTTTCCTGGCTGTAAGCTCTCAATAGTAAATGAGGGACCAGTGACGTTTTCTATATAACCAGCTTTTAAAAACCTGGCTTGAGTTGAATCCTGGTAAAACCAGCAAAGGTACAGCAGATCACAAAGTCTTCTCTTAAAGAACACCGGTTTTGAAGCATGTGATTGAATTGGAAGATAACAAATGGTCGAAAACCCGAGCACGGGAATAACTGGAGTTTCTCCAAAAAGAAAGGGATTCAGTCACATAACAAGCAAGAAAGAGATTCTAAAATAAGATTTGGAGGGGAAATTTTTATTTAATATGTATAAATTGACTCAAAGAAAAATGTAATTATATTTTTTTCAGGCTAGATGTTTAAGCTGCACTATTTAAATGCAGTTAATAATATGAGAACATTCATTTTATTTTTTAGCTTCTTAGCCGATGGACTTTAAGAGATACAGCATATTGATGCTTCGAGTCAAGAGACTCTAAATGTCTTGTTCAAATGTTTTATTATATGTTGTTCCTGTGTGGATTTTATTGAGATAATTAAGTATTCAGTAAGAAGAGAGTATAGTTATTTTAGACCCTTTAACATTAAAAATTATACATTAGAATGAGCAGATTATACAGCTGATATTATCTACTTAGCTTTCCTAATTTTGATGCCTTTGAAGGCCCAGAATACACGCAGAAGTAGAGTTCATCTCTTTTTAGTCAGTTTACATTATTCCACTCAGTGTCCTTGGAAAATAAAGTGCCCTTTTTATGTGGATTTAAATGTGCACTCGGAATAGAAAATTGCATGTGTATTCTGTGGAAACAAATAGCATTTTGCAGTTAAATACATTTCTTTGTTACTATGCTCCCCACATAGGTACAAACACTCATTTTGTTTTAAAAATGTCCCTCCATAAATGGCATTTTTTTTTACCTGTAGTGTAGTCACAGGCAAGAAACAGAGTGAAAAGCTTTCTACACAAAATGTTCTTTATTCAAAGGCAATAAGGTATATATGTAGTTATTTTTGCCAAACTGTTTTACGAGACTTCTGTTTTTATCCTGGCTCCATGAACCTCACGGAAATACATTGCTTGGTGCAGAGAAAATTCCGATTTCATGCTTGGAAGAATTTTATCAAATATTTATGAACACAAAATAGTTGTTCCTGCTATACATGCGCATATCATTAATACACATACACAGGCGCACACACACACACACACACACACACTTCCAATCCTTGCGTGCCCTGATCTAGATAAGCAGCCAAAAGCTATTTCACATGAATTATCCAAGAAGACATTTTCCGTACAATAGACATGACCTTGGCACTGGGCTCCTTTCAAACCAAAGATGGACATTTAGTTTATAGGTACAGGCATCACAGAAAATATAAAATAAGGAAAAATGGGTGCAGGGTGCCTGTCAAATATTTTCTCATTAGCCAACTGAATGTAGTCATCTGGCTAATAACTAGGTTAATGAGGGGGCAAAGCTTTCCAGGTTCACGCATGACTGAAATTCATACAAGTTCCATCATTGGTTCGATATGTGGCTCAAAGCACGAGGAAACTGTGATGTTTGGGTGAGAACAAGACCTCAAAAATATTCGAATATATGTGCGCATGGCTTATGCTATTATGCCTTGCTCATACCTGCCACCTCGGTGGTCCTTAAAATGCAGTCTGGAGACCCTCAGCCTCAGCATCAAGTAGGAATTTGAAAATGCAAGTCCTCATATGCCATTGCAAATCTACTGGATGTGAAGCTCTGGGTATGGAGATATCAGCGCTGTATCAAACACTTCATCTTGATGAGATCATCATTGCATTATAAGCTAACTAATTTGGATGTAAATTAAAAAAAATAAAATAAACACTTCAGGTAATGTTAGAGTACCCTAAATCTCGAGATATTGCTTCAGTCCTTCTCTAGAGGCCACTGAAGATAGGTTTTGTACAAGTCAATCCTTCAGAGGACTTCTTGTGATTACCTCCTTAATAATTACTTGAAACTCAAATCCCTGCTTAGTGTGTGCTTTGGGGGTAATCCAAATTAAGAATGCATTTACATTGCATCAACACACACACACACACACACTGTACTCCTAATAAAAAACTGTCACGACAGAGTTATTGTTTGATTAAAATATATTTTCACATGTTTGCTTTTCTTACTCAAATGTGAGTCCTTTAAAGGCAAAGGATATCAGGCATAATTTATCTTTATATCTCCTGGGCCTAGGAAAGTGCCTGGAAAATAATAGCTGTTCACAGAATGTGAAATTAATATATCAATGGATAAAATGGATAGCTTTTAAAATATGTAATTAATATTGATGATTATAAGCATCTCAAAGGTTACAGCCTAATCAACAAACGCTTAGAGTTGCCAGCGAACAGCTGTAGGAACCCCAAGTCAGTCACAACCTAAGAAGAAATATATGATCATAATGCCACTGAAGAATATGTAAACGATTTCTGAGAATTGACAGTGAACTGTGTGTGTATAGGGACTCCTGTCTTCTGAGTTCAAGTTATGTATTGCTGTGTTTGACAGAAATGCTGTTTTGTATTCACACTGGAACATTTGTTGCTGAAAATGTAAGTGTTTGAAGTATTTATAAAGTTATTTTTCACATAGGAACTGAGATTTCAAGGTTAGAACCATTTATCCCCATGGAGAGAAGATATAAATGAAAATATTACCAAAACTCACAGGGTAGATGAAGGTCATGATGGCATTGTGGTGTCAAATAAAGAAAAAAAAGATAACTCGAAATTATTTTGTGTAAACGGGAATGTCCCCATTGTAAAAAGCTAGTTATTTCTGCAGTACAGCCTGTGTGGCACAAATCTCCATTCACTAGACACTAGTTTTTATTTTTATAACGCTTTAAATGGGTACAGTAATTTATAGCTGGTGCCCAGAATAACTCTCTTAGAAAGATATGTCTTAAGAAGAAAAGTATTATTATCTATATTTCTTTTCTTGCATTAATTTTCTTTTGGTTATTGCAAACATTAAAGGGGAATATATGGGCAGTATAATTATCGTAGTTAATGCTTTCCAGAAATACTGTATATTGAATTTGAAATAGGCTAGGGAACTTATTAGGCGATTGTTAAAACTTGCAGAGCTTCACCACATCTATTTTTTCTAAAGTATATAAAATCAATTGAAACTGAATTCTTTCTAGTGAAACTTGAGATAGTGTAAATTTCATTTATGCCAAAGATAATATCCTAGGCTCTGATCTGGAATTGTTTTGTGGAGAGTGAACAGACAGAGGCTAGTGAGATTCCTTGTTTGGGGTGGATTATTTATTTATTTATTTATTCATTCATTTGTTTTGAGGGAGAGAGAGACTGTGAGAGGATCAGAGAGAGAGAGAGAGAGAGAGAGAGAATCTCAAGCAGGCTCTGCTGCCATCACATAGCTCAACACGGGGCTCAATCTCACCAACCATGAGATCATGCATGACCTGAGCTAAAATCAAGAGTTGAATGCTTAACAGACTGAACCACCCAGGCACAGCTGGGTTGGATTAAATTTAACTCCTCATTTTTTTTCTTCTGTGTCTTCAGTCCTTTGCATCACCCCTCATGCTTTTTTATTCATTTTTCTTGCATACCTGTTAGAATGCATCTCTCTCTGCTGTTTTGAGTATCCTTCTTGATTGTTCCACCTGCAGACAGGTTTTCATTTTATCATAGATCCTGGAAGTGACCTTGCCCTTGTGATGTACTCTTTTATTTTTTTTTAATTTAGTTTAATTTAATTTTAAATTCCAGTATAGTTAACATACAGTGTTGTATTAGTTTCCGGTGTACAATATAGTGATTCAACACTTCCATACATCACCCAACGCTTAAAAATATGGAAAACTTCATGAATTTTTGAGTCATCCTTGTGCCGGGGCCTTTCTGATCTTCTGTGTATCATTCCAAGTTTAGTATATGTGCTGCCAAATGAGCACTTACTCTTTTGTTTAAAAAGCCAAGCCTGGGTGGCTCAGTCTGTTGAGCGACCAACTCTTGATTTTGGCTCAGGTCATGATCCCAGGAAGGTGGGATGGTGTCCTGCGTTGGGTTCCATATGCTGGACGTGAAGCCTGCTTATGATTTTCTCTCTCTCTCTCTCTCTCTCTCTCTCTCTCTCTCTCTCTCTCTCCCTCCCTCCCTCCCTCTCCCTTCCCCTATCCCTATCCCTATATTCCTTCTCCACACTCTTGTGCTCTCTCTCTCAAATAAAATATAAATAAATAAAAAATAAAATAAAATAATAAAAAGCTATGGGCAAGTGGCAATGAGAACATAGTTTTAGTCTTTTCCCCTTAAAAACAACAACAAAATGGTAATTACATGAGGTAAAGAATGTGTTAAGTAAACTTACTGTGGCAAAAATTTCTCCATACATACACATATCAAATTATCACATCAACACCTTAAACTTACTAGTGTTTTACATCAATTATATCTCAAAGCTGAAAAAAAGACAAACAAACAAACAGCTATGGGATTTCAATCTCCCATTTCGTTGGTGATTCTTCTAACCAAGATTATGGTATCTTGTTTACATGTATTTTCTCTAATAACCATAGCATGTCACTCATTTTTCATAAATATTAAATAAAAATAAAATCCTCATAACTGAGAGGTAGGAAAGCTGGCTCACACAGGAATCTACATAAGCTCTTCCTTTCAATAACAGAGTTCTACAGCAAAGAGTTTTGCAAAGAGGGAAAAGATGGCAATTTTTTCGCTTCATACTTGATGGCCCAGTTTCTTTCTCATTGGGAAACATCTGGAATTCTTTTGTTTGTCAATCGGAAAATTGAATTTTTCCAATTTAACATTTGCTGTAAGAGATCATATTTTGATCGCAAAACTGAACTGTAAATTGTGAGGTGATACACACTCTGGATTATTTTTCTTCCCTGACACAGAACCATGGAGGAAACTTACAGCAAAGAATTGCAGTTAAACAAAATGAAACTTGTCCTCCCCTGGAAAAGAAATGATGTGGAGAAAACACCTCCTCTTTAAAGGAGCTACTGCAAATTAAAAAGAAAGGTCTCAGTGTGAAGTTGCTGGTGTTCTGTTGCAAAAAGAAAAAAAAAAGACAAGAAAACTCTATCAGGTCTTTTGGATGAGTGAAAAAAAAATAGGACAATGAAATGTATGTAAAACTTACAAAGCACTTTTTGAAGCTGGAGACCAGAGATTTTACAGGTGAATAATGACATAGTAGAAAATAAATCTCAGTGGACTGGCGAGTGAGCTTAATGAAGTAACAGAGGATGAATCAATGTTTATCAACTTAATCATCAGTTAATGAACCTTCTGATTAAGAGTCACAGACCAGATGAAGTAATGGCAGGCAGATACGTCAAATTCAGAGCAGTGGGAATATCAAGATCAGAATAAAAGTGTCTCTGTTATCTACTATAGAGAAACAAGGAGGTGAAGCATTGTGAAAAAGCTTTGGACCGCTATACAATGATTTTTATAAGCATCAGTTGACTGTGATATAATGTAATTATTGTTTTCTTTTGTTTCAGTCCTTCTTCTGGTAAAGACATAAGACATTGGTAGAGTGCCAAGTGTTAATTTAAGATCTTTGCTAAGGACCAGGGTTTTTTGCTTGTTTGGTGTTTTTTGTTTGTTTGGTTGGTTGGTGCTGTTGTTGTTTGGTGACTGTGCCCAGTCTCTGGAGGAAGTATTCAGGTTAGATCTCAAATAAAATCAATGAGATGGGGCACCTAGGTGGCTCAGCCAGTAAAACATCTGACTTCAGCTCAGGTCATGATCTAATGGTTCGTGAGTTCGAGCCCCGTGTTGGGCTCTGTGTTCAGCTCAGAGCTGGGAGCCTGCTTCAGATTCTGTGTCTCTCCCTCTCTCTCTGCCTCTCTCCCGCTCACACTCTGTCTCACTCTCAAAAATAAATAAATGTTAAAATTTTTTTTAATAAAATCAATGAGAACTTCTGAATAATTTGTTAGGAAGTGACCAAATATTATTATGCACGGTAAACTTACATAAACCTGTTCCCAGAACTAGAAGGAGCAGCCTTTGTATGGTAAAATGTTGGATGACTTGAATAAGTCAAAGCAGTCTGAATAATCTAGAACTAAAAGTACACCTTTGCTTAATCTAAATTACTCACTATTTAATCATCCTTCACTGAAATTTCACTCATGTGAACAAGACAGTGTCTGTAGCATATAGGAAACCAACAGGATGGCAAGTGGTTGGAAGGATCTGGGTGACATAAAATTTGAACAAGAAGCTTTAAGAGAATTTTAAAGACATTCCCACTATATAATACTTCCTTGGTCATGCTCACTCATGAATGAATCCCATGTTTAGAAAAATCTTGACTGCCCAACTGCATTGTTCAGGGAATACTTAATTTGTTTCTCCTTTTTATTAATAGAAGACGAATAACAAATATCTGAGCTAGCCAGTTTCCCCACAGGGAATAGGTACAATTCTACCCCCAAAGCAAAAGAACCCAATGTTTTAATTAGTCTGCACAGCCATCGCTTGAATAGAGGTGCAGTTTTCGTTAGTGTTTTGGACGTTTTCAAAAAATTTTAAAACCTTATATCCAATTACTCTTGCTCTAGGAAATTTAGGGTCTCAGATACCCCCAGCAGTATAGAGATCTTTGGACCCCAGAGAACAATTAATAAGTAACAATAGTTGCAACAACAGTGAAGCCCAGCCAAAATCCTTAATTAGGTTTTTATTGAACTCCAGAATACAATTTATTTTTCTAATAAACAGAGTACATTTTAATATGTTTGGCATTTTATTGTTCTACTTACCTTTCAGTTGTGCAATTTTATTTTATTAAGCTATGATATTTTTAGCCTCCAAAACAGTTACCTCCCTACCTAGGGTATATCCCCAGAAGCAATTACTTCTTTAATTAGCTTTGACTCATTAATCTCTGCCTCTAACACTTTGCTATCAAGCAGAGGGAGACTTCCCACCCACCTGTACAATATAATACAAACATCACAATGTTTCTCCCGATTTCTTAACCTTACTTAAATTTTTAAAAAATTAATAGAATTAATTTTTTAGGAAATTTAGTTTCCTAGTAAATAGAGCACAAAGTATAGAGTTCTCCCACATAACCACTACTCACACACACACACACACACACACACACACACACACACACACACACACACAGATAGCCTCCCCCATTATCAACATCCCCCACCAGAGTGCACATTTATTACAACTGATGAACCTACATTGTGGCATCAGTATCACTCAGAGTCCATAGTTTACATTAGAGTTCACTCTCGGTGTTATACATTCTACGGATTTGGACAAATGTATAATGACATGAATCCACCATTATAGCATCATACAGAGTAGTTTCATGATCCTAAAAATCCTCTATGCCTTACCTATTCATTCTTTTCTCCCCCATAACTCCTGGCAACTACTTATCTTTTTTTTATTGTCTCTATAGTTTTGTCTTTTCCAGAAAGTCATATAGTTGGAATCATATAATATGGAGCCTTTCAGATTGGTTTCCTTCACCTAGTAGTATGCATTTAAGTTTCCTCCCTAAAATTACATATCTTGATAGTTGTTTTTGTTGTTGTTTTTTAATGCTGAATAGTATCCCATTGTCTGGATTTACCATGTTTTTTTAATTGCTTTAAATATTTTTATTTATTTTTGAGACAGAGAGAGATAGAGCATGAGCAGGGGAGGGGCAGAGAGAGAGGGAGACACAGAATCCAAAGCAGGCTCCAGGCTCTGAGCTGTCAGCACAGAGCCTGACGTGGGGCTCGAACTCACGGACTGTGAGATCATGACCTGAGCTGAAGTCAGACACTTAACCAACTGAGCCACCCAGTCATCCCTGGATTTATCATGGTTTTTTATTCATTCACCTAGTGAAGAACCTTTTGGTTTGGCAATTATGAATCAAACTGCTATAAATACCTGTGTACAGGCCATTCAGATGACCATGATATATGTCATATATATATATATATATATATATATATATATATATATATATATAGTCTTCATCCACCATTCCCAGCTCACATCTCCCAAAACCCTTGAAATGTCCTCAGCCTATATGAGCAATGGGAGCATCTTATGCTGTAATATTTAGTCTCTCTGTCCTCAGATCCTGAAAATGCTTCAAAGCCATTGAAATAGGTATCTTATGCGTATCAAGCACCTTTCAACCACAAATGAGTTTATGTTAATGAGATGACTTTTGGAAATGCCTTAAAGATGGGGCTTGTTGCCAGGGGAACCAGCCATTAAGAAAGGGTTAGAACTGTCAGTCCACCCCGATTTCTGAGAGGGGTTAAAGGCTGGAGGTTAAATCAATCACCAATGGCCAATGATTTAATCAACCATGCCTATGTAATGAAGCCTCCATAAAAACCCAAAAGGAGGGTGTTCAGAAAGCTTCAGGGTTGAGGAACCAGAAGGTTACACATGCCAGCATGCCAAGCCCCAAACTCTGCAAGGCAGAAACTACTTTGTTCAGGACTTTTCCCTATGTATTTCTTAGTCTGGCTATAGATTTTTATCCTTTAATATAATTTGTAATAAGTTTGTAATCTAGTGGATATTCTGAGTTCTGTGGGCTGTTTTAGCAAATTAATTGAACCCAGGTGGGCGGTTGTGGAAACCCCCCTATCTGTAGCCCATTTGTTTGTTTGTTTGTTTGTTTTTAAATATATGAAATTTATTGTCAAATTGGTTTCCATACAACACCCAGTGCTCATCCCAACAGGTGCCCTCCTCAATACCCATCATCCACCCTCCCCTCCCTCCCACCCCCCATCAGCCCTCAGTTTGTTCTCAGTTTTTAAGAGTCTCTTATGCTTTGGCTCTCTCCCACTCTAACCTCTTTTTTTTTTCCCTTCCCGTCCCCCATGGGTTCCTGTTAAGTTTTTCAGGATCCACATAAGAGTGAACACATATGGTATCTGTCTTTCTCAGTATGGCTTATTTCACTTAGCATCACACTCTCCAGTTCCATCCACATTGCTACAAAGGGCCATATTTCATTCTTTCTCATTGCCACGTAGTACTCCATTGTGTATATAAACCACAATTTCTTTATCCATTCATCAGTTGATGGACATTTAGGCTCTTTCCATAATTTGGCTATTGTTGAGAGGGCTGCTATAAACACTGGGGTACAAGTGCCCCTATGCGTCAGTACTCCTGTATCCCTTGGGTAAATTCCTAGCAGTGCTACTGCTGGGTCATAGGGTAGGTCTATTTTTAATTTTTTGAGGAACCTCCACACTGTTTTCCAGAGTGGCTGCACCAGTTTGCATTCCCACCAACAGTGCAAGAGGGTTCCCATTTCTCCACATCCTCTCCAGCATCTATAGTCTCCTGATTTGTTCATTTTTGTAGCCCATTTGTTTGAAACACAGGTTAACAACCTGGTCTTGAAATTGGTAAGTGAAGTAGAGAGCAGTCTTGTAGGACTGAGCCCTTAACCAGTGGAATCTAATACTAACTCCTGGTAGATAGTGTTAGAATTGAATTGAATTATAGGACATCCCCCTGATAAGGAAGAATTGCTTGTTGCAAACTAGCTCCATCCATCACACACAAAATTCGAAACTGGGGTTCAGAACACTTAGCTGCATCATGAGATAGTTCTTTTTTTAATTTTTTGAGTAATCTCCATACTCCATAATGGTTGTAAACATTTACATTCCTACCAATGGTGCTGAAGGGTTCCCTTTCACCACATCCTTGCCTTTTTGATACTAGCCATTCTAACAGATGCGGGTGATACTGTGGTTTTTGAGTTGCATTTCTCTGATGATCAATGATGCTGAGCATCTTTTCAAATCTGTGGGAAATTTATATAGGTACTTTGGAGGAAAGACTATTCAGTCCCCCTGGCATTCTTAAATCAAATTGTTTTTATTTGCTTTTGAGTTGTATGAGTTCCTTATATATTTTTTTATATTAAACCCTTACAAGATACATGGTTTTCAAATATTTTTCTCCCATTCATTGTTTGTTTTTTTTCCATTTTGTTGGTTGTTTCTTTTGCTTTTTAGTTTTATGTAGTCTCATTTATTTATTTTAGCTTTAGTTGCCTTTGTTTTTTTTGTGTGTCATATCCAAAAAAAATCATTGCCAATACTAATGTCAAGACACTTTTACCCTTTTTTATTCTACAAGTTTTATAGTCTTAATGTAAGTACGTAATCCATTTCAAATTAATTTTGAGTGGTGTAATGTAAGAGTTCAATTTCATTTTTTTGCATGTGATTATCCAATTTTTCCTATGCCATTTATGGAAGAGATCATCCTTGCCATTGAGTATCCTTGCCTCTCCTGTCATATATTTGTTAGCTTTATATAAGAGCGTTTATTTTTGAGCTCTTCATTCTGTTCCATTAGTCTATGTGTCTGCTTTTATGCCAGTACCATAGTGCTTCAAAGCATACAGTTTTGTAATATTGTTTGAAATGAGTAAGTGTGATGCCTCCAGCTTTTTCCCACTTTCAGGATTGCTTTGGCTATACATATAAATATTTAGATTTTTTTCTGTTTCTGTGACAAATGTCATTGGAATTTTTGATAAGAATTGGATTGAATCTGGGGCACCTGGGTGGCTCAGTCTAATAAGTGCCTGACTTCAGCTCAGGTCATGATCTCACGGTTCATGGTTTCAAGCCCCGCATCGGGCTCTCTGCTGATGGCTCAGAGACTGCAGCCTGCTGTGGTTTCTGTGTCTCCCTCTCTCTCTGCCCCTCCTCCACTCATGCTCTGTCTCTCACTCTCTCTCAAAAATAAATAAACATTAAAAAAAAAGAATTGCATTGAATCTATAGATAGCTTTGGGATATAGAGATATTTTAACAATATTAAATATTCCAATCCATGAAGGCAGGAGATCTTTCCATTTATTTTTGTATTCTTCAATTTTTTCATCAATGTCTTACAGTTTCAATGTATAGGTCTTTCATCTCCTTGGTTAAATTTTATTCCTAAGCATTTTTAAAAATGTCATAGTAATAGAATTGTTTTCTTTTTTCTTTTTCAGATATTTTACTGTTAGTGTGTAGGAATGCAACTGATTTTTGTATGTTCATTTTGAATCCTACAGCTTTACTGAATATTAATTATAACAGATTTTGGTGGTGTCTTTAGGATTTCTATGCATAAGATTATATTATCTGCACACAAAGAGAAGTTTACTTCTTCCCTTACAGTTGGTTGCCTTTTATTTCTTCTTCTTGCCTAATTAATTATTGTGGCTAGGACTTCCAGTACTAAGTGGAATAGGAGAGGTGAGAGTGAGGACCCTTGCCATTTTCATGATCTTTGAGAAAATAATGTTCAAATTTTCACTGTTAAGCATGATGTTAGTTATGAAATTGCCATATATGACCTTTATTATGCTGAAATAAATTCCTTCTCACCCCAATTTATTGAGAGTATTTTCATGCGAGTAGGTTGAATTTTGTCAAATGCACTGTCTGCATTGAGACAATCATATGATTTTTGTCTTTCATTCTATTAATGTGGTGTATTACATTTATTGGTTTGCATGTGTTAAGTGATCTTTGCATCCCAGAAATAAATCCTATTTGACCATAGTATGTGGTCTTTTCATACTGTTGAATTTTTTTTTAATGTTTATTTATTTTTGAGAGACAGAGACAGAGTGTGAGTGGGGGAGGGGCAAAGAGAGAAAGACACAGAATCTGAAGAGGCTCCAGGCTCTGAGCCATCAGCACAGAGCCCGACACGGGGCTCGAACTCACAAGCCACGAGATCAAGACCTGAGCTGAAGTCAGACGCTCAACCGACTGAGCCACCCAGGCACCCCTATACTGTTGAATTTAATTGGTTAATATTTTGTTGAAAATTTTTGTAACTATATTCATTAAGTATATTGGCCTATAGTTCTCTTTTCTTGTGGTGTCCTGATCTGATTTTGATATCAAGATAATGCTGCCTTCATTAATGAGTTTGGGAGTGTTCACTCTTCTTTAATTTTTTGGATAAGTTTGAGAATTGGTGTTAATTCATTAAATGTTCAGTAGGATTCACCAGTGAAGCCATCTGGTCCTGGTTCTTCATTAGGTTTTTGTTTGTTTGTTTGTTTTGTTTTTATGATTCAATTTCCTTAGGCATTATTGGTCTGTTCAGGTTTGCTACTTTTCATGATTTGGTCTTGGTTGGGTTATGATTCTAGAAATTTATACATTTCTTCTGATTTATCCAATTTCCTGGCATATAATTGTTCTTAGTCTCTATGATTGTTGCATTTCTGTGGTATTGGTTGTAATTCTTCTTCTTCCATTTTTAATTTTATTTATTTGAGTTTTCTTTTTTCTTAGTTATTATAGCTAAAGGTTTGTTATTTTATCTTTTCAATAATACCAACTTTTAGTTTCACTGGTTTTTAAAATTGTTTTTCTGGTCTTTATTTTTGTTGTGAGCTTTGTTATTTCTTCTAAATTGGGTGTAGTTCGTTCCGTCTTTTCTGTTTTTTTCAGTCTTCTTAATTTGCTAAGACTTGTTTTGTGACCTATCATATAATTTATTCTGGAGAATGTCTTGTGTGTATTCAAGAAGAATGTGTATTCTGCTCTTGCTGAATGGAATGTTCTGTTCACATCTATTAGGTAAATTTAGTCTAAAGTGTAGTTTAAGTCAAACATTTTCCTATTGATTTTCTGTATAGATAAGTTAACCATTGTTGAAAATGAGGTATTTAAGTGGAAAAAATTACAGCCCAACAAGATCCCTCTTGGCCCTAAGTGTGCCACCTTGAAGGAGGATTGATGTAAGTAAAATCAAACTTTTTCTCTTCCCCTTTCCAGTGCATCCAAACTCAAACATTGCTGTTCAACATTGTGCTGGAACTTTTTCATTGGAAAACACTCTCTTGTCCATAGGTGACTGTCTGAGACAGGGTTTCCAGGGGCCCCTGGACTGTAGCTGAGTGGGGCTAAAGCTAGTTCATAGGCCCTCCAGGGTCCATAGCCAGGATCAAGGTCTATATGCCTATTGCTAAACACATGAGTGGGTAAGAGTCCTCCTGTGTCCCTTCAAACATGTTGCTGAATCCCACAGCTCCCACAGAGGTACCATTATCTGTGAATAGATGCCAAATTGTTGTCACTGGAATGGAGACATGAATCAGGATATCTTGTTCAATCATGTCTCTGATATTACCTCTATTTCCTTATTTCTTATTTCCTTTATTCATGAGGGTTGTATTGTTTTCTTGCTACATAACTTGTACATATTTTGTTAGATTTATATCTAAATATTTTATTTTTGAGTGTGCTAATGTAAATGATACTGTGTTTCTAATTTCTAATTTCAATTCTTTTCTTTATATAGGAAAGCAGTTGGCTTTTGTATATTAACCTTGTATCCTGCAACCTTGCTATAAAACATTATTAGTTCTAGGATCTTGTTGTTGTTGTTGACTCTTACAGATTTTTTACACTAATAGTCAGTGTCATCTGTGAACAAGGAGTTTTATTTCTTCCTTCCCAACATGTATACTTTTAATTCTATTTTCTTATTATAACAGTGACTTCCAGTATACTGTTGGAAAAGAGTGGTTATAGGGGACATTCTTATTTTGTTCCTGATCTTAGGCAAAAACTTTTGAGTTTCTCACCATTAAGTGTGATGTTAGCTGTTGGTTTTGTGTAGATATTAACTATTAACTTGAGTAGGTTGCTGTCTATTGTCTGTACTTTTAAAGATAATGTTTCCTTTGTCAAGATGTCCCAAGCATTCTATTTCTGGGATTTCTGGGCATGATAAGTAGAGTGCTCCTGCTAAAAAGAAAGAAAGAAAGAGAGAGACAGAGAGACACAGAGAGAGAGAGAAAGACTTATGATCTCATTATATCTCAGGGGTGCTTGGTTCTTTCTTTTAACCCATTATTAATTACTACTCTGACACTTTATATGTTCCCTTTAAGGGATATGATACCTTTTGCAAAAATGTGTATGTATGTATGTATATATATTTCCTTTTTAAATAGATTTATTTATTTGTTTTAGAGAGGGGGGAGTGGCCGGGGTAAAAGGAAAGAGAGAACTTCCAGCAGGCTCCATGCCCAGCACAGAGCCCGATGTGGGGTTTGATCTTATGACTGTGAGATCATGACCTGAGCCACCAAACTCAAGGATCAGATGCTTAACTGACTGAGCCAGTAAGGTGTCTATATAATCATTTTGTCTTCATTGTCTTTTACAGAGCTTTGCCACAGTTGATATGCAGTATGGTTGTTGAGGACTTCTTCCTGCCTAATAACTGAGTGAAATGATAAAGTCTAGTAACAAAATATACAATAGAGAATTGATTGTATCACTGATGGCTGCATTAGGCTATTTTCCCAAGTACAATGGTTCTATATTTGCAGGAAAAATCTGATCATATATTGGCAGCCCTTAGTAACTTATTACTGCTGAAAGTTGTGCACAGTGAACCAAATTATCTCAATAATAATCCCAATAGCACCTATGTAGCTTGAGCTAGAGATTCAAATAATTCACTTATGCTCTTTGGAGTTGCCTTTTTATTTATACTGGTAGGAAATTTGCAAAAGAGAAAAGTCTGCTTTTGTGCAGTTTTACATGAGTTCACTTCAAGGTTCTCAACAAAGCACTAAGAGAAGCATCATTCTATCAATAGATTGTTGCTATATTTTTAGCCAATAAGAATGCTACTCAGAGACACCTGATGAATAATAAAACATAAATGTTACACACCATTTGAGCTACAAAGGGCTGTAGCAATACTATCTCTCAATTTGTGAGTTGTAGAAACTTAAAAACAGAGAAGTTAGCTAGATGCCCCATAGTTTATTACTGAAGTAAGCAGTATAAACACAAAATGAGCCCAGTTCTTCCCTTCTTTTTGTCCAAGTGACAAACATAGTGTCATAAACCTCTAAAAGACTTTCCTCCAAAATTTTATGGCAGCAGGACCTCATTAGAGAATTATGAAGTAGAATACTTAATCATTTTGGGTAGTATCATGTTTTTACTTATACTGGTAGGAAATTTACATAATCACATACATAATGATTATTTCCAGGGTAAAAGCTACAATTTAGATAAGTATGGTCAGTGAAATCATGTTTACATCAAGTGCCCCCAAATCACCCAAGGTGTGAAGTGGAAAAAGAATTTTATAGTTAATCAACTGAAGTGTATAAGGCTAATTCTATCAGACTAATTACTTTCTAAACAATATCTACAAACTGTTTCTGTATCATCACCATGTCTCAGAAAATTAGGATTATCTCATGGAAGATTTTTGTAGTCTGTTAATTAGAAAACATCTGTGTGTGTGTGTGTGTGTGTGTGTGTGTGTGTGTGTGTGTGTTTCCTTAAATCAATGAGGCAGAACAGAATAGTATAATGATTTAAAAAAAATAGTATGATGTGGAGACAAAACTTACTTTACATCCTGACATATGCTTTCTGCATGACTTTTGGCAAGTTCCTTAATTTATCTGAGTCAATTGCATAGTCTAAATGGGTTTCACATAATTTTTAACTCACAGGATTATTGTGAAAATTAAATAAATTAATACTATTAAACTGCTCAGCACAATGCCTAGTACATCATCAACATGCAGCAATTGTTAACTGGAATCATTACTACAAAAATCACAATGCCAACAACATCAGAATTACCTAGTGATAAACTTAAGAAATACAGAGCTCACCTTACATCACAAACTCAACTAAAGGACATGAAGGAAAATGTTAAAGCATGAAGAGAAGAACCATATTCCTACAAGGAGAGTCACAATAGTATACGACTATCCCCCTAATAGTAGACTATTCCCAAACTCATTTAAAATCTATCAACTTTATTTCTTTTTATAGATATCAAAATTCACTTAAATTTTATCAAAAATGAGCTCTCTTCTATAAAATCACCCATGATAATCATTAGAAATTGTCAACTCATTTGGGCTGCCATAACAGAATAATACCATGGACTGAGTGTATTATAAACAATAGAAAATCATTTCTCATAGTTGTGGAGGCTGGGAAGTCTGAGATCAAGAGCTGGCAGATCTGGTACCTGGTGAGGACAGCTTCCTGGATGGCTGTTTTTTCCCAGCGCCCCCCCATGGTGGAAGGAGCAAGGGAGTTTCTCGAGCCTCTTTTATTAGGATACTAGATAATTATAATAATCTAAGAATCACATGAATGAGGGTTCTACCTTCATCACCTTAATCAGCTCCCTAAAACCCTACCTCCTAATACTATCACCATAGGAGTTAGGATTTCAACATATGAATTTCAAGAGGACACAAACATCCAGACCATAGCAGAAATGTAATAAAAATGTTGTGCCATTGGTGGATTAAATAAGAACTTTGTGTCAGAGTTCACAGCTGAAGGGAAGAGTGACCCCAGGGATTGCAAGAGGTATAGGACTTACTCCCTGGCAGAGGGCCCAACCCTGGTCATTCACATTTATAAATCTCACATCCCCATTGCAAACACTCTGAATTCAATGGATAAAAGTCCCCTAAACTTCTACCGGCTCATGCTTCCTCCTACAGCCCTAGACCCATAAACCTTTCATGAACTCTTCTCCATTTTTCTGCCCCTTTCCAAGATCGAAGAAATTCTTTCGTTAGTCTGAATAGTGGTGGGAGAGGTTTAGTACAGGTTTGTGGAAAGACTTTTGCCCCTCTCATGTTTTCCCCATGCGGCTGTGGAGTCCCTGGTCTCTAAATATTTAAACATTTCAAAGTTAAAATTTAAAGCTTACTGGGTTTTTTATGATTCATGTTATTACATTCCTTTTTCAAGATAAGGAGTACAGAACAGATCATCTTCTGAAAAGGGAGTAGAAATAAAGGAGGGAGGAGGAATCAGAAAATAATGACTGATAATATACATAATATTCAACCGCAAAAATATGTTATTAACAGCTATCTTTGCATTGACTAAAGGAAAGTACGTAGTAACCGTTGTAAAGTATTCAAAGGTCCACAGCTGCAGAAGTTTCCTTGCTGAACCTGGACACCAGGCAGCTGTGTGTGCCTCAGATAGCCAGGAATCATTCTTTTCTTGTTCCTCCTCGTTTCCTTTTTTCCCTCTCCACTTCCCTGCTTTCTCTGGTATCCTCTCCCTTGGGGGCACTATGCAACACAGTGATTTAAAACAAAACAAAACAAAAAGGTAGAAATTCCAAAAACAACAACAACAACAACAACAACAACAACAAACTATAGTAGAATTCTTTGGGAAAAATAAAACAGGGGTGCCTGGGTGGTTCAGTTGGTTAAACATCCGACTTTGGCTCAGGTCATGATCTCACAGTTCATAGGTTCAAGCCCTGCATAGGGCTCTGTGCTGACAGCTCAGAGCCTGGAGCCCGTTTCAGATTCTGTGTCTCACTCACGCTCTGTCCCCCTCTTTCTCAAGAATAAATAAACATTTAAAAATTTATATAAAAAAAAAGTTGGGAACTTTTAAGCCAGCCATTCACCTGTTAAGTGACATGATTGGCCTTCCTATGTAGACCTTTCTGTCCTCAAATCCCACACTTAGGAGGCAATGATGTGCTTCCGTTCACTAAAACTCACCATTTCATAGGTTTGCTTAACCTTTCCTGCCTCCAGAAACACTTTGACATTGTCTCCGGGTCTACAGCTCTCAAGTCTAATAGCCAGGATAAAGTCTCCTGACAGCTTCTGGAACAGCTGCATTCCACAGTGCAGGCAACTTGTCATACATAGTGGTTTCCACATCTCTGTTCTGGTTTCTTCCTTCAAGGCAGTTGGATCACATATCCTATTCCAGAGTGTGTGTGGGTACGCACGCGTGTGGGCGAATGCACACGTGGATTCAGAAATCAGTTGGCAAACAGAGAAAAGATATTGATTGGTGGATAATCGAGATCAATAACTGAAAGCAGATTATCTGACATCAAACAAATCTCATCTGCAATGTCTCTCTTTTACATCCCTGCTGTAGCTACTTGTGTCTTCTTAATACTGTTTTGGCATTCTGCTGATTTCCTTATGTCATTTTGCTCTAAATTAAGATGTATGGGGAAAAATGGGAAGCTATTATATTACAAGTTCAATTGCTGATATTTTCTTCCTTTGACAAATCTCGATTTGCCTTCCAACTCTGTCACATATGTTCTAGTTTATTTTATCTGCCCATTTTCTCAGTTTAAAATGAGCTATAGTCTTTTTTCCATCAGAGTATTGATTTTGCTTTTAAAAAGAACTTTCTGTTCCATTATCCCTCCTGATCAATTCAGACCATTTTGCATGAGAATTTTGTCCTTTTCCTTACCACACAAAATGCCTTTGTTTTTATTTCACTTTCCTCTATATGTCATTTGTGGAGCATTTAATTATATCCCCAGAGTTTATTTTGAAAGGTGTTGGTTTGCTTTAAAAAAAAAAAAAGTCAGGCCAGTTGACAATTTCAATTTCTTTTTTTGATGTGAGGTTGCGCTCATGTATTGGACACATATTTGTTGTACCAGACATCACAGGCAATTCTGAGGTTAAAATAATAATTATTAATTGAAGTGAAATAAAAATAATGAATATTAGTACAAGTAACATATATTGTCATCAACGCCAAGCAGTACACAAAAGGGCTTTATGATTTTTAAAGTAATAAAATAGACATTTATTGTTTATGCCCTAGGGAATTTCCATGTGGTTTGTATGAGTATCACATATCATTCGTAGAAACACCCTATGATGTAGGTACTGCAATTATTTCCATTTTCAGACGAGATGCTAAGGCAAAGAAGAAACTAAATGACATGATCACAGCTGGTAAATGACAGAGCCAGGATTCCAAGCCTCTTAACCACTATGCTTTTCTGTAGGTATTGTTATTATTGCCATGGTATATTTTTTGCTTTACTAGCTAAAAAGTAAATAAGAGATCAAAATCCACTGAACAGAAACACTTAAGTTCCCATTTACCTACAGAGTTTATTGAGGAAGTTCAAATCCTTCTTCCCGCAGAACCTACTTGACTAGTTATGACCATGAAAAAAATTTTTTAAAGCCTCAAGGACGTTAATTTGTTGCTGCTTTGCTTCACTTCATAGCTATTTTAAGACCTCACAGCCACAATTTTTTGGACAAGCTGCTGTACGGAAGGACTCAAAGAGGATGTAAGAGGCTTGGTTTTCACCCATTTCCCCCACTAATTTTGCCTTATGATGGTATCTTTATTACTCTTTAATAATGCTTGGTTTTACAAGTTATTCCTGCCTTATACCTCACACTATGCTTGGTACAAGGACCACTATAATGATTATGACTTTGTAACCTGTCCTAGCTAATATTTAAAAAAAAATTAAATTGCCTTTGAAATAGTTCTCTCTGGAGTCTTTCAGTCTATTAGACAAGTTACTTGATGGTAGGGAATCTTCCTTTGTCTCTCACCAATATCCTTCAGTGTCTTTTTCCGAGTAGGAACTTAGTACACGTTTGTTGAAATTAATTAAAAGAAATTGACCTCCCATAATAGTTAATGGCCCACAAAAATTACTATCATACGTTCCTTAAAGTGTACTTTAGTGCAGAGGTTTGAGGGTCTGGGCAGATGGTTGAGAAATGTAGCCCTATATACATTTATTCAAGGTTCTTATCATGTCTTCCTACCCTTTTTAAAATATATATATAACCAATACTTTCTCATTGAATTTACATATCCTAAAAGTGCACATTTAAAGTGCAGAGTTCATTAAGCTTTTACTAATGCATATACCTGTCAAAATGCATATCACCTCAGTCATGATTTACAATGCTTCCACAATCCTAGAAACTTCATCTTTGCTCCTTTAGTCAGTCTGCGCCCCTGACCAGAAGCATTCATTGACCTGATTTCTATGTCATGGATTAATTTTGCCTGTTGTAAACTCCACATAAATGCAATTATACAACATGTACTCTTTTGAATAAGACTTTCTAACTCTCACCACTGCAATTTTGAAATTCATTAGTGGTGCCTGCCATATGTTTCAATAGTTTGTTCCTCTCATTGCTAAGTAGTATTACATTGTGTTATATCACATTGAACTGTAATGTGTTTATTAATTCCCTGTGTTTATGAACATTCCAGTTGTTTCCAGGTTTTCTCATGATGTATATATCTCTTCTGACTTTCCTAATATAAATCTTTAAGGGGGCATACATTATCATCTTTCCTGGGTAAATGCATGGGAATAGAATTACTGAATCATGATAAAGGTACATGTTTCATTTTAAAGAAAAAATAAAACTTCCAAATAGCTTTTCAAAGGGTTATAATATTTTACACTTTCATTAATGATGGATGAGAGTTCTAGTTATTACCCATTCCATCTAACATTTGATATTGTCAGGTTGTTTTAAGTTTATTTATTTATTTTGAGGGGGGTGGAGGGTCAGAGAGAGAGGGTGAGAGAATCCCAAGCAGGCTCTGTGCTATCAGCATAGAGTCTGAAGCAGGGCTTGAACCCAGGAACCCAACGACCTGAGTTGAAGTCAAGAGTTGGACACTTAACTGACTGAACCACCCAGGTGCCCCTATAGTCAGTTTTTTAAATCATTCTTGTGGATCTGATGTAGTATCTTTTGGAGGTTTTGCTCTGTGTTTCACTAATGACTAATAATTATCTATATCATTTTATATTATTTTGGTTCTTCCCATATCTTCTTTTGTACAGTATCTATTCCATTTTTATTCTTGGTGTTTGTCTCTATTATTGATTTGTAGGAGTCTTCATATATTCTCCCTATATATTCTTTGCCAGATATATGTATTGCGTTTTTTTTTTCTCCCAGTCTTTGGCTTGCCTTTTCATTTCCCAAATATTCTTTTGAAGAACAGAAGTTTGTTATCCTGATGAATTAGTTTTTTCTTTTTACACAATATGTACATAACATCAAAGCAACTGACAAATTACGGGAAAATTGAAAACGAGATAATTAAAAACAAAACCAAGGACAAGGCTTGTAGCTACCTGATGCCCTGATACCTGTATATGATGTTAGACTTAGGAGACACATTTAACTTTAAGTTTCTTATAAATCAAAGCAAAGATAAGATATTAAACAGCTAACTACTGAAGCACCTGGGTGGCTCAATTGGTTGAGTGTCCTAGTTCAGCTCAGGTCATGATCTCATGGTCCATGGGTTCGGGGCCACGCATCTGGCTCTGTCATGAATAATAGTCAGTCTATACAGTGTCTTCTTGTAATGTCCTTCCATGTAGGGTAAAAACAGAATGCCAAGGGTAATTCATCAATAAAAATTCTGCAATTTTGTGCATGAATCTCTGGTAGTTTCCCTTAATCCATGGATTAAATTTACACTATCTCTAAAAAAATGCACCAACTTCTGTTTTTCACAATGAAATACAAATATTCTCGGATATACAAAGCAATACACCAGAGGCTCAGAAACCATAGGACAATAAAACTTTATGCCCAGACACTGTTTTCTCTCAAGTGTATGTTTTTTTAATTTTTTTTCTATTTTGTCGCATATATGTAGAAATAGAATCTATCTGTACATTTTTCATGTTGGCAGAACACTGGGCTTTTCTTTTCGTGTTGGTTTTTGTTGTTATACTTCTTAGATGGTTACTGGAAATCTTTGTGGATTTATGTTATCTGGAACCTGATTATCATTTTGATGATAAACATTCAGGATTTGAGCCTCCCATAGCCAACAGAGAGAAATGAGTAATTTCTTGGGAGGTCTAATAAGACTTAGAAGAGGCAAATGTTCTGAAAATTCAACCATTTGAATATTAACATATTATTCAGATGAGATGTATATATTATTTATTAGAGTGATGTCTTCGATCTGATTCAGTGTAACTACTGACCTGTAGTTTAATGTGGCATTTTGATCATTAATTGCCTCTACCTGCTGACTCATTCATGATACCATTTCCCATGGAAATCAGTCCTTTGTCCCCACTTGGGACTGGAAATCTTGATAATGGTGTGACAACACTTTTTTTATGAATCTTCTTGGGGAAATTGTTAGTTTTCTTGTGTTTAATTTTTTTTTCTCTACATTTTTGTCCTTTTCTCCCTTAAATGATTTTCTCGTGACTAATAATAATACAATTGAATATCTATCATAAAATATTGGTGTATCATTGCCAACCTCTTTTAGTACTTGTTTTAGTTTTCTAGCACAGCAGTAACAAAGTACCACAAACTGAGTGGCTTAAATAATACGAATTTATTGTCTTGCAGTTCTGGTGGCTAGAAGTCTGAGATTGAAGTGTTAGCAGGGCTATGATCCCTCTGAAGGCACTAGGGAAGGATGTTTCCAGGTGTCTTTCCTTGGCTGTGACAGTATAAGTACAACCTTCACAGAGTGTTCTTATGTGTGTGTCTGGGTCCACATTTCCTCGTTTCATAAGGACAACAGTCATATAATTAGGGGCCCACCCTACTCCACTATGATCTTAAGTAATTATATTTGCAACAACCCTATTTCCAAATAAGCTTACAGTTTGCATTACTGGGAGTTAAGACTTCAGTATATGAATTTTGGGAGAACAGAATTCAAGCCAAAACAGTAGTATACTAATTAAAATAATTTTCTTCATGCCATCTGTTCAGATGCCTCCTGTGCACTATTAAAATGTTATTTGTATTTCATTTGTATTTGTTAGTTTTGAATGATTACATTGTGATTCCTTTTTTTTTAAATCAATGTTCCATAAATAGAAATATAATTTTAATGGGAAGATAACTTAGAATTGTTTAAATATTTGATAATACTATGTTTTCAAAAATATATGACTAGAAATATAGATATCAGGTTTTGGGTCCATAAAATAGTCAGCTTCAATTTGCTGCAAGAAGCAATTAGCTATATCACATGCATTGTTTATATACAAGGTGAATCAATTTCTACTATCTTAAGTTCCTACTGAAGAGTAATTTGAAGCTATGGGACAATCCAGTAAACTCTTTTAAGCCATTAGGTTGCTAGAAATAATTTAATAATTCAGCACACTAAATGGCATCCGCCTGGTTTGAAAGAGTGTCTGATATCATCCCTAAGGTGTTAGCTATATTCTTTTTGTAAACTACCAAGGAATTATCTGTCTTTGAAAAAATTTTGAGCATAAATTTAAAAACACAATTCCATGATCCCTTTGATTGCACTATTATAAAATTCATGGTGATATAAGCCTTCCTGTGAAAAATAAAGAGAAAAAGTGCAAGTTAGTTCATTACAATCACTTCCCTCTTGATTTCTTGTAATGAGTTAGCTGAAGCAATGGTTGCATTGTTGTTGTTTTACAAATGCATATTAAAAGAATGGTCACTTATTGCCTTTGTTTTAGAAAAATGATAAATGCTCATTTAAAAAGCATTCCAGCAATACAGAAGTGCATTGAAAAAAATAAAGAAAAAAAAAAGAAGAAAAAAATGATAAAAGGAAGGAAGGAGATACATAAATAAGTAAATGAAACTTATGTAACACTGTATGTTAACTACACTGGAATTAAAATTAAAAAATAAATAAGATACTATGGCAAAGAAACCATTATACTTAGTAACTGATCAGATAACATTACCATTAAAAAAATGAAGAAAAAAAAAAGAAAGAGAAGCAACAGCCAGTACTAAACCCTAGATTGACATCATTCCTTTCTGTTTTGGAGAGGTCAGTAATGTGTCATCATAGCAATAGAACCGTACTCTACCTCCCCTGCTTGCAGCAAATCTGCAGGCATTATCATTTGTGAATTTGAAGAATGCATTATTCATTGACCTCCAATACGCTGATCACCAGATCATTCACTTTATAGCAAAGGAAGAGGAGCAAAGATTCATTCTCATAGAAATCACTGATAATCCCATATACCTCATTACCTAGAAAAGGTGAGCTTGATAGAATGGTAAAATGGCATACTAAAAGATTGACTAGGGTGCCATCTTGGAGGCAACACTCTATGAGGTTAGGATGCCATACCACAATGGGATATAGACTTCCAATTTTCAATCAACAGTGTTAGAAAGTAACTTCTAAACCTGAATTCTTAGTCCAGGAATCAAAACATATAGGTGATATTGACATCATCATCATTATACCTATAATCCACTTAAGTACTTTTTGCTTTCTATACCAATGAAGTTGTCCTGTCTCATGGCACAAATGCTTCTACTTCACAGTACAGTTTTATTAACTTATTAGCTAAGACCTGGCCTTTTGGATTCTTTCCTGGCCATTTTGGACTGTTCAAACAACAGAGATGTAGAAGGTGGGTGATTTATTTGAGTACCTTAGAAATTTTAGGTTGTTGTTAAACAACAAGAGCGAAGAATACTAAGGTTGGAACCCTAAGGAAACACTGGATTATCTGTTACTCTCTTGCCCACTAGTTTTGGATAGTGAAAAATTACAACAATCTAGATTCCAAGGATGGAACTGTGGCCTAGACTCCACAGTTGTATGGTCTAAATATCTGTGTCCCCCTAAAAATTATATGTTGAAACCTAATTCCCAATATGATGGCATTTAGAGGTGGGACCTTTTATGAAGTAATTAAGTCATAAGGGCAGAACTTCATGGATGGAATGGATACTTTATAAAAGAGACCCCAGAGAGATTCTATGTCCCTTCTACTATGTGAGGACACAGTGAGAAGATACCCACCATGGACCAGGAAGAAGGCCCTCAGCAGACACAGTATCTGCTGGCACCCTGATCTGGAATGTGCCAGACTCCAGAACTGTGAGAGATAAATTTCTGTTGTTAGTAAGACACCCCAGTCTTTTGGTATTTTATTATAATAGCCTAAACAGAGTAAGACAACAGTATTGAAAGTTTGGTCAAGAATCCCTCTAACAGAGATGCTGTCAGGAAGTTAGGGAAGACATGGAATGGGTGATTGGAGAAGGAAGGCTGATTACTAAATTAACCCTGGGAACCAATAATAGAACAGATATAGAAGTTGGGACTGTAATAGCTACATTTTAGGTTAATATGTTTGCTTCCTTCTTTGCCTTTCCTCTTTGTTCAATTCTTTAAAAGGCACTAATAATGAAAAGAGTTTTTAATTTCCATCGATAGTATGGAAGAATTGACACCATTCTGTAATGATATGGTAACTGATGAGATTTTGGTTACCCTCATCTGGACAAAAGACCAGAGTCGATGCTAAGGTCAAACAGGTGGACCGTTATATACATTTTCTGTTGCCTCTCCAGACTCCATCTTCTCCACTCTGCTAGGTCCTGGAACACTCATTTGTCTGGACAGTATCAACGAGCTTCCTTTCCTCTGCTTCCGTGCTGGGTTCAGCCAATGAAAGAAAGACAGCGGCAGAATCTCAAGGAAGTAGAAGATCAAGGACAGGACCTACACTCCCTTGCTTCCTTTCTGGTAAATGTTGGCTGTGTCTACCTTCTGAAAGCCACACTCTCATCAGGCAGCCATCCTTTGCAGTAATCCCTCCCTCTTCTTGCCTCTTTAGGTCATGGAGGACATGATCTTCCCCTTTTCTTCTCCTCCCCATGGCTAGCCCTAATTCTTGTTGGCCTTTCCCAACTCTGCTCATATCTTTGCAAATAATGTCTTTCACTCAACTCTTCTCAATTGCCTCCATTCTACTATGCTTTCTGTTTCTTTCCAGGATCCCCCACAGATCCAATATGTTAGCTATCAAAGACCTGGAATTTCATCTTTCCTGTCTGTTCTCTTTGCATTTAGTTTCTAACATAATCTGCCTAGAAAGAAGGGTTTGTGCATTTGTCTTATGTTTACATGGCAAACAGAATATTTATGCCCCATTCATATTTGAAAGTGCTTGCCCTGTGTATAATTCTGTAAATACAAATAAGAAATAAGGGGGTGGTTTTCAGAATAAATCCCATTGGCTAATATTTATCAGGTGTGAACACATAGATGTATTGTGCTAGGATGCTATTCAATATGCAGGAACAATAGGAGTCGCTGTCAGAATTCTTGGGTTCAAATCATCAGGTTGCTCATAAGGGTTTTTTTGTTTGTTTTGTTTTTTTTTTGTTTTTTAGCAGAAGAAACCAGAGGCTGCCCTTGGCAAAAGCATTGAAAATAATGTTCTGGCATTGTGGCAGGAAGGAAATCAACGTCCAATTCACATGTTTTATTCTGAGCCCAACCAGATGTTTTCTTATAGTTCTGAAGGGTTTGTAAAACCACAGCAACTCTTCCCCCTTTTCTTTGGAAAGACAGCTCCTGGTTCCCATACTGCTTATATATGTATCTCCAATGAAAACTCGACACTGTGCTAAATACTGTTTAGCCTGTTTTTATTGTTATACACATTTCTTGAATAGTGTTAAAAGATAAACTGAGGCATATTTAAATTTTTAAGCAAAAATTGATTCAGATCAGGCAACATTAATCTAGCAAGTAGAAAAGATGTCCAAGAAGCTGTACAAAATAAAAGTTGGTTATAGGCAGAAGGAAGTTGGAACAAGGCCTTTATACTCGGCAAAAAGTGGGTTGCTTATTGCTAGGTTACTTCCCTTTAAGGGATGGTAGGGATCTCATTTGACAGATTACCTAAGTAGGGCCAATCAGGTGATTGCTGATTGGTTTAAGATTCCATTTCTGGGAGAGATGTCACTGTGATTAAGTCTGTTTGGTGATATAGGGCTTAGTATAAGTCATTCCATTTTAGGCCTGTTCTCTTATTTTTAGCAACTCTCCCTTCTTGATCAGACTGTCAGCCTGAGAGTTATGACAAAAAACTTAAGCTGCTACTGCTCTGGAGTTCTCACCGTTTTTGCTGAATCTCTGCAGGGCATTAATGGGTCATGAGGTCAGGTTCACATTCTTTAAGTTGGTCATTCTTTTTTTCCCTTTTCTGATGTTCTATTCTTAGGGAAATCATTTGCTTGGTGGTTGGGGTACAAACATGATTTTCTTTTTCCAAACATGCATTGAAACCTTTTGAGCAAATAACAGTATGCCAGGAGACTATTATGATTATTGTAAGCAGGAGAATTCCCAATGTCTGGAGTGCACTTTGGAGAAATAGTCCCTAAGACTCAAACCAATGAGAATCAAATAAGTCAAAAGAAGACACCTCTGAAGGAGTCACTCTTTTAAGCCAGCTGACTTGTTTGGTGATCTTACATACCAGAAGTGTCAATCCAAGTGCAACAAGTGGTGATGGCCATAGCACACACATCTCCTTGTACAGATAAAAAAAATAATCAAGGGCTATAGTATTATCAAGAACAACTTCAGACAGAAAGTCTAGGGGTTTTTCTTGGGTAGCTATTGCTTTAGCAGTAGATTCTGAAATATCTTTAAGAGTTAAAGGGAGATTCCTAATCATAGCCTCTTTGCACAGACTCCTGGCTAGGGAAGGAAGCATCTGCCAAAAAGAAGCACATTTTGAGTCATGAATGCCTCCTGGCAATTGCCATTTGAGTCTATGGCTTGGAAATAAAAAGGTGAAAGCCATGGAGACCAGTAAAACATAAGGGTCTATAGACTACACAGAAAGTTTTATTCTGTGCTCTTGCCTTATGTCCCCTTCTTATTATAGAGGCTGAATGCAAGATTGCCCAAGTTTGGGGTTGTTAGCCAAAGAGATGGACCCCAGGGTGAAACTGTCTGACATGACAGAGAGAAGGCTGAGTTTGTTCCAGAGAAACTGAGACCTTGGAAATCCAGGAGAAGTTTGTGATGGGCAGAACTACAAGATCACCAGCATCATGGCAGATCCAGAAATCATTTGGAGGTAGATTCCCACCCTCCACCACATCTTGCAATGGCCTGAGATATGTGCCAGCTCAGAGCAAGGCAAAAGGTGGACCAAAGAATCATAAAGACATTTCCTCGTGTAAGCATTAAGAAAAGGATGGTCAGAGAAGGAAGGAAGAATGGAAAGAAATGTTTTTGATCTTATATCTTGGGAAGAAGCAGTCTACCTCAGTGTGAGCTACTTTTCCTCCTAGCCAATTTGATTTTGAGGTCTCCAGCATTGCTTGGCACAGGACCAGATGTCAAGTGGAGCCTTCTTTGGTTGTGAAATATCCACCCATGTTTTGACACTTCATAATTTGACAGTACTGTTGGTATAATGTTGTGATTCCAGTTATTGTCTTAAAATGTTATGTGTCAGAGAAATACCAAATTTGCTTGTCAATTCCATTGAGAATTCCATAATGAACTCTCATCAAATCTTTAATCATGAGCCTTTTAAAGTCTTCTGTTATCTACAGACAGTTACTGTTTGACTCTGATGCTTTTGCAAAACTAAGAATCATGGAAAGGACCTTCCCAAGTACTATTGACACTGACATGGCTGGTGTGGATGTTACCCAATTTGAATCAGTTTTTGCTCAAATAAACTCTTACCATTTTGATGTCCCTCAGTTTATCTTTTATAATCTGGTGAGATTTTTCCACCCAGGTTTTTTTAATTTTTAATGTTTATTTATATTTTGAAGGGGTGGGCAGAGAGAGATGGAAACAGAATCTGAAGTAGGCTCCAGGCTCTGAGCTGTCAGCACAGAGCCCAACACGGTGCTCGAACTTATGAGCTGTGAGATCATGACCTGAGCCAAAGTCGGACACTTAAAGGACTGAGCCACCCCTCCCTCGGTTTATCTTTTAACACTGTTAATCTAATATATATGAATACAAAAATAGGCTAAACTGTATTTAGCACAGTATTGATATTTTATTGGAGACGCATGAATTATATAAGCAGGATGGGAGCCATGAGCTTTATTAGGTCTTTGCTTACTTAAGAAAACCTGGTCTTCTCGATATTAAAAGAGCTACATTTTGTTCACACCTATGTAACCTTCTGTATTTGCCTTTAATATCTTCTATTGTCACTTTCACTGAACAGATGATTATTATTTCATAATGATCAGTGATCCTATTTATTCAAATATTCAAACATTTTAATGTTCTGACAACTTCCCCAAATCAGATTATTTTTCTAAATGTTTACTTATTATTTTTGAGAGAGAGATAGAGAGCAAGCAGGGGAGGGGCAGGGAGAGAGAAAGGGAGACAGAATCCCAAGCAGGCTCTATGTATTGTCACCACAGAGCCCAATGTGGGGCTCGAACCCACGAACCATGAGATGATGACCTGGGCTAAAATCAAGAGTAGAATGCTTAACTGAGCAAGCCACCCAGGTGCCCCTCAAAATCAGATGCTGAGTGGAGTCTGATGGGAGATGTCACAATATGTATCTTCCTTGTCTGACTAATTTCACTTGGCATAATGTGATAAAGGTCCATTCTCACTGTTGCAAATTGTAATATTTCCTTATTTTTTTATTAAAATTTTTTTAATGTTTATTTATTTTTGAGAGAGACAGACTGAGTACGAGTGGGGGAGGGACAGAGAGAGGGAGACACAGAATCCAAAGCAGGCTCCAGGCTCCAAGCTGTCAGTAAAGAGCCAGACGCAGGGCTTGAACTCATGAACCATGAGACCCTGACCTGGGCCGAAGTCAGATGCTTAACTGACTGAGCCACCCAGGCGCCCCCTCCTTGTTTTTTTATGAGTGAATATTTCATTGCATGAACAATATTTTGATATATATTTCATGTATACCACACACACACGCACACACACACACACACACACACACACCCCTCCGTTATCCACTCATCCATCAATGGATATGTAGCTTATTTCCATGTTTTGTCCATTGTAAATAGTGTGGCTATGAACATGAGGTTACAGATGTTTTTGAGTTAGTATTTTCCTTTCTTTTAGGTATATTACCAGAAGTGGAATTGCTGGATCATATGGTAGTTCTGTTTTTAATTTTTTGAGGAGCCTCCATGTTGTTTTCCACAATGACTGTACCACTTTGCAATCCTACCAACAGTTCTCCAACAATAAGCAAGCATTTCCTTTTCTCTACATCTATGCCAGCATTTGTTATCTCTTGTCTCTTTCATGCAGGCCACTCAAACAGGTGTGAGGTGATAGCTCACTGAGGTTCTAATTTGCATTTCCCTAATGATGTGTGATGTTGAACATCTTTAAATGTACCTGTTGGCCTTTCATATATCTTCTTTTTTTAAGTTTATTCATTTATTTTGAAAGAGAGAGAGAGAGCAAGTGGGGAAGGGGCAGAAAGAGAGAAAGAGGGCGAGAGAGAATCTCAAGCAGGCTCCACACTGTTTGCACAGAGCCTGATGTGGGGCTTGACCTCATGATCTATGAGATCATAACCTGAGCCAAACAAAGACAGATGCTTAACCAACTGAGTCACCAGGTGCCCCTCTTTCATACATCTCCTTTGGAGAAATATCTATTTGGGTCCTTTGCTGATTTTGTTTTGAATTATTTGTATTTTTTTTTTGCTATTGAGTTCTATGAGTTCTTTATATATTTTGGATATTAACCCTTATTAGATATATGGTTTGCAATTTGTTCCTCCATTCCATAGCTTGTCTTTTCATTTTGTTGATGGCTCCTTTTGCTGTGCAGAAGCTTTTTATTTTTTTTTATTTTTTAATTTTTTTTAAATTTTTTTTAACGTTTATTTATTATTGAAAGGCAGAGAGAGACAGAGAGTGAGCAGGGGAGGGGCAGAGAGAGAGGAAGCCACAGAATCTGAATCAGGCTCCAGGCTCTGAGCTGTCAGCACAGAGCCTGACGCCGGGCTCGAACCCACTAACTGTGAGATCATGACCTGAGCCGAAGGCGGACGCCCTACCGACTGAGCCACCCAGGCGCCCCTAGAAGCTTTTTAGCTTGATGTGGTACCACTTGTTTCTTTTTGCTTTTGTTGCACATGCTTTAGGTGTTCCTTTAAAAAACTTTTAACTGTTTATTTATTTTTGAGAGAGAGAGAGAGAAAGAAGGGGAGGGGAAGCGACAGAGAGAGATGCAGAATCTGAAACAGGCTCCAGGCTCTGAGCTGTCGGCACAGAGCTTTATGTGGGGCGTGAACTCACAAACCATGAGATCATGACCTGATCTGAAGTTGGGGGCTTAACCAACTGAGCCACCAAGGTGCCCCTGTACATGCTTAGGTGTTCTATGTTTCTGAGAGTACACTTGATTTATATAAATGTCTGATTTTCTTTAAGCCAATTAAATAGAACTATTTATATAATAATTATGGCAATATCATCCAGAAGTAGAAAAAATTGCATATTTATACAACATACATAGCTAAACATATGTGAACATACAGATAGATACAGAGACTTTATAGTTCTTATTTAAAAATTTTAGCCACCAGGGGCACCTGGGTGGCTCAGCTGATTAAGCATCTGACTCATGATCTCACAGTTTAGAAGATCGAGCCCTGCATTGGGCTCTGTGCTGACAGCGTGGAGACTGCTTGGGATTCTCTCCCTCTGTCCCTCTGCCTCTCACTCTCTAAATAAATAAATAAATAAATAAATAAATAAATAAATAAATAAATAAATAAATTTAAAACGTGAGCCACCAGACAGGTAGAGTAATGAAAAACTCACTAGTTTATGAAAGAACAGTGGGATCCAAATTCCCTCTGTCCCTCTGCCTCTCACTCTCTAAATAAATAAATAAATAAATAAATAAATAAATAAATAAATAAATAAATAAATTTAAAACGTGAGCCACCAGACAGGTAGAGTAATGAAAAACTCACTAGTTTATGAAAGAACAGTGGGAAGATGCAAGTAAGATTTCAATTTACCTGCTCAGATGGATTTAAAAAAGAAATTAACTAATTTTGCAGAAGAGACTTTACAGGTTTTTAATAGGTCTAGTTTTCAAATTGGCCTTCTCTCTTTTTTCTTTTCCTTCTGATAAGAATACCCTTGGTTCCTGGAGAAGACAATGGTAGAATGCTTACATATCAAAAGGCACAGAGAAAGAATACAAATTCCATCAGGAAGGACTTTGGTTCCCTAAATCCAGATATTTTACAATATCTGCAAGTTTTCTGAGATGAATAGAGGAGGTTTGGGACTGGTTAAAAAAAAAGATAGGTGGGCTTTGAATTATTTCTACAGTCACATTTCTGCTCCTGTAAAAGACTAGATTTGTAAGACAAGTACACTTGCTTTTAATTCCTTAAAGAATTCGGTTGCAACCTGCAGGATATCAAATGACTGCCTCACCCATCCAACTACATTATCCTCAGTTTGCTTTTTTATATCAGGAAGAAGATCTTCAATAAAGATGGAAATCAAAAAAATTCGTGTTTTAGATTTAGTGCTGTGTGTCCTTGGAATGTTTTAGCAAATCCTCCCACAAAGGTTTCAGAATGTTTTACTTTCTCTCTGAGTACATAGTTTCATTTTAGATTGGGGGGGGGGGGGAAGTTCCTATCAAGCTGACTATCAGCTTCCAATTTACCAACTTTTGACCACAGAACAGTTCAAAAATAAATCCTTTCAAATGTCTTGTCAGGTTTCAGCCAGGACAAACAATAAATATTCCTGACAATATCAAACAACCCCACAAATGCATGAAGCAAAAGATACTACCTTCCCACTTTCAAAGATAAACCAGAAGAAAGCCTTAGGCAATTCCCCTGAGAGCCAGCAACACTCTGTAGGACCCCAGCCAGAAAGAGTATAATCTACATTTCCGTCCAGCCATATTTAGCCACAAATGGGGTGCAACGCACATTTCTGTGTGGTCATCTTTTTGTGGCTCCCAATCTGACTGTTACCAAGACAAGTTGTCAGGTCACAAAGTGAGACAAACAAGAAGGCAATGGTTGTCCCCAGGGGAGAGAAAGGTTGGATAATCAGTTGGTACCTCAAAGCAAATTGAGTCATAATTCAAAGATCTAAGTCTTATAAACGTTTTTTTGCCTGCCAATCAGACTTTGGAAAGAAAGGGAAATGTGAAATCTTACCTTCTTTCCTTTTTTTAAAAAAAGTATGTATTTATTTTTGAGAGAAGTGGGAGTGGCAGAGGGGTAGAGAGAGACAGGGAGCCAGAAGACATGATGCAGGCTCTTTGCTGACAGTGAAGAGCCTGACATGGAGCTCGAACTCATGAACTGAACTGTGAGATCATGACCTGATTCCAGTTTGGGACACTTAACCAACTGAACCATAAGACTTAGATCTTTGAATTATGACTCAATTTGCTTGTCTTCCTTTCTTGAGGAGGCATTACAGATAGAAAGATAGAAATGGGAGAGCTGACACTGGTAAGAATCCTCACCTTTTGCAGGCTTCTGCCAGTTTTCTCAGGATCATGTCTGCAGGCTCGGGAGTGAGTGGGGTGTCCCAGTGGGCCTCATCCTGGCCACCAGAAACTATAAAAGAGGAAAAATGATTCTTCCTTTATTCTTTATGGTGAGTGCTTGGCTGAGACCCCTTTTTCTCTAGGGCACCTTGTAAATGGAGAAGTTTATCTAGGTTAAAAGTTCTTCGCAGCAGCCACAGTAATTCAAGATTATCTTTGGTAAGGCTAGCCTGCTTGTTCAGGCTTAAAACAAAATTTAACCAGGGCTCCTGGGTGGGTCAGTGTGTTAAACATCCAACTTCAGCTCAGGTCATGATGCCATGGTTGATTTGTTTGAGCTCCGCACCCGCTGTCCCCTCTCCACTCTCAGCACAGAGACTGCTTCAGATCCTCTGTTTCCTCTCTCTGCCCCTCCCCAGCTCTCTCTCTCTCAAAAAGTAAATAAATATTTAAAAAAGCAAAAAACAAAACAAAACAAAAAACAACAGAAAAAAAGCCCACAAAATTTTATTCGCCGGAGATGTCACACTGGCCCCAAGTCCCCCTTAAATCAGACCCAATCCAGCCAGGATCCAATCCAGTTTCTAAGTTAGACATAGCCTGACCTAGTAATCCTTCCTGGATTCTTTTTTTTTTTTTTTTTTTGAGAGAGAGAGAGAGACAGAGAGGGAGACAGAGAATTCCGAGCAGGCTCCAGGCGCTGAGCCATCAGCACAGAGCGCAAGGCGGGGCTCGAACACACAAAGCTGAGATCATGGCCTGAGCCGAAGTCCCAGGCTTAACCCACAGAGTCACTCAGATGCCCCTCCTTCCTGGTTTCGAAGTGCATCCATTCTGACAAAGGACTCCTTCCGGTTTCTAAGTCGGACCAGGTCCGTCCCGCATCCGGTGGGGTTTCCAACCCGGTCCCATGTCTGAGTCGAACAGAGGCTCTTCCGGTTTCTGGGTCGCCATTCGACCTCAGACTCCCTCGGTTTCGCAGGTGCACCCAGTCTGACCCCAGACCCAGCCCAGGAAAGGAAATGCCTGCTGTCTGAAAGCGCCTCACAGAGCAGCTGCAGAGCTAGGCTCCAGGAGGGACTTACCGCCTCCAGAGCCTGCGAGAAAGCAGCAAGCTGAGGGGAGCTCAACAGGTAGGTAAGCCGGGTGGCTCCTTGGTCCTGGGGGCTGCTGGGGTCTCCTTTTGTTTCCTCTTGTGACACCCAGACTCTTAAAAGATGAACTGAGGCATAGTAAACTTTTAAGAGTTTGTTTGAGCAGAATTTGAATCGGGCAGCATCCCATCTAGCAGATAGAAAAGATGTTCAAGGAGCTGAGCAAAATGAGAGTTGTTTGTAGGCACAAGGGAGCAGAAACAGGAAGGGAAGAGAGCCTGTTGGTTATTACAAGGTGGCTTTGCTTTGGGAGATGGCAGGGGTGTATCAAGCTGATTACCTAACTAGTGCTGATCAGGCGACTCCTGAGTGATGGCTTCAAGACTTCATTTCTGGAGAGCAGTAACTCTAAGTAAGTCTTGATGCCTTTGGGGACTTAGGACTTAACCTAAGCACCTTCATCTGGGGACTGTTGTCTTGTGTTTAACAACAGAGAAGCTTGTCTATTTCGTATACAGGCAGGTATAGAATTCCTGACTTTATGTATAGCATTGTTTTGTTTTGTTTTCTGGATTTAATCCACATTCAAGTTTAACTAGTAAAAATACACTATTTGTTATGCCCAGAATTCGTGATCCCCAAAGACCACCAGGGAGCCGAGTCCAATGCAAAAGCAAAAGAGCCTTTATTTGAGCTAGCTCGAGCTCAGTCCTCTACCTGCACCGACGGAGCAGTGAGATACCGGAGAGAGAGCAAGTTTCAAAAGCACAAAGGTTTTATAGGGGTCTAGGGGCAGCCGATTGGCTGGGGAAGGGTCAGAGTCCTGTTACCCAGGTCGCTGGGCGTGTCAGGAAGTTTGAACGGGTGAGCAGGAGGTTACTCAAGGGGAGGAGGCGCAATCTGAGGTTTCTGCGATTTTCCCGGAAAAGGGGTCATGTCTGGGACATAGTCACTCAAGGTGGAGAACACAGAACAAGATGGAGTCGGCCGGCGTAGGCCCGCCCTTTCATTCCCCCCTTGTCATGTAGCTTACGGACCCAATCATGGGACCGGCTGCATTTATGGTGACAAGGGGAACAGAGTTTGGAGGTTTACGCTAAGTTCTGGGAAGCATGTGTCCCTGGGGTGGCTCTGGGAGGTATGATTAAGTATTGTCCCTGAGCTGGTGTCTATGATCTGCCAGGTGATGTTTTGGGGGACATGGGGACTCCCGGCAGCATGAGCAATGACAAGCAGAGTTAACAGAGTTACCAATATTAGGTGGGTCAAATGCGCTGTAGCTTGAGCTTGAGCGGGTTGTGTTGGTCCCGACTGATGGCCCATCGCGTGACAACGTCCTTCTGGATCGAGGAGGGGTCCGCTGGCCGAACGTGGGTGTGATGGACCCAGGTCGCAATGCCGTCTACTTTGAGAGCAGTGGGGGTTGTCAGCACCACGATGTAGGGTCCCTTCCAGCGCGGCTCGAGGGTCTCTCGGTGGTGCCTCTTGATATAGACCCAGTCTCCCGGCCTGTACTGATGAGGTGTAGGGGTCCGGCCAGCCTCGTAGATGGCACGGAGGCGTGGCCAAATGCCCTCGTGCGCCCTCTGGAGCCCTCTCAAGGAAAGAAAAAGTTCTTGATCTTTAAACTCAGCAATAAGTTCAGCTCGAAGGCTGGGAATAACAGGGGGTGGCCTGCCAAACATGATCTCGTAGGGAGTAAAACCCAGAGTGTAAGGAGTGTTTCTAACCCGGTAAAGGGCGTACGGTAGGAGAGTCACCCAGTCCCCGCCAGTCTCCATGGTTAATTTGGTAAGGGTCTCTTTTAGGGTTCTATTCATTCTTTCTACCTGTCCTGAGCTCTGGGGCCTATAAACACAATGTAATTTCCAGTTTGCCCCCACCACCTTGGCTACTGCCTGTGTTACCTGCAAGATAAAAGCTGGTCCATTGTCTGATCCTACCATCGCAGGAAAACTATACCTGGGTAAGATGTCTTCTAGTAGCTTCTTAGCCATCGTCTGAGCTGTTTCATGCTTGGTTGGGTATGCCTCCACCCAGCCAGAGAAGGTGTCTGTAAATACTAAAAGATATTTAAAACCATACTTTCCTGGTTTGACTTCAGTGAAGTCGACTTCCCATTGGGCTCCCGGTCTGGTGCCTCTGAGCCTGGTTCCTTTTTTATTTGATGTGGCTCTCGCGTTGGTGAGTTGGCAGGTCTTGCAGGCAGATACAACTTGCTCTATTTTGGTGTCCTGTTGGTGAATCTTGATTCCGGCATGTCGGATTAAGTCTTTTAATTTTCGGGCCCCCATGTGAGTAGACCGATGCATGTGCTCTAATATTGAGTCTCCGAGCTGGTCTGGCAGCACGAGCTCCTTGTTAGGTGTATACCACCATCCCTTTATCTCCTGGGCCATGGGGAGTTTCTTGATCCGCTGTAACTCCTCCTGGAAGTACTTGGGCTGGTCTGGTAAAACTGGGTCTCCCGGGTCCGGTAGTTGTATGGTCATGGTGGGGACTGGAGTAAGGGCTACTGCCTTGGCTGCCTGGTCAGACTTTTGATTACTTCTAGCTACTGGGTTATCAGCTTTTTGGTGCCCTTGGCAGTGGATAATGGCTAGCTTGGCAGGAAGCCATAAGGCCGTAAGCAGGTTAAGTATCTCCTGCTTATTTTTTATAGTCTGTCCTTCTGCCGTCAGTAACCCCCCTCCTGATAAATTGCCCCATGAATATGAGCTGTGGCAAATGCATAACAGCTGTCTGTGTAGATGTTAAGCTGTTTTCCAGCTCCCAGCATCAGTGCCTTGGTGAGGGCTATGAGCTCTGCTCACTGGGCTGATGTTCCAGAGGGTAGAGCCTCCGCCCATATGGTGTCCATTTCGGTGACCACCGCTGCACCCGCATACCTGTGTCCGTCTTGCACAAAGCTGCTGCCATCAGTGAACCAAGTAGCCTCGGCATCGGGGAGGGGCCGGTCGGTCAGTTCCGTCCGGAATCCATGTACTTGTTCCAGGATTCCCGCACAGTCATGTAGTGGAGCACCTAGGTCAGGGTCGGGCAGCAGGGTTCAGGATTGAGGGCTGCACTGGGGTGGAACCGCACTCGTGGAGGGTTGAGTAGGAGGCTCTGGTAATGAGTCATACGTGTATTGCTCATCCATCTATCCGGAGGCTGTTTCAGGACCCCTTCAATGGCGTGTGGGGTCGTGATCCAGATCTCCTGTCCTAGGGTCAGTTTGTCTGCGTCCTTGACTAGGAGTGGTGTCGCCGCAATAATTCTTAGGCATGGCGGCCAGCAGGCAGCCACTGGGTCTAGTTTCTTAGACAGGTAAGCCACTGGGCGGTTCCAGGGGCCTAAGGCTTGAGTTAGAACCCCTTTTGCTATTCCCTTATGTTCGTCTACAAAGAGGTGGAAGGGTTTCGTAATGTCTGGTAGGCCCAGGGCTGGGGCACATAAGAGGGCCTTTTTTAACTGATTAAAGGCAATTTCTTCTTTTTCAGTCCATTTAAATGTTTTCCCCTCTTTGGTAGCTTCATATAGGGGCTTGGCAATCTCAGCAAAACCTGGAACCCAGAGGCGGCAGTAGCCGGCTGATCCTAGGAATTCCCTCACTTCTCTTCGGGAGGTGGGAGTAGGGATCTTTAGGACAGTTTCTTTTCTGGCATCTGATAACCGCCGCTGTCCGCCCTCCAGGATATAGCCCAGGTAACTTACCCTCTCCCTGCATATCTGAGCCTTCTTCGCGGATGCCCAGTACCCTAAGGCCCCCAGGGTAGCCAGCAGGTCCTGGGTCCCTTGCTCACAGTCTTTGGCCTTGTCGGCAGCAATCAGGATGTCATCTACGTACTGTAGGAGGGTGAGGCCAGGGTGCTCCCTTCTGTACTCACTCAGGTCCTCGTGTAGTGCCTCATCGAAGATGGTGGGTGAATTTTTGAATCCCTGAGGTAGCCGTGTCCAGGTGAGTTGCCCACTGTAGCCCTCCTCCGGATCACGCCACTCAAAGGCGAACAAGGGTTGGCTCTGGGGTGCCAACGGCAGACTGAAGAAGGCATCCTTTAAATCTAGTACAGTATACCAGACCCTGGAGGGTGCCAAGGAGCTCAAGAGAGTATATGGGTTGGGAACAGTTGGGTGTATACGCGACCCTCTTATTTACTTCCCGGAGGTCTTGTACCGGTCGGTAGTCATTTGTGTGAGGCTTTTTGACCGGCAGTAGGGGGGTGTCCCAGGCAGACTGGCAAGGAAGTAGTACCCCTAGGCTTCGTAGTCTCTGGATATGTGGCTGGATCCCCTTCCGGGCCTCCTGAGACATGGGGTATTGTTTGATCCTCACCGGACTCTCTCCTGGCTTGAGCTCTACCAGAACTGGGGTCCTGTGAGCGGCTAGTCCCATCCCCCCCCTGTCTCTGCCCAAACTGAGGGGAATTCTTGTAGCCATCTGTCTATATTATCCTCTCTCGGGAGCGCCTCCTGGTGGAGGAGGTATTCATCCTCCAGTTTCATGGTCAGTACCTGGATGGGGTGGCCCTTGCCATCGGTGACCTGAGACCCCCCCTTGTCTGAAAGTTATCTGAGCTCCAATCTTGGTCAGTAAGTCCCGTCCTAACAGCGGGTAGGGGCATTCTGGTATTACCATAAAGGAGTGGGATACCCGGTCCATTCCCAAATCTACTGTTCTTCGGGTAGTCCATGAATACTGGCTCATACCAGTTGCCCCTTGTACCCAGGACTTCTTGCTGGCTAGTTTTCCTTGTGGGGTGCGGAGGACTGAATGTTGTGCTCCGGTGTCGACAAGGAAGTCAACAGGGGTCCCCTCCACTTTAAGAGTTACCCTGGGTTCGGGGAGAGGGTCCAAACCCCGACTCCCCCAATCACTTATTTCATCTAGCTCTAGGACTTTTACTCGATCAGTTTTGCTTCCCTTCCTGCCGGCCCTTTTTGGACAATCTCGGGCCCAATGCCCTATCCCCTTGCAGTATGCGCACTGATCCTTCTGCAGCCTCTGCTTCCCCCCCCCTTGGTGGTTCCTTTACCTTTTCTTGAGTCGTCTGCCAGCTGCCGGAGACAGCGGTCTCATTCCTCGGGGAAGTCAGCAGTGGTAGATAGTAGTATTCTGGCCAGGTCTCGAGTCTGCTTACTGCTGGCAGCCGCCATGACGCGAGCCTGCTTGTCCTCAGGAGGCTCCCGGTTATTATATACCTTTTCGGCTACCACCAGTAAGTCCTGCAGACTTTTTTCTCCTAGTCTATCTATTTTCTGTAATTTTCTCCTAATGTCTATGGCCGATTGGTTTACAAAGGCCATGATAACAGCTGCCTTGCTTTCCGGAGCCTCTGGATCCATGGGGGTATAGGTACGGAACGCCTCCATGATCCGTTCTAAAAAGGCAGCCGGAGATTCATCTTTTCCCTGTTGTACATTTCCTACCTTTGCCAAATTAGTTGGCTTTCTAGCAGCCATTCGGAGACCCCCCATTAGAGTCTGGCGGTAGACCCGGAGCCTCTCCTTACCTTCTGCCGTGTTGAAATCCCACTGGGGCCGAGTTAAGGGGAAGGAGGCATCTATCTGAACCTGGTTGGTGGTGGGATTCCTGTCTGCTCCCGGAACTAGTTTTCGGGCCTCATTGAGGATTCTTTCTCTTTCTTCAGTCGTGAACAGGACCTGCAAAAGCTGCTGGCAATCATCCCACGTGGGCTGATGGGTAAAAAGAACAGAGTCTAATAAATCAATAAGCCCTGCCGGTTTCTCGGAAAACTTAGGATTCTGAGCTTTCCAATTGTAGAGGTCACTAGTGGCGAAAGGCCAATAGTGATGGGGCTGATTCCCCTCCGTGTCTGGGGGTCCGGAGGTTTGCAGGGGCAGAAGAGTGGAGTCGGTGGTGGAGGCAGATTGCTCCCTCTGAGCCCTTTATCTGGTAAAGGGTGGGCTTCCCAATGGAGCTTTTCCGCCTCCCGCTCTCGGAACAGCCTCTGCCTCCCCCGGAGGGGGAGGATGGTGTTCTTCCGGCATCCTAGAGGGGTTATACGGGGGAAGAAAAATTAATTCTTCTTCAGTACCCTCCTGTAAGACAGGGTAGAGGGGTGCTGAAGGCTGGATAAGACTTTTCTTCTTCTTTGTCCCCTGCAAAGCAAGAATGGGTTTTGGCTCCGGAGGGAGCGAGGCTAGGAAGGGCTTAAGCCAAGAGGGTGGGTCTTCTACAAGGTCCTGCCAAGTGATCATGTAAGGGAGCTGATCAAGATGACCCGTCTTAGGCTGAGAGATGATACTCCTGACTCGGTGGATGGTAGGGAGGTCGAAGGTCCCCTCTGGTGGCCATCCGACATTGAAAGTTGGCCACTTGCTAGAACAAAAAAACTACCACTGACCCTTTCGGACTTCCACACTGAGATTGTTAGCTCTTCCCCTCACATCCTTAAAGTGATCAATCATAATACTTAGAGGAGTAGTCTGAGTCTGTCCCATAACGTCCGTCCAGTAATTCCACAGAGCAAAACAGAGAAACACAAAAACAGACAGAGGGCCCCTAGAAAGTCTTCCAACTCCATGGAAGCAAAACTGAAAGCTAGCTTAGACATTTGAGGGGATTCCACGTCCCTCCAAAGACGACGGCCTCATGCCGACCAGCGGGAGCGACCTGCCTCGTCTCAGACCTTTGAGGGGATTCCCCGTCCCTCCAGAAGAGAGAATCGGAATGTCTTCCGAAACTCCCAGCCCGTGGTCCTCCAGTGCGTCCACTTAGACTGCGTCGGGCACTACCAGAATTCCAGAAATGAGCTCACACAGAAAAGACAGAACAAACAGACACTAACCGTGGCCAGTCCCGGACGAGCCCCCAAATGTTATGCCCAGAATTCGTGATCCCCAAAGGCCACCAGGGAGCCGAGTCCGATGCAAAAGCAAAAGAGCCTTTATTCGAGCTAGCTTGAGCTCCGTCCCCTACCTGCACTGAGGCAGCGGTGAGATACCGGGGAGAGCGAGTTTCAAAAGCACAAAGTTTTTATAGGGGTCTAGGGGCAGCCGATTGGCTGGGGAAGGGTCGTGGCCTTGGCTGATTGGCTGGGGAAGGGTCGTGGCCTCGGCCGATTGGCTGGGGAAGGGTCAGAGTCCTGTTACGCAGGTCGCTGGGCGTGTTTTGATCAGGAAGTTTAAACGGGTGAGCGGGAGGTTACTCAAGGGTAGGAGGCGCGATCTGAGGTTTCTGCGATTTTCCCGGAAAAGGGGTCATGACGGGGACATAGTCACTCAAGGTGGAGGACACAGAACAAGATGGAGTCAGCGGGCGTAGGCCCGCCCTTTCACTATTGACATGCTTCCACAAGCAAAGCCTCTCTGCATCCTTAATGCCTGCTACAATCCTTGGTAAAGAGTGGGGACTCTGTAAATGTTTGTTGAACTTCAGGGTTATGTGCGCATGTGTTGTTTGTTTTCTTGAAGATGGCCCATATGTGCCCTTATGGTAAAAATCCTATTTATTTTAAATAAATTTGAAATTTGATAAGATATATCAAGCGGCAAGCAACAAGTCTAAGCCATCAAAATGGGGCATCATTGCATAAGCTTTCAGAATCAGAATGTAAGACTGTCAAGGAATGGCTTTGTAAATGTGTAAATCTCAAAACTAAGAAGAGCTGTATTCAGATATCCTCCCCTCTGTTGGTGTATACCTATGAGCTCTGCCCTTGAAGCCAGACAACTGATACTCTGATTGCTTTTCAAATTGAAAGCCTTACCTACTGTTTGCAAACGTGTTCTCTTCTCTTTTGCCCTGTTATTGAACAAACAGGCATTGATTTCTCTCTCTCTCTCTCTCTTTTTAAGCAACAGGCTCCCACAGCTATTTGATACAACCGTGCCTGTTTAGTGGAGGGTTTAACTGAGAGTCATGTTAAAAAAAGAAAGACAGACAGACAAGTAAGGACTCTAATTCCTGCGCAGTCTGTTGGTTGATTGCTGTTACAAAAATAATGAATCTGATGTGACAGATGGAACAGATGTAACTCACTAATTATTAATACACAGCTTCGTAGGGAGAAAAGTGTGTTGGAAGGTATTTATGGCCATATTACAGCTGAAAGCAGTCGGGCAAACAGACATATCAAAGGTGGCTGATGATACCCACACTTAGCAAGCAAAACTGAACTCTTCTTTTGGATGAAGATCAGCACTTCCATAGGAAATGTGTAAAAGGAAGGGGAAAGGAACTTTACATCACTGTTAAAAATAATCGAGCATGCTGATCCTGTTTAGGGTGCTGGGCACTGAGTGAGCCACATATTAAGTGGTATGTTACTAATGTCTATTTCAAAACATGTGTTTCACTTGAATTGTTAGTGCATTATACATGTTCATTTATTTTAAAATACCCTTTACATATGATTTTGAAAATAAGTGCATGGAAAGAGATTAAAAGTTGAGAGAGAGATTGAAAGAGAGAGAGATTGATTTATGATGACAGGAAAGACACTATCTCAAAATTCTCTGAATTTATTAAATATTTCTTGATTCATTCTTGCACTGATACATTAAATCAGTGACATTTATTGATTTATACCTTGTGCTGTTCCTTCAGTACTATGTTTCTAGTCTTTCTGGTTAAGAAGCTCTGATGAGTTTGTAGTTATACATGTATCAATAGATCATTACAGAGGTATATTTATTCATGACTCATATCGGTGTGCAAGGAAATTATATATCCATTGTTAAACAAAAAAATACAACCTACAAATTAGTAGACAAAACTTGATTTTATTCCAATACTCTTGCTAGCAGAAAGGGAGAGAGCATAGACCAAGGCTGATTACCCAGGAGTACCCAACTCCATAGGGGATTATAGACCACCTAATGTTTGCTACTTGGCTTTATCCAGAGGAAAAGTAAACTTTCTCATTTTTCTCGTATCTTCACGATCAGAGGTGGTGACAACGTGGAACAAGTCACTCAACCTCTCTACAGAAACTCAGAAATAGGAGCGCTGTCTTCGTGGGTGATTACATTTAAAAGAAATAGTACCCAGGTCCTTGAGAAAGGCATTCCTGGGTTGTAAAACTGGCAAGAAACTTTCTTAAAAGACTTCTATTTCAAAAGAACAGAGAAAGGACTTATAATCACAAGTTTGTAAAGTAAACACTCCAGGAAAAGGAAGGTCGGGGGCTTGGAGTCAGGAAGAAGTCAAACTGAGGGACACTTCAAGGCTCTCTTGGTCACCATAGGGTACACCCAGCTTTGATGCCAAAACCCCAGGTGTTCTATTTGATGCAAAATGCAACATGAGGCATGGCTTGAGTGTAACTCCGAATCTGCACTGACCAAATCAACTGGTTGCTTTGGAATGTAGCAGCACAGCCACTGACGAACACATAGTCTCTTGCAAAAACAAGTAAAATGAGAAAGAAGCAGAAAGGAATAGCATTTGCTGAGTTTTTTCCTGTTCCAGGCCTTGTACCCTGGAACTGTGCATGCCTTTAACAGCAAACCCTGGTGAGTTGGTGATCATGTGTATTTAACAGATTGGGGGGAGGAGGTTCTGATTTGATTTGCTTGATGTCTCAAAGTAGAATAGTTGGCAGAGCTGGTATTGGGTTTAATGTTAATGTGGTCTGGTTTCCAAAGACCATGATCAAAGCATTTAATGATTTTACCTTCTAAAAGCATAGAGTTATGGACTGAAAAATGAACGATTTCGGTTGAGTAGAAATTGAGAGGATCTTGGGAGTAAGGATGAGAGAAGGGAGCTTTATTCTCTAGCTCTTGTGAATGGTAGAGATAGCTGGCAATTCTATTCTACCTCACATTAAGTTCTTCTAGGAAATTAGACCATCCCTGTTTCTACTGGATCTGATTAATCAGAGAGATAGACACTTTTAAAAGAAAAATAAGTTCATGGTATTGTATTCCAGAAACCTTGACGAAAGGAGTTTACATTAATGGATTGTGCTCAATGAGATTTCTTTAAATTTTTTTTAATGTTTATTTATTTTTGAGAGAGACAGAGTGTGAGTGAGGGAGGAGCAGAGAGAGAGGGAGAAACAGAATCCAAAGCAGGCTCCAGGCTCTGAGCTGTCAGCACAGAGCCTGACGTGGGGGCTCAAATTCATGAGCCATGAGATCATGACCTGAGCCGGAGTCTGACGCTCAACTGACAAAGCCACCCAGGCACCCCTGCTCAATGAGATGTCTAAACAATTGTCCATATGATGTGATCCTCAACAAGGAAGATAGGTCACTGAGGAGTCTTTGGGGAAATGGACATAAAGGCAGACTGTGCAACTTTCTGGAAATAGTATGGTTTCAATGCCTCAGGGATCTGTTTTTCAGGGTCTGCCTTCCTATTATGTTCTTTCCTTCCTTCCTACCTGGCAACAGTGTATACAGTCATGAATTCCCTGCTTTCTTATTTGCCATTAGTGAATGTTGTGGCTTCACATGATCAAAACCCTGTGGAAGAAGCAGAAGGTTTCTGACTGAGGTCAGTCCAATATTATAAAATCCTGGATTTTCAGGATATATACTGATTATTTATTTATTTTATTTATTGTGTTTGTTTTTATCTAAGATTTTGGTATTGTAGTTTGGTATTATCTAAGAGAGAGAGAGAGAGAGAGAGAGAGAGAGAGTTCAGAGATATACTTATGTAAGTACTCCTGACAAAAATCTTGAAAATACCATGGAAAGAATAAATAAACTTCGACCACACCAGAGAATGTGGTAAAATTTTTTCCTTAAAATAAATGTCTTAAAAATCCAATTATTGAAATATAAAACCAGTAGAGAAAATCCTGCAAGTCATAAGTATACAGACCAATAAGCTGTCATGAAATCAGTAACTCATGGAACTACTACTCAGGCCAAGAACTAAAGTGTTTGCAGCACCCCAGATGCCCCACTGTGCTAGCTTCCAATCAGAACCCCTGCCTGTGGGACACTAACAACCTGTGATCTCCTGTATCCACTGTGAGCTTTGGTTCCTACAAAGGTCAGTCCAGTTTTAGTGTGTCTTTACTGCTGGTGTGTAAATTTTTGGGTTTTAACCCGATATCCTGGGGGACTGGGTCTGAGCTTGTTTTCATCCATCATGGTCTGTCTAGAACCCCACTCAACTTCTCAGCTGTTCAGCTGCCTCTTCTAGAATGTGCAGATGCCCTAGAGGAAAAGTAGTAGCTCCAAATATTGAGCTTTTTTCTCTAGGATTCCTGGTCTCTAGCATCTTGATCCTGTCATTCCTTATTGTGTTATTATCACTCTAAATTCAAATTTTCTGTTTGTTTTCAGTGTGAAGGTGAGTGTAAGACACTTATTTTACCATTACCAGCAGCAGAGCTCTGTGTCCCAGGCATTTATGCCACCCTCATAACACTGTTTGACATCGGAATAGGATGTGTGTGCGTGTGCGCGCGCGCACACACACACACACACACACACACACACACACACACACACGTGTGCCAACAAGGAAATAGGTTTAGAAAGGTTAAGCGATTCTCCCAACATTATATTCCTAGTAAATAGAAGTCTTAGTCTGTTGCTCTATACATGACTTTAATTTGCCTCTGAGAAGGGCATTCAGGAGTTTGAAAATACAATGGTGCCTACTCGTTCTCACAGGGCAATCCATACCTTAACATAGCTCTTTGGCATTTTATAAATAAAATGGAATCTGACCAGGATATAATCATTCATTACTAACTTTTGTCTCTGTAACATTGATTTAGTGTCAGCAAAGCCTTTTGATTACAGTTGATTTTCAAGCATCCTTTAATTTAATTGGGGGTATGGCATCCTAGAGCTAATAGGGCATTTTTCTTTTTGATTCTTATCCTCAGAAAGACTCCGATCAGCTTGTTGTTTAAAATTGTGAGCTCTTGAGCTGGAATGCCTGTATTCAGTCTTGACTCTGCTACTTACTCTATGATTTTGCACAAGTTAATATCACTTGTGTGAGGCTCAGTGTCCTCAGTAGCACATTCTGGCCGGTGAGAGTTTCTGTCACATAGAAGCCTGGTGAGATTAAGTGTCTGGCCCTGAAAACATTGGCAGTGCGCTTAAGTACATATTTGCGATTGTTTTAATTTCATGGTACCTCGAAGTCAGTGTTTATTTTATTATTTTGGTATCTCGACTATCATATTGTGGTATTTTACTGCATTTTCAGTTGTTTTATAAGGCTTTGATCAAGGGTCAAGCCCTTTTCTGAACCACGATGTACCAAAATCTATTCTTTATACTGGCTCTCATCAATTTTAAAATCAGAATCTAAGCAGGATTTCAGGTTGCTTTCATTGTACTCACATGGCTACTTGAGTTCTCCTGGAAAAATAAAGAATGCCCAGAAACTTAAAAGATTCCTGTCTGACTCAACTACCCATGATACAAAGTGAGAGTGTCATGTAACCACTTCTCATGAATAATTTTTTTTAAATTTTTTTAACGTTTATTTATTTTTGAGACAGAGAGAGACAGAGCATGAACGGGGGAGGGTCAGAGAGAGGGAGACACAGAATCGGAAACAGGCTCCAGGCTCCGAGCTGTCAGCACAGAGCCTGACGCGGGGCTCGAACTCACGGACCGCGAGATCGTGACCTGAGCCGAAGTCGGCCGCTCAACCGACTGAGCCACCCAGGTGCCCCCTCATGAATAATTTTTTTAACAATGTGTGATAATGCTCAATTTTTAATAGTAAACTATGGCAAGAATTAATCATAGGTCAGTGTAAGTTTGTGTTTATATGCATCTGGGCCAGACCAACTTGGCTGGGGGTGTGGTGTGAGGATGAAATCTTTAAGAAGTTAGCATTATCAAAAGTACATGTATTCGATACATGAAGTAAAACACCTACCACCGTTAACTTTTCTCTTCAAATAGGCTCTTGGTCTGTTGAAGTCCTTGGGCGAAAATTGTAGGCCATAACCCAATCCCCTTATACATCCAACCACAAAGAGACAAGCCTTTCCCCTCATTATTTATTTTATCACAAAACATCCACTGGGCATGAGGAGAAAATTCTGCTTTTGGGGAATTGTTCATGATTTTTCTGCTTTGTGATAGATGCCGCTGCAACCGGTGCAGGAAGGTGAATGGTCTGTTCTTAAAGAGTATTGGAAAATGACAGAGCAGATTGTCTAAATATTATCAGTTAATTCAACATTTTCAAATCATCTCTAGTACCCTTGGCATCCATCAGCTTCCTGCCTTTAAAACACACGTGGCCGTCTGAACTCTCAGACAACCCACTGGCTGACTGGCTGAGTAGGCAGATTGGTCCATCTGGATTACATCTTCCATTCCCCCAGTGTAAGTACCCAAGATGCTTTTATAGAAGAAGCTCTACTTCTGCTTTGTTGACATGCTTATCACGGCTGGACCAAAAGGGAAAATCTCTTTTTTTGTTCTGGAAGTATGTGAAGTGGGCAAGGTCACCTCTACATCCTCTCTGCTATACACAGACCTCTATGTCTTTGGCATTCCCCCAAGTAAACAACATGAAGAAACAAAGACTGGAAAACTCAGGAACTTGTCTAGCGAACCCCTTCAACTCCATGCCCCCTCTTTCCCCCCTTCCTAACAGACAAAGGAACCCCAGTGCTCTGGGAAATGGGATGCACTTTCCTGTGTCTTTCTCAAGGCCAGTAGCAGTACTCATTCACTATCATCTGCTTTACCTACCTTACTGCTTCTCAGTGTCCACATACCCATTCGGTTATTAATAGCAATCTGTATGAGCTCCTTTGTTAAACCCTGATAAACAGTGGCAGTGGCACAGCCTACTGGATGAGGTTGAAGAATGCATAGTCAAAGGCTGGTTAAGATCTCTCTCCACCCTTCGCTAGCTCTGTGACCTTGAGGATATTAATTTCCTTCTCTCGGCCTCAGGTTTATCTTCTAGAAAATAATGGGAAGTAATTGTAACCACACTATAGAGTTTATGTGAACATTAAATGAGATAATGCACATAAAACACTTAGTGTAGAGTATGGAAACATAAATTTTCAACAAAGGGCAAGTGTAATTAGAAGTCCCAGCCTGGTATATCAGAAGGAGATGAAGATTTCGCTATTTGAGCCCTAGTCATATTATTTCCTTCATTTTCCACATCTGTTAAATTAGAAAGATTCAGCCCACACCTTGGGACTCCTCGTATGTGAAATATTTAGTCTGACACTCAATCATAAAATTCATAGGGTTAGGAATGAAAAGGATATGACATAATCTTAAGTATTTTTCTTGGACCATAACGTAATAAACTGAACTTACATTATCCTTCCAAAAATATAATTAATTTTATCTTGTGGTACCCCTGGAATTAAAGTCCCCTAGTAAAGCTATTCTTCCATAATCAATAGCTAAATTTGCAGATTGGAATTCTTTGGATTGCAGGACCACTGTGAATTACTAATTAGGTCCCAACCAGAGGAATGCATGTAACAAAGACTTGCACAGGGGACAGAGGCAGTTGATGAAACCTCTTCATGTGTTCTTCTCAACAGAGCTGGCTGTTTAATTGATTCCAAAATCAATTTTCAATTAGTGGTGCTTTGGCATTTAATATTAGCTGTTAAAATTGTGGGGAACAGTAAAGAGAAAAGCATGTGACTTAGTGATTGCTTTTGCCTGCACAATGGAAACTAAAAAGTCGGAGACACTGTTGCAATATGATGCATTTCAAAAAGGATGCAATGCTTTGGAAGCACACAAGGCACTGTGGTAGATTCACTTGCTGATGGCTAGGAAGTCAGCTAGTGGCCCTGATAGTTACAGATTTTTTCCTTACGTTTATTATCTTCAGTTCTTCAGCATTTGAATCCACAACATAGTCTCCTGTTTTTACCCCAACAAACTTTGACAAAGAGGAAGGGAAGGATTTAAAAAAAGAAAAATGAGAACAAAATGAGGCAGGTCTAGGTTTGTAAGCTTTCAAAATCTCCTTCCCGCTCTGGGCCTTTGTATCACAAAACACATGACCCAGCACATGCCTCTAAAGCAGAGTAAGGAGCCACCTCTCTTTCAGAGAGAGAGATACCTTTGTTCATGTATTCATGCACTATATTGTTTCAAATCTTAGAAATTCTGCAAACCTCACAGTGTTATGGTTTGTGGGTTAGGTCTGAATCAAACAGATGTCCTCCAAACCAGAGGGAGCACCTGGAATTTGCAGGAATTCCTTAGCAGCAGTAACTAGAGCCCAGGTCAGGAAGACAGTTCCTTATGGCATCTTTATTCATATGTATATTGGCTCGGTCCTGATTGGCTGATGGAAACTACAAAAAACTTTACTAATATGAATATTTAGGATAAATATGATATATGAATATCCTAAATATTCATATTAGTAAGGTTTTCCTGTACTTTATGTACTGTACTTCACATATATGAAGTTCATAATATATATGTATTTGATGTATATATAAAGTCATCGTTTTATATATCCCTTATTTGAGGAATTGTAGTAAATTGCTTCTTATATTCTTTTTTAAACTGCCTTTCTTATTTTTCTTTTCTGCCTATCCAACCAGGGGAAATTGTGATGGGGTAAACAGAAAACCATCTCAAAAAACATTCGGGGCCATCAGGCACAAACTTAAGTAAACAAAGGCACAGTTGTCACTTTGGAAGGATAGACAATTCCTTATATTACATCACCAGGAAAGCTTGATACAGTGTCTGGCACTGAGTAGGTGCTAATTGCTGTTAATGAGTGAATACACGAATGGATGAATGAAAGTGATCTTTAGAGAATGATTGGATCCAGGTGTCCGTCTCATTCCTCTGCACCATAAGCATATAAACACATTTCCTTTCCCACCTCCAGGGGAGAGCACTGCTGTGCAGGGCTCCATATCAGGTTTCATGGGCTAGTTGGCTGTCAGTTTGATGCACATTCTAACTGCAAGCAGGGCAGACCGAGCATTTCAATAAGATCATCTCAAGCAGGCTCACACTCGTGAACATCACAAAGAGAAAAGTGTTTCATGGCTATGGTCTAGCAGTGGTTTTATCCTTCTGCGGACTCTGCTGACCACTCAGACCAGACTGGCCAGTACATTGAATGTGTAAGAGCCATGTGTGTTTTGTTTCGTGGAAGTGTAATGTCAGTGTATTCCTTCAAGTGTTCAGTATATTGTGATCTTGGGAACCAAACAGGATTAAATAGGCATATTTATTTATTTATTTTGCCTGACAAGTTCATCGTCATATTTTTAGAATCTGATTTTCCATCACAAAACTAACACCATGTAAACAAAAAGTTATTGAGTTAAATAAGAGAAAATCAGTGCAACGGAAATATCAATCAAAGATTTTGCCTGGGGTAATGCCTTTGTGTGCCATTCTAAAATTTGTTTAGCAAGCATATTTAGGAATGTCTAATCTAAACTACTAATGTAATGGCTAATGGAGAAAACTCTCAGGAGATATATTGAACTGTAAAGTAAAATCACTCTCATTTTACCACCATATACAAATGGCTTTAAAGTCATAGGACTCTCTCTCTGTAGGGCACAAGAGGAAAATAGCCTCACAAATTTATACACACGTATTTAGTGCATAGCTGGACCCCGGGAACTTACTGTGTCGTTGCTGCAAACAAAGCATGGTTTTGTATAAACTCAAGTTCTCTGAAAGATACGATGATGATAAGACCCACTATAATAAAACATAACGGGAAGCCTGATGCTTTCAACATTGTGGTTTTCATCTTCACAAAATTATGCAAATTAAGAATCTGTATGCTCATGTGTTTTTGGATGAGAAAACTGAGGTGCAGGGAGTTCCATTAGCTTGCCTGCTGCGGCACAGTGGCTCATCAGCATGGCCAGCCATCATGGATTTTCATGAATGTTTCTTTAAAAACTTCTTTCCTATGCCATACAGATCTTGACAGTGGTAAGAAACTCTGTTGTTTCCTTTAGGGAACCATAGAATGATTATTCATACTATTTGGATTCCAATTGTAAAAGTGTTGCACTGCGTCTTTGGATGGGAACCTAGAGACCTAACAGCAGAATTTCCAAAATAAGCCTTTTTGCCCAGTAGCAATCCATGTTCAGTGCTCTCATTCTGTTTACTGAGGGAAGGCATTTCTCTGTGTATTTGCTGACTGCTCTAAGTAAAGATACTTAACAAGGAAATAATGGCCCCATGGGTGAAAATCATAAAATGGAAAACCCCAAGGCATGTATATTTTATTACATTAAATTAAAGACACACCATCTACTATATCCCACCCAGTAAACAAAGGAGAAGCAAGAATGCTAAGCAAATATTTTTATTAAGAGAATAGCTTTTACTGGTTCTATAATATTAATTAAATTAATACATGTTTATTGTAGAAATTTGTATAATAAAAAACAACAAAATTGCACAAAACTCACCAAAAACACTAGCTAAAAATAAACATTGAAAACATGTTTCTGATTTCTTCAAATACCTTTATAAAAACCTGTGATTAGACTCTGTATTCTGTTTTGTAGTTTGGTTCTTAATTAATAATATATATTTAGAATGTTTTTCTTTTATTACATGTTTCTATAAAGAATTCTAACATTTGCCTATTAATGTGCCATGTATAATGTAACCAATTCCTTATTATTACCCATTTTGATGGCTAATATTTCATGAACTTAACAGTTTGATAAACAATTTTCTTTTTTTTTAATGTTTATTCTTTTATTTTTAATTTTTATTTTTGAGAGAGAGAGAGAGAGACAGAACGCAAGAAGGGGAGGGGCAGAGAGAGAGGGAGACCCAGAATCCAAAGCAGGCTCCAGGCTCTGAGCTGTCAGCACAGAGCCCCAGGCAGGGCTCCAACTCACAAACTGTGAGATCATGACCTCAGTTGAAGTCGGAGGCTTAACTGACTGAGCCATCCAGGCACCCTGATAAACAATTTTCTATATAAATGTTAGAAAAGAAATTCTTTGTCAAAAATAACTAAGTACTTTTTTTTTAATTAAAAAAATTTTAAAACGTTTTATTATTGGGGCGCCTGGGTGGCTTAGTTGGTTGAACGTCTGACTTCAGCTCAGGTCATGATCTTGCGGTCCGTGGGTTTGAGCCCTGAGTCGGGCTCTGTGCTGACAGCTCAGAGCCTGGAGCCTGTTTCAGATTCGGTGTCTCCCTCTCTCTGAGCCTCCCCCGTTCATGCTCTCTCTCTGTCTCAAAAATAAATAAATGTTAAAAAAAATTTAAAAAAACAACAGCGTTTTATTATTTATTTTTGACAGAGAAACAGAGAGAGCACGCGCACTCAAGAGAGAGTGCAAGAGCCCGGAGGAGGGGCAGAGAGCAGGAGACAGAATCAGAAGCAGGCAGGCTCCAGGCTCTGAGCTGTCAGTACAGAGATGGATGTGGGGCTTGAACTCATGAGCCACTGTGAGATCATGACCCTAGCTGATGTCAGATGCTTAACCGACTGAGACACCTAGGTGTCTTAGGACTAAGTAGTTTTTTAAGGAGTTGTGACACATGTTATCAGTCAGATACATAAAGCCCTTATAGACCCACTAAACCAATGTGTGATGCATGTGTAGGTGTGTTAACCTACAGCTTTTCCAGCATTAGATATTTGCATTAAAACTAGTTTTGGGAAGGTGACCGCTGAAAATTCTACCTGATGCCTTAATGCTTTATATCTACTTGACATTTATCTTGATTATTACATGTATTTGTGTGTATACATGCTTTTTTATTGGCTATTTTTTACTTTTATTTTTGAAAAAAAATTTGTTTCCTAATAGGATTATGTATCTTTCCATATTGATTCCAAGAATTATTTATATACTAGGACTAATACTCCTCAGGTTGTCATTATATTGCATATATGTTCTCTAGCTTTTGTTTTTCCATTTTATTTGTCTTTTTATGCACTAATATATGCTTTTCTCTCATGTCATACACGGACAGCTTATATGTGGTAGATAAAAGAAATTCTTTCGAAAGTCTTAAAATATAGTCTCCTTTCTATAGATGCTGGAGAGGATGTGGAGAAACGGAAACCCTCTTGCACTGTTGGTGGGAATGCAAACTGGTGCAGCCACTCTGGAAAACAGTGTGGAGGTTCCTCAAAAAATTAAAAATAGATCTACCCTATGACCCAGCAATAGCACTGCTAGGAATTTACCCAAGGGATACAGGAGTGCTGATACATAGGGGCACTTGTACCCCAATGTTTATAGCAGCACTTTCAACAATAGCCAAATTATGGAAAGAGCCTAAATGTCTATCAACTGATGAATGGATAAAGATGTGGTTTATATATACAATGGAATACTACTTGGCAATGAGAAAGAATGAAATCTTGCCATTTGAAGCAACGTGGATGGAACTGGAGGGTATTTATACTGAGTGAAATAAGTCAAGCAGAGAAAGACAGATACCATATGTTTTCACTCCTATGTGGATCCTGAGAAACTTAGCAGAAGACCATGGGGGAGGGGAAGGAAAAAAAAAAGGAAGGGAGCCAATCCATAAAAAACTTAAAAATTGAGAATAAACTGAGGGTTGATGGGGGGTTGAGGGGAGAGGGGAGGGTGGGTGATGGGTATTGAGGAGGGCACCTGTTGGGATGAGCACTGGGTGTTGTATGGAAACCAATTTGACAATAAATTTCATATTAAAAACAATAAAAAAATATAGTCTCCTGGATACATACACATATGAATACACATATATTCAGGGAGGTGGAAAAATACTGCAATATGATAGTATTCATATTATTAAGCCTAAAGTTGTCCACAGCATTCCCTAATTATCCTTTTATTATCTGTAAAATCTGTAGTGATGTCACTTCTCTTATTCCTGTAATTGATAACGTGTATTCTGTATCTTTTGTTTTTGCCTGTTCAGTCTGGCTTTGGGCTTTCATCAGTTTTATTGTTCTTGTCAGAGTTAGCTTTGGTTTTAAAAGCGAGCACTAGAAAAAATATTAATGGATAAATAGTGTATGTTATATAATGCTCGAAAAAGAGCCAATTGCACCATATACAAAATAGTAACAGTTCTATTAAAACTTCTCAGGCTTGTTTTTAGAAGAAATAATTGATCAACACTGCCAAAATTGTTAAATAGTAGTATATATGGTGCTTTTGTTTTGTTTTGTTTTGTTTTAAAGCAACTCTGCATTAAGTGGGGAAGCATAGGAGAAGAATTTAGGATAAGGACATTTGAGCTATAAAGCTACTTTTTATTTAACATTGTGTGGAACAGGCAGGTGTAGTAATAATTTCAAAAGACATTCACAGAAAGCTATCACTGCTCTTTGAATGAAAAATTATTAAATCAGTGTTACCTCTAAAAATATTAAAGAAATTCTATAGAAAAGTTTAGATTATGTTTCCTTTGAAAAAATAATAATAACAAAAGAAAACGTCAACAGATTGTGAAAGTGTAAATTAGGACAATTCCTTTGAAATAAACATTTTGGCAGTATGTGATTCAAACCAGTAGTAAATACTTTGATCTGGCAATTCCCAGTCTGGGAATCTTTCCTGAGGAAATAAACTAAAATGAAGAAAAATCTTTATGCCAAAAAATATGTTTATTGTAGTAACATTGTTATTTTAATTGTGAAAATTCAAAGACAACTCTTTGCCCCAAGATATGGCAATAGGTAAATTAATTGGCTCATCCAGTCTTTTGAGTATAATATTATCATTGAAATGTTTACAAGGAACCATTTGAAAAAGCTTGTAAAATAATGTTAAGTAAGTTAAGAAGGATTATGCACAGTCAATTATAATTCTTAATAAGTAAATGCAGATAAGAAGGACTCAAGTCAACATTTTACTGGTATCCATTTGGAAGGAGGATGAAATGGCAGAAAACAGAACAATAACTATAGACACTGAAATTGAAATTAGTCAACATGTCTTCTTTGTGACTTATTATGTTATATATAACTTGAGTAAGGTACATGATGTGTCTTTTCCTGAGTTTCCTCAATTTTGTAAATTGGGGATCGTATCAGTGTTATATCATAAGAGTAATGGTTTTATGAAATTGTTTTATCAAATGCATTAACACATATCAAGTATTTAGAACAGAGCCTGAACCAAAACAAACTCTCTGCAAATACTAGCTATAACCTGGATGATGGGTGGTGTATATTTCTGTATTGTATTTTATATATGTTTATATATTTTTAAATGTTTATTTATTTATTTCTGAGAGACAGAGACCAAGCACGAACAGGGGAGGAGCAGAGAGAGGAAGACACAGAATCCGAAACAGGCTCCAGGCTCCGAGCTGTCAGCACAGAGCCGACGGGGGGCTTGAACTCACAGACCGTGAGATCATGACCTGAGCCGAAGCCAGACGCTCAACCAGCTGAGCCACCCAGGCGCCCCCCCCCCCTTTTTTTTAATATATTTTTAATTAGTAATATTTTTATAACGAAATGGCAGAAAATAGCAGAAACTCACTTATCTAACGTTCCTGCATTTTATTTTCTATTTTCAAATCATTGGGTCTGAGGGAAAAGCTAGAGAATTTTATTTTCCACATTTAGCTCTGACGGCAAGGGGATTTACAAATTTTATGCTCACCTGGACAGTACTGCTGTGTGCGTCCTTCTCTGCCTCTGTGCTGCTCTTACTTTCTCCACCAGCACAGCCAGGCCAAACATAATCAAACTTTCATAGATTGGCTTATGTCGATCATTGATTTTCCTGGTTTATAAACATCAAAACAATCTCGAAAAAAGCCAGAAAATCAAATTTAAATTGCTTGGGTTCAGTATTTTTGACACTACGATTTGTGATATATTTAATCACTCTAAGAGCAACTTTTCTTGTGGAATAAAATGCACTATCATCCAAAAATGTCTCTTGCCCACAAATCCTAAAACAAAATGCGTATTTTTAATGGACAGGCCAGAAGATTATGCAATTTACAAATAGTCATACATGGACAGCTTATATGTGGTAGATAAAAGAAATTCTTTCAAAAGCCTTAAAATATGGTGCCCATTTAACTGGAATGAACTTTTTACTGATTTATCAGTCCCTTCCACTTAACGTTTCTGCTGTTGCCATTACTTAATATTTTTCCCTAACAACCATCAGCCATATTCACATAAAAACCCACAACTTTTAAGGAAGATCTTTCTAAGAACCATTTTAATTTTAAGAAGGAAAAGAAGGAACTCAAACTAACTTAGAAAAGGAATTTATCAGCTTAGGTAGTTTAAAACTACAGAATTAGTTTTGATTTCAGGCACAACTAAATCCAGGATCTCAAATAATCCATCAGTTACCAAATAATTTTTCTTTTGACAGTTTTTGCTATACATGTCTAAGTTTTTATGACATTCATAGACATGCTACCTTCACTAGGTCACAAGCTACCTTTTAACAGCTCCAGGATGGTACTCTGTGTATTTCAAGTACAGAGAACAAAAGCTTATTTTTCTAAATTTTTAGAACTTGACCTTACTGGCAATGATTGGTCTTGCTTGGATCACATACCTATTGCCAAACAATCACTATGGACAAGATTACAGGGAATACACTGAATTGGACAAAATTAGGAAACTGTCCAACCCTGGAGTTGGAAGATGTCCAACCCATGCAAGCTATAAAGACAGAGTAGATAAAGGGGTGCTTCTCCATGTCATTTGGGGTGCTGTTACAAAGAAATAGTAAAAGGGCACATTGAAATATTAAAAGTGCACTATGCTAAGATACTAATTTATATGTTCACAGTGTGTGTGTGTGTGTGTGTGTGTGTGTGTGTGTGTGTCTGCGTGTGTATGCATAGATAAAAAAGATAAATCTCTATTTAGATAGATGGGTAGGTAGATAAATGATACAGATATTTGTACATGCATTGATAGGACTGAACGTGTTAGTATGTTATGATACAGCTTAATTTTTTTTCCTACCACTGCCCTCAAACATGCACTGTTGAATCTTTTCTTCTGTCTCTCAACATTTTGAGGGGATCTCATATCTGTCTAGTCCCTTTTGAGTGTAAGAATAGTCTCATTTTTTAGGTTTTAACGTCCAGCCTAAATAAATAAAATAAGTATTTAAATAAGTAAATAAAAATGAAAATAGCATACAAATAAATAAATTAAAATAAAATAAAATAAGATAAAATAAAATCCAGTCTAAATTACATTGAATCACCACTTCCATTTTTCATCCAATTCAGTGATCTTTACATCCCCTCAGCTCAGGCCTGATTGCTGGCCTGGGTGTCTGCAGACAGAAAGTGAGTGGAGATTTGTTCTTCTCTCTTACTCCACTTCTCTCTATATCCTGTTTCAGGTTCCAGCAGAGTTGGGAAGAGGGGGCAATGGAAGCAAGAGAATCAGAAATACTTTCCAGTTGGCATTCTCCACTTTGCTCTCGTGCCTTCTGTTAATATCATGGTTGACTCTTCCAGAGGGTCTCAGAGGACTCTTCAGTGACGTCATTCCCGTTCATACTTTATCCTCTTCCATGACCTGCCACCCTTTGTTCTTACACACTGGGGACTGTCTCTAGCTTCTCTCTGTGGGAGTTTCCTCCCCCTGTCAAGCAGTCCTTTTGCAGGGATCGCTTTTAAGAGATCTCACACAGTTATTTCATTAGTCTCTTCTGACCCTGTGGAAAACATTGTACACTTCTGCCTTGCCAAAAGCTCTTGGCACCTTGTTCCTACAGCCCTTCCCCTCTCCGTGTCTACTCCAACCAGCCTCCAGGATTCAGTCTTCTCTAGGTGAGAAGCAGCCACCTCATGTACCTCTCTGTCTCAGAATGCCCCCAGATCTGGGAGACATAGGCTTCTTTGTCCCGGGATCTCACTCACCAAGCTGTGCTTTACCCCCTCAGTGTCAGGAGAGCGCACAAAGGTCCAGTTGTGGAATAAGATAGTGGTCTCTGTTTCTTGCAACTAGTCTCATGAGAATGAATGTTTCTTTGGGAGCCTAGTCACTTGGCTAGGGCTGGTAGTGGGGAGTACCTTTATCCCCATGAGTAAGGGAAAGGAAAATGACACAGACTGTCACCTCCTATACATTCTCCCACTTGAATGGATTCCTCTTCAAATATATCATTTTATTCTTTTACAGTCTGGATAAATCATATGACCAGTGATTGAGGGCTGCTTTTATTCTCTTCCAGTAAATCTCTCTTGGATGTGTCCAGCACATTTATTTAGAAACGCGAAGGTTGCATTTATCTTTCTTTGTTTTCAGCTTGGGAGCTTCAGAGGAAATTCTGCAATCACAGGAAAAGTACATTTTTGCATCTAGGTAGTTATATGATACCTTGCACATTCATTAACATGAGAAAAATACAGAAGAGTTTCTTGTATGGACTCCTCACTCACGATAGCACTTTGAGGCAGGCACCATTCATCCTTCCTTTAGATGAGAAAATGAACCACAGGCAGGAAGACCTGCTTTCTCCAGCACTCTCAGTGGAACCAGGGCCACAGCCTTGGATTTCCCCATTTCCAACCTGTGTTTTCCTTCATCCAAAACTTTGAATATCTTTTATATATAGACTTGATGGTAGACTGTGAGTAATGTAGATTCCATATTGTGTCTGTTTTAACAACCTATATTTTAAGTGATTTTGTGTCTGCTTGTGTGTGTGTGTGGTTGTGCAGTTGATTTGCTATTCTACTCTTTGGATGACTTTTGGTCATAGTGTGCTTAATATATGTTTAATGGGGGTTCTGTAGGAAATCACTCACTTATTTTATAACCAAAATTTAAATGTAGTTCTTAATGGCTCTTAAGATTTTTTAAATCAGAATTTATTCATGAATAACGATGGTAAATGAAGAACCCCATGGCAAAAAGAGACATGCCTTGTTCATCTCGAGTCTGGTTAGAGCTAAGGCAGAAGACTATTGCCTGTATCGTATGGGGTGTGTTTTTCTATTTGGGAGAAAGAGCAGCTGGAAACTACCCTGCCCAACATACTACAGAGCAGAACCCTATTTTAACCCTCCCCTCGGAAACCTGTACACAATGCCCCTAAGTCAGCAGAGGGCAGGCCGACTAGGCAAGTCAGCGCTCTGGCAGGCTGCAGTGTCAGAGTGCCAAGGGTTGACAAGACGTCCCAGGGGATGTCCTTTGTTTGAAGGGGTGGTGGCAGCAGTGTTGTCACAGCAAGGACCTGTCAGTCACGGGCATAGCCACACACCACAGCTTGCATTCCCATCCGCTTGGAATGTCAGATATTACTATGTATCCACACCATCCATATCTCTTTGCACTATACCTGCTAATGGAGCAGTTGCCAAACAGAAGCGAGAGATTCTAAAATTCCTCTTCTTTTCTCTGAAGCACTCATTAAGTACAAGCTAAGAAATCCATTCCTGATTGCCTTTTACCACTGACTTGATAGTGGGGGCATGTACTACAATTCTTATTCTGTTTCACTGGCTGATTCTTTTTCCCAGCAACCTTTGTAACTGTCCTATACATGGGTCATTGTCTTCTCTGCTGGAAGGTGATATGGCTCTGTGGGAAACACTGGAAAATGTTGGACGTCGACTGTGTCTTCTGAGCTATGGACACACATAAATAATACTTTAAGCATATTGATAATAATTAGAATAAGAGGGCGTTCAATGTAAGGAAGGGAGGAAGCAGAGAAGGAGTGGTCGCATGTGTAAGTACAGACTGCAGATAAGGAAAGGAAATAAAAGTATTATGTGACAAGTCTTACAGCTATGTTCCTAAGTCAGTGATAGAGAAAAAACTGAATTGAGTGAGTGTGGGATGGAGCAGAAGGAAATAAGAGATAGTTTGAGATTGCCGAGGCCTGCCAGAGTAACATGATGCCACGTGATGAGAAGTTATCATGGTTACCAGTAAACTGATACCCATATATGGCAAAATATATTGGGATGGGAGTCTGAAAAATGCCACTGGAGTGCATAGAGGATTTTGTACTGAACTCCATAGTGCTGAACCAGTAAAACTGCTGAGCCAGTGAAATATCTCCAAGTCTTTGTAAAATAACACATAAAACTCTAGGATAGTCAATGTTTTTGTGACTATGGTTGCTACTTGGTGGTGAAATTCAGTATCCACAGCAGTGAGCTCAAAGCCTTTTGAAGATATACTATTTTGAAATGATGATATATTATTAAGTTGTTTTGAGCATATATATGCATATATTTATATATACGCATATGTTTATAACTTACACATACGCTCAATTAAACTATGTTAGATTATGGAATACACAAGTTATACGTGGTAAAGAAGGAAATATTTGTGAACGTGTATATATTTTTCTAATTTACATCGTCCTTCTCCATGTTGAAGACCACTGGAAATTTCCCTTCAGTCAAAATCACTTTCAGACCCATTATCTCTGATGTTCACAGGGGTAAGTAAGGCCATTAACATGATTTCTCTTACATGCAGGACAGCAGAGATGTGGGCAGTTTAAAAGTAGCCTATTCCAGTTTCCACAAATAGATGTAGCTTGCCCATTCAGACTGGGACTAAGAATTTATAAAATTCCACCATAATAGTCAGCATGCCAAATCTGGGATTTCTGCAGGACATCTCACCTCTGCTTGTTAGTCTGTACTTCCTTGGTTTCTCTAAGAACCTCTCCTTCCACAATTAGCTCTGAAGACTGAAGACACATGCACATTGTCCTTGCTGTTCACGCTGACTTCAGCGCTCTGTTCCCTGCTTTCCCACACTGTATCAAAAGGTTGCTGGCTTTTGGCCTCTGTGAAACCGAGTAAGTAAATTGGACACCTCTTCTATTCCCCATTATGCAGAAAGGGACACTCGCAAAGTAGGCTTGCCCAGGATTTCAATTTCACATATCAGTGCAACCCTTTTCTTTGCAGCTGTTTGGGGATATGTTGAAGTTGTGTGTAGCTTAGTATTATAGAGTTTTTCATACTTTGCCCCAAATGAATATTGTCTCTGATCATGGCACCTCAAGGTTGGTCAATCTGTTTTTGTTTTTCCCAAAGCTTTCTTGTATCGTACACTGTTTCTTTCTCTGACACTAAATTTCAGTATGAACATCGAGCAACTCTTTTTCCTTCTTGCTTTATTACTATTTCAGTTTGGGGTGCTGTAGAGCAAATTAGTAGGTACCCACCCACACTTCAATTTTATTTTACTGTGAGATACTCAGTTGCATTTTTAGAAAGTTTTGGTCCTGGTATGACTAACTGGGCTTTAAGAAAGGATGCCATCCTTTACTGAATTATTACATGCTGGAAATTACAATGGATTATTTTGTTGTTGTTGTTTTCTCATTTAGTCTTAACAACAGCAGTATGGGACTCACTTTAAGATGCATATTTTATTTTTTTCTATTGTTTTTTTGAGAGAGGGAAAGAATGCACGTGCTCACACACATGCACACACACACACACACACACACACACACAGACTCAAGTACACAAGGGAGGGGCAGAGGGAGAGGGAGAGAGAGAAGCTTAAGCAGGCTCCATGCCCAGTGGGGAGCCTGCTGCGGGTCTCAGTCCCACAACTGTGAGATCATGGCCTGAGCCAATATCAAGAGTTGGACCTTTAACCAACTGAGTCATCCAGGTGCCCCAAGATCTACATTTTAAATCTGTGGACACTAAACGTTATAGAATTGTCTTACTTGACCAATGTCAGAGTAAGGTAGTAGGGAGAGGTAGAGGTTTTGGTTTGATATTCAAACCCAGATCATGCTGACTTAGTTGCTCATTATTTTCATCCTTTGCTCTACTGCCTCTGGACTGTTTTACTAATTTTTTTCTTATATTCTACTCTGCTATATATTGCTGGGTATAGTTCAAGTATAATCCCATTGAAATTATCCCAGAAATATTACGTAAGAGTCAATCAGTATAACCTAGATTTAGATGTATATTTAGATATTAGTATTGTCTTGCATTATGGTAATCAACTGGTATCTTAGTACTAGGAAGCACCCTGAAAATGTGTCACCTCCTTAATTTACCTTGCTACTTTATAATATATATTTTTGTAGGTAACCTAATGAGTCCAAAAGTAGAAATGAATATGTTCATTGGCCGCAAAGTTTCTGTAATTAGTAGAGAGAGAACATCCATAGAGTTATTTCAAAAGTCATCAAATGATAGTGCCTTCTTAATTGGTATATAGTTGAATATTTGTCAGAGGCAGTGAAAAATGGATCAATAAATTTACTGAGAATTCAGAAGTTGTAAAGAATGTAGTCTTTGTGTAATTATTTGTATAATTGACAAATGAGATTGTATATATTTGAAGTATATGACATGATAACTTGATACACACATACATTGTGAAATTATTATCACAATTAACATATCCATCACTTCACATAGTTACTGTTTTGTATATATATGTATAGTGAGAATACTTGTAAGTTTTGTTTTTAAAACATCAAAGCTAAAAAGCATTTTAACTTTCATTTTCTGAATTTTTCCAAGGCAGTGTGCTACATTCATGTATGATTGATAGCATTTTCTCTAGCTTACCATCTTGTTTCATCTTCAATACTCCAGTTATCAGTCTGGCAGGTTATTCTCCACGTGGTGCATTTGACATATATCTTGTTTCTCTAGTACTATCCTCACTTGCCTACAGGCAATGGAAAACTTGTCTCCTTCTTTGTATTCCTAGTGACTGGCACGGAGCTTTGCATGAAGTAAGTTGTTATCAAATGTCCATTGAATTGCTAAAATGAATTCCAGTAGTATTTTTGGAAGCTTGAGTGCACACAGTTTTCAGAGCATGCTGCCAATAACTACTTATGAGATCACAGAAATCATCATCTCTTTGAGGCTGAATTTTATTTGTAAAATTCATGTGTTACACAAAATACTTTGAAAGGATGCATTTAGGTAGACTGACCATATAATATACTGCCCAAACTGAGGTGTTTTTTAAGAGTAAAACTGGGGGCCATTAGAAATTACACCAGGACATGAGGCCAAAATCCAGTACTATCATATGCAAACTAGGCATTTGATCATACTATTTCTAGGTCATCAATTCTGAAGTCTTGTAATTTTCCATTTTGTTCATTTTTAGTTTCTAATATGAAGAATGAAGAATACAGAATTTGCCTTTCTCTGCCTGGCTTATTTCATTTAGTGTAATGTTCTCAAATGTTGTATGATTTTACTCATACGTGGAATCTAAAAAAACAAACCCCCCCCCCAAAACAAAATAAAATAAAAAAATAAAAAATAAAACCCATAGGAACAGAGAGTATAATGATGGTTGCCAGTGACTGGTACTGAGGAGATACTGGTCAAAGAGTACAAACTTTCATTTATAAGATTAATAAATTCTGAGAATCTAATGTGCAGACTAATAACTATAGTTAATAATCTTGTGTAGCTGAAATTTGCTGAGAAATTAGATCTTGAGCATTCTCTGAACACACACACACAGAAACAACTTGGTAACTGTTTGAGGTGATGGATGTGTTAACTTGATTGTGGCAATAATTTCACAGTGTATGTTTATATGAAATCATCATGCCGTGCACTTTAAATATATGCAATTTTATTTGTTAGTTATACTCAATAAAGCTGGGGGGGGGAAGAATATAGAATTTGCAATCCGAAAGTTCTGAGCAGCTTACAGACACCATGATCTTGGGCAAATGTTTTTATTTTCCTTGAGTCTGTTTCTTACACTCCTAAGAAAAATAATACTGTTGTGTTGCTTCACATGATTATAACAAGAAAACAATAAAATCAGATATATAAAAAGATTTAAGGGCACCTGGGTGGCTAGTCGGTTGAGCATCCAACTTTGGCTCAGGTCATGGTCTCGTGGCTTATGAGTTTGAGCCCTGTGTTGGGCTCTGTGCTGACAGCTCAGAGTCTGGAGCCTGCTTTGGATTCTGTGTCTCCCTCTCTCTCTCTACCCCTCCCCTGCTCATGCTCTGTCTCTCTCTCTCTGTCTCTCAAAAATAAAAATAAACATTCAAAAAAAAACTTAAAAATATTTAAATGAATGGCAAGATTTATTACTTTACTATTACTATTATTATTCAAATTACTATGATAATTGTTAAAATTATTATTTTTCTTTTTTGGGCAACCAGTGTTACTGGTCTTTACTTTTCATCATTGGTTAAACAACATATTACTTAATTTGACCTGTATATTACCAATTCATATATTGATTTCAACCAGTGCCAATTGTTGGGCAAAATGGGCTACTTACTCCAACTTAAAGATAATTTATAGAATTTCTTATTGTCTATACAATCATACATTGTAACGTTGGCATATGGTGGCCACTGTTGTCATGATCAGCTTTGAAAAAATGTCTCCCTTCGAAGTACACTTCCTTTTGCACTTATTTCCAAGTTCCTTTGTGAAAGAACTCAACCAATCCATTGGACAAAGGCAACTGTAAACCCTGTGGGTCACAGCTGAGGAGTGAATGATTACATAGTCTGGATTAAAGCAGTCACAAGGAAATACAAATCTAGTGAATCAAATGCCTCAGTGTATATCAAAAAGGCAACTTCTGGGAACGAGCCTTTGTGTGAAACCGTCTTCAAAAAGAATTGTGTGAGATAGGACTTAATAAAAGAAGAATACCCCAAACACTGATTGTGCAGAAGCGATGTATGTTTCTTGTAAAATTTTCTAGTGCATTAACTTTGTTCTTTACTATTACTTTGAGAATGCTAAACTCCTGAATGTTGGTGCTATAAATCTTCAATAGCAAGAAGTGGTATCAGTCAATAAATACTTAACAACAGTATAAATTATGTATGATGGAATAAGTGAGTATTGCAGGGAAACCTATAGGCTAATGGGCCCTGCTTACAGAATTCCATAAAGGCTAAACATCCTGAATTTGTATGAGGGTGGCTACATTACCCGAGAGAAATAATCTTTACGAAATCAACATTTCACATTTTGGAAATGATTTTTGAAAAGCCGATAGGTGATATATGTGAAAATCACTTGGTAACTGTAATCAAAATGTCTTTAAGTATACACCTCTTTAATCAGAATTTGGTTGGATGAACTGTCCAAGAGTTTTAGTCAGAGTTTCTGTCTTACTATTTGAAGTATCTTCACTGAGTTTTACTACTGAAATTATACTATAATTGATTCATTTGTCTTCAAATGCTTAGATATAATTTATTAAACAAAGGTTACTCATTGTTTCTTAGAACCATTATTTTTATTGGTTTGTTTGAATAACCAAAACAGATAGGTAAAATTATGCTGCAATAATGAAGGATTTCAAAGGAAGTAATTTCTGTAGTGTCCAGTTATACCTATATCGTATGGCTTTATGTTTTCTCTATATTTACTTCAGAGATCTGACAAACTATGAAGTCTAAATAGAAATGTTGGGCATATCTATTTGCTTTCCTAGTGTGGAAAATTCCCACGGAGTATTCCAAAGCCACTTAATTGTAGTAGTTTGTTAGTGCATAGTACAAAAGCTCCAGAAAGAAATAGCTGTGGAAAAGATAAGAAACTAAAAACCAAAATGACATATTGTCTTTCAGTTGAAGTCCCCCCATCCCTTCCATAATCCATTTTAAATGGTCAAAAGATAACTTGCTTTTGAAGAAAATGTACTTGGGAAACCTGATTTAGTTGTGGATGTATGCATGGCTCTTACTTTACAAATGATTATTCACCTTCCACTTAATTATAGGTGCTTAAAGGAAGGCGTTTTGTGTAACTGAAGGCATAGCATAAGACAGACAACATACTGTTAATTTCTCTATGCCATCTCTTTCCTATATAATGACAGACTATAAATCCAGCAAGTTGAAGTAAGTTCTCAAGAATCCTGTTAGCAAGGAGATTGACAGAAGATTTTGGCACACATGAGCAAGTTGAATGAACTCAGGTTCTTTACAAGTCCCCAAGTTAGCACTGTTTGTGAGTTCATTTTCATTAGCTGCCTTACTCAAGTTTATGCCCATACCTAATTTTGACCCAACACTTGATAGAAAACTAATAATACGTCAACATTATGTCAGGAATTAGCCAACTACTGGCCGAGGGCCTAATCCAGCCTATAGCCTGTGTTTGTAAGTAAAATATTATCAGGGAACAGCCATGCCCATTCGTTGATGTATTACCCATGTATCATTCTACAATTTTGGAGTTGAATAGTTGCCACAGAAACCTAGGAACTTGACCAAAAAAAAAAAAATGTTTCTGACCTTTGATGCAAAATAACCAAATCACACATTATTAAAGATAAGAAGAATAATTTCTTCATTTGATCAAAGAGAAAATGGAGATGGAAGAAAACGATAATTTGCTTTGTGATAACAAAACTAATCAGATACAGGCCCCTGCTCTGGTGGTTCAGGCTCTTGATTTTGGCTGAGGTCATAATTTCATTGTTTGTGAGTCTGAGTCCTGTGTCCTGTTTCATGATGACAGTGCAGAGCCTGCTTGGGACTCTGTCTCTCTCTTTCTCTCTCTCTCTCTGCCCCTCCCTCGTTCATGCTCTCTCTTTTTCTCAAATAAACTTAAAAAAACAAAACAAAAAACTAATCAGGTACAATAGCTTGGTCTATGAGCCTAGTTCCTCCACCTGATGCATTACTCCTTGTGCTTTAATTTACGCAGAGGAGAATAAACCAAGCTTCTCGCATAACTGGTCATAGAGGGTTTTGACAGTATGCTTAGCAGTCACATGAATACTTTTGGAAACAAATGTTCTTACAATGTATTACACTCAGCATGGCAATGGAGCATTTAATTTTTAATTATAGCGATTATATCAGCCCTTCCTAAACTTTTTCACTCCTTCCTCTATATAGTTGCTCCCTTTTACCTCTGCTCTATAGTGTGTATATGTTTTATTATAAAATTTCTAATGCATCTCTTTTGGAGGAATGTTATGAGGCAGGTATTATAAGGTACAATAAGCGTCAGCATAGATCAAATAATGAAGCATGGTTTCTAAGGGATTCAGAGACTGGGAACACCAAATTTTTGCTGCCAACCCCAGAAATATTTTAATGAAGAACTCTCTTCAAATTACTGTTGGAAAAGAACTATAGCTAAGTGCCTGGTGATTTAATAGCTACAGTTTTGCCTTTTCAAATGTGGACTCCCAGAGTAAGTCTCAGTAATTTCATTGTAAAGCATTGTGAAAATCATCACTGACTTACGCAGCTGTTACCTCTGTGGCTCCAACAGGTTTCGGGATTTGTTTTGAAAACTGTATATACTCTTAGATAATCTCCAGAGTGAATTAGATATTTGTTATAAGCGGATTTACAAGGTGGAGAAAAAGTGGGATAGCTTGGTTCATTTCACTTTGCAATGGTCAGAACAGCAGATGTGTGGCAGAACTGTAAGAAAAGTTTATGCCTCCTTGGTCAGAATTTACACTTCTCCATTACAGCTATTATAAGGTCCAAGAAAACCACTGTGTTCACACATTCTTAAATTGTTCTTTACATTTGGTTATCTTGTAAAAATTATGAAAATGTGTAATAGGTGATAATAAACTTCTTGAAACTAATACCATTAATGAAAAGAGAAAGCTATAACTCTGTCTTTATTTCTCATAAAGTAACTGCAGTTAACTAATTTTATTTTACAGTTTTTATTCATTTAGCTACTTTGTACAAATAACACAAGTATAGAGAAATACGCACATGCATGCACACATACTAATATGCACAGTTCAAGGGTTTATCACAAAGTCTGCCGTCATATGGTTCAAGAAATAGAATGTTTCTGGGGAGTCAGGAATCTCTGTCACCCCTTCATTTCTCCAGAGGCAGCCCCACACTTACCTGTACGTGTAGTCATTTTTGTGCACTAGTTTGGTTATACCACATGCTAAGCACTATGATTTGGCCCGTTTTCTAAATTTTATATAAATAAAATCATGCAACTCTTTTTGTGTGAAATTAATGTACTTTGTTCATTTGCATTGCTGTATAGCATTGAGTTATATAAAAATAGCACAGTTTCTATACACTCTGTGGAAGGATGCAAGTTATTTCCCTTATATGGGGATATTATGAATAATGCTCCAATGAATATCTGTCCATTTATTTTGTGCATATATGTATGCTTTCACATTAAGTACATAAAGAATAATGGAACGATGGGTCTGGGGTATGACTTTATTCAGTTTTGGTAGGTAATATAAAATTATTTTCCAAAGGAGCTGCATACCCAGCCTCACTGGCAACTGCTCTTTTCTTATTTTTAGTCATTCTGAGGGGGTGTGTAGTGTGATACTTCATTATGCTTTTAACTTCCAATTCTTACTTTTCTAGGGAGATTGAGCACTTATACTTTTGACCATTTTTATACCCTCTTCTGTGAAAGATACTCAAATGTTCAATCTATTTTACTGTAAGATGGTTTGTCTTTTTCTTGTTATACAGGTGATATTTTTATATTCTGGAAGCAATGTTTTTGTGGATGTATAGCACACATATCTTCTATCACTCTGTGAATCACTATGTGTGATCACTATGTCTCTTAAGGCGATTTTAAAAAATGAAGAGCACTTAAGAATTTAATATGGTTAAGTGGACCAATATTTTATTTTTCATTGGGTGTTATTGTTGTTCTGTTTACTAGGTTTTTTCCCTACTCTAAGACATTAAAATATTCTATGTTAACCTCTAGATGCTTAATTTTTCTTTTACAGTTTGCTTTGCTACAATCCACAATTAAAATTTGTATAGAGTGTGAGATAGAGGTCAGTTTCCTAATTTTGTTTTATCATGTAGTATTGTCTCAGTACAGTTTTTTTTTTTTTTAAACTGACATTCCAAACTGTTTTTTCCCAATTGTTTTGCCATACCACTTTTATCATATATCAGTTGGCCATATATGCATGGGGCTATTCTGGGCCTTTACTCTTTTCTTTTGATTGGTTTGTTTATTCCTGAAAAATGCCTCACTATCCTAGTTCCTACAGTTTTATAATAAGCCTTGATGTTTGGTACAGCAGATTTTTCCACCTTGTTCTCTTTCTTCACATGTGTTTTGGCTACCTTTACCCCTTTGGGTTTCTACAGATTTTAGAATCATATTGTCAGATTTCAAGACAAAAAATGTATGGGCTTTCATATTAAATTTTCATAGAGGTGTGACATACGTAAAAAAATATGAACAGAATGTCCAGTTAGATTGATATTTAATTAAGTATACCAGTTTAGTAACTACCCCAATTAAAAAAGTAGATTGTTAACAGTATACCAGAAGCTCCCCTTATGCCCTAGATAGTCAATATCATTCCATAAAGGAAACTGCTCTTTTGATTTAATCACTGCATTACTAATTTCTCCTATAGTTTGGACTTTCTATTTGCTTGTGAGCAAATAATGCTGTACCTAGGTGTTTTTGTTTTGTTTGTTTGTTTGCATTTAGCCTGGTTACTATTTGCTGACTTTTTAGATCTCTGGGCTTATGTCTATGATCATATTTGAAAATTATCTGCCAGTATTTTTTCTAATTATTTTACCTGTTCCATTTTCTTTCTCCTTTCTGTGTGAGGCCCCAGCTCCACATGTATGTTTCTGCCCTATCTTGATAGGTTTTTCCTCTGTTTTCTTTCCTATGTTCCAATCTCTGCTTTCTCTCCTGTCCTACCTTTTAATTCAGTAATCTACTTCTGGTTGTGGCTAAGGCAGTTTTTAAAATGAGTTATTGCAAATATTTCATGTTTTTCCTTTTAAATCTTTTCTTTATCATGTTCTGTAATAAAATTATTCATGTTTTCTTTGTTTTCTTCAATATTTTGTAGTTTCTTTATGCTTTTAAAGTTTATTTTTTTAATTATTTTGGGAGCGGTGCAGAGAGAGAGAGAGAGAGAGAGAGAGAGAGAGAGAGATTGAGACTATCCCAAGCAGGCTCCTTGCTGCCAGTACAGAGCCTGGTGGGGGCCCAGTCTCATGAATTGTGAGATCGTGACCTATTGCTGAAACCAAGAGTCAGATGCTTAACCAGCTGAGCCATCCAGGTACCCCGGTATTTTGTAGTCTAAAGAAATATTCCTGTCTGATTAATACCAGGATCACTTATTGGTTCTTTATTCTATGTAATTTGGGGAGAGAGGAGATTGCCTTTTCATTCTTTCTTGGCATGCCTGGCAATATTTATTGAATGCCAACCATTGAGTATGGGTAATTTTAGAGGGTTAGGATAATAATTATTATTTTTCTTCAGAGAGGGATTACAAATAAATTCCTGGAAGGAAGATATTGTGGGGATAGAGCATGGCAGATGGTTTCCTCTTAAAATAAGCCTTATCCTAGTGTTTAACTTTTGAGTTTCCACGAAAAGCCTGGAGCTATTATCAAGTTTCTTCCACCCTTTTGGTTCTGGATCTCCACCTTTGTTTCCCAAACATGATGAGCTTCCTAAAATTTCTGCTCAGCTTTTTAGCTACCCCGTTAGTTCTGTCTTCTTGGTCAAGCACCTGGAAGGGAACACATTGGGCATTTTTCTCTACTCTGGGATCTTGGCTTAATACTTCTGAGCTCTAACTTCTGTATCTTGAGTGTAGTGAGGCTACTGTAAGACCTAAGCTCTGAATTTTGCTTCTACTCTATTTCTTGTGCTGGGAACCAGAAAATGCCCACCTTGGCCCTCTCCAATCCTGGCTCTTTTGAATCTTCTTTTAAGTCTTCAAATATTTTCTTGTTTGTTTTCAGCTTTCAAGTCTGTTCTGAGTTAAAGAGAGTCAGTATGGTAGAGACTTGTTTGTTAAGACCAGAAGTTGAAGCTTCTTACCTATAATCTAGATCATATCATTTCTGCTATCTCAACCAATTCACTGACTTTAAAAATTAATCCTTTTACTTTCCATACTTTTTAAAACAATTTCTTTAACATTTATTTATTTTTGAGAGAGACAGAGCATGAATGTGGGAGGGGCAGTGGGCGAGAGACAAAGAATCCGAAGCAGGCTCCAGGCTCTGAGCTGTCAGCACAGAGCCCCATGCAGGGCTCAAACCCACAAACTGTAAGATCACGACCTGAGCTGCAGTCAGACGCTTAACCAACTGAGCCACCCAGGTGCCCCTACTTTCCAAACGTTTGAGTCCTCCCCATCTATATACTTCTTCTCATAAACACTTAGGCAAGTCCAAAGCTCTCCAGTTTCAAACATCTATCTGTTAAACCCTCCGGTAAGAGTCATTACCCTTTTGATTCTCTGTTTCCCATTTCTTCACCTTCCCTGTGTTCCTCAAAATGATTCATTCTGGCTTCCAGTTCCCTGACTCTATTGAATGTACCCTAGTTGGGTAAATGATGCTGATTAATTTAATCATTTTCTGGTTTATTTTTCTGGCGGCCTTACCGGGTTTTGGCAGTCTACTACTCTTTCATCTCAAAATATTGCTGTCCTTTGGGCACTGCTGCCCCAGCATTGTTGTCCAGCTCTTTGTGTTCCTTCTCTGGGTAGCAGGTCTTTCCGTTTTTGTTTTTGTTTTTTTTTTTTTTTTCGTGTGTGAGTTCTAACTAATCTTCCCATCATATTTTGAGAATCTGCTCTTATTTTCTAATACTTCATCCGTATAAAATAATGTGTTCTCTGTATATTTCCCTCTCCCAACAAAGCTAACTATCATTCTGGTATTCATGACTCTTGCTCTGTTTTTTTTTTTTTATTACCGTTTTTCTATATATGTATATATGTATCAAAATACAGCAGTTTTACATGCTTTCAGTTTTGTATTGATGGCAGCATACTGTATGTATTCTTCTCTCTTTTTCCCTACTCAATGTAACGTAAGATTCATTTATCTTGAAACTGTAATTCATTTTCACTCTTATATGTTACTGAAATTCTGTGCGTTAATAATTTTCTCATCGATGAGCTCTTGGATTTTTTCATGTTTTTCTTTTATAAACAATACTGACATAAATGTTCTTATATGTGCCATCTGGTACATGTACAGAAATATTTAGGTATATACTTATAATAGCAATTGTTAAATTATGTCACATGAATACTTGCAACTTTACAAAAGAATTCCAAATTGAAGTTTTTAAATTTTTTTTTTAAATTTATTTTGAGATGGGGGAGGGGCAGAGAGAGAGGGAGAGAGAGAATCCCAAGCAGGCTCTGTGCTATCAGTGTGGAGCCCTTGCAGGGCTGGATCTCACGAACCATGAGATTGTGACATGACTGAAATCAAGAGTTGGGCGCCTAACCAACTGAGCCACCCAGGCATCCCTGAATTTTTATTTTATTTTATTTTATTTTATTTTAATTTTGTTTTACTGATTATTTATTTTTTGAGAGACAGAGTGCAAGCGGGGGAGGGGCAGAGAAAGAGAGAGGGAGACACAGAATCCAAAGCAAGCTCCAGGCTCTGAGCTGTCATCACAGAGCCCGATGTGGGGCTCGAACTCAAAGAACTGCAAGATCATGACTTGGGCTGAAGTTGGACGCTTAACTGACTGAGCCACCCAGGCGCCTCTATGAATTTTTAAATTAATGTATCAGTTTTCTCTCTTATTTTATTATGTAGGAGTTCCTGTTGTCCTGTTGTTCTACATCCTGACCAACACTTGGTATTCTCTTAACTTTAATCTTCCGGAATCCATCATTGTTCTTCCCTTGTCTTCAATGCTGGTATTTCTAGTTGTAACTTTTTAAAGTCACTCTAACATCATTCACAGGTGATGTAATCCTTTCCCATTGCTATACTTACCACTTACATTTTTATGGCTAACAAATGCATATTTTATGCTCAGACTTTCTTGCTCTAAGTTTTATATCTATTTCTAATTTTTGACACCTTCTCTTGCATATCTCACAAACAATGGAATTTCAATGTGTCCAGTAGTGAAATCATGTATCTGATAAGAATTGTTCTTCTTCTTATGATATCTAGCTCAGTTATACCACCAAACATCAAGTCATCCAGGTCAAAAATCTGGATATAATCTCATATTTCTTCTTTCCTTGTTCAACTATATTCAGTTAATCACCAAGTTCTCTTTTTTTTTCTTTCAATCTGTAACTGTCTCTTTAATCCATTTACTTCTCAACATCTCTACTGAAGATACTCTACTTGTGAACATAAATAACTCCCAGACATTAGACAGTTATGATAATAGTGCAAGGGAACAACCTGGTAGGGGATGTGCTCTACCCACATCCTAGTGGAAAAAATCATGTATTATTATTCTTATAAGCTGAAACAACTGAGAAAAAGTATAGAAAATCAGATACATAAATAAACTCACATTTAGATTTGTTAATGTTGTGATATTTCAAAAGGCACAAAGATTCTTAAAGATAACAAAATTACGTGAAGAACAATGCTCACTATCTTGATGTAAAATGCAGGCGATGTATTTTAATCACAGCTCTACCCAGCTACTTTCCTGCCTTCTTGCCCTCACTGTCTTTGTACACAGTCTTACAAACTTAAGTGTATATGTTCCTTACCCTCCTTTGATAGTTCAGTATTTTGGCTGTCTTTATTTTTTATCCCCCCAAATACGATTAATTAAACTGATCACAAACCAAAAGTCTCTTTCCTTGAATCTTTCTGGCAGGCCCTCAGTAATTATGCCTTCCTAACAGCCTGCAACCTCTGGTGTCTATCCCCCTGAGCTCTTTCATTCTCTCTCATTCTTATTCCATTCTCTCCAAAGAAGCATCTGAACACAATTTATCTTCCCACATATGTTTATTTTCATGGGTAAAAATGCACTAATCATACAAGAATATTCTTGTCTTCATATCTATGAATAATTTATAGTGGATTCTCCCAATACATTATTCATTGATATTCGATTTATACATTTGTCTTGTTGATATATATGTATCTATATATGAATATATATAATATATAACTATATAATGAAAACACTTGCAGGTGTAAACACACACGTGCACACATATACTCTTGAGAGAAAGATGTGTTCTCTCATCACTCATGTACTCTTGTTGTATTACCTATATTATCCGGGGCATATAATACTAGCTATTTTAACAAAGAGGTCCGCAAATCTTAGTGATTAGTGATTTAACCCAACTGGAGTTCATTTCTTGGTTACATAAAATCCAACAGGGTGAGCTTCTGTATAAACCTTTAAGACGCGGCAGGCCAGTCAGAGATGTACTCGTTTTCCTGCTGCCTTAGACAAACTTCATATGTAAGTTCCCTTGCTTACTAAACCTGCCACCTACCAAAAAGGGGAAAAAAAAAAAAAAGTCCAGGAGGATACTCAGCATAGGGCACAGCTGCCTCCTAGTTGGTGGTTCCACTATCACCAAGTGCTCTGGTGACTTCCATTGCCCTGGATTCATTTGGGAGATAAGGGGTAGGAGAGTTTTGGTTTTAATTTTTAATGGGCCAAGAACAGAAACGACGCACATCAACTCCACTGCAGTTAACTTGGTAAAACTGCAGGAGAGGCTGGCAAACGTTACCAGGTTTGTACCAAGGCAGAAAGGGGAATGAGTTTGGGGGACAATGAGCTAGTCTTTGCCACAGTGGAAAATTGGCAGGCTGGACTCTTAATTGTGTTAAGTCATCTACCCCGTTCATCCTATACTGTCTTGCATCATAATTTCCATTTCACCTTCAACATATATTTCCTTTAAGTGTTCATATCATGTGATATTTTCTTGGCCTCAGAGTAGTCACTTAATTGCTTACTAAGTTACATTCTAAAGATTGCCTTTTGAAATGTATTATTTTCCATGAGTTTATTCAGAAAGTATATGTAGATATTTGTATCCATATGGTGATACCAAGCTAGAAAAGCAGAATAAGATTAATAATTCAAGACTTAAAAAAAAAGTAGGAAAATACCATCGTAGAAGACTGAATTATTCAGCTTGGTTTTGACAATGATCAGATTCACAGGATTTGCTATTTCATTTTCCTTTGTTGACTTGTCTAACCCCTTCACCAATTGTAGCTCATCAAATATTCACATATGTATAGAAAAAAAACTTTATCAGAATTTAAACTAATTGAGATAATTGGGGGGAGGTGATTATTATTATAGTAGCTACCTAGTCTGAGTCTATTCTGAGAATAACACCTGGATTCAATAAACCACGAAACAAACTTCAGTGTGCTATAAATAAATTTTTGACTTTTTTAGTGTTTTGTAAAGTTTATTTCTCTCCCCAAACTACTTTCTTAAAAATATGTACCTTCCAGAGTGTCCTGCATACTGTCACCAGAGTGATCTACCTGATATAGAAATTTGATTATATTATTTCTCTTCACAGAATCTTTTAGTGGTGCCGTATGACTACAAAATGATGGGAAACCTCTCTAATTATGTCTCCTGATAGTCTGTGCTTTGCATGTCCTAATCTAATAGTATTGGATTACTTACAGTCAAAACAGGCTGTTGTGTTGAATCTTCCTGCTGTTTGTGCTGTTCTCTTCATTTCAAATTTCTTTTCCCCTCAACTGACCTCCTAATTCCTTCTAATCATTCACAGCATAGGTCCCACCTTCCCAAAGAAGGCTTCTCTTATCCTCCTCTTCTCCTCCTGCTCACATAGACTGAGTAATGTTTTCCTTCATGTATGTTCCCTGTGTAATGTATCATTTTGTTTTGGAATTATTTTCTAACATGTCTCACCGTCTTTCTAGACTATAAAGTCTTACAAGGTAAGAGAGGATCATTAATTTATCACATCTTATCCACAGTGATATTCCTAATACACAGCAGGTGCCAATTAATATTATTTATTGAATTGAGCTAATAGAAACATCATATATCACAGGACATGGAAATACTGTCCAGTGTTACAAATATTTTTAAAATCTATATTTGATATCTAAATAATGCAGAGATCCATTTACCTGTTACTTCAAAGACATCAATATTCATAATTTGGATTCTGGTTTCCAAAATCAACAGCAGTTCTTTGGCAGAATAATTGTTGTATCAGGTGCCCTGGGACAAATTTGCTTCTGGTTTGAAACTATAATAGTTAAAATTCCTTCTCTCTAATCTGTATTACAAATAACATTATGATTGATCCAGGCTTTTATTTTAGAATGTCAGGAAGAAAAATCAGGTATCTGTTAGGGGCAAGACTCATTGCATAAGAGACGCAGAAAGGTAGATGCTTGAAATCTCTTACTCTTTGGAAAGAGGCATACAGTATTTATGTATACATATGAACAGAGGAATACATTGGGGATATGTTTGTTTTAAAAGGTATCCGGCTATCATTTGCCAATTGCTACTGCCTTAGCCATGAGGCAGTAGTGTAGGTTGTATTGTGCTAACAAATTAACTCCTGGACATCAGTGACTTCACACAATGTTTACTTTTTATTCATGCTAATCATCTGCAGAGTGCTTGCCCCACGCAGTCCCTCAGGGACCCAGGCTAATGGATATTCCACCAGGGTGGATATTCTGCCTGCCGAGGCAAGGAAGATGATGTACGGGGTTCTTAACGTTGCTTTCGTATTCTTTGACATAAAAGTGACATACATCGCTTACACTCACAGCCATTGGCCGGCGCTAGTGAGATCGAGCTAGGGAATCTGGGGAAATATGAAATAAATTGGAAAATAAATACATGAAAGCTTCCACAGCTATCGAATGAGATCTCTGAAGCAGTGAGCTGTATTTTAGAAAGCTTCATTAGGCAGCAGGGGCTACTTACTGTATCCTGTTCTTGTACTATAAATAATCAATGCTCATGTCTAAAGAGAATGAATACAATAAAGGAATCACTAGACTTGGGGTTCACAGCTTTGTGAATAAAAAATTAATTCATTTAAAAAATGTTTCACAAGTTCCATGAAATGTGGAAAGAGAAAGAATTTACGACCCAGGGAGACTTGCACTCAAACATGGATGGCCCATGTAAGTGACTTGAGACAAGTTGTTTGACTTCTGGAGGCGTCAGCATTGTCATTAGTAGAATGTGGTTACTTTTACTTACTTCTCAAAATTAAAGGAGTGAACACGATGTGCCTAGAATAACATTGTAGAAATGCAACAAATAAAAATTCCACTGACTATTCCCATATACATCTTTGCTCTTGTCCCCCTTCTCCTCAACAGTATCATCAACCAAATGTGATGGTGTCCTTCAGTGAGCACACAGACACATGCAATGCTTTGCCCAACTGATTATATTACAGTGCAACAAGTACCCCAGGCGGCAGGGGGGTGGTGGGTAGCTGCTTTTAGAATCCAGAGGAAAAAGTCATTAACTGGGAAAAGAAGGCATTGGAGATAAAGGGAAAGTTAGGAACACTTCAATGAAGAACATAAGTAGAATAAGTAGAGATAGAAAATAGGTATAGTAATTAATAACACATCAAATTACTGTAATATTAAATGTGATGATGTATACAAAGTGCCCAGAAGTGTTTGCCATAATGGTAGCAGTCACTATAGGATAATTGCTAATTTTAAAATGTAAGGTTTTTACTAGATAGCCTCTGCATAAAACCTCCAAGATGATTATTTTATGTATTTATGTACTTATGTATTTATGTATTTACTTATTTATTTGTGGTCAACCTGCTTTAGGCTCTGGACATTGATTGGCCCACAATGTTGATTGGCACGTAATATTGATATTCAGACTTTTTAAAAAATGACATAGATCTTTCTTTCAAGAAAAACTTATAGAGATACTCAATATATAAGACTCAATATATTTTGTACCTGCTTGAGTTGAAGTGGGAATGAGAGAGAGAAAGTTCTGCTAATTGGCCTTTGCATATCTTGCTGGCTTGCAGCAACTCTTCAGGACAGTTAGGACCTCCACATTTTGAAAACAACTGGATCAAAAGCTCTAATTATACTGTAGTAGAGATAATCCTTTTAATGAAGTAAGAGTCGTTGGAGTACCTAATTTCATTTTGTCCTAAAATTCAAAGCAGACATTCTTAATCTCAATCGTTTGTTTTCATCATATAGTTGGGCCTAGTTTGCACATTTTTTTGTGTTTAATATAGTAAATTTATTTATTTAAAAATTTTTAATGTTTATTTTTGAGAGAGAGACAGTGCAAGTGGGAGAGGGGAGAGAGAGAGAGGGAGACACAGAATCCGAAGCAGGCTCCAGACTCCCAGCTGTCAGCACAGAGCCCAACGTGGGGCTCAAACTCACGAACCGTGAGATCATGACCTGAGCTGAAGTTGGACACTTAATCCACTGAGCCACCCAGGTGCCCCTAATATAGTATATTTAAAAAGGATAGTTTTACTTTCTGCTTGCCTAATCAATTAAGTTTTTTTTCAGTGAATTATACAGGTACCACACAAAGTTTCCAGGTGTGGGTTTATAATTATTTACATTGCTTAGAAATTGGTATTTTTCTTGTATCCAAGAACTCTTGCCTTTAGATAATGAGAATTCATAGACAACATCTCTTCAAATAACAACTTTCTCTGTCAAAAATATTTTCTCCATTTTTTTCTTATGATGTGCAATTCAAATTGTGTTGGATCATCTGCTACCTTCCAAGTTTTCTTAACCTGTTTCATATTTTCATTTCTGTCTCTTTGTACTACAGTCACCTAATTTTCTTTTTTGATAATTGTAACTTGTATTCCTTTTTGTAACTTTCTAATTTACTTTAATAATTAATTATTATTTTTTATTTATTTTATTTATTATTTTATTATTTAATAATTAATAATTTACTTTATTATTAAGTCATTGGCTCTGTTTATTCTGCCTATGAATTTTATTTTAATGATTATATTTTATGGCTAGAAATTCAGTATGTGTCTATATAAAATCTGTCTACACTTTATAGTATCCTCGTCTTTTGATTTGATTTCTAGTCATTCACAATATACCTGCCAACATTGTAAGCAGACTTATGTAATTGCCACTCTCAGATTATTCAGCTAATCTCAGGTCTTGTGCTGTTTTCATTTATGGGTAGGCTGTTAACAATACTTTGTTTCTCTGTGTGGTCTGTGGTTAGTTTGTGTGTGCCTGTGTGTGCACCCCTATTAACCTTATTTTTTTAATTATTATTAGTATTCTCTATGGCTTCTGTATATCTTGAATTATCAGAGCATTTATTTATTCATTTAATTTTTTTAATGTTTATTTATTTTTGAGAGAGAGACAGAGCATGAACGAGGGAGGGGCAGAGAGAAAGGGAGACTCTCTCCAGGCTCCAGCTCCGAGCTGTCAATACAGAGCCTGACGCGGGGCTTGAACTCACAGACCGTGAGATCATGACCTAAGCCAAAGTCAGAGGCTCAACCGACTGAGCCACCCAGGCGCTCCTTATGAGAGCATTTAAATAGACTGGTTTTAGTTTGGTTTCTGTTAGAGATCCCATGAGTTTCAGTGGCTCTACTAGAGTTTCTTTTTTTCTTGTTTTGTGGTTCTTGTATTATGTAGGTATTATAAATAGGATTCCATACTCACATACATGGATAATGCTTACTGTTTTTATATTTATTTCCTCACCCAAAGCCCAGAAAGAAGAAAATCTTTTGTAACTTTTCTTTGCTGGAATATTGGATGATTTTTTTTTTTTTTTTAGATTGTGAAGATTGGTAGTATCTTGAGGGCTCAAGGCTTAAGCAACTGGAGAAGTTCTAGTTTCCTGTCTAATTTTTATTCATAGTTATACTCTTAGAATTTTTTCCTGGTCTAAACATCTCATGGATGCCTGCTTTATCAACTTAACCTACCACTTTGGTTTTATTTCTTTGTTTACCTGAGAGTTGATTTGTCTTTCTTCCGTCTGACTTGGCTGTGCATTTTAAATATGTTATCAAGCTCTTTGTGTGTGTGTGTGTGTGTGTGTGTGTGTGTGTGTGTAGTGTAGTTAATAGAGTATACTGTTTGAGTACAGTCTGCCATGTTGTCTGAGTCTAATAATTTGTTTTAGAGAAGAGATCATTGGGGCGCCTGGATGGCTCAGTCAGTTGAGCTTCCAACTCTTGGTTTCAGCTCAGGTCATGATCTCAGGGCCATGGGATGGAGTCCCGCTCTGGGCTCTGTGCTGAGTGTGGAGCCTGCTTAAGATTCTCTCTCTCTTTCTCTCTCTCTCTCTCTCTGCCTCCTCCCCTGCTTGCACTCTCTCTCTCTAAAGTAAAAAAAAAATTAAAAAATTAGAGAGAATTCAGTTATGAGCAGTAATAATTGTATAAAATATGTAAGTGTAAGTAACAAAATGCTATCCTTCTCTATTTCTAGGTAAACAAACAAAAATTAAAACACCTTGTTTTAATAGGCTTAGTAATTATAAATTATACAATATAGACTCTTGTATTCTTCTTGAGTTGTAGTTGGAGACATTATTCTAATATCTTGCATGAAGGTCCAAACCTGCTAGGAAGGGCATTTGACATTATTACTCTGAAATTTGGAGAGGAGGATGAAAAGTAAGATCCATCTAACTGTGTCTCCAATTGAATTATTTCCCATTCTCACCCACTAGACTTTCAGCTGTTGTTGTAAAATCGTTTTTGAGTGTTAGAATTTCTTCAGCAGAAAAGCTTGCTGCAGAGAAAAAATGAACTTCTGTGAGTCTGAGTACATGCCTAGTTTAAAGATCACTATCTCCAAAGAAAAAATGTAGGAGGTGTGACAAATGATTATTTTGATTTTTAATAAGTACATAATTATATGTATATATAATATATTTGTATATACAAATAAAGTAACTTTTCTTACATTTTGAATAATTTATTTAGAATAACTGGCCTCTAATTTCTGATGTAGGCACTTCAGTTACTGTCCTGCTGCCATCACTCCTTTCTTCAGTGTTGTTGGAAGCATCTAGAAAGTTTCAAACTTTTACCATGAGGGGTCTGCAGATTTTTTATACCCACCCCCACCTCAAGCAATTAACCTCCCCTTTTTTAATTTCTTGACCTCCTAAGTAATGGATCCCACAGGTTCATTGTCTTTCATTATTCCATTACCCTCCTTCAGATTCCATCATGACCCCAACATAACAAACTTCCTTCCTTTGCTGCACACCCAGTGTGAACTTGTGCCCTTTCTACTGGTCATGAAATACACTTGCTATTTAGTTTCCTATTCTCTGCAATATTGCATTCAGTTCTTTTGTTGGTCCACATATATTTTGTAAAATAGGGAAAAGTCTTGTTTTTTTCTCTTTTTTTGTATTATACTAAAAATGTAGTGGCAAATCAGAGCTTCTTATTCTCCAGGGTCTTACAACAGTCATAGGAAACCACTGTTAAATTTTTGTTTGTGGTTTTCTCTACCTCTGTATGATTGAGACACTTAGAAGTTGGGAATTGGGTCAAAAGAAGTCAAATTTCCTGAACCTTTCTTTTAATGGAGACTCCAGTCAGTTCAGTTCTGTCCTATAGCTTGGGCATGAAGGGCAGTGACCACAATAGAGACTCAAGGTGGAACTTCTGCCTTTTATTAAAACAACAAAACAACCTGTCTATTAACGTACTTAGTGACTCACTTGGAACGAATACAGTACCAAAACAAAAAATATAAACAAACAAACAAACAAACAAACAAACAACTTTGCAATGGAGAAAACTGGCAGGCATCATTTAAAAAAAAAAAGATCAATTTTAGCATTCTCAGTAGTGTTGATACAAGGCTCTCCAATATAATATGATAAAAAGGGGACTTCGCTATAAACCCAATCTAGTCATGAGAAATCATTAAACAAACTCAAATTGAACATCACTGTAGAAAATAACTGGTCAGTACTCTTAAAATAATCAAGGTCATGAAAAAAAAAAAAAAAAGAATGACTGAGAAACTTTCGCAAACTAAGGAGACATGACAACTGATATGACCTGACATGGAGAAATACTGTAGTATCCTCAATCAGATCCTGAACAGAAAACCAGCATTAGTGAGAAAACTGGTAAAATCCAAACAAAATGTTTTGTTCATATATATTAGTATATTACCAGTATTATGAATTTCTTAGTTTCAACAAGTACTCCATGGTTTTGTATAATGTAAAAATTAGGGAAAGCTGGATGAAGGTTACTAATACATTCTATTGTTTTTACAATTTTCCGGTAAACCTAAAATTATTTCAAATAGGCAGATTAAAAAGAAAAGAACATTACCTTCTATAATTAAAAAAAAAAAAAAAAGAAACGAGCCATGTGACTGCACCCTCACCAGGCTCTCCTAGACCTGCTTTGAAGTACTAGATATCATTTTTCTGGGGAAGGTGTGATGCATTCAAATTCTAAGGAGAATCTATTGTGTTCTGGATGGTTTCTCCTGAAGGGAATGACCCCTGGTTAAGTCAAACATTAGGAGTCTTCATTTGCTGGAAGAATCTTATCACATGCCTAGTGTCTCAATCAGAATGGGAACTTAATGAACCAGTAACATGTTTGGGTGGAGAATTTTCTAAAGAGAGGAACACAAATAACCTGATTTGTAACTTTGCAAGCCTTTTAAATTCTAAATCAGATATTCACCTGAGGCTGGTTGTCTTGAATTATCCAATTCTAGATTTGAAACTGTCAGTCCTTTTATAAAACAGAATAGTTCAATGGTGAATATTAAATTGAAAATAGGAGAAAAAGGGCTCTCAAAGGGAAGAACACATTGATAAATTCTCATGACATATCCTATAGCCCATTGCAGTACAAACAGGGCAGTCTGTCAAGCTTTTATATGAAATCTGATACCACCAGCCAATACCAACAAAACTCTGATTTTCAGCTTGTCCTGTCCTGGCTGTTAAAAGTGGAAGAATTGTGTTGATGTAGCATTTTCTGCCTCCTATTCCTTCCAAGAGCTGGGACATCTTCAAAGAAATAGATGTGTATATATTGGGGTATTTCATTACACTCCCTTGGAATAAAATGGGCTCTGTTTTCTGGAGGTCTACTTACTGACAGATTAAATTCCATATCCATTTGACTTTATTTTCCTTTAAAATCAATCATTCTGTATTTGGTCTCTTCTCTAAATTGCAGAAGCAGATTAATGCTTCAATTACCTATATTAGTAATTGAATGACTCTGATGGCAAGCCTCAGAGACATATTGATTTCTCAACCTTTCTAAATAAATACTCCCCTCACCAGTCTCAAGGAAATAGCCACCTTTTGCCCTAGACATTTCATAACAAAGTGGTTTCTTAGCAAAGAATTAAGGAAGGCCACGTGGGTATTCACTGATACTAGACTTCCCTTGCTAAAATATTTTTTTCCCCTTTGTTACCCTTATAGTCCCTCCATTTTTCAGGTTATACAAACCTCACAGTCTGTTCCCTGCCATTTTAGACCCATTAAGATATTCTTTTCTTCCCTGCTTCTACCTTTCCATTTAGAGCTTGTGTACTTAGGCAAAAGATGGAACTTATTATTTCACACCAAGATGTAAATATGTCTAATAAGTAAGATGACTGTGTGTGTGTGCATGTGTGTGTGTATATATATATACATATATATATATATATGCTAAATAAGGGCCTTTTTGAGATTAAATTGGGGCATTAAATGGGGGCAAATGGGATGCTTGGTCTAGAGGCATAAAGTGACACTGTCTAGGAAAATTGGACATATGATCAATCTACTGATAAAACTTAATGTGATACTTTTCTCCAAGGTAAAAGAAAGTTTAGTAGGGAAAAAGCTTAAGTAGAACAAATAATTTCTAATCACTAAATTTCAAATAGCAAGCATTATGTACAGGATGTTTGATAACCATGGGAGGTCGTCCTGAACTTCTAAAACAGTGTGTCTGTCTTCCATCTCAAGCCCTCCATCTTTTGAGAACACTGATAATATAGTTAGTAATAGATATAATAAAAAAGTGCTTGCATATTTTAAAGTTTTTAAAGTTTTAAACTAGTGCTTTAAAGTTTTAAACTAGTTTAATAGCTATTATCATATTACATAAGAACGCTATTGCACTTGTGCAGATTAACATCACTCCTTTTATAGATGAGAACACTTAATCAAAAGTCAAGCTTAGATTGCCATTCATTTCTTTTTTCAGTCATTCATAGAACAGAAACAAGATCAAGAGCCATACTGCGTACCTCCATTCTCCCATTTGTCAGACTTTGTGCAAGACATGAAGGTGAAGATGATGCGGTCCTTTATTTCAAGTTGCTTATTGTCTCATGGAAAGAGATGGATAGGTGTTACAGACATGACTCACTTTTTGTATCCGGTATACTTTGTATTAAAGCTTAACAACCTACTTCCACTTTAACTCTACTTATGACAGCTGCCCATGTTTTTCAATGGCTTCATATAAAGTTTCTGGAACTTTTTGACACAGCTTTGGTTGCTGTTATTAATTCCCTTTTGTTGTTTCCTGAGAAATTGGACAAGGGCTCCTTTCTATGGAGCAGGAAAATAAAGGAAGTGAGTTTCTGAATGTGTTCCTCTCTAGAAAAAATGTGACATGATGGCAGAGATTGGAAACTAGTGGTAGGTAAACTAGGTATTGATGTGATGTTTTAGGAGTATGACTCATCAAAAAGGAAGAGAGGCACAAGATGAATACAAGTTGCAACGTTAGAAGCCTGTGGATCAATACAAATTAAGTTAAATTTGGTCAAAATGTAGAGAAAACTGGGTGGTTCAGGAGTGGGCAAAAGTATTTTCAAATAATTTCAGGAAAAAAAAGTGTTGTATTTTTTAATGGTATTCAGGGAGTTAGCTTGGTTTAAGGACTTTTACAAATGCTTAATATCAACAAACCACACAGGAAAATGTAAAAAATAATCTTGGTCTTTTGTACTCAAAATAAGAACCATGGGTCAGCATCATTAGCCTCACCTAGGAGCTTGTTAGAGATACAGAATCTCAGGACTGATCCCAGAACTGTTGAATCAGAATCTGCAGTTTAACAAGGTGCCTGAGTAATCCCTACCTGCATCAAACTTTGAGGAGCACTTCGGTAATAGGATCATTTGTACTATGCATCCTCAGACCACGTTTCAAGAATTGCATGTTTTCACAAAAGCTTTGCAGTAGGTCCAACCAGGTCTGTGTAACACAGTTGTCTGAATAGGAAGGTGCTTGAATTTTGTTTTTTCTCTGACCACAAGGGATCATGGCCAATCTTCTGTTTGATGGGGGGCATGTAGGTCTGAGCTCTCTTTTACCTAATACAGCTTGCAGGGACTTTTCTGAGTGTTCACTCCCAGGGCAGGCAGCTGATGAGATGATTTTACTGTTCTAGAATGAGGGAGATTCCATCTACTTTCCTTATGTTTTTGCAGATTCGCCATGGACAACATATTAGCAAGGCCATGCTTTGGCATGGCATACAGTAAAACTTTTAATATAGGGGGTGGTGGTGGCTCCCTACGGCAGTACATATACTAACATTGGAACGAACACAGAACAGTAGCATGGTCCCTGCACAAGGATGACACGCAAATTCGTGAGGCGTTCCATATTTTTTAAAATTATTTTTCACCACGACCAAGCGGGATTAATACCTGGGATGCAGGGCTGGTTCAATATCCGCAAAACAATTAATGTGACTCATCACATCAGTAAAAGAAAGTTCAAGAACCATATGATCCTCTCAATAGATGCAGAGAAAGCATTTGACAAAATACAGCATCCTTTCTTGATAAAAACCCTCAAGAAAGTAGGGATAGAAGGAGCATACCTTGAGATCATAAGAGCCATATATGAACGACCCAACACTAATATCCTCAATGGGGAAAAACTGAGAACTTTCCCCCTAAGGTCAGGAACAAGACAGCAATGTCCATTCTCGCCACTGTTACTCAGCATAATATTGGAAGTCTTAGCCTCTGCAATCAGACAACAGAAAGAAATAAAAGGCATCCAGATCGTCCAGGAGGAGGTCAAACTTTCACTCTTTACAGATGACATCATACTCTATATGGAAAACCCAAAAGATTCCACCAAAAAACTGCTAGAATTGATTAGTGATTTCAGCAAAGTTGCAGGATATAAAATCAACGTACAGAAATCGGTTGCATTCCTATACAGCAACAATGAAGCGACAGAAAGAGAAATCAGAGAATCAATCCCACTTACAGTTGCACCAAAAACCATAAAATACCTAGGAATAAATCTAAACAAAGAGGTGAAAAATCTATACACTGAAAACTATAGAAAGCTTATGAAAGAAATTGAAGAAGACATAAAAAAATGGAAAAAAGATTCCATGCTCCTGGATAGGAAGAACAAATATTGTGAAAATGTCGATACCACCCAAAACAATCTACATATTCAATGCAATCCCTATCAAAATAACACCAGCATTCTTCACAGAGCTAGAACAAATAATCCTAAAATGTGTATGGAACCAGAAAAGACCCCGAAGAGCCAAAGCAATCTTGAAGAAGAAAACCAAAGCAGGAGGCACATTCCCAGACTTCAAGCCATCCTACAAAGGTGTAATCATCAAGACAGTATGGTACTGGCACAAGAACAGACACTCAGATCAATGGAACAGAATAGAGAACCCAGAAATGGACCCACAAATACATGGCCAACTAATCTTTGACAAAGCAGGAAAGAATATCCAATGGAATAAAGACAGTCTTTTCAGCAAGTGGTGCTGGGAAAACTGGACAGTGACATCCAGAAGAATGAACCTGGACCACTTTCTTACACCATACACAAAAATGAACTCAAAATGGATGAAAGACCTCAATGTAAGACAGGAAGCCATCAAAATCCTTAAGGAGAAAGCAGGCAAAAATCTCTTTGATCTTGCCCACAGCAACTTCTTACTCAACAGGTAGGCATGGGAAACAAAAGCAAAAATGAACTACTGGGACCTCATCAAAATAAAAAGCTTCTGCACAGCGAAGGAAATAATCAGCAAAATGAAAAGGCAACTGATGGCATGGGAGAAGATATTTGCAAATGACATATCAGATAAAGGGTTAGTATCCAAAATTTATAAAGAACTTATCAAACTCAACACCCCAAAAACAAATAATCCAGTGAAGTAATGGGCAAAAGACATGAATAGACACTTCTGCAAGGAAGACATCCAGATGGCCAACCGACACATGAAAAAATGCTCCACATCACTCATCATCAGGGAAATACAAGTCAAAAACGCAATGAGATACCACCTCACACCTGTCAGAATGGCTAACATTAACAACTCAGGCAACAACAGATGTTGGCAAGGATGCGGAGAAAGAGGATCTCTTTTGCACTGTTGGTGGGAATGCAAGCTGGTGCAACCACTCTGGAAAACAGTATGGAGGTTCCTCAAAAAACTAAAAATAGAACTACCCTATGACTCAGCAATTGCACTTCTAGGCATTTATCCAAGGGATGTGCTCTTTCGAAGGGACACATGCACCCCCATGTTTATACAGCACTATCAACAAGAGTCAAAATATGGAAAGAGCCCAAATGTCCATCAATAGATGCATGGATAAAGAAAATGTGGTGTATATATATACAATGGAGTCTTACCCGGCAATCAAAAAGAATGAAATCTTGCCATTTGCAACTATGTGGATGGAACTGGAGGGTATTATGCTAAGTGAAATTAGTCAGAGAAAGGCAAAAATCATATGACTTCACTCATATGAGGACTTTAAGAGACAAAATAGATGAACATAAGGGAAGGGAAACAAAAATAATGTAAAAACAGGGAAGGTGACAGAACAGAAGAGACTCATAAATATGGAGAACAAACAGGGTTGCTGGAGGGGTTGTGGGAGGGGAATGGGCTAAATAGGTAAGGGACATTAAGGAATCTACTCCTGAAATCATTGTTTCACTATATACTAACTGATTTGGATATAAATTTTAAAAAATAAAAAATAAAATTAAAAAAAAAGGGGTGGTGGTGGTAAAGGAACCATTTTGGTCCAGTTTTCTTGTTTGAGTGAAAAGGATATCCTTTGAGTAACCTGGCAGGTGCCAGTATTTTAAACAAATTGCTAATAAAAAGGGATGTGCGGTTGATGACTTCTTAGGACCCCACCTTTTAATGAGTCTCCAAATCTAGGATAGTGTAAAGGGAAATATTATGAAATTAGACAGTCTGGTGTTTGCTTCTCTGTTTTCACCCTATGACCTGTATGACTTCAAGCAAGTTACTTAACATCTGCATTTTCCATTTTCTCATTTATAGATGGAGATAATTATACTTACTTTAAAGAAAAGGTGTGTGATGTAATAAGATGATATATATATATATATATACACATTTATATATATGTATATACATGTGTATATATACATGTGTGTATATTTAGTTAATATATGTATACATGTATATGTAACGTACCTATGCATAATTCAGCCCTTTATAAATGTTAGATCTCCTCATTTATTGTCATCATTTCTCTAAACTGATAGAACTATAGAGGAAAAGCCATTTGAGCTGTTTATTTTCTTATTATATCCTCTCAGAAAGCACAAACATCCAGGGGAAAGAAATTGCATAAATGGAATGAATATTACATTTTAAACATGATGATATCATATATTCAAACAACAGTGATATAATCTTATTAAGCTGGGAGCCCATTATAGTACTACCTTTAAGTTCTGTGCTCTGAAAATACCTAATATGATATCTTATGAGGTCTCAAAACAGCCCCAGACACATTTGCAAAGGACACAACATTTTTTCCCTTCTGGCATCTGCCTTGAGTCTTTTCTTTCCCATGTGGGTCCCACAGACAGTGACCCTCTCTCTAGCTCTGCTTCTATCCCTGGCCACCCTGCCATATACATATATCATGCTCTTGAATTCATTTTTCCCATTATCTTTCCTCTATCAAAATAACATATCCTGTGCTTCCCTTGTATAATAGTGTTTTCACTTGTAAAGATAATAACGTAGTAAAAAATTGTTATTAATAGTAATAAAGAACACCTTTGCCTCTATCTTAACAGGTATTATGTATACATTTTAGCAGAGACTTCTGGAAGTGCTGTTTCAGCCCCCAAAAGAACAACTCGAATGCTGTCCACATTAGGTACAGTGACAAGAGATGGGAGAAGAGCCATCAAAGGAAGGCCCTGGCAGGGAAGCTTCTAGTTTTTCCTTGATCACACACTGTTAGTGTGCAGGGTTTGCCTATGTGACTTAATATTTAGTGATGCAATATTTAAATAAATTTACATCCATAATAACATCTCCTTAACACAGATTTTTACAGTACTCATAGGTGGGTACTTCCATCAAGATTTTTCTCCAGAGTAGCTGCACTAGTTTGCATTCCCACCAGCAGTGCAAGAGGGTTTCCCTTTTTCCACATCCTCGCCAACACTGTTATTTCTTCTGTTGTTAATCGTAGCTATTCTGACAGGTGTGAGGTGGTGTCTCATCATGGTTTTGATTTGTATTTCCCTGATGGTGAGAGCTGTTGGGCATCTTTTCATGTGTCTGGTAGCCATCTGGATGTCTTTTTTGGAAAATGTCTGTTTGTGTCTTCCGTTCAGTTCTTAACTGGGTTGTGTGTGATTTGGGTGTTGAGTTTGATAAGTTCTTTATAAATCTTGGATATGAACCCTTTATCAGAAATGTCATTTGCAAATATCTTCTCCCATTCTGTACTCTGGAGAACAGTGTGGAGTTTCCTCAAAAAACTAAAAATAGCGGTGCCTGGGTGGCTCAGTTGGTTAAATGTCTGACTCTTGATTTCAGCTTGGGTCATGATCTCATGGTTCGTGAGATTTAGCTCCATGTCAGGCTCTGTGCTGAAAGAGTAGAGCCTGCTTGGGATTTTCTCTCTCCCTCTCTCTCTCTACCCATTCCCTGCTCATGCATGTGCACTCTCTCTCTCTCTCAAAAACAAGCAAACAAAAAACAAACAAACAAAAAACTAAACTAAAAACAGAACTACACTATGACCCAGCAATTGCACTATTAGGTATTAACCCAAAGGATACAAAAATACAGATTTGAAGGGGGTACATGCACCCCAATGTTCATAACAGCATTATTAACTATAGCCAAACTATGGAGAGAGCTCAAATGTCCATTGACTGATGAATAAAGAAGAGGTGGTGTATATATACAATGGAATATTACTCAGCCATCAAAAAGAATGAACTCTTGCCATTTGCAATGACATGGGTGGAACTAGAATATATTATGCTAAGCAAAAAAAGTCAATCAGAGAAAGACAAATATCATATGATATCACTCATGTCGAATCTAAGGAATAAAACAGATGAACATTTGGGAAGGGGGAAAGAAAGGGAAACAAACATCAAGAGGATCTTAACAATAGAGAACAAACAGGGTTGATGGAGGGAGCTGGGTGAGAGATAAGCTAGAAGGAGGGCACTTGTGATGAGCACTGGGTGTTGTATGTAAGTGATGAATCACTGAATTCTACTTCCGAAACCAATATTGCACTGTATATTAACTAATATTGATTATAGTTAATTAATTATAGAGACAGAATCATATTGTTCAATCTTTTTTTAAAGAAGTTTGTGAAGGTAAGATAATACGGCAAATATTATACCAGAGATAATGATTATAATATACCTATGAGTTTTGTTTTCAGTTTGAAAATTCAAAGCTATAAAGGAATTGCATCTTAGAAGGATGATATAACTATTTCTGCCCCAAATATTAAACAAATAAAAATAAATAAAACATTTCTGCAAAAACTGAATAAATATATATTTTCCTATCAAATGCATAATAAAGGATGGTTCATGCAACCAGTGGGGTGGCAATCTAGTCTCATTCCATAAAAAGCAGCATTATATTCTCATTCTTAACCTGTTACTTCATTCTAATCTTGATTGACTAGGAAATGGTCTTGTACATGTCTATAGCAAGCAGTTAGTGTTTTTGGTTTTGGAACTGCTTTGAGATAAAAAGTCCCTTTGACTCTTTATGGAATTTGGACGAAACCAGTAACATAGAGTGGCAGCCACAATAATAACTCGATCCTGATTATGTGAAAACTTGAGGGTTCTGAGTTACTAATGTTCTGTAAGCAATGTCCTTAAATCTTTTTAAAGATATGTTCCTGTTGGGGCGCCTGGGTGGCTCAGTCGGTTGAGTGTCTGACTCCTGCTCAGGTTGTGATCTTGAGGTCTGTGAGTTCGAGCCCTGCATCGGGCTCTGTGCCGACAGCTCAGAGCCTGGAGCCTGTTTCGGATTCTGTGTCTCCCTTTCTCTCTGACCCTCCCCCGTTCATGCCCTAACTCTCTCTGTCTCAAAAAAATAAATGAATAAACGTTAAAAAAATTAAAAAAACAAAAGGACATGTTCCTGTTGAAACCACTACAAGGATCAATTTATCATCTGTATCTCTATAGTCTAGAATCTGTTTTTTGAATGAGTGATTCAAGTTCACCAAAGCCATCATTTTTCCTACATTATTCACCAATATACTATATATCAACTCACTCATTACTTACAGAGCAGAACTACTAGCTGGGTCTATCAAAACACTGCCAATTTTCTAATAGTTTAGACACCAAATCTTTGCACTGAGCATTGATGCTTTGTTCCCTCGGAATTGTCAAGATTGTATATCCACATAGAATGCATTTGCTAAAGTTAACTTCCCACTTACCATACTCTTCATGAGAATCCCCATCAATGAGGATTGACCCCTTAACTGAAATATCAAATATGAGATTACTGATTCATATAGAAATAAATTATTTTAGGTGGAAAACTCATAGATAGTATTGTTCTCCTCAGAACACACAAAAATTGTATCAGTTCCCTGCTTCTCAATGACTGTTGTTAAGTAGACTCAGAGGAAAAGAAGACAAACCTGCTATAAGATATAAGTTTCTGGCCAGAGGTCTTGGACAGTAATCTGAAGTCAATCTATCAAAAGAAATAAAATATATATATGGTTGTGCAGCAATTGAGACAGGTTTACGGTGAAGAATTACTAAATATGATAAAACTGATACTCTGAATTACTTCCTCGCCCCATATCAAACTGCTATTCTGGTCATAGCTTAAGTTAGGATCATTAGAAATATTGAGAGGTTGGGGTGCTACATAATCTCTAATGACTTCATGTTTAATAGATTCTCAACTCAAAAGAATGATCAAGAGGTCTTAATGCATATTTATGGGTTTAATTGTAGTTCATCCGCTCATTAACCAAACAAATGTTTGTTGACCGTATTCTGGAAAGTTAAAATCGGTGAGACAGAGCCCCTTACTTTCAGGAGCTCCCAGTCTACTGGGAGAAGTAAGTAGGTAGTCATGTGATTACAGAGTGAGACAGTTGATGTTAAAAGTTACAAAGGCCATTCGATTTCAATCAGGAAGGGGTACATCTTGGCTTTGTCATCCAAGTTATGCAAATTTGGTGAAACTCGTTGCTTTCTGAAACCCAATTTCCCCATACACAAAAGGTATAGAATAATACTGATCCAAAAAATCAGTTTTTATAAATCATGTGAAATAAGTATAAATGTCTTATACATGGAAATAATTATTTACAATGACAATAACAATATTTCTATTACTACTGGTAGTGACTTTTTTTGATTTAACTTTATTTTTTATTTTTTTTTGAAATTTACATCCAAATTAGTTAGTATATAGTGAAGCAATGATTTCAGTAGATTCCTTAATGCCCCTTACCTATTTAGCCCATCCCCCCTCCCACAACCCCTCCAGCAACCCTCAGTTTATTCTCCATGTTTATAAGTCTCTTCTGTTTTGTCACCTTCCCTGTTTTTATATTATTTTTGTTTCCATTCCCTTATGTTCATCTGTTTTGTCTCTTAAAGTCCTCATATGACTGAAGTCATATGATTTTTGTCTTTCTCTGACTGACTAATTTCACTTAGCATAAAACCCTCCAGTTCCATCCACATAGTTGCAAATGGCAAGATTTCATTCTTTTTGATTGCCGAGTAATACTCCATTGTATATATATATACCACATTTTCTTTATCCATGCATCCATCAATGGACATTTGGGCTCTTTCCATACTTTGGCTATTGTTGATAGTGCTGCTATAAACATGGGGGTGCACGTGTCCCTTCGAAACAGCACACCTGTATCCCTTGGATAGATGCCTAGTAGTGCAATTGCTGAGTGTAGTGTAGTTCTATTTTTAGTTTTTTGAGGCACCTCCATACTGTTTTCCAGAGTGGCTGCACCAGCTTGCATTCCCACCAACAATGCAAAAGAGATCCTTTTTCTCCGCATCCTCGCCAACATCTGTTGTTGCCTGAGTTGTTAATGTTAGCCATTCTGACAGGTGTAAGTAGTGACTAACCTTTTTTTAGAGTTTGAGATATATCAGCACTAAGCTAAGAACTTCACATGCACGATCTTAGTCTATGCAAACACTGGTATAAGATACTTTCTCTATTTTAACAAGGCTTAAAAAGCTTAGTTTATTTGTCCAAAGTGAGCTAGAATAACAATAATGGCCAACATATATTGAGTACTTACTAATTGGCTGGTGTTGTTTGAAAACATTAGATATCTTAATTTTCCGTGAGATAGAGTGTATTATTTTTCCCATTTTACAAATATTATAGGCTGAATTCCCCCAAAATTCATATGTTCAAGATCTAAACCCCAGTATCTTAGAATGTGACTGTATTTGGAGATGGAGTCTCTTAAGAAGTGATTAAGTTAAAATGAGGTCCTTAGGATTAGCCCTAATCCAGTTTGACTAATGTCCTTATAAGCAGAAGACATTTAGATACACAGAGAGATAACCAGGGGTTTATGCACGCAGAGAAAAGCCCATTGAAGACAGAATTAGAATGAGGCCATCTTCTTCAAGCCAAGGAGAGAGGCTTCAGAAGATACCAGATCTTGGTCCAGAAGACTAGATACCTTGATCTTGGTCTTCCAGCCTCCAAAACTTCCAGCCTCCAAACCACTCCAGGCTGTGGTGTTCTGTCATGGCAGCCTTTACAACAGGTGACTAAGCAGTGGTACAGAGAGCTTGCCCATGTCCAGCTACACAGTTTCTGTGCAGAGCAGCTCAGACCCAAACCCTAGCAGAATCCATACCTTTTATCTAGTCACAGAAAGCTTCTCCTGACAGATGTGGAAATTGAGGCAGGAAGTAGTTAAGTCGTGTGCCTCAAATTGCACATCTGTACAATGATAAAGCCAGGATTCATACCCAGGTCTGTGTGATTTCCTCCTAGTTAACTTAAAACAATTTTCATGATTCCGCAGATTGCCAATTTAGCTAAAAGCTGCATTTCAGTTAGTTTCAAATTTCCTATAGAAAAGAGGGTTGAGGAAATGCCAGCTTTGACACATGTCTACAGGCTACTAAGTTAATTTCCATGGATGCAGGATGGCAAAACTTTGCAAAGGAGTTCTGTAGTCACTTAAAGCATTAGTGTCATATTCTACATCAACTGCTGACTACCCCTGGTAAGCCATACATCATACCATTCTTTATAATATCAATTTAAACGCAAATCTTGTTTGTCCTGCTGATGTTGAAAGCCTTTTACCGCCTTCAGTAGCTACCAGAAGAACCATTACAAAAGATGTTCTAAATTTAAAGGGGTTTCTCAGGAAGCTGACTCTTTACACATTTTAGTTGGTGACAGAGGGGTTGGAAACATCACTCTGGATTGATTATCACTTATATAATGACTTAAGTCAGGGCTGCTGCTTTTCTGGTACAAAGAATGCCTTTATAAAATCTCTGACCTTATTCTAGGCCACATGTGGGAAAAGTTCCACACATTCTAAGGGTTAGAAAAAAAGAAACCTTGCAGATGCCAAGCTAAATTCGCCACTTCGAAATTTTTCTCACAATGGCATATAATAAACTTCTCACTTTAAATATATTCCCCTTAATGCAATGAGTAATACTGAACATTACTAAATCAGCGACAACATTCTTCCATGGAGGAATCTGATCATATTACTTAACATAAATACTATGGAGATGAAACATTTTGACAAAGTACCATATGATAGGCCTTTAATAGTTTGCTTTATAGCTCATCTAACATTTGAACATTTTAGCTTACACAGAGCAGCTTTTAAATGAACATACTTAAAGCTATTTTAAAAATGAGCAAGGTGAACAAAAATATGTTTACTCTTTTATATCTTATCTTGAGTATCTTTTGGATTCTAACTTAATTATTTAATATTAACAGCACTTAATACAAGTTAGTGCATATTAACTGTGTACCTAACATTGTGCTAAACATAATGTAAATATTTCATGTAATTCTCATAGCAATCCTATGTGTTAGAGAATATGATCTCAGTTTTAAAGATGAAGAAAGCACTATAATTACAGAGTTTAATATATGGAAAAGGCAGGGCTTGTACCCAGCCCTGAGTTCAGAGGATTGGTACTTAATTTGCAATCGTTGAATAAACCTTATATCCATCCACTTATTTATCTGTCCATTTGCACATTTACGTAGTCCATAATTATTGCATGCCAACCTTGTGCTAAGCACCCTGTGAAGAACAGATGGGAGGAGATAAATAACCATGGTGGCTGGTTACTTAAAGGGGAACACCAGCTATAGAGGATACACGTGAAATGATGAATCTTGTATATGTGATGTGATGCCACTGTGCTTGTATATGTACAGTCATTTTCAACAATAGGTTCCATGGGGTATTCATCTCACTATATGAACAAAAAGATTAGGAAATTTCTCACCACATCCCCTTCTTGTGGACTCTGTATACCAGAATTGTCTACTAATGGGCTCTCATAAAGAACAAAACCACTTAGAAGATTTCCTAACTTGTCCTGGGGACCCCCTGTTTTTTCTACAAATCCCATCACTATTCTGTGGAATCCATTTCTCATGGAACAATTTCAAAAACCTGGCTAGGAGTACCTGTTGTTACATAATATTGATACTGTGTCTATTGCCAAGATACAGTTTGGAACAAAATTCTTCCTATCATTAGCCTGAAGGACATTATGCACTTCCTACATTTCAAATTTGTAATCTCTGAAATTGCAGCAGAGCTGAGATGTTTTAGTTGAAATAGCATTGCTCTAGTTAGTTTCTAGCCTATGAAATGGATTCAGCTGTTCCCTGGTGTCTGCCTATGATATCTCCCTCTGCTCTACCCTGTCCCAAGGTTGGCTGAAGGCTGTCTCTAAGCTAGGAGGAGGCAAGGGAAACAAAGAGGAAGAAAAATACAAACAAGCTATTTTGTTTTGTTTCACGGATTCTGAGCTATTACGTATAAATATTTTAAAGTCAGTATTTAGAGCCTGTTACCTCAAGTACAGTTATCACCTCAAGGAGATTATTTGTGAAATAGTTGTCTCATAATTTTTCAGCTTTGATTAGAGAGTGACTCTCATTGTGTTTAACAGAAAAATGTTAAAAAAAAAATCTTAAGAGTAGGGAATCTTCTATAATGGCTAGATAGAGTCTAGCATGCTCCCAGTAGAGCCAGGGATCTAGTATTATAAAGTTTCTAGTAAGGGTGTAACGGTGCCAATAAACAGAGTCAAAGGTGTTAGGAGTCTATGGTTTTCAGAATCAAGGCATTGACTATATACCTGCATTTACTGAACTATTACTATGTGCCAAATACTGTAGTAAACACAGATTTTCCAAATTAAATCCTCCACAAATCTTAATTCTATGGTAGAAAACCCTCTTTTTACAAATAAGGAAGGTGAATTTTTTTTTGATCTTATCAGATTAACAAAGGGTTTTAAATTAAGTATACGTTTATAAGTATGTTTCGGTTTCCATGCTGGGTGAGTGGGTCGTAAAAAGTAAAAATAATAGCAGCCCTGCTATCATAATTCTTAAAGCCACTTGAGAAAGTGGACCCATAAACATAATTTTAAAACAGTATGCTGAGTGCATGTGGTAAGAAGACTGTGCTGTAGGAGCAAGCATATTCGTACAACCTCTTCAGACTTAATTGCTTCTTTCCATTAAAAACCTGTCTATTGTCTAGTCTTGTCTACCTGCCTGCTTGTGGAAGTAGCACAATACTCCTTTTTTCCTTTCTGTTCTGAAATGTTGTAAAAGAGAAATAAGAGAAACACAACTCATAACAAAATAATATTCCAATATAAAAGTGCTCGAAAGGGACTATATTAGAAGTCAATGCTTCCACTTTTCATTTTCTGTAATCACCCAAGGAAGAGGGTTTGTGAGCGTGTGCAACACAACCTTAGAGAGAGAATCAGGCTCTACTTTGGTTACTGAAAAGAAAAGTCACGGTTCCTTATCAGTCATTGAAAAAGAATCAGAGCTGTATCAGATTTTTTTTTTTAACAGGTTAACTCTTGAAAGGATTGCCAAGGTTAAACCAGTCACCTGGGAAGGACTCTCCCAATATTTGTTTTTGACCATCACTAGAGCACCGTGTCATTTGAAGCCTGTCTCTACCCACAGCTGTATAGCCTAAGAGGGGGATTTGAAGCTCCTCTTTGCTGCTGACGTGGTGAGCTCCCAATTTTCCACCCTGATGATTTCAAAGATATTTCTTGTTCAAGTGCAGTTTGCACTTTCTCCTGAACCACAGATCTCCTTTGATCCCTGGCACACATCAGTGTGGCAAGCAAGAGGCCCTTGATAGCAGGCTCCCCGTAAGTCTCTGCACCAGGGACTTTCTGAATGTTACTTGACCGACCTTTGCACCTCAAACTCCAAAAAGTATGGAAGCCTATAATCCCTTGAGATAAACCTCCTACTATTCTAGGTACTTAGAGGACTTTCCATTATCTGGCCAAACCATGGCTGACCTACATACACTGCAAGTGATGGTGAAGATACTCCTAGGCTAGGTTAAAGTGTGGGGAAGTCAGGAAGGCTTCAGGGAGAAGGTGATATGAGACTTGAATCAGGAAAGTCAAATGGGCAGTAATCAGAAAAATAATTCAGTTAGGAGGTTTTGTGGGGGGCGGTATCATCACATGGCAGAGAGTGGAGAGAAGTGAGTTTTCTTGTGACTCTTTATGGGCATTGATCTCATTCATTAGGGCTCCACCTTCATAACCTCATCTGATCTTAATTATCTCTCAAAGGCCTCACTTCCTAAGACCATCTCATTGGTGGGTAAAATTTCAACATGAATTTTGGGGGAGACACAAGCTTCAGTCCATAACACCTATCAGAGATTTAGTGATTAAAACAAAACACAACTAAAAGAAACAATCACAAAACCATTGCAAACAGCCACAATCAGATCATTTTCATAAACTTTAAAGAGAGTGGCTTGCTGATTATTATGGTTTAAAAATAGTAGAAAAAGAAGAAGGAAAATCATGTGTTTTGAAATGACAACAGGCAGACGCCTGGGTGGCTCAGTTGGCCAAGGTCTTACTCTTGGTTTTGGCTCAGGTCATGATCTCAGGGTTCATAAGTTCCAGCCACGCGTAGGACTCTGGGCTGACAGTGAGGAGCTTGCTTGTGAGGCTCTCTCCCTCACTCCCTGCCCCCACCCTGCTCATGCTCATGATCTCTCTCTCTCTCTCTCTCTCTCTCTCTCTCTCAAAAATGAATAAACATTAAAAAAAAGAAATGATAATGGGCAGTGCATTCATAGTATGTGGCAAATTAGATTTTGATGAAATACTCTCTCATTCAATAGATCAGAGTCATAATATTGAGAAATAATAATAATAATAGCTAATCTTTATTTCATTTAGTCCTTAAATAACCTTGGAGGCTTATGACCCATTTAGGTTAAACAACTTCTGACCTTTAATTAGGAAAATAGCGAATATAACACAATTTTTGTACAACCATATTTTCATTATATGTCTGTGCCTATATATATAAACTACCTTTATATTAATTAATTTACCATAGTTCTAACTTCATTTGAAGAACTTTTCCTTAATCATAACAAAAGCAATATTCATGCCTTATTTCGTACCTACTCTCTGCTTGACACATTTTCTTATTCTGTCCCACACAGCCCCCCCCACCTCACCCTCACACTCATAAACGGTGAGGTAATCACCATCTTTATAAGGAAACAAAAGCTCTAAAACATTGGTGTAAATTTATACCTTTAATATTCCCCAGAGCCATTGCTTAGATGTAAGTCTTTTTTTTTTTTTTTCTTTTTTTGTCCTGTACTAAACCCTATTGCCTTCAGACGGTGCTATGCTAGAAAGGTGATGGGACAGAAGAGATCATCCATCGTATTTTGTGATTGGTGTTAGATTGGGCACGTAAATATTTACTTTCTGTTCTGAGTCTAGAGTCTAAGAAACCTCTAATTTCCCATGAAGCTTTCCCATGAAGCTAATTAGTAAGTGGTTTTCTTTCCTCTTTGGCCAGGCACCATATTCACAAATTAAAGGGGTTGTTTAATTGATTCCCCATTTGTTTCTGGAAGTGGCTTGTAATAGCAACTCCAGTGATCTAATACCATTATCCTAGGAGACTTCCACGGTGTTTTCACAATGTTTTATTCACCAGGGGTAAGGACCTGGACTGCTGGAACATTGTCTTTGTCAGTAACATGCTACTTAGATAAACCATTGATTTCTTCCCCTTCAGTCAACAAGCATTCTATAGGTAAGTTTGTGTTCCATCATTGGTTTTTCTAGTAAGACTCCAGTGAGCTTTTGCCAACAAGAAACCTATCTCTATTCTCCTTCTACCTATAAAGGCTGGCGCTATAAGAGGCAGGAATATCGCCTGGCTGGGGAGTCAGAATCAGAAGCCCGACTTGCAGAATATATTTATGCTGGAGGCAAATAGTGCATATTAAAATGAGCTGGCAATGTGTCCCACAGATTTCCTTTTCTACTAAAACTTTAGGATTGGATCTTTACAAAGGTGGTGCTCCAGTAATAGCTGTTTGAAATATTAATCTTACCTCATTGAAAACCATACTCCTTCACTTTACCTTCTATTCCAGCCCTTCCTTTGGTTCCTAGAAATTCTCATCAGTTTTTTCTCCTTTTCTTCATTTGTTCAATATATGTTTGCTGAGATTCTGTTACGTGTCATTTCCTGTGCTAGTCCCTGGAGAAGCAAAGTGGAAGTCAGACAAACTCCAGGCTTTTCAAGAGAGAAAAGTGATGTTCTACTCTCCAAGAGGAAAACAAGGAATATGTGAATGCATGCAGTCCCTACAGTTTAGGGGGAGAGCTAGGGAATGAAGAAAGAGAGTCATCAGGGGCAGGAGAACATTCTCCCACAATCTCTGCTACTACTTCTCCTTTGAGTCCAGGAAGTGGCATCTCCACCACCCTCTGGCCTCTGTGTTTCAGTTTTTCAGGCATGGAGGGAGAGAGGAGGGAGAGGGTCTGCTTCCAGGCATGGGGAGGGAGAGGGCCTGCTTCCAGGCATGGGGAGGGAGAGAGCCTGCTTCCAGACATGGGGAGGGAGAGACCCTGCTTTCAGGCATAGGAGGGAGAGAGCCTACTTCCAGGCATGGGGAGGGAGAGAGAGTGCCATGACCCTGAATACACTTTACATGTCAAACCAACAGTATTTACCCTGTTTTCCACATCAAGAATCACATCAAATTTTGCTAAATTATGGAAGTTTTTAAAAGAAAAAGTGGATATAAAATTTGGTGTGTTATGGGGGGTGCCTACAACAAACTCAACAGATTTGTAATATACTGGGCAATATTCTTTATATAATAAAGTCCTACCGTCTCCAATTCCAGATTTAGGAAAAGTAGATGTACTTTTAGTGAGCCCCAGGTAGCCACTCCCTGGTTTCTCCAGTATCCACTCCTAGCTTCCTTCCAGGAAATGCCCTGAGTATATCCAATTTTTTATCCCTTCCTACCTTTCTTCATTTTTCCATTCAAAACATACCATCTAGATACCTGTAACGTATGACAGGCACTGTTTTATGTGCTGAAGAAAGGGCAGGTAACAAGTCTGGTGAAATACTTTCTAGAAGAGAGGAGAAGGATGATGACCAGATGAAAAATGTGAAATGGCAATAAAGCGCTACGTGGAGAATTAACATAAGAACACAGAAACATAATGATCTGATGGCTACTCTCATTTGAGTAGTTAAAGGGAATCATATTCTGATTTGGTAATATATAATCTAAAACCAAAGGGACAGAAAAGGGCCAGGCATAACATAATGAGGGAATAGCATTATAGGCAGAGGGATCAGCCATTGCAAAGACAACAAGACATGTTCTGGGAGCAGACAGATCACTCCCGTGGCTCAAGTAGAATGGGTGTAGGGGAGACTGGAAAAAATAGGTGAGTCCTATTAACAGGTTTGGGGTATTTTCTGTATTCTAGGTAAAATGAGAAACTATTGAAAACTTTCAATCAGAAAAGCAGCCAAGCTGATTTATCTTCTAGATCAATGCCTTTCAGTATGTATTGTGCACACAGATCCCCTGGAGACTTTGTTACAATGCAGATTCTGGCTCAACAGGTCTTGGGTGGGAACCGATATTCTGCATTTCTAACCAGCTCCCAGGTGATGCTACTGTTCTGAATCAGTCTTTAAAATAATGAGGTTCTAGAAGATCACTGAATGTTGTTAGAGAGTGAGTTTCAGGGAGACAAGAACAAACAGGAAAACTGGTTCAGAGGCTCTTCCTGTAGCATTTCTAGTGAAAGATTATGGTGACTGGGACAGTTTTGTTGCCAGTAGAGATGGAGTAAGTAGTTGCTTTCAGAATGTGTTGTGCAAGTGGACTTGACATAGATTCCAGATGACTGGGTTTAGAGAGAAGAGGGAGGGAAGACGAGAAGTCACTGAAAACTTATAAACTTTTGGCTTGAACGATGATGTAGATGGTGATAGCATTTGCTGAGATAAGGAAGAAAGGGGAGCAGGCAGGACCGAGATTCCATGGGTCTGGTCCCCACCCCATCCCACATTTATCACAGGACATAGGTGAGAAAAATTTTTAAAAATATATTTTACCGTGAGTTCAAGCCCCACATTGGGCTCTGTGCTGACAGCTCAGAGCCTGGAGCCTGTTTCAGATTCTGTGTCTCCCTCTCTCTGACCCTCCCCCGTTCATGCTCTGTCTCTCTCTGTCTCAAAAATAAATAAAACATTAAAAAAAATTTAAAATAATATATTTTACCACCTACCATAAATGCTAAAGATACAAAAGGAGGATGTCTATTCCTTGAAGATTTTATCATCAAGCAATGGGGTACATGACAAATAATCATGTCAATAAATAAGAAACTTATTGAAAGGTGAGCTTCTCAAATTCCACATGCACATAAACAGTGGTAATTTAGTCACATGCTCAGGGAAAAGTATTATGGCAGAAGCTACTGAAAAGTCATATAGCAATATCAGTTGAGCTCCACATGGTTAAATATGGGTATTCATTTTGGGCAGTAGCTTCATAGAATTAAAGAGGAGAAAAAATTGTTTACACATAAAAACAGCCAGCCCCAAATGGATTTTTATTGCATAAATGTTGTAAGAAAGTTTAGTTCCCCATTTGCTTTCTCGAATGTGATTAATGAGATGGGAAACATCTCCTTGAATTTAAAAAGTCTTAAGTTACAAGGGAATACCATAATATATCCAGGGAATTAGAAGCCAGCAGGTTTGTAACTTCTGAGATCAGGGGCCAGAGTTCCTTCCCCGAGGTGTGTTAAAGGAGTATTAACTAACTCTGTTAGAGAGGCTCTGTCTGAAGGTGCTGATTTTTACTTCACAAGCACTGCTGTTTGAAATGGGAAATATTCTTGAGCATTCATAGAAATCTGTGAGTGCGATCAAGGGCTAGACAGAAAGCCTGCTAACAGTGACGGCCACGGTAATTTGTTTGGTCTCAGATCTTGCCTAACAGAAGAAGCGTTGACAGAGAAACTCCATCTTAGGCCCAGTACAGCAAAACCACCCTAATTGGTAGCGAAACCTTGGCAGTTAAGCAATCATCCCAATTATCTGGAGCTGGTGTGGCTGGAGGACATTTGATTTTCACAGTTATTGTTTAAAAAATATCAACTCACACCAGTAATTGGAAGATGACTGTAGGCCGAGTTATAAGTAACAGGAATATTTCAGAGAAAGGGATAAAGGGTGGAGGAGATACAGAAGTGTGTTTGGGAGAGTGGAGGAGGCCGTTCATCTGCTGAACTGTCTCTAAAGAGCAGTTGCGGAACTGCAGGATGAAAGGAAGAGTTTCTCCTCTTTTCCTTGCTGAATATAAAACATAGTAGGTTGGTAATTCCCAGGTAAACCTTTCTTTGGGAGATACACAAGCCAAGTTCTGCTCATTTAGAAAGAATAAAGACCTCTAGGTTTCATAAAATGTGTCATAGTTTACAAAGCAAAGCCATTCTTCCCGGTAGTTAATCATTCTCTGTGGCCCCAGAACCCCTATGACTTTTATTAAAGTGTATTTGAGGTAGCTCGATACCCCACCGGGCTTTCATTTTTTTTTTTTAATATGACATTTATTGTCAAGCCGGTTTCCATACAACACCCAGTGCTCATCCCAACAGGTGCCCTCCTCCATGCCCATCACCCACCCTCCCCTCCCTCCCGCCCCCCATCAACCCACTGGGCTTTCAAACGTTACTGTAGCACTCCTTCAGGTCCTCCAACCACATTGAATGAATGAACGCACGAACGAACGAACGAACAAAAGTGTTTTTGAAGTCACCATCTCACTTGACCCAGTTACAAGAATTTTTAACTTAATATTTAAAAGGAAGAAAAGTCAAAATCAACTGTTCAGATTAGGAATGTTAGGATTTAGTGGCATGAATTTTCAGGTATGGAGCCAAGGCTAGAACACAGTTGTTTTGATTACAAAACCGTCCCTCTTTCCATTTTTACCCAGAGATTTCCTGGGACAAAAACTGAATAGGCTTCCTCACTACACAGCCAGGACAGGAGTGAAACAATCACTTGATTATTTTAAACAACTCTGAATACTCCAGCCTTTTCCCTAGGAGTGTGTTTTGTTTCCTCAAAGTCCTGCCATCTGCCAACCACCCACATCATTGAATGATTTGTGGCATCCCTATTAAAAATCCCAGTAACCAGGGATGTCCATTTCAACATTTTATATTACCTTAAAGGAAAGGGAAAAAAAGAAATGTATCTATAGAAAATATGTATTGTGATCCAGGCTCTTTATGTATGCGCCTCCGTATAGTCTCTCTTATTTGTGTTTATAGAACACACACACACACACACACACACACCCACAGTAAAAATCACTCACAATCTCACCACTATTCAAAATATGAAGTATGAAGTCAAAATCTCTGCTGCTTCGATCTCGCCCAACCCCCATTTTATCTAGATTCTTCTAGACTTTTTCTAATGCCTTTCAGATAGAGCATCCCCTACTAATTTCTGTCTCTATTTCCTTATATTCTCACCTACAAAAAAAGGGAGAAAATTATACTTACTCATCAGCAACTCTTTGTTTTTCTTCCACTTAATTACACATCATTCATGGCCACACAATTTTTAACCTTTACTACAACCTTGAAGAGAAAGTGTGATTATCTTCGATTACCCACACAAGGACATTGAAGATCAGAAATTTCAAAATTTTTGCCCAAGGCCACAAAGTAAATAGCAGAGTCAAGGTACAGACCCAACTTGCCCTTCTTCCACAGCCTGTAGTCTTTTCCATGAAGCAGGGAGCCTCCCTCAGAGCAGAGAGAACAAACTCGCCCACTCCTTTCATTGTTTTATGCACAGTCTGCTCATTAACATCAGATGTACTAAGTCTATACCGTGTTTGGATCTGCTCCACGAAACTTGGGTATCCCTAAATTCCACCTGTTACTGAGCCCACTCCAAAAGCAAAAGCTGTGAACGTTTAGAGAGGCACAGCCGGCAGAGGCAGCTGCAGGAATAGTCGTGATTGGCATGGTCTCCAAGGCCGACAGCAACCACAGTGATGCTGGGAGATGCCTTTGGCTCCGGGGCCAATTGTCTGTGCTCTGTTGCTGACATCAGGGTGATTCCAGACCTGGTCATGTGCATCCAAGCATTGTTCACTTAGTGCTGGGTTAACACGGTGGCATTAACATCTGAACCACACCGTATGTTTTGCTTTTTATGTAGACTCCTGAATGCTGGGGTTGGACTTTTCGAGTTGACTCTTTCCGTCATTATCCTAAAGGCAATGAGATACACTCGAGTCTCAGACATGCCACCTAATTAGCATGCAAGCCTCGTTTTTAGTGACCAGCTCTCTGTGTGGCACACAGATGCTGCTCCGCCCATTTGGGCTGATAGACTGAATGAATAGATGATCTGGTAGCACCGCTGGGTTTTCATGTAGATTTTGGCTGCTAACGGTCAGAACTTAAGGCATTCCATTCAAAGTCCTTGACTGAGACTTCTGTAGCATAAAGGAAAAGAATATTCAACTTGGAAAAAGAAAACTAGGGTCCTTGTCTTCGATCTATTTATGCTTATAGGACTATAGATGAGTAACTTAATGTATGTCTCAGACTTTTTATTTTCATAAAAAAGGGACGAGGTACGAATGCAACAGCTCTATTTCAGAGTTCTTGTGTGCAATGAATGAAAATAAATGTCACTGTGGTTTCCTAACTAAGCACATCAAATAAAACAAATCAATGTCGGGTATATAGAATTTTTCATCTAATGATTTGAAGCTACACAAAAGATCAGGTACAGTCTTTGTGGTTAAGATACTTAAAAAAAATAATTATAGTGGCAGGGTAAATGTGAAATAATTGGAAACACAGAATTTCACTAATGTACAAGCAGCCAGGTGAGCATTAAGGCGCACTGGCAGTTGAATTGGATTTATCAAGGAAACCTTCTGAAGCAGATGGAGTTGATGAACGCAGTTCTGCTCACATAGCCTGAAAGGTAACTAAGTTCTGAAAGCGTTTTCCAGTTTGTACAAATGCTGAAATTAATTTCTCTTGACTGATGCTGCTGTGGACTCTGAAAACCATGTGGATTCTGTTTCCTAAATCTTTCTTTATGCTGGTTCTTTAAGTAAAGCCAACCTGTCCATACTTCACAGAACAGATGGGAAAGTGAGTCTCAGTAGTTAGCTACAAGCCGTCCCAGACCATCTCTTTCTCCATGCCTTGCTCTCCGTATCCGGTTCATTAGTCTGGCATCTTTGGTTTCAGATCATGGTTTCTGACTTCTCCTTTGTCTTGAGACTTTCTTCTCTGCCTTGATTCTCTGCAAGAGTCATAGCAGAAAAGCTAACCTTACCCCCTGACTCTCACATTGACTCTGGGTCTCCCCATTGTATGAGGCAAAAGAGCGGTATTTCCTGATTTTTGCTGAGTGGGGACTGGAGGTGGGCAAGTTCAATGGCGGTGTTCTTGTTTACCATCTCTAAAGGTGCCTCTTATACATCTCCATGTGTTCTTTTCTTTAACTGCTAGGGTCATAATTCAGACTTTACTTGTTTATGTACACTAGGAGGTCTGAGGTATTTTACATGTAAACATTCATGGAAAAATATTTTTAAAGAAAAGATAAAAACCCAAGTGATCAAAATGGAGGGTGGAGCAGGAAGAGGAACTATGGAAAATCAAGGCAGCAGAGAGTTACGTCAGTTGAATCCATCATTTATGTCTACATTTCCCAGCTTCTAAAGAAAAGGCACTTTTTGTATCATGAGACTGCCATTTTTTTTTCTACCTAGCATGAAATAGAGAGACTCATAAATTAAAAACAGGTTATATCTTGGTTTGAGTTCGGAGGAAAAAAAAATTCCTAGTAGATTCACATAGGGGATTTTGAACAAGAGTAATAAAGATAATATCTTCAATTGTTGTATTTCTCCTTTCCCTCAAAATAAAAATGCTCCTATATTCCACATTTGACTATTTCTAATGAGGAAACTCTGTAAAATTTGAGAAAATGCACTGCATCTTGTTCTGCACAAGTAATTCTATACATACCAGGAAAAGAGGATTTACCGTAAAGCAAATGACACCTAAGCCTCAGAGCCCCTCATAGACCTGGGCCCTTTCAAAGATCCTGCACCCAATTTGCATTTGCAGTTTATTCTGTTTTTCTTCAGGAGAGTGCCCTTAACTGTTTGTCATCGCCTCCTAAACCTGTATCTACTTCAAATATCATATCATCTAGGTGATCTCTTTAAAGTAGTTGTAGAATTTGAGGAATGACTAATAGACACATTTTATTGATGAGCCTTCTAAAATATCAGTTGTCAACTCTGGGCTGTTAACATTATCTATATGGCAGTCAGAAGTAACTGAGCTCTCATACCAATATCCAAAGGAAAGCTATTCATTATTGTTAATGGAAAGTATCCAGAAACCCTCGATAATTTGGTTTTATTCACTGGCTCTTTATTAAAGGCTTACAGTAGATTCATCACTGTGTTAAATGCAGTCAAGGGCATGGTTCCCACTTTTAAAGAACTTCTGGTCAAATAGGAAAAAAAAAAGGAAATAAATTACAATGTAACATCATGAGTACTATAATTGCAGTATATACGAGAAGTAATAAGAGAATTAAAGGAAAAATATGCAAATTAGGCTGAACTTTGTTGGAAGTGTTAGAAAGAGACTCATCCAATAATTGAATTAACAAATGTAACATTTTCCTATGAAAATTGATAATTACTTCAAATTTCGCAGTCATTTTGGGTATATTTATTAAATACTCAATAGTGATCCTTTAGGATAGTAAGAGAGAAGTAGCCAATCAAAAGAGTATAGGAGAGAATTTAGATATATGTGAATCATTTGGAAAGATAAAGGAATCTGAGGTATTTATGGCTTTAGCCATAGGATAGGGAGGAAGGTTAAGACAAAAGAGCTAACTGGGCCAGGTCACAGGATCCTGAGGGGTCCTGCCATGCTGTGTACAGGTATCTGATTCACAGAGTGGAGAAGGTCATTTGAGCAAAGTATTTTCAAGTAAACAAGGGTACCACCAAGGTTTTTCTAAGTAATCTATCAACTTACATTGCATCTCCAGAGCCATGATTATGTAGGGAATCAATAATACATCTGTTGAATCTTTTTGTGTTGCTTGGGTGTCCTATTTCATTGCCAGTAAATCTGGAGCTCGGATATATTCTTTGATACACAAGGACACAACCAACTTTCATCTTATGAAAGTTTCATCTTATGGTGGTCTATCTACAGACCCCTTTAGTGTCCCCACTGCTAATATAAGAATCCCAGTATTTCCAGGGACACCAGGGAAACCTTTGCATCTACTGCAGTAGTCTGTTGGAATACCTTCTTGTGTCCGGAGTGCTGGTCCGTTGAAGCCGAAGCTCGGAAATCTCTCTGCCATTGTTACTGTGAACTGGTTGTTCCAGGATGGTTGAGGCTCTGCCATTACATCCCCATGCCAAGGCCTGGTGTCTTCGCTAAAATGTGCACATCAAAGCATTGCAACTGTTCATTTTCTCTGCACCTGCCAGATCATAAACATGTCAGAGCTATCTATCACATGTGGTGGCTATTGCAATTAATGGAGACGATTATTTTACCACTGTAGTTCTCCAAAGAGAGAGATAGAATGATGACTTTCTTGGAGTTATATTCAGTTAAGAGTGGTTCATTCCAGAATGTTCTTCAGCATCATATTTCTTTATATTCATTTATACCATCGGTTTTCTCAGGGCACCTAGATGGTTGCGGCAGGAGAGAGTCCAGAGTTTGCTCCTTCTCCACACCCCTTAGCTGAGTGCAGAGCCTAGCATGTTGGCCTGACTCTTCCCAGGAATGTGGTAATATTTATCTGAGAAGCCTTGTTTTCCTTGCCTTGTATATGTATCTTGATTAGAAAAATCTGAGTCATTCAGAAAAACTTGCTGGTAGAACAGATAAGAGTTTGTATCCTTTATTTTTCTTGATTTCCTCATAACAGTCCCACATCTGCCCCCTACCTCTCAGCACTCTTCAAGCTTTGCATATCAGTAATTTGTCTTTCTGAAGGGGGAAAAAAAAGTGCAACCTCACCACCTAACACAGAGACCCACATACTCATTAGTTTATATCTAAGGCACACACACACATAAACCTCAAGAGGTCTCGCGAGGAAAACAAAATTTGAGTAAATGTTTATAAAATATTGTGATACCATTAGAAATATGGGTTGTAACAAAACAACACTTTGAAGACTTGCGGAAGTAACACTTCCTGAAACAAATATAGCAAAACACAAATTTTAACAGATTACCTTTATCTGAGCTGTACAGTAGATTCTTTAGAAAAGCAGAGTGTGGAGTTAGGAAGTTTTTTAGTCTTTCAAATTGGATCTGGAAATAATACCCCCCCCCCCATATTTGCAGGTACTTCTAAATTGAAATTATTCCACCTCCATAAAAATGAAAGCCATCACACGTCTTCCTGTCTCAGCAACTTTTGCTGGGAAGTTGCCCAGACCTGAATAATATCAGATCCTGTGTTTTCCTTTATAAGAAAAAAAAATTTATATGACTCAATAAAAACCTTCCCTGAAGAATAGAATTATTGTATTTCTGTGACAATCTGTTATTGTACTGTTTTCTAAATGAGTTAATTAAAATTCAAGGGATCCTGAGTTCTACATTCCCCCTCCCCCCATATTACTCTCCTGTGTTTATAACACGACTTGTTGAGTTAACCTAACCTGAAGAGGTTTTTTTTTTTGTATGAATCTCAGTTATGACCTTTGAATGGTAAGAACTAGGTGAGCCAGTTATAAATGATTCTAAATGTTAAAATTGTAGAATTTTTTTAACATTCAAAATAAGTGTTCAAATGTCCCAAGGCATTTCAAAACTAAATGATTAAACATTCTTATTCTAGAAAGATATTACATTTAAATAAAATTCAACTCAAAGTAGAAGAATAGGAGGAGGTAAGCAGGTCATGGCATAGAGAAGTTAGGGATTTTCTCAGTGTCACCAAACACCTACTGGAGTTACATCCATTTGAATCAACTTATTTCTGTCTCCAAGCCTGTTTCTCTTTAAGACTCACCAGGGTACAGAGGGTTGCTGGAGGGGAAGTGGGTGGGGGATGGGCTAAAAGGTTGATGGGCATTAAGGAGGGCACTTGCTGGGATGAGCACTGCGTGTTGTATGTAAGTGATGAATCACTGGGTTCTACTCTGTAAACCAATACTACGCTGTATGTTAACTTACTTGAATTTAAATAAATAAATTAAAAAAAAAATGTGACTGCCCCCCCCCCAGAAAAAAATCAGCAGGGTAGCGGTTATTGTTATATGCAGATGCTATTCATTCAGCCCTTTACAAATATCATCATTCAATTCTCAGCACAATCCTTTGAGGCAAGGCAGTCTTAATCCCCACGTTACAGATGGGGAGAATGAGGAACACAGCATCTCTCCATAGGAGAGGTGGGATTTGAACCTGTGCAGTCTGAAGGTAGCAGCAGGGCTCTAACCCTCTGCGATGTACTGTCTTCCCACTGCCCTGGAGGTTGTTAATCACACCTGTGTTCCAGGATCATGTGGGGTATTTTAAAACTCTCTGGTCTCCATTCAGATCGATGAAGTGAGAATCTACGGAGGTTAGATCAGGGGATGGGTCTGTTTCCCAAGCTTCCCAGTTGATTCCGTGTGCAGTCAGTTTTGAGAACCTCTGTGTCTCAGGAAAGCTTCAGCAGAGCACTGTGGGCTCCAGCAAGAACTGTGTAATCTGATGGTCCTGGGTCCAATTCTTAATTAATCTCTTCACACACTGGGGTGGTAAAAATGAGGGAGTTAACCTTTGTTTGCTGTGATTTTTCTCATCTATCAACTGGGAGTAATAATACACCTACTTGAGCAGTCTGCTGTGGGGTTAACATTTAGAAATTCTATCACATTTACTGGCGTGTGATAAACATTTAGTAGATGTTAGCTAAGAAGATCTTGCATCCTTTCATAGGGAAATGAATCAATCTGGAGAGGGTTTGGACTGCAATAATTTGATGGGATTTGGTAGGATAAGACAGGTTGATGATCTGGATTCTGCCTTATTCTCTCTTTTACAGTATTTTGTTTCACAGGTTTTAGGATGTCCGAAGTCATTAGGAAATCCATGAATGTTGATTCATAACTCTGGCTCACATATTGCAATTATTATTTTTATATAACTTTTATATTAAAATGTTTATAACTAAAATTTGAGTATAATTTATATGCATCAAATACTGGTTAAGAAGCGGGCACATGTTATTCTGTTGAATATTTATATTGCCTCTATGAATTAGTTACATTTTTTCCAATTTTACCATGTAGGAAATTGAGACACAGTAGCTAATATGTTTTCCCATATCAGATCCATTTTTTTTCTTTTTTTTTTTTTTTCCTACTCCTGTTCTGTCCTCAACCACTGTAATCCCTTTCAGGTTTTTCTTCCAACAGTATCTTAGTTCTGTAACCCATGTCTGGATTAGTCAGCATTTGCCGCTGTAATGCTGCATAACAAAAAACTAGACTCAGTGTTCTATAAAAATCATTGTTTTTGTTTTGTCATTCGTGCAGGTGCAGATTGGCAGTAGTTTATCTGAAATGGTTGGATTTGCCTGTTTGGCTCCAAGCCCAGGAGCGGTTCATGGCCGCTTCACGTGTCTCTCATTCTTCTGGGACTCTGGGTCACTTAGGATATGTTCTTATGTGATCACAGCAGAAACGATAGAGGGGCAAACACAAAACCACAATTCATAAGGCTTGGATCCAAGTTGGCCCACTTACACTTCCACTCACATGATATTGATCAAACATTGATGAGCAGGGTTGTATTCTCTGCCTCTTGTAGGAGGAACTGCAAAGTCAAATCGCGAAGGGCAGAGATGCAGGGAGTGGTAAAGAATCACAGTCAATGATAAGTAATCCCCTTTAGTTCATAAGTGGCATATCTAATAGTTGAAACTGAAATCTCTCTTGGTACAGAATTGAGTGTCTTTTATGAAACCATTCACTGAGAAACTAGGACTAATAATTTTTAATTGTGGAAGGTCAAGGAAAATGACCAAATGAATCCTCTTGGGCTCTTTTCCACTCCCTTTATCTACTAAGGTTGGAATTAATAATTTTGTTAGTCTTAGTTAATTTATCGGATCCCCCAAATGTGAAGGATTACCAATCACATGTAGATAGATTACCTATCTATACAAAGTTAGATGCATACACGTTAGAAGGGATTACCTGTCTATACAACGTCAGATGTATACATGTTAGTCAGAAGCAAGCAAATGTGCACATACTCACAATTACGTTAGAGATCATAGTAATGGTAGGCTAATTCTCCTTCTCTTTAAACTTCATACCCACTAATATTATAAGCTCTACTTGAATTTTAGAAATCAAGTTTGCATTCTTCACTGCATAGATGAAGGTAATTCCATTTGCTTTCTGTGGTATTCCAATGGAGATAACGTCTCTTCTTCATTTTTGTATATATTCCAATGCATTCGTTAATGTGATGAAAACTTTTTGTAGGAGAAAAGCAAACAACTTAGCTCTAAATGAGTGGTAAAAAAAAGAACTATGATTTATTTTAAAAATAAAATTATTAAAAAACTCAAACACACACACACATATACACATTTAGAGAAAGAGGGAGGGAGAGAGAGACGGAAATCTCCTTTTTTAAGTTGGGATATGAATTTGATAAAATTGTGAAGGAAATATTGTATCTTAAAACCTGAACTTATTGTTTCCATTTAACCAAGAAATAGTTCTTTGGTAAGTTGTTTTATCCCTGATTTTGCGTGCATTTCATTCTTAAAATTTGGGGCTATAAGGGTAGAAGAAAGGGGATTTTTCTAATATATTTAGTTCCTCAAAAAAAAAATCTCAGCATGAATGAAAAAGGCCTAGGAAATACTTTTCAGTTTCCCTTAAAACCAATATATATTAACTATATTGAACCAACAAAGGGGCTACTCCCTGATATGAAATTCATTTTCCATAGTGATTCTATCTTTTCAAATGTAGCTTGTTATGTATTTAAATGTTGGATTAAAAGTCAAACCTGTCTAAAGTTCTGTAGGTTTTCAAATCAGTAACAGAGCAGAGCATGAATGGTGTGTTTAGATTCCACAAAAGAATCAATCATTCCAGTAATAAATGTCAAAGTTTCTCATCTTTAATTCCTGTAAGAGAAGACATAGTTGAGGCTTGAGTTTACCAGATAATCTGATAGACTGCTTTTATGTATGGCTGACTCATTTAGCTCTTATTAGAAACTCACAGCTTTATTCTAAGGGGTCAGCCGCAAAGAAGCTGCTTTAACAGAGAAAAGGCATGGTTGACCCATCAATGACTTGGACGAAACTTTCATGTTGGCATTGTTCCGCTTTTTTTTTTTTTAAGATGGATAAACAGATGCATCATTCTAATTTCACGTTATGGACACCCACATTGGTTCCTGCTTGATCTCTAGACTGGATTATTTTCTCACCTCATAAAACAGTGTGTCTGATTGCCTTACAATAATAGAGCTGGGAACACCAACACCATATGTAAAATTAAATTGAAGGGTGGTGGAGACAAGGAAAAGAAATTCAGAGGACGTATGCTGTAACTTTGCAAGATATCAGACAGAGGTGCGTGACTTTATACTCTACGAGATGCACCTCTTCAAACACTCTGTCCCATGAAACAGCCACTGCACAACCTTGGTCATACTGAGATTGACACTGCAGATATTTTTAAGCTTTTCATTGTGGAAAATTTTAAACATACATGACAGTGCAGGGACTAGTACATTGAACCCCCATGTGCCCATCACTCACGGTCAGTCTTGTTTCATATCCACTCCCACCTACTTCTGATTCAGGATATTTTAAGAAAATCCCAGATAATCATATCACTTTATCCATAAATATTTCTGTAGGTATTTCTCAAAGTTAAATACTGCTGTTAGCATAAGCATAATACTTGTCGTGGCTAACATAATCATAATAACTACTTAATGTCATAAAATATCCAGCCAGTATTCACAGTTTCCAAATTATAATCCATGTGCAGAGATGCACACATACATACTTACGGATCCCCACCCCACCTGCCAACACATACGTTTATACATGCACATTCCTCTTGTTTGAAACACAATTCAAAAAGGTTCATTAATTAGGATTGGTTGAGAGGTCTCATCACTATCTTTTTTTAAAAGTTTATTTATTTATTTTGAAAGAGAGAGAGAGAGAGAGAGAGAAAGAGAGAGAGAAAGAGAGAGAGAGAGAGAGCAGGGCTGGGACAGAGGGAGAGGAGAGAGAGAATCCCAAGCAGGTTCTGTGCTTTTGGTGCAGAACCTGACACGGGGCTTGATCTCACGAACCGTGAAATCATGACCTGAGCCAAAATCAGGATCGGACACTTAACTGACTGAGCCACCCAGGTACCTGTGTATCTTTCAATTTATAATTTCTTCCTCCACATTTGTTCTTTTCTTTGCAATTAATTCGTTGACAAAATTCAGTGTGTCCTATCATCCCCCACAAGGTGGATTCTTTTGATTGCATCTCTGTGGTATCTACTCACGTTTTAGTTTGTTCTCTACATTTCCTGTAAGTTGGCAGTTAGATCTTACAGCTTGATCAGATTTCTGCTTTGTTTTGTTTTCTAAGAATATTTCTTTCAGGAGGGACATGTCTGAGCCCTTGGTTAGCTGCCATTGGTGATCATTGACTGGCTCTAGGTTTTCATGAGGGGCTGAAAACTGGTGGTTATCAAATACAATCATGTCTTCCTCATCTATTAGCTGAAATAATTCTCCAAGGACAGTCTCCCCTATTCAGTACTTTGGATAACTCTGTTATATTTTTTATAGTAAATCAGTGTAAATAATTTTTTTAATTTATTGATTTTCAAAATAAGTCGCTTTCCTTGCATACTCCAAGGATCTACCAATGCCTTATCATGATCATGATCGTCTCAAGGATTTAAGCACAATTGATATGTTTAATTAATTTTTTAACGTTTATTTATTATTGAGAGACAGAGAGACACAGAACGTGAGCAGGGGAGGGGCAGAGAGAGGGGGAGACACAGAATCTGAAGCACCCTCCAGGCTCTGAGCTGTCAGCATAGAGCCCAACACGGGGGTCGAACTCGAAAACTGCGAGATCATGACCTGAGCCGAAGTCGGTTGCCCAACCAACTAAGCCATCCAGGCACCCCAACAATTGACATGTTTAAATCCACCAGTTATTATTGATCTCAGAAATCAAATGTCTCAGCTTGGGCCAGTGGGAGTGTCTAGCTAACTCTGAATGCTTTTAACTCCACCAAAATAGTATTTGAAGTGTTCCCTGCATGTCATCTGGATGACAGCATATTCCGCATTCATTTTATACATTTGCTGTTTTAGACTTCAAATTCCATGTTTGCAAGGTGCCCTGGTCCCTTTTAGTGGCAGAGAGTAGTTGGGGACAAAATCTGGGTACCATGGTTGTTTACTGCCACTGGGCCAGTCATTGTTCAGAAGACCTTTCAGGGGGCAGAGCTGGGATATATGTATTTGTATTTCAGGAAATGCTGTGTGAATTTGTATTGATGTAATTCAAATTCTGGATGCCACAGTTGTCACTTCACCTCTTCCATCTTCCCTCTGTATTTTTCTTTTTCCTATTTTGAAAGTCAGTTCTTTAAGGTGTCAAAAGAATCAACCATTTCCTTTATCCCACTGTTGTCACAGAATAATATTAACACCACTGACAACAATATGACTGAAAAATTTTAATATGTTTCACACTTATTTTTGTCCTCAGGACATATACTGCTTAGGATATACCTCATTAGGGATATATAGTCAATTTAGAGTTTTCACAGGCACTTGGAGTTGTTCCTCTCTCACTGTTATAACATCAGCCTGATTCACAATTAGTCCATTTGTTTCATTTTGCTTCTGCTTTTTGGGACTTTTCAAAAGTTATTTCTGTTCTAAACTTATGTAAAATATACCAGGTTCCAGAAAAAGGTCACCATAATAACATACATAACTGTCCCTGTTACCATATTGCCTCCTTACCTTTATAGGTAAAATGTTTGTCTTAACATTATCTTTTATTTTGCTATTTAGTGTTGTTCTATGCAAATATTTATCTACCATTTCTCTCTTTACATACATACACATATCAGAATTTATCTACCACTTTTCTCTTTACATACATACATGTATAAGAAATGGCAAAGCTTTATATGCACTTATCTCTGTCTGACTTTTTCAGGTAACCTTAAATGCTGAGCATAATGCCAGTTTAATATACCCAGAGATACCTCACGCCATTTTTCCAGCTGCATTTTCCTCATGGCTGCATTGCATGGATATTCCATAGTTTACTCAGCAGGCCCTTTTGGTGGACAATTTGGCTTCTCTCGGTATTTTATTATTACAAATACTGGTTCAGTAAATAGCCTTTTCTTAATTTTGCTCGTGTAATTTTTGTATATATTGCCAATTCCCCTCCATAAAAGTAGTAACATTTTGCATTCTCACTAGCAATATCTGAGAGTATTTTTCCTCACAGCCTTGCCAACAGAGTCCATTGTCAAGCTTTTGATTTTTTGCCAATTTGATAAGTGAGAAATGCTAACTCAGTGAGGTATTAATTTGTATCTGTCTTATTATTAATAAGTGAGGTTTAGCATCTTTAATATGTTTAAGTTCCATTTGCATTTTTTTTCTGTGAAGGTCACTTCATATTTCTAGCACATTTCCTCTAAGGTAGCTGATACTTTTATAATTTAACATTATAAATATTAACTTTATTTATAATTTATACTACAAATATTTTCTGCAGATTGTCATTTTATTTACTTTGCATCTGATGTTTCTGCCGTGCAATTTATTATTTACTTTTATATAATTAAATGTCAATAGCTGTTTTCTTTTGGCTTCTCAGGTTTGAGTCATAGTTGGGAAAGTTTTATCACTCCATGGTTAGGAAGAGATTCACCCATGTATGAGACTGGATTTTATGAATAATTGACCACTTTATTTTACATCCATAAACTTTAATGGTAAGAGCATAATGACAATATTACACATAGACCTCATTCTGGCTACGCTACCAGCTAGTTCTGTGAGTATGAATATACTATCTACAGAAACTGAGACTCAAATAGCTTGTCTAAAATTGGGTTAACTATAACTACCACCAGGGATTATTATCAGGATTAACTGAGAATATAAAATTCCATAGATGACTTCTTTATTATAGCAGGTTCTTCAAATTATATGTTGATTCTGAATTGCTTCTGTGTATGAATTTATCATATAAAAGAAGTGATTTGGGCTTGGTTCTTCCAAAGGTAAAATCATGTTTTGGCTCAAAATCTGTTACCACATTAAAAATCATAGCTTGATTTTGACTTGATGTCATTTGATATCATTTATATCAATTAAATTTTCATTTTTTCACTTCCTCAGTAACAAAGACGACTCTATCTGTCACTTTTGGAAGGAACAAATGAATGAATTTCAAGTAAAGATTAAAACACTCATTTTGTTTCAGTGTCTCAGAAGCATGCTCAAATTCTCAAATTTATTTTACAATATCCTTTACAACTTGATGATCCTCCTTAGTGGCTTACTACTGATCAGTTTCTTCCCATCAGCAGATCAACTTCCCCCAGTTCCTTATGCACCAGGCATTCAGGACTCCTTGCCGTTCTTGGAAACCCTTTCCACCTTTAGACATATACTCATTTCAAACCTTTCTTGAGTCCTTTTTTGTACCAGGAGCTCTAAACTCTAAACCCTGGAGTTCACAACTGCTGCCATCATACTTTGTTCTTGATTCTCCGTTGTTGAAATGTACAACATTCTTCCTCCTTGCAGAACACTATTCAGTAATTTATAGACAGCATCTGGCTGTTATCTCTATTCGATCTACAGTGCTACATTGAATAAAGCCCTCTTTTAACATCAGGAATTTTTTAAACTAACTTTTTATTCAAGTATAACATGCTGCGCAGAAGTACATAAATCAAAAGTATAGAGCCAAGTGAACCTTCCTAGAGTTAACAAATCTGTGTAACCAACCCAAAATCAAGTCGTAAGCCATTATGAATACTTGAGAATCTCCCTTCATGCACATTCCAGGTGAGCACTAACCTGAAGGTGACCACTAACCTGAAGGTGAGCACTAACCTGAAGGTGAGCACTAACCTGAATTAAAACACCATAGATTGTTTTTGCCTCCCTCCCTCACCCTCTTTTTTCTGAAATTTATATGAATGGAATCTTATAACTTGTGCTATTTTGCTCCTGGATCATTTTCTAGGAACATACAATTGATTAATATTTGCTTCTAGTTTTTAACTCATAGTGTTGCTGTATGAACATTTTTGTACATTATTTTTGTTAAATATATAAGTGCACTTTTGTTGGGTATATTTCTAAGAGCAAAACAATGAGTTGTGTGTGTGTGTGTGTGTGTGTGTGTGTGTGTATGGTGTTCATTTTTAGAGGATAATACCAAATAATTTTCTACAGTAGTTACAAGAATTTACAATCTGTATACAACAACAGTATTATAGTTGTAGCCATAGTTCCTGTTATTTCACATCCTTGTCAGCATTTGGTCGTTAATTGTTTGTTTTTTTTTCCTTTTCTTTCTTTCCTCTTCCTTTTATTTATTTATTTTTTTTAAAGTTTTTACTGTTCAAGTATCTCATTTTGGTTTGAACACCTTTCTTATATGTTTATAGCCATCTTGGGCATTTGGCTTTATGGGTGAATTCTACCAAAAATTCAAAGAGGAATACTAATTCTTTTTAAACTCTTCCACAAAAATAGAAGAAAAGTGAACACTTCCAAATTCATTTTATGAGGCCAGCATTACCCTGATACCAAAAACAGATAAAAAAAAGACACCACATGAAAGAAAATTATAGGCCAGTATCCTTGATAAACATGCATGCAAAAACTGAATACTAGCGAACCAAATCCAACAAAACATTGAAGGATCATACATCATGACCAAGTGAAATTTATCCATGTAATGCAAGGATAGTTAACATATGGAAATCAATCAGTTTGATCCAGCACATTAACAAAATGAAACAAACAATAAAAAACCCTACATGATTATCTCAATAGACATAGAAAGGGCATGTGATAATGTTGCACATCAATTCATAGCTAAAACTCTCAACAAAATAGGTATGGAAGGAATTGAGCTCAATACAATAAAGGCCGTATGAAAAGCCCACTGCTAATATTATGATCAGTGGGGAAAAATTTTATTTGTGAGGTTTGTAGAAGGCGAGGATGCCCATTCATACCACTTCTCTTCAATATAGTACAGGAAGACCCAGGCAGAGGAATTAATCAAGAAGAAATAAAAAGCACCCAAATAGGAAAGGGAGAAGTAAAATTATCTCTGTGTGTAGATGCCATGGTCATAAGTGTAGAAAACCCTAAAGACTCCTAACAGAAAACTATTAGAATTATTAAGCAAATTCAGCAAAGGTGCAGGATACAAAGTCAACACTTAAAAATCAGTTGCATTTCTATGAACAATGATTTGTCCAAAATGGAAGTTAATAAAATAATTCCATTCACAATAGCAACAAAAATAAAATACTGAAGAATAAATTTACCAAAAGAGATGAAATACTTCTATACTGAAAATTATAAAATATTGATAGAGGAAATTAAAGAAGTCACAGGTAAATGGAAAGGCATCTCATATTCATGGATTGGAATATCATTACAATGTCCATACTACACAATGTAGCTTGCCTTTTTACTTTCTTAATTGTGTCAGTCTTTTCCATTTAAATATTGTAGTATATTTTCTTCTTGAAACTACATTGTCTCTTCACATTTAAATTTAAAAGCCATCTGGAACTGATGCTGTACATAGTGTGAGGATTTCTAAAAGAATGGAATTTATATAAAAATGCAAATTTTGTAATGGCACAATTTCCTATATATACTTAACCCTTCCACTCTGATGCCTGCCAATTCTCCCATTTGGGACCCTGATGTAGAAGATAATAATTAGTCTTGGAATTTATCCACACATGAAGGATGTAGCACACATTGAGGAGAGCTTTAATGGCTTCTGCCGTTTTAAGACTCAGAAACTGCTGGATAATCATAGTTCTTAGAGTTATCAGAATAATGACAAGTGGGTCAGAGTGCCTGGGTGGCTCAGTTGGTTGAGCGTCTGACTATATAGATATTTTATATGCATATTATATATTATATGTTTATATTATATAATGTAGATTTTATATATTATATGTTTATATTATATAATATAGATATTGTATATCAATTTTTATTTTAAAGACAGAGTGTGAATGGGGGAAGAGGGGCAGAGGGAGAGAAAGAGAGTCTTCATCAAATACCTCAGCATGGAGCCTGATGAAGGGCTTGATCGCATGACCCCAGGATCATGACCTGAGCTGAAATCAAGAGTTGGACACTCAACCAACTGAGCCACTCAGGTGCTCCTATAGTATCAATTTTTTATTTACATTCTAGTTAGTTAACATATAGTGTAATAGTGGTTTCAGGAGTGGAATTTAGTGATTCATCACTTTATATAACACCCAGTGCTCATCATAACAAGTGCCCTCCTTAATACCCATCACCATTTAGCCCATCCCTTACTCAGCTCCCCTCTATCACCCCTCAGTTTGTCCTCTGTAGTTAAGAGTTCCCTTAGGAGAACTTATAGTTGTTTGTTTTCTTATGGTTTGCCTCCCTCTCCTTTTTTTTCCCTTCCCTTGTGTTCATCTGTTTTGTTTCTTAAATTTGCATATGAGTGAAATAATATGGTATTTGTCTTTTTCTGACTTATTTTACGTAGTGAAATACACTCTAGCTCCATCCACATCATTGCAAATGGCAGGATTTCATTCTTTTTGATGGCTGAGTAATATTCCATTACACACACACACACACACACACACACACACACACACGCACACACCACACATGTAGAACACACACATATATATACCACACCTTCTTTATCAATTCATCACTTGGTGGACATTTAGGCTTTTTCCATAATTTAGCTATTGTTGATAATGCTGCTATACACATTGGGGTGCATGTATCCCTTTGAATCAGTATGTTTGTATCTTTTGAGTAAATAGCTAGTAGTGTAATTACTGGGTCATAAGGTAGTTCTATTTTTAACTTTTTGTAGAACCACCATACCGTTCTCCAGAGTGGCTGCACCAGTTTGCATTCCCACCAACAGTGTAAGAGAGTTCATCCTTGCCAACATCTGTTGTTTCTTGTGTTAATTTTAGCCATTCTGACAGGTGTGAAGTGGTATCTCATCATGGTTTTGATTTGTATTTCTCTGAAGATGAGTGTTGTTGAGCATCTTTCCATCTGTCAGCCATTTGGATGTCTTTTTTAAAAGTTTGTTAATTTTGAGAGAGAGAGAGAGTGTGAGCAGGGGAGGGGCAGAGAGAGAGGGAGAATCTCAAGCAGGTCCTGTACTGTTAGCACAGAGCCCAGTGCAGGGCTCATACTGATGAAGCTATAAGATCATGACCTGAGCTGAAATCAACAGTTGGATGCTAAACCCACTGAGCCACCCAGGCAGCCCTAGATGTCTTGTTTGGAAAAGTGTCTTCTGCCTATTTCTTAACTGGATTTTTTTTTTCGTATTGAGTTGGATAAGTTCTTTATAGATTTTGGATACTAGTCCATTATCAGATATATGTGGTATTATGGGCAGAGCAGAAGTAGCTTGTTTATTGTCTCACCATGACTTGTGAAGATTGTTGCTAGGCTCCAGGCACCCTATTTCCCTATTCCAGTTAAAGAACAAACTCTTCTTGTTTTTCATTGTCTGATAACCTCTTCTTGACTAATTTTGTATTTCTCACCACTGCAAGAGGTCGCAATACTGTTATTGTTTACAATGCCATGGCTCTTTGGAACCAGTTAGTATAGAAACTATATAGATCTTCTTGCCTCAGCAATTTCCTGATACAATTTGTTTCATGCTGACTAAGTTATTGCTCATGACATTGCATCATCCTTCATGCTTCCTGTGAACACTGGCTTCCAGTGAATTTCTTAAAGATTGTTACTGTGCTTTGTTGATGATGATCACAAAGACAAGTCTTACTCAGAGTACACAGGAAAATGTGAAAGATGATTTGTTTTGTTTGTGTATGTGTGTATGTGTGATGTGAGTTTGACCCTTTGTAAACATAGAACAACATGTCTTCCAAACAAGTCTTCTCAAACTCTTAGGCTGTATTCATAGCATTTCTAGAATATCTCTTTCAGTATACTGACACTCCTGCCTTCCACACAGTACCACCTACACGTTGGATAGGCTAGAAGCCTTTGGTAGAGTAAGAGCAGTTCAATTCACATAAGAATTTTCTATCCTTCTCCTGGTAGAGTCCCCCTGCTCCCCACCCAACCAGGAGAGCACAAAGTTACTACATTGATCTAAGGAAGGAGAGAGCATCAGAAAATCCTCTTGGAAATGTGGAGCGAGTCTAGAAAATTCTGAGAAGAGATATGCATGACTATTCCAATGGAATGATTGACCTATGACATGGAGCCTTCAGAGGGGTGACTGTAGTTACTGTCCTGGGTATTAGCACCAGAAGTAGGGAAGGAGATAGCCAACAGGAAAAGGATGCCTGCTACCACCCTCACTGACCTCAGGACTAAAAACTGGAGGTCAGGGAGAAACCTGAATGTGGAGGGACAAGAGCCAGTGACAAGCATCCACCCCACCAGGATAGCACCAGTGGCTCCAGCCAATCCCAGGCCCTGGAGGGGGACTTAGAAATTTTTAGGAAGCCACTGTGGATACTGGTATATTGACACTGGAGGTGTCATTCCAAAATGAGGTCCAGAGATGCCCTGAGGAATGGACTCAGGCAAGCCATGCCTGCCCTGGTCTCAGAGTAGTACTGTTGACAACAGTAGACAAATCTGTGTCAGTTCTAGACCTATAATTCACTAATTACATGAATAAGGGCAAGTTCTCTCTGTCTAAAATAAAATTTTGTTTGTAGTTTGAATGATTCTTGTGACAATCATAAACCAAAATGGAAACAAATTGGGATGGTTTATTTGGTCAACAGTAGCTGTGCTTTGGTTTTTTAAGTTTTTTAAACATTTTTTATTTATTTTTGAGAGAGAGAGAGAGAGAGAGCAGGAGAGGGCAGAGAGAGAGGAGGAGAGTGAGTCCCAAGCAGGCTCTCTGCTGTGAGCACCAAGCCCGATGAGGGGCTTGAAATCATGAACTGTGAGATCATGACCTGAGCCGAAATCAAGAGTTGGCCACTTAACTGACTGAGGTACCCAGGCGCCCCCCCCAACTTATTTTTTTATGGTACTCTCTCCTGCCCTACCCCCACAAGAGTGTATATGCATTTTTTCATGAGACCCAAGTGTGGTCTTAACTATTTCTCTGGTTATCATAATTGTTCTAAGGGTAGATACCTAATCCACTCTAGGCTACTATTTTAAGCTTTCAGACATTCTCCTAACATTACTTGGCTTAGAACAAAACCCAGGAGGACTCTTCTTAAGGATTTTTCCACTTTTGTGGAGTTGGAGTTTGGAGAATCCTTTTTCTTCTGGCGGCAAAGCTGAGGAGATGTAACCCTCAAGGTCAGAGCATCTTTTCCCTCAGCCCCTTGGAGAAAAATCTGTCCTCCATCATAAAGAAAGCAATAAGCAAAATTGCAACTGAGAAATAAAAAGTCTTGTGGAATTTTATCTCTCATTTTCTCCAAACTTACTCCTTTTACTAGTTATGATTCAATACATTTCCTCCTGTTTCAGCCGGTTCAAATGAGATTTTTGTTTTGTGCCAATAAAATAGATGCCCTCATGTATAAAATAGCATGATGCTGGGGCACCTGGGTGGCTCAGTTGGTTGAGCGTCTGACTTTGGCTCAGGTCACGATCTCGAGGCTCATGAGTTCGAGCCCCACGTTGGGCTCTGTGTTGACAGCTCAGAGCCTGGAGTCTGCTTCAGATTCTGTGTCCCTCTGTCTCTCTCTACCCCTCTCTCGCTCATGCCCTGTCTCTCTCCCAAGAATAAATAAAACATCAAAAGAATTTTTTTAAATAGCATGATGCCTATTTAGGTAAACTTACAAAAAATTGGTTGTAGTTATCATAGTAGTGCTGGTTGTCTGCTGAGTATTACTGTTATTATTAGTAATAGTTCTGGTACGCATACGTTCATCTATGTCCGATTATAACTGTCTGTCTGGCTGCCTTCTTACTAACTCTTCCTCACACACCCCCTCAGGTGAAGTTTTGTGATCTGTTGTCTGTTACCCAAACACAGAGCTCAATGTTGAAGAGAATAAAAACTCAGTACAAATCATTTAAAGTGATTTAGGTTCAATTTTTGAGAAATAGTAATGTTGACCAAGGTTTACCAAATATTTCAGGTCTTGGCTGTTTCAAATTTCACCATTGTTATTGCATTGTGAAATTGCATGTAGTGTCTCACCACCACAGGGACCCATGGAAGATTAGTTTATATTTATACAAACTTGAGCATGCTAACAGTGAAAAAACTTTATCAACTTTATATAGGGTGATTTTAAAATTCTATGATAACAAGGCTTGCCAGTATTTCTATATTTATTAACAACCTAGGTTATTAAATTAAATTGAATTTTAAAAGTATAAATATATTAGCAAACCCCCAATAAGACAACTAACTTTTAATAATAATTCTGGGTTATACTCTATGTATAACTGTGAAGGTTTTTTTTTTTAATTTTATTTTTATTTTTTCAAAATATACATCCAAATTAGCATATAGTGCAACAATGATTTCAGAAGTAGATTCCTCAGTGCCCTTTACCCATTTAGCCCATCCCCCTCCCACAACCCCTCCAGCAACCCTCAGTTTGTTCTCCATATTTATGAGTCTCTTCTGTTTTGTCACCCTCCCTGTTTTCATATTTTTGTTTCCCTTCCCTTATGTTCATCTGTTTTGTCTCTTAAAGTCCTCATATGAGTGAAGTCATATGATTTTTGCCTTTCTCTGACTGACTAGTTTCACTTAGCATAACACCCTCCAGTTGCATCCATGTGGTTGCAAATGGCAAGATTTCATTCTTTTTGATTGCCAAGTAATACTCCATTGTATATGTACACACCACATCTTCTTTATCCATGCATCCATCGATGGACATTTTGGCTCTTTCCATACTTTGGCTATTGTTGATAGTGCTGCTGTAAACATTGGGGTGCATGTGTCCCTTCGAAACAGCACACCTGTATCCCTTGGATAAATGCCTAGTAGTGCAATTGCTGTGTCGTAGGGTAGTTCTATTTTTAGTTTTTTGAGGAATCTCCATACTGTTTTCCAGAGTGGCTGCACCAGCTTGCATTCCTACCAACTGTGCAAAAGAGATCCTCTCTCTCTCCGCATCCTCACCAACATCTGTTGTTGCCTGAGTTCTTAATGTTACACATTCTGACAGGTGTCAGGTGGTATCTCATTGTGGTTTTGATTTGTATTTCCCTGATGATGAGTGATGTTGAGCATTTTTTCATGTGTCAGTTGGCCATCTGGATGTCTTCTTTGGAGAAGTGTCTATTCATGTCTTTAGCCCATCTTCACTGGATTATTAGTTTTATGGGTGTTGAGTTTAATAAGTTCTTTATAGACTTTGGACACTAACCCTTTATCTGATATGTTATTTGCACATATCTTCTCCCATTCCATCAGTTGCCTTTTAGTTTTGCTGATTGTTTCCTTCGCTGTGCAGAAGGTTTTTATTTTGATGAGGTCCCAGTAGTTCATTTTTGCTTTTGTTTCCCTTGCCTCTGGAGACGTGTTGAGTAAGAAGTTGTTGCGGGCAAGATCAAAGAGGTTTTTGCCTGCTTTCTTCTCGAGAATTTTGATGGCTTCCTGTCTTACATTGAGGTCTTTCATCCATTTTGAGTTTATTTTTGTGTGTGGTGTTAGAAAGTGGTCCAGGTTCATTCTTCTGCAGGTCACTGTCCAGTTTTCCCAGCACTACTTGCTGAAGAGACTGTCTTTATTCCATTGGATATTCTTTCCTGCTTTGTCAAAGATTAGTTGGCTATATGTTTGTGGGTCCATTTCTGGGTTCTCTATTCTGTTCCATTGATCTGAGTGTCTGTTCTTGTGCCAGTACCATACTGTCTTGATGATTACAGCTTTGTAGGATAGCTTGAAGTCTGGGATTGTGATGCCTCCTGCTTTGGTTTTCTTTTTCAAGATTGCTTTGGCTATTCAGGGTCTTTTCTGGTTCCATACACATTTTAGGATTATTTGTTCTAGCTCTGTGAAGAATGCTGGTGTTATTTTGATAGGGATTGCATTGAATATGTAGATTGCTTTGGGTGGTATCGACATTTTCACAATATTTGTTCTTCCTATCCAGGAGCATGGAATCTTTCTCCATTTTTTTGTCTTCTTCAATTTCTTTCATAAGCTTTCTATAGTTTTCAGTGTATAGATTTTTCACCTCTTTGTTTAGATTTATTCCTAGGTATTTTATGATTTTTGGTGCAACTATAAATGGGCTTGATTCCTTGATTTCTCTTTCTGTCACTTCATTGTTGCTGTATAGGAATACAACTCATTTCTGTGCATTGACATATCCTGCAACTTTGCTGAATTCATGAATCAATTCTAGCAGTTTTTTGGTGGAATCTTTTGGGTTTTCCATATAGAGTATGATGTCATCTACAAAGAGTGAAAGTTTGACCTCCTCCTGGCCGATTTGGATGCCTTTTATTTCTGTATGTCGTCTAATTGCAGAGGCTAAGATTTTCAATACTATGTTGAATAACTGTGGTGAGAGTGGACATCGCTGTCTTGTTCCTGACCTTAGGGGGAAAGTTCTCAGTTTTTCCCCATTGAGGATAATATTAGCGTTGGGTCATTTACATATGGCTTTTGTGATCTTGAAGTATGCTCCTTCTATCCCTACTTTTTTGAAGGTTTTTATCAAAAAAGGATGCTGTATTTTGTCAAATGCTTTCTCTGCATCTATTGAGAGGATCATATGGTTCTTGAACTTTCTTTTATTGATGTTTTGAATCACGTTAATTATTTTGCAGATATTGAACCAGCCCTGCATCCCAGGTATAAATCCCACTTGGTCATGGTCAATAATTTTTTTAATGTATTGTTGGATCTGGTTGACTAATACCTTGTTGAGGATTTTTGCATCCATGTTCATCAGGGAAATTGGTCTACAGTTCTCCTTTTAATGGGGTCTCTGTCTTGTTTTGGAATTAAAATGCAGAATGAAAATTAAAAAAGATTAAATTAAATTGAAATTTTAAAATATTAAAATTAAAAAATTCACACACACACATACAATCAGATAAATGGTGCTGGATCCTAGGTGTGGTTTGGTCTGGGTTTTTAAAGTGGTTTGACAGATGAGAGAAAATGGGGGGGAGGGAAGGAAATCGTTTGAGAATTTGAAAAAATGAATACATTGAAGTAGACAAAAATGAGATTATGGGAGTAAAATAGAATTTGAAAAAATTTACACAAAATAAAGAATATAGTAGAAAAAAATTAAAGAATGAATTTTTTCTCTTTCTGTATTCAAGAAAGAGAAGAAACGAGCAAGAGAAAAAAGAGTAAAAAAAAGAAATTGTTTGAAAATTTGAAAAAGTGAATACACTGTTGTAGACTAAAATAAAATGATGGAAGTAAAATAGAATTTGAAAAAATCTACATAAAAGCAAAAAATATAGTAAAAAAACTAAAGAAAAATATTTTAATAGAAATTGAAAGTAAAAATGATTTTTTTCTCTTTCTGCATTCAAGAAAAAAGAAGGGAAAAAGAGAAAAAAAGGAAATCATTTGAAAATTTGAAAAAGTGAATACACTGAAGTAGACTAAAATAAAATAATGGAAGTAAAATTGAATTTGAAAAAAATTACTCAAAAGTATAAAATATAGTGAAGAATTAAAGAAAAATATTTTTAATAGAAATTGAAAATAAAAATGAATTTTTTCTCTCTCTGTATTCAAGAAAAAGAAATGAAAAAGAGAGAAAAAAAAAGAAAGAAAATTGAATAGATGGACCTGCTAACAAATTGAAATAGGACTGAAATTACTTCATTTTCCCCTAGAAGTCAGACTATGAAGTGCTTTATAGTCCATAAACTAAGTAGGCGGTGAGAATTGTGTTCTGGAAGAGCAAGATTGGCCCAGTTGGGCGGGGCTCAGTGTAACAGTTCCGTTCTCCACTAGATGGCGCTGCTAGTGTAGTGGAGTGGAGTGTTATGGTGCTCATAGGTGCGTATGCCCATGCGCGGGAGCGGTGAAAATGGCATCACCTAGCTACCCAGTCATAGTATCGGAACTCTGTTCTCCCCGATCAGCAATCCCATGCCCATCTTCTGTCTTCAGCTCTCGTCCACTTCCTGCTTTTTTACTCTCTGTGACCAGGCCCCAGGCAGTACCTCTCTCCCGATTTTTGTCTCAGATGTGGCTATTTTCCCTGGCCGCTTACTTCCAAAGGACTGCAGCTTTGACCCCTTTCGCCCCTCTGCAGTTGGGTCTCACTGAGCAATGGCCAAATGCTGGCTGCACCCAGGAATACTTGCTGGACCCTGCTGCCTCTGGTGCCCCGAGACTGTGGCCAGGTGCCAGAAGTTCACGAGATAGTGTAGCGGCAGCTTTTCAGGGATTTTGGAAAATCGCAACACACATCTGGCACCAGGCTTCACCCTTAATGACCTTGTTCCAGCACCAGTGAATGTGGCCACTTTCTGGGGTCTCCTGGCCCAGGTGGCTTCAACAGTCTCTACCAAGTGTCCTTCCTGCAGTGGATCCGCTTTTCCCCTTGTGGGCCAAGAACCTCCCGGACCCCACTCTGTTTCTGGGGATTCGCCCTTCCCACCAGAACACCGCCAGGTATCAAGCTGCAGAGTTGCAGCCTTTGTGCTCCCCTTGTTTATAGTCTTAATGGAATTTAAACTCTCTTCTTTCTCCTTTCTCCCTTTTTAGTTTAGTCCCTGCGGCTGTTTCCAGCTTTCCACTTTCTCTCCAGCTACTTTTGGGGAGGGGGGCTTTCCCCACATTCTCCCCCACCAGTCTCTGTCCTCTCTCCGCCCACAAAAGCACCTCCCTTCCTGTGGCTTCTCGCTCCCTAAGTTCCCCTCTTTGTGCCGTGTACCTGCTGAATTCTGTGGTTCAGGTTGTGCAGATTGTTTTGTTAATCCTCCAATCAACTTTCTAAGTGTGTAGAATGGTTTAGTGTTGGTCTGGCTGTTATTTCATGGACGTGAGACACAAAAAAACTTCCATGCTGTTCCGCCATCTTGGCTCCTCTAGTTTTTTGTTTTTTTGTTTTGTTTTGTTTTGTTTTTCCTCTTGCTCTGGGAGGAAACTTCTGCAGGGCTTTCTAGGCAGAAACAAATATGTGAATGTTGTGATTCCTATATATTTAGGAAGATGCAGGAACATGTCAGACTTCTTATTATTATAAACTGCCTTTTTTATCAGTGAAAATACATTTTGTCATTAAATGCAATCATTATTTGGTTTAAATCAGCTTTTAAGTCTCAACTTATGTAAACTTCTGCTACATCGTAATTTATCAGGATGTTGGTGAATTGAATCCCCAAAATATCAAAGGGGTTTGTAATTAATCCTGATCGTAAGAGATAAAATTCATCGTTACATGACTCTGAATCTCTTTCATTCATTTCTCTTCATTTGATCATCAAGTAGCTAAATTAAACTGCTTTCTTGTCCCCAACATTCCCATATTATTACCTGCTTACTCATTTCACTAGGCAGAAAACAAATGGAGCACAATATATTTTAAGGCTTTCAGAAAATCCAACAATCTTCTAAAAAAATAGTACTTAAACTTTTCTTTAGAGCCAAAACTTGTGCTGCAGAGGACCACACATTGGCTCTTAGATCATTAAGGCTTAAGGTTATTTATCAGGTATGTTTTCTCTCTTGCTGTAGGGCCACAGGGACTCTAATTGTTTACCTCTGAGTCAATGGCTCTTGTGATTCTGTTTCTTCAGAAACTGGCTCTGAAGCAGAATATGGCATCCATACCTTCTTCCTTTCTTGACTGCCCCATAAGACAATCCTAAAGGTCCTTCTGGTGAAGCAAAGGGAAGCTGGGGAATAAACCCAAGAAATAACAACAACAAAACCAAGAGGGAATTACAATGTTCCTAACATCTTATAAAACTTTGTATTATCATGAATCTTAGATCCAGAGGCCTTTCTGAGATAGTAGCTTTATGTGCAGATAGATTTCTTCTAGCCAGTTTTATTCACCCAAGGACAAGACCCATAAATTGGCCCTGCTCCTTTGGACATTTTTAGAAAAGGCATCAATAGTTCCAGTTTCTATAGTAATGCCCCCTACCATGCCATGGATTATGTAGACTCCCTCCCTCTGTGTGCACTTTCCAGGTTATAGTCTTCATATCAGGAAATCCACTCAGAAGCTTACATGGATGCTAAGCATTTAACACTGTATCCTAATTCAGGGAAATTTTTAATCATTTGTATGAAAGTTTCCCTAAAATATGAACATTAAGCAAAGTCAGTGAATGGAAATTTCCAGAAACAATGGCAAGCATGGAGAGAGGGCTCCATAGAAGCAGCTGAGACTTTCTTCCTCCATGACCTGGTGGGTCATTATTAATCAGTTTACATTGTTCTTAAAATCCTTGGAATCTTTTTAAAATGGAGATAACGGTTTCATTGATCTGGAGTGGGAACTGAGATTCTGCATTTCTAACAAGATCCTAGTTGCTGCAAATGCTACTGATCTTGAGACCACAGTTAGAGGATCAAGGATCCAGATAAAATGGGCAATAGGAAGGATAAGTGAGCTCAAGTGTTAGAATGGGGGGCAAGAGAGCCAGCTGTGGTTACCTTTTGTGTGTGTTTAAAGCAAATGTCCCTTTTTGCTTCCCACATGACGGGGAAGTCTTCCTATAATGACTGATGAATTATCCCCTGCTGACTATCATTTAGCAGGTGAGATAACTTTTTATCAAGATGCCATACAGAATATTCATTTATTGGATGAGAATAAAAATTCTTTCTCTCATACTATTTTTTAAAAATGTGACTGCTAATGATCTAAAACTTTTGAACTTTTAAAATAGATCTAAACAGTTTAATACCCTAAAACAATTCTTTTTATTTAAATTGGCAAAAATTGATTTTGCCACAAACCTAAACTGAACCAAAATGAGACTTTGTTTTGCTTTCCTTTATTTTGCTTAGTGTGAGTATTCATGTCCCTTGATGCAGAAACAGTAATGCATATGGTTATGCTACTCTATCTATAAAAGGGCATTGCCTAATCACTGGCATGTGCCTTCATATGTCTTTTATAAAAATTTGAAAAATTCTGGATTCTGAAAACCATCTGTATCCAAGGGATTTCCATGAGAGTAAGACCTGTATCTACTGTGTATAAAAATGAGATGCCCTGGGGTGCTTGGGTGGCTCAGTCTCTTAATTAAGAGTCTGACTCTTGATTTTGGCTCAGGTCATGAGCTCACACTTCATGAGATCAAGCCCTGTGATGGACACTGTGCTGACTGCAGAGCCTACTTGGGGTTCTCTCTCTCCGTCCCTGCTCTCCGTCCTCTCTGCCCCTCCCCTGCTTCTGTACTCTTTGTCACTCACTCTCTCTCTCAAAATAAATAAGTAAACATTAAAAAAAAATGAGATGCCCAAATGCTTAATTTAAGGTCTCTAGGACCCTCATACTTAACACAATTTGTGACTTATCTAAATAAACATTTCTGTTAGTTTTGACTACAAGAAGTAAAAAAATTAATTGGCTTCTGGTTTCCTAAACTATTTAGTTGTTCTAAAATAAATTTGGAAAAGTCAGGTTTTACATTATAAAATTTAAAGATGCTACAAGAGAATTTTCAGTGATTTTGGTGAAAATAATGAGTTTACACTAAACCTGTTCCCAGTGAATATCAATCACTGCTGTCCCCTGCAGCAAATATTGGTCTATTGGTCTCCACTTTACATTCGTCAATATTTAACTACTCATTTAATAGGGTTTGATATTTGTCTCCACAGTAATCAATACTTATTTAATATTTAAAAAAGGAGCAAAAGAACTAAAAAAGCACATTGCAAAAGATTGTTTCGCTTCTCAGCTATTCACCTCCAATGAAATTGTTGTCCTTTAATTAAGTTTTTTCCTTAATTATTGTCAGTTTTCAAATTTAATTTCATGATTGTTAAATCCTTGAATTTTCCAAATTTCTTATTATGTTTGGGATTTTGCCACACTCATCTTCATTGTAGGGGGGAGGGTACAGAAAAATACTGATATTCAAGATAATTTTTTTGTCGTTAACCATAGTGTGTAAAATCCTGATTAGAAGTAGTAATACTGATGATGACTATTGTTATCGACATGGCCAGTAACACTGAAGGAGTCTTGAATTTACATTAAATATTATTGTTCTCAGTATAAATGATGTGTTGAATATAAAAATAGTGCTATTTGTGTAAGTTCACAAATAACATATATAAATGTGCACATATATACACACAAATTTGTCAAACAATTTGCCTAGATTTTAGAGGTATAAATTATGATTACTTTATTTTTATTTTTTAAGTTTATTTTGAGAGAGAGAAGGAGAGAAAAAAAAGAGAAGGGTGAAGGACAGAGGGATGGAGAAAGAGAGAATCCCAAGCTGGCTCTGTACTGCCAGCATGGAGCCCAATGCGGGGCTCAAACCCACGAACCCCAAGATCATGACCTGAGCCAAAATCAAGAGTTGAACACTTAACCAGCTGAGCCACCCAGATGCCCCTATGGTTACTTTATTTTAAAGTAAAAGAGGCCAAGTAAATAAAATCCTATTGAGTGGTTTTTAATCAGGTATCGTTTATAACTCAGATTTCAATCAATAGCAATTGTATTGTAAAATCTTATATAACAGCAATATTTCACCCTAGTAAAACTTAATGAAATAAGAATGACACCAAGAATTACTGCTAATGTCTAAGGAATAGTAATGGCCACTTTTTATCTATAAATGCTTCATAATATCAGTCACTGATTATCATATGTTATTCAAAATCACAGTCCATAGAGTTCCATAGACAAGATCTGAAAACCCATGTAGAACAATTGTCCTTTATTTCTGATAACTGAAAGAACGGGTCGTGTCACCGTACAGGGAGTGGACAGTGACTTGAAAGAAACGATAAAACTCACGTACAACCTCACCAAGATCATCAGTAAGGCTGATGGCCACGTTGTTTAAGTCATACTTCCTTCTGTCATCATCAGATCACACCTGCAGTATTGGATTTAGTTACATCCATGCATCTTGAGAGGTAGAGACAACAAACTGGGGAATAATGGAAAGGAAACTCAGAATGCTTGCCTGGAGGTATAAATGGTTATGAGTGACAGTACTATATTTACAATATTGTTTCCAGTCCGTAAGTCTTTAAAGTGATTGGAGTCCAAGACTCATGAATTTCTTTAGCAGCTTTGGCATTTTGCAGGATCCCAGAACTAATATTCTGCTGTCCCTGTGCTAGCCACTCAGCTACCCCTTTTCGAGTATTATTGTGTTAATGGTGACTTTTTTTTCTTACTTTTACTATTCTGCTGAATACCATGCTGTCAGTTTTTCTTTATCTATCTTGGCTAGCTCCTGACACTTCTGATCAAGAATCCTCAAGAGGAATTTCCCAACACCGCTGTCTTTTCAGTCTTCCAAAATATTATCTTCCTCTATTTTTATTTTTGTCTTTTGAGAAATGTAGAATGAGCTCCCAAGAACACTGGAAGAACTCTACCAGATTTAGATCAAGCACCTTCCTTGTTGGCTAAACTGGTACTCAGATCAGTGCCTATAAAGTTTAACAGGGTGCCTCAATCATTAACCATTTGCCAACTGAATGAATGTAAGCATACATCATTATCTTACTCCTAAATGAAGATGAGTTCCTTCCCAAGATACTCCTTTATGTCCTAGATTTTGTTGCATTATTGGTACTCCTCTTTTTTTTTTTTTTTCCTAAGCTTGTGTGGAGGCTTCTGGGCATAACCATCGCTCATCTATCACCATTCCTTCCAATGGGAATTCAAAGTTTTGATGAAAAATTAATTCTCCATGTCATCTTTGTTATTGCAGAGCTCCAAATCTAGACATTCAGATTAGTCCACAGTCCTTTTGTTGGATATGTAAAAAGTGTTTAAAGGCAATGAGAGAAGGTCCAAAGGGAAAGAAGACCAAGGAGGGGTATGGTAACTGTTTGGTTGGATTTTTAAAGACGTGTCTTATGCAAGAGGAATTAAACTTAAGAGTCTAGAAGTAGGGAATCAAGGCTTTTCATCTTAGGTGGAAGCTTCAAGGTCAGAGATTTCTGATAAATTTAATAAGGAAATTGCTAATAGGTTAAAGCTCTCCAAAGATTATGTGTGAAATTCCAATAGAAAGATCATGGTGGTAACATAGATTTTTATAAAATCTCCCACATAAAATAGAACAAATATTAAAAGAAAAACTTGAATGATATTTTCTATAAGGTTAGATAAAAAAAATTGCCAGGAATCTCATACAAGGGTGCATTTGGCCAGAATGCTTACTAGCAACAAGTTCTGCATAATATTAGCAGCTGTGTGGTTGTACTATTAAACATAAAGGAAGTTAAGAAGAAGTGATACTGTAAGCCAATAAAAATCACCCATGTAGGAGAGAACTACATGCAGAGGGGGAAGAACATTTTGAGAACTGGCACAAAGCACAAGTTGCAGATTAAGTACAAAAAGACAGAGGGGAACTACTGGACAGATACAGCATGATCTGAACATTAGAACAAATATTGCAGTGGATTTAAGAAGAAAGTATAGGAAAGCCAGCAGCTCAAAATAGTGGCCCCCTCTCCTGATAAGGAGGAGATGGAGGAGATAAAATGAGAGAGAGAACAAAGTGTTGCTCCTCAGACAGACACCCCTGAAAGTTGCTGGGATAATAGCGCATTATCCTGAAAATTTATAATTCATAGGAATTTAACATTTATTGTACTTCTGTGATGTATATTTCTAAGTTACCAAATAGGTCTAGTGAATGAAGAACATCTTTCTATAGAAAAGGATTTGAAGTAATGCATCCAGAAGGAAATGAAGAATTATACTGTAGAATTATAGAATTAGAAAATCACAGTTTTACAACCCTTAATTAAATATCATCGATAGTGTGCTGGAGTTTGTTATGTAAACATGGCTAAGGCCAAGAATTACACTTACTAGAGTTCCCTTCTTTGTAGGGGTGCACATTAGAGTTTTGATTCAAAGAGGTCATTTGTCCAACATTTAGAAGGCAATTTGAAGCAAAAACTATACATTTCAGAGGGTTCAGTGTAAGTAGACATGGCGACAGACCAATGCGATGTGTCTGGCCGACCACCCATATCCTCATTCTCCTTTGCTGTGCATTCAGCTTATTTTCCTAAGTGCTGGCCTGGGGATCAACTGTGACCCCAGTCTCACCAAAAGATGTTGAGCTGCCGATCATAGATGTGGATGCTGGAGAAGCATGGTGTCTCAGAGAGTCCACCTGCCTCTCTCAAAGGCCCCTTTTGATCCAGCTTCAGTGTCTGTCCACACTTGGCTTCTCTGACATTCCTGTTGCAAAATTTCATGCAGATGGGTTACCAATTGTTTCTTTTGTCCTGACACATCCCTTCCAGACTCTGGCCTTTCTGGCTTTCCCCTCATTTGCACAGGTCAAATCCTTTGCCTGTCATTAGTACCGTAATAGAAAGGGTGGCTTGGTGTTTTGACTGAATTGTGATTGATCCAGATGATAAAATCAATAAATGTAGAGGTGATTAGGGAAATTACAATATAAGAGATCAGGCAGTCCAGACTTGAATTCCTTGCTCATTTATACATCAAGTAAACTGAGACAATAAAAATTTACAAATCTTCTGATGTGATATAGTATGAGTTGACAGACTACCTGTTCAGGCCAAAGGAAAATAATGAGCTGAAATCTAATCAGGTCCTTAGATTTAACTTTCTATGTTCAGTAGATAACAGAGAATAGTAAGGCAAGGAGAATGGGTGATTGCTACCACAAGAAAAATCACCCAAGTCTAGAATATAGACATTCTGCAAGATAACTGCTGAATTACTTTCAGCAAGTCAATGTCATAACCAAAAGAGACAGAGAGAGAGACAGAGGGAGAGAGGAGAGGGGAGAGAGGAGACAGAGACAGAGACAGACAGAGACTGGTATAGATTAAAAAGAACCTAAAGATACTTAAGACACATAACAACAAACATAATGAGCAGTACGTAGTTGGATTCCGATTAAAATAAATTGATTATTAAAAAGACATTTCTAGGTAGTCAGGGCGATTTATGTGAACAAATATTAGATGATTTTGAGAAGTCATGATTAATTGTATTTTTCATAATAGTGCCATGTGGTTTGGTAAGGAAATTCTACAGTGGTTTTAGATGTATAGTGAAATACTTAGGAATGAAATGCCATGACATCTAGGATTTTGTTGAAAATGCATAAGCAAACATGGGGGTGGGGATGCAAACAATTATGTTACATGTGGGTGGTTGTTGAAGCTAGATGAAGGATTCATAGGGATTTTGTTTTGATCTCTTTTTTTAATGTTTGTAATTTTTCTAGTAAAAGAAAATTGAGGGAGCATTCCAAGAGATATTGAGTTTCCTGTCATTAAATTTTTCTAAGGAGTTACTTAGATATTCCAGCCTATACCTTTTAAATACAATATTGCTTAATGCTGAAGAATGTAGACTTTAGAATCAATGTGAGTTTAAATCACAGCCCATCCCTTCATTTTCTCTCTCTACTACAATATCTCTCTCTCTCTTTTTTAAAAAATGTTTATTTATTTTTGGGAAAGAGAGTGTATGGAGGAGGGGCAGAGATGGAGGGAGACAGAGAATCCAAAGCAGGCTCCAGGCCATGAGCTGTCAACACAGAGCCCAACACAGGGCTCCAACCCACGAACCGTGAAATCATGACCTGAGCCGAAGTCGGACACTTAACTGACTGAACCACCCAGGCGCCCCAACGATGAACCTGTTACTAGCTATATGATCTTAAATGAATCCTTTTCCTTACTGAGCCTCAAATGGATCAGCTGCAAAATTCTGGATAATATCTACATCAAAGAGATATTTCTAAATTGACATTATACATTTAAGAGCACAAACAGTGCCTGACTCATAATAAGCACTCAATACATGTTAGTTATTATTCATACTAAACCAATACTATTTTATTATTAATATTTTAATATATTAGATGGACAGTTGAAAGCCTCTACCTTTAAGATGTGCTCTGGAATATGCTTTGACACTCCACAGCATGCAGTGACCTGAATCATGAGGTGATAAGAGTTTTCCAGGTAAGAATACATTGCAGCCCTTCCCAGCTGCTCTCCCCTCTATTAGTTCCCCACCCTCACCCCCACTGCCTTCTGAGTCTTTGTATCTGGCTGCTTGGTTTTTCTGCTCCTTCTGCATCTGGCACACAAAATGACTTCCACTGCATAACCCAGTCTGGCTCAGTACAGTCTTACATTAATTTGACCTTTCTGTCTATGCTTCAGGACTTTCCTCCATCAACTGTCTCACATTTCATTCAGAGTTTCATTGAGTTCTTGCCACAACCCCCTTCCAGACTGCAGTCTTGAATAATGAAGTTCTGGAAAAAAATGGCTTGTTGGAGTGGGTGAGTGTTCAGGTTGCTTCCAGACAAATGTATGATTGCATCATGTCCTCTGGTCTACCTTCCGGAGATTACCACTTCATCAAGGGCTCTAGAGCAGACCAATCAAGACATGATTTTTACATGTTTAATTTTCTAGAAATTGATTTTTAGTGTTCTGGAAATTTTTAATCAATCTATAAAATTTTACTTTCCTAGAAAGCACATTTTTAAAAAAAGTTTTAAAAAGCAGATGGAAGTAATTTTAATACTATATCTTATTTCACTATATCCATAAAATTATCTTTTCATTCTGTAACAAATACAAGAATGAGATATTTTCTTTTTTTTCTTCCCTGCCGAATTTTTGTAATTTTATATGTATGATACATTCACAGATACCTCAATTTGGGCGAGGCACATTTCACATGCTTAGTTGCCAGATTTGCCTGGAAGCTAATGTATGAGATGGTACAGCTCTAGAGAGTAATCTGTTAACCCATGTTGTTTCAACAATGGTAATTTGTATATAAATGAGCAAAATGTTAAAATCAGAAATTAATTCCATCTTGTTATGTCATGGGAAAATATGAATCATAAAATTGTGTTCAGTTTGGAAACATGTCCTTAGAGGCTTGATTTAGTATACAAAATAATTAATAAATAAAGGAACAATAAGATAATAGCAATCATTCATTTATTGAACAGTCACTAAACTAAGGCATGCTAGGCAGTTCCATTTACTACTTAAACATTTCTGATACCGCAGTAGTGTTGTGTCCCCATTTCACAGCTAAGGGAGCGGAGGTCTAATGAGGCTTTGTAATTTGTGGAGGTTACACCTGTGGCAAGATGTGGGCAAGCTGGAATCTGAACTTATATTTGATGGACTCTAATTCCCAGAGAGCTTCCTCTGTGACTAGAGTAGGCAAAAAAAATTATCTTGTTTAGATTAGGATACAAAAAAGGGGAAAAAAGGTAGAAAGGGATATTGTAGATACTGAGCAAATGATGACGCTGAAGACAAAGGATAGAAGTTAAGGACCAGAGATTTTCTTGCATCACTTTGAGGTTCCCATCTATTGCACGGAAGATATTTTTCCATCTAAAAATTCTCTTCAGTCCATGTTTATGTGTGGAGGAACATCTGTAATTACGGAATTTACTCTGTCTTAGTTAAATTTAGAATGGCTTAATGGATGGCTCTCTCTAAAGCCTATTACTGTATATCGAAGGTCATCACAATATTAATGGTTTCTTAAAAAGGAAACTGTCTAAGACTACTAATAAGTACCATGTGTTATGCATATTTTATGCCAGTCACTTAAAATTTATAATGTATGTTGCTAAAACATTTATTCAATATTGATAGCTTATTTTATGCCACTTCTAATGCGTATTACAAATATATTGAATGGCTAAAATGCATACGCCCTTTCTATCAACATTCACTTACTGTTAATGCTTTCTAAAACATTCATGGAATAATAATAACCACTCACATTCGAAATTATTTATATCCCTCCTATAGTGAGCTGCTCATGCACCAAAGGCAACATGTTAATACATTAAAATTACTGTACAACAATTGCAGAGAAGAAAAGAAAAAGATAAGGTGGTAGTCTCCATAAATTAAAATGATAGCTTTTAGATTGGACATGATTTCTATCCGATGGTACCCATTTGGTAATCGAGGTACCAGTTATACAGGCAGAGGGTACACTGGCTTGTGTTATCTGAATCCTTGGGTGTTCTTCTTGTCTGTTCTTGTGATGACCACACCAATGCCATAAAAACAAGTAGACTGACCATCAGTTTCCCACACCCCTCCCTCCCCCCAGTAATAGATGCTTGGGTGAAAGTTAATAATGTTGCCAAAATGAAATCAGTGATTTGGAAGTATTTATTAACTTATTCCCAAAACCATTGTTGGAAGACTAATCATAAGCCACAAAATGGCTAGGTTCTTGTGCTACAAAGGAGAATAGGATCTGGCCACAGTGTCTGGGGGAGATCACAGTGATGAAGATAGACCTGAAGTCAAAATAAAGCAGTAGTTAGTATCATAGTTGTAAAGATCTAATAAACTCTGTAACACAGAACTAATGGAATGTAGAGAAGAAAGAGACCAAACTTTGGTAAGGAAACAGAGGCTCAATGCAGAAAAGAGCTGATAATTGGGCTGGGTCTTGAAAATGAATTAATAAATTTTTGTCTTTGTTCAAGAATGGCAACTCTTGAGTATAGTTGAAGCAGAGAGGGTAAGAAAAGAAACTAACTGGAGATAAAACTGGATGGTTAGCCTGGTACCAGGAAGAAAATAGTTTTATGTGTCCCACTAAGTCTTCTATCCTACTGGCAAGGGAGTGAAATTCATGGTTTTGAAATATATTACTAACATCTTGGAGCGCTGTGTTCATATTTATGGTAACTGGTAATGTGGAGGAGAAACGTGTTAGAGGGAGGACAGACCAAGTGCACTGAGAAGTAATAGAAGATAAATGAGATGTATTCCACAGATGTATATGATGTAGACACACACATTTTGACCCAGGTATTCGTCTTTTTAATAAGGAGTCATGAAAACATTACTTTGGAAATAAAAGAGAAATCAATTTCAACTGCTGGATCAGGAAAATTAAGTTTGTTTTTGTTTTGTTTTGTCTGAACAATGCTCATTGCTTTTTATAATGTCGACAATAACAGAAATGAGAAAGATAAAGAATGCAGGCTATTCATGGTACAGGAGAGCCTACCTGTGCTGAGAGCAGTTATATTTCTATGCCAAAGATGTTGACATTTTATTTATCACAATCCTGCCCAAACGCGAATCCACTTTGGATTAATTGCTTCCAAAACTGTATTTTAAATGTTGAAGCTGTAGTGAAATAATTAACTATGTGACCATTTATCATATCATGTTCTAATGCCAAAGGGACATTATGAGCAATGAGTATTTATCGATGTTCTAATTGTAACTGAGCAGCGATGCCCCTGTTTATTATTATTATTTTTAAACAGAATTTTAACACCTGGCATCCATAAAAAAATTTCCTTTTAATGCTTTCAGCACTGGGATCAGGTTGGCATTGAGAGCCCAAGGATTGCAGTGAATTAACCACTTTTGTGATAAAAGGTGAAGGGGTTGTGGAACTCCCACCTTCCCTAAATATAGGACAGGTTTCCCAACCTCAGTGTTATTAAGATTTTGACATGAATCATTGTTGGATGTTTAGCGGCATCTGTGATCTCTACCTCCTGTATGTGTAGCATTCACTTATAGATCTGACAACCAAAAAATGTCTCTAGACACTGCCCAGTATTGCCAGCGATGTAAGGTAACATTAAGACATCCTCACTTGAGGGGCACCTGGGTGGCTCAGTTGGTTAAGCATCCAACTCTTGATTTCAGTTTAGGTCATGATCTCAGGGTTTAGCCATGTGGGGCTCTGAGCTGACAGTGTGGAGCCTGCTTGTGATTCTTTCTCTCTCCCTCTGTCTCTGCACCTCCTCCTCTCACACTTGCCCCCCCCCCTCTCAAAATAAATAGACGTTAAAAAAAGACATCCCTTACTTGAAAGTTGCACCAGGTTATTTCCAAAACCGGGATAATTGTTACCTATAGTGATGAGGAGGAGAAGGTGAATGAAAGATTTTGTATTTAGGGTACTTTAAATGTATTTTTTAGTTTAATTTTTAAGCTGGGTGGCAGGTATATAGTGTTTCTTCATATTTTGGACCTTTTTGCATGCTTTCAGTAGTTAATAGTCTCAGAAAAAATGAGTACCTGAAAATAAGCTTATGAAAAGAGGCCCATCATGAATTGATCTTTGCATGCCTTTCCAGTATTATTTATTATTATTATTTCTTGATGCTCATCCTCCATTCACGGCGAACTATGTACGGTTCTTTGAGTATATAACTCTCTCTCTTTTCTGTATGGTTCACCTAAAGCCAACATCCTTTCCATTCATGTTACGCCTCCTAATTTTTCAGCCTCAACTCAGAGCCCTCATACTCTAACATGTTTTCCTTCAAGTCTTTAGTCTGGATAATGACAGTGTTCTGATTTCTCGTAGCACCATTTCTCTGTCTCTGTGAATTCTTAAAACAATAGTTATTAACTCATTGGCACATTACATAGCTGGTGGAGGTTGGCACGGGGTCTCTGCTTAATATAGGTATTGAGGAACCCAGGTGCTGGAGGCTGCAGTTGGACCTGTGCCCTTACAATCACTGTGGCAGGAAAAAAGGGACATGGTGGATTCTGGCCTGGCTTGTTGAACTTCTAACCAGAAATGATCAAAACAAGTCTATTCACATTCATTGACCAAAGCATCTCAAATGGCCTCTGCTAATTTCAAAGGGAATGGGAAAGTACAATCCTCACAATGTGGTTACAAGGTGAGAATGGGTGTGTGTGAAGTGTGTGAGGAGTCCTAATGACTACAACTCTCATAACACTTTTCATGTTGTATTGCAGTGAATCATTTACTCTCCTGTGCAGAAGTCTTGTGTTAATCATCTTGGTGTGTCTACCACCTTATCACATTCAAAAGAATATTTGTTGCTTTGATAAGTAAACAGGATCTCCCTAAATTATGCTTTTAGATTGGTCATGCGGAACATAATATTTGTGAGTGACTATCAGGATCGCGTTATTGGCTTGCTTTCCAAACATATCCTGCTTGATTGACTATAGGGTTATCAATCTATCAATTTTCAGAGCAGACCGTATTTAGTTTATTCTTCCCACAAAGGAAGGGGGAATCTCAGCACCTCTTCACTTTTATGTACCTGCCAGATGTTTGCTGGAAAGTGATAAGTCACATCTGTCTATTGGAGTGGTTTGTCTATGATCTAAGGGTAGGAGAGTCCATTTCTTTAGTTTTCTTGGCATAGATATTCACCGTAAAAATCCACACTTCACAGGGTTTTTCTAAGGTGATGGTTACTCATTTAAAATCTTAAGGATCTATTCCTTCTTGAAAATGGTTTATATGTTTAGCATCAAAAGAGTGATTTTGCTAGAAATCCAATTTTTTTTCTAAGACTATTTCTTAAACTATATTTCTTCTTATGCATTTTTTTCTTTTTTAAAAATTATTTTTAGTATGTTGAGAGGTGCTAGAAATGCATCATGTATTTGCTTTTTCTTTCTCCTTTGTGGTCATCTGTACTCTTGGATTGCACTATTTTAAGATTTTAGGGAATTTGTGAAAGTTGAACTAAGCACTCTTGTCACAGGTAACTGATCTGATATGCAACATCCCATTAAAAACACATAATAAGCATCAATTTGATCTAAATATTGGAAGTTAAATTCATCACCCACTTACAAAAAGCATAATATAGTTGCTTCGTAAACTCTCTCAGTAGGTACTGAGACACTTTAGTACAACCCTTTGAATCTAGCATCAAAGCCATACCTTAAAAACACAATCAGGATTAGTGCCTGCGCATCATCTTCAGGGCTCCCCCTTGTGGTGCGGGCCATCATCACCCAGACTGTGTGAGCAGTGGGTTTGTTTTCTCCATAGACTGTCGATTGATCCTTTTAAAACACAGCTTAGGAATATTACAATCACAGCAATCCTTTGCTTAAAATCCTCCAATGACTGCCCCTTTTCGCTCAGCAGGAAAACCAGTCCTCAGCATGGCACACAGGGTCCTACATTAATTACCTGGCTCTTGGCCTACTTCCCTACTTCCTTCCATTCTCAGTCCCTTGTCTGTTATTTTATCGATATTTCATTGTAATTAATGAAAGTTCTCTGTCTGAAAAAACTCCTTTATAAACTTAATTGTAACTACTTTTCCCATTTTTCAAGAAGGGAAAGTCTACCTTAAAGAATCACAATTCTTCTCTTAAATTTCCCATCCAAACTTGACTTTGTAAACTTACATATGGATTCCCAGATGCAGAAAAGTTATTTTCCCAAAATTAAAAGATTGTTTCTCTTGGCTTAGTTTGTAGGCATGTAACTACAAACAGATTATGAAGGGTTGCTCTAACATGGGGTCATCAGTGTGGAGGGAGGATAAGATGCTGAAACCTACATCTGCAAGAAATCTCTCAATATTAATTCCTTGCTTAGTTTCCCCAGAGGCTTAACCACCGGGAAAAAGAGACCTAAAAACTTCTTGTAAGGAAGATAAAGATTTTGCTGGCATAGTAATACCACATTAACTTAAACATATCTTTTAGAATATGATACCTAGTTAGCAATATTTGGTAAAGTGTCATTAAAATTGCACATTTGAAATCAATATCTACTATTATATAGAATTTTCCAAATATGAAATCTATTAAGCATTTCTAAAAAGGTAGAATTTCATTAACTTTTAATTCATCATTAACTAATTTCATTATTCGCATTAACTTTTAATTCATTCTTAACTAATTTCTCTTCTGTATTGAATATGCACAGACGTGTTTTGACTGTCATTGTTTTTAAAGATATTAATTCAGTCATCCAGTGTAGTATTTTAACAGTTTTGATAAGAAATTTATATGTTCACCTCCCATCACTGATCTTTTCTTGATTGGAGTTTTTCAAGTGTTTCTTTTATACTCCGATTTCTAGCTCATGCAAAGTAAATTGTAATAATCACATTGAAATATATCAGGATTTAAATTATAATTTCAGTGACTTTGAGTTCTGAAAATGAAGATAAAAGAAAGAAACTGGCTTAAGAAGTAAACATTTAGAATTAATATGTATTTCCTATTGTTCCAGGGTTATAGTAACTCTCATAGTAAAAATCGTATTTGACCCATTATTTTGAATCTGTAAAAAATGCTACATTATTCTTTTAACAAAAAAAAATTTAATGGAAAATTCCAGCAGGGGAATTAGGCCAGGCATTTGTAAAGACCACCTCACCCTTTTTGTTTAATACAGCCATTCAGTACTTAAAATGGTAACATCATTCAGTGCCAGAATCTCTAACTTTGTATCAGGAAATGAAATTAGAAATTTCCAAGGCTCTGTGATCCACAACCCAGACTCTCTCTACCATCACCTACAAGGTAATTATATTGCAAATTTCTAAGAGTCTACAAAACAAAATTCTTTTTATTTTATTTTATTTTATTTTATTTTATTTTATTTTATTTTACTTTATTTTATTTTATTTTATTTTTTATATTTACTTTTTACAAAATTCATTTTAAATAACTCAATTATAGAATAACTTTTAAGGGAGCTTTAAAATCATGCAGAATAATAGATTAAAAACTTCCATGAATGTGACCAAACAAAAAGACCTTCTTTGTTCTTGACCCCTCCAGTAAGACTTGGCCATTTTAATCTGAATACTATGAGGCTGATTCCAGTACCTCATCTATCAGTATGTTACAGCTTTTCCTTCTCTTACTCAAAAGTAGCTCAGTTTTCTTGCTCACCCACTACCTCCTCCCAATACTCCCCCATATATAATTTCATTCCTTGTTTTACCTTCCCCCTTCCCCTGCATTTCAGTGAAAACAGTTGTTGTTTTCCTCCCCCCACCCCCCAGAGTTGACTTAAAATTAAAGAAAAGACATTACACTTCTCTAAATTCATTCATTCTTTGGGGCACCTGGTTGGCTCAGTCACTTAAGTGTCAGACTCTGGCTCAGGTCATGATCTCATGATTCATGAGTTCGAGCCCTGCGTGGGGTTCTGTGATAATAGTGGAGGGACTGCTTGGGTTTCTCTCTTTCTCCCTCTCTCTCTGCCCATCCCCTGCTTAGGCTTTCTCTCTCTTAAAATAAATAAATAAATAAACTTAAAAAAATAGCAAAGATTGGGGCACCTGGGTGGTTCATTCGGTTAAGCATCCAGCTCTTGATTTCAGCTCAGGTCATGATCTCGTAGTTCGTGAGTTCGAGCCCTACATCGGGCTCTCTGCAGTCAGCATGGGGCCTGTTTTGGATCCTCTGCCCCCTCCTTCTCTGAACCTCCTCTGGTCACACTCACTCTCTCACAAAAACATTAAAAAATATTTTTTTCTTTTCTAAAGTGTATTTATTTATTTTGAGAGAGAGAGAGAGAGAGAGAGAGAGAGAGAGAGAGAGAAAGAGAGAGAAAGAAAATTTGGAACAGACTCAGCACTGTCAGTGCAGAGCCCAGCCTGGGCCTGGAACTCACAAACAGTGAGGTCATGACCTGAGCCGAAACCAAGAGTCCAGCACTTAACCACCTGAACCACCCAGGTGCCCCTAAAAAAAAGAATAAAAAATTTAAAATCATTCATTCTTCGATAAGATATTTCTTGAAATTCTCATATGTATTAGACATGGTTTAGATGTTGTGCCTTTTTTGACAAAATCTATACCTGGAATAAAAAGCTAATAAATACTGAATATTTGTCTGTAAAAAGTGAATTTTAATTTAAAATGGAAATGACAGTATGAAGAAAGGAATGAAAGATGTATAGGAAAACCCAGATTCATGCTCCACTTTTCTCAGTGCATATAGTTTTAATTAATAAGTGATCACTGTTTGGGCTACATACTGGTACAGGCACTATCTGTTTACTATTCAAAGTGATACAATACGGTAGATATTACCATGTTTATCTCAAATTGTGGAGAAACTTTGGCTTATTGCCCAACATGGAGGTAAAGCTGAGTTTTTGAATCTTGGTCACTGGAGCCCAATTCCTGTTCTCTCTGCCTTCTTTATCTCCGCAACATTACAAAAAGAACTTTTGTTCCTAAATATGTAGACAGTCTCTTTAGGCTCTTCGTTGAAGCAGGGGCCAGGAGAGAATAGAAAGGGACATCATTATGTATTCAGCTGTAGCAGGCCAGATAAATGAACTGCAGTTGCCCACCTGAGACAGCAGTGCCCTAGATTTAGTGATTTAGCACAAAACAGAACAACTAGTCAAGAAAATGATGTGGTTAGAGTATGTGATGAGACAGTAATAAGAGGAATTTGAGCTGTCATGACCCTTTCACTACCTAAAAGCTGTGATTACTTTCCCAAATGCTATGCCAGTAATGTATAAAAACCAAGGTAGGGAATAAAGCCTAAACTCCTCAAACGTGACACATTGTAGAGTATTTCCAGTTATACAGTGGTCTTAACACCTTTCTGATCTGAATTTCATCTAGGATAGGGTTCAACAAGAGACCATGCCCAACCATGAAAAACATTGGTATTTTGTTTTTTGGGGGTTTTTTTGTCATTATTTTGAGAATAACATTTGTACAATATCGCTTACAGCTGTTTCTCATGCGCTATTTTTGACAGGAGTTTTTAAGTCTCTTTAGGCAGAGGAAACAAAGCTGCTTCCATTGACAAGGAAGGCTCAATGGGGGGGCGGGGAGAGGGGCAGATTTTCAGTTTTGCCTGTGTCCAGCCAAATGTCTCTATTTTAAGTTCAAGGTCTCATTGTTCCTCATCGGTGCCCTAACTTGAACATGAATGAGTTGGTGAGCCTGGGCATTCAATGGATGGTCAATAAACACATAATTTATTTATAACTACCTAAAACTGGAAACAACATAAATATCCCCCCATTTGGTGAATGGCAGAATAGTTTGTGGTTCATTCATAAAATCAAACATCACTCAGTAATAAAAGAACCAACTACTAACACATGTAATACGATGAATTGATCTTAATGCCTTATGCTAAGTAAAAGAAAGGCTGCATAATGTGTGAATCTATTTATATGATGTTCTGGAAAAGTAAAGCTCTTGTAAGAACAGAAAACAGGTCACTTGTCAGGGGCTGGAGGTAGGGGGAGAGATATGCTCTAAAAAATGGTTACAAAGGAATTGGGGTGGAGAGGGTACATAAAACTGCTCTCTCCTTTATTTAAAAAATACAGTTTCCAAATGAGATATTTCTACATAGCCAACGAGATGGCTAAAATTAAAATGACTGTCAATACCAGTTGTTACTGAGGAACAAGTAGAACTCTGAGACATTTCTATGACTAATGTTTTTCTATTAGTAATAAAAAAAATCATACAACCACCAGGAAAACTGTGTGGCAGTTTCTGATAAAATTAAACATAGTCATCACATGGCCCAGAATTTTCAATCTTAGAGCCAATCCAAGAGAAATGAAAACATATGCATATACAAGAACTTAAACAACAATCTCTCCTAACAGCTTTATTCATTATAGCCCCATACTGGAAACGATGCACATGTCCATCAGTGAGTGAATGGATAATCAAATTGTGGTGTATTCAGTGAATGAAATACTACTCAGGAATATAAATGTACAAACTAATGACAAATACAACATGAATGACCCTCAAAATATTATGCTGATCAAAACAAGGCAGCCATAAAAGAGTCATGCTCTTTAATCTGAAACGTTATTTCTACTTGAAACTGTAGATAAGAAAAAAATTAAATTATAATTATAGAAGGCATATCTGTGGTTTCTTAGTTGTGGATGGGTTGGGAATTGAATGGAAAGGGAAATAAGGAAAACTTTTTGAATGACAGAAATCCATTTATCCACTCATTACATCTCCTTAAACTGGATTTAGTTTATTTTATGTAAATTGTACTTCAATGAAGTTGATTTGGAAAGCATATTACCTATATAGTGTGAGTATCCCCATAATGAGTATTATAAATATTGTTTATTGGTTGATGTTATAGCTGGGGGACTTGTTAGAAGCAAATACTTTAACAGTTCAAGAAGATCACTTCTGACTTTGGTGATTTATGGTGTGGAAAGTCTACTAAAAATTATCCCCCAAAGAAAAATCATAATACACTGTGGAAATAAGAGGCAGACTCAAGCAGATGTGACAATGAGAAGTATATTACTCCCAAGAACTTGAGATAATAAATATGAAAGAAACCATTAGTAGAAGGAATAAATAAAATAAACTACAAAACATCACTACCAAAAACAAGACAAAAAAATCGGCTTCCTTAGGGAAAAAATAGTACTAATAAAAATAGTAATTTAAATAAATTTAAAGAATGATTAGGAGAGCATAAATAAGAGGTTAGGTAGGTATAATTCAAGAGAATCAGTGATTTGGAAGATATAATGAGGAAATTGCCCGATCAGTATTCAGCATAGAGAAATTAAGCATTAAAATTATAAAAAAGAATTAATAAACACATGGAGAAAAATAATATTTTCCAACGTCTGTATGAAAGAAATTACTAAACAAGGGAAAAGAGAAAGTAAGTAGTATAAAGGGATATTACTAGATTGTACTCTATAATTAAAGCATGGATATATCCACAAGACAGAGAAGCTATACTAACATCCAAAAAGTATTCAGGATTAAGCATATTATCTTAGATAAAGAGGCCTTTTCATAATTACTTTTTAAAGTCTGTCCATTAAGAAAATACAACAATCTGAAATGTGTGTGCAACTAGTAACAAAACTTGAAATACATGAAGCATAAACTGATAAAACTAAAAGAAATAACAAGACAAATCTGCAAACATTTAAAGTTTCCTCTCATAACTTGCTAGAACATGTAGAGAGAAAGGATACATAAGACTTGAAATACTATGGCAACCAAATTAATCTGTAAAACAGTTTTATACAAAACCTTTAAAACTGCGGATTTTTTTTCCTTCCGATCTATGAGGAGCGTTCATCACAAAAGACTGGAAATGTTTAGAAATGTTTTGAAAAATTTAAAAGCATTGTGTTAATTTCCATGAGGGTTTTCTCATGGGAATTAACAGAGTACAATGAGAATAGATCTCTCCTAAAATCCCTATTTGCAGCTTAGTCAACAAACTTGTAAATGACCCACAGACTAATGAAACCCAAAGAAAATTAGAAATATTTGAACTGCATAAATACTAAAGCACAATATTTAAGAATCTGTGGGGTATATTTAAAGCATTGTTTAGTGAGAAGTTTAGAGATTTTAATGCCTATTTTAGAAAAAAAGATGTTTTTACAGTAAAAAAAAGGTAGAAAAATGAGCAAATTAAACTCAAGGTAGGTAGATGATAGGAAAATCTAATAAAATAAATTGAAATAAAAACAGCATGCAATTATATTTTTAAGAAGCTATGCATTATTTTTTAAAGATTAATAAGAGTGATAAAAGCTTAGTGTTCCAGTATTAACATTCTGATTAAAAATGACCCCCAAATTTAAGAAGAGAAAATGACCAGTTATCATGCTACTGATGGTGTGAGTAAGGAATTTGGACCAGGGAAAGTAAGGAAGATTTGCTTTCCTTCCACTTCCACTTATTTGTTGGGATGGCTCCAAAGTTGGGAGACAGAATCATCTGCAAGATTGCTCATCCATGTGTCACTCATATTTGGAAGACCCAAACATAAAATTCGGTCTGAGAAAGTTAATGATAAGGAGTCTCGGTTTGGACTGTCCTTAGTATATGTGCCTTTTCTTTTAGCAGGTCATGCTATGATCTGAGTGAAACAGAACAAGAAAAGAAACCTGAAGGGAAAAATTATAACCACACAAAAATGCAGTTGGGAAGTTTATAAATGACAATCAGCAGAGTTATTCATGGCTGAGATTCCACAGAGCGCTAACAGGAGCAATTTATAGATAATGAATCTGATCTTGATTCTGTGCAGAATGTTTGGATATGTTTATTCTTCTAGAAGGCTTTTAAAGGGAGAAACCTTAACTAAAAGTCATTTTCCGGCTGCATATCACAATCACTCACAAAGAATATATTTTTCTTTTCTTGGAGACACGGATGGTAAAATCTGGCCAAGAGCTTATGTCCCTCACCTGTAAATGTGGTCCAGACAGAAACCTGAATTGCAAAAGGAATATATTCTATACTTTTGTGCAGGAAGATGGAGAAGAGAAGAAAGGAGAAATTCAAAAGAAAAGTAAAGGAACACGTTATAAAAATTGTGAAAAATGAAGAAAGAGTGAACATAACATTATGTTGTAATCAAACGTAAATGAAGACCAGATTTGAAAATTCCGTGAGCAGACAAAACCAGTTAGTCATACAAGCAAAGCTTAATTTAGCTTATTTTGCAAGACAAATGAGATTAACTTGACCTGGGTCACCTCTTGCTTATGCCTCTGAAATCCTAAGTGAAACTTAAATAGTTACCCAAAATTGATATGAGGTAACCACTAACCAATTCCTTTTCTTTTAAGGAAAATCTAGTAATTTTTTAATGTTTACTATTTTTGAGAGAGAGACAGAGACAGAGGCCAAGCAGGAAAGGAGCAGAGAGAGAGGGAGGCACAGAATCGGAAGCAGGCTCCAGCCTCTGAGCTGTCAGCACAGAGCCTGGTGCGGGGCTCAAACTCACAGACCTCAAGATCATGATTTGAGCCGCAGTGGGCCACCTAACTGACTGAGCCACCCAGGGGCCCCGGAAAATCTAGTATTGTAACCAAGCACTGTAAAGAATAAACACTCACTGCCTTCACACTTTATAAAGTACCTCTGAGCATCATTTCATGATTTGGTTTGCATGTTCCTGGCTTGCAAACTGTCTTTTTGGTGTATACTCAATAAACTTTTACTAATTAATACTTCAGTGATTCCTTGGTTTTTCTTCTTTTTTTGATGGACTTTTGATAATTATAATTTGGAAAATATAGAGCTAACTTTTGAAAGTAGCATGTATTTGACAACTATCTATATACTGATAGTATTTTGTTTTTGTTCCCTTTGTTAAAGAAATAAGGAAAAGGATTGTTAACAGATATTCAAGTTCCTTAATAGTAGGACATTAAACCAAAGAAAATGAAGGTTTTGTTTCCAAGTCTTGATACTCTTCTGGAATGTGAGTTCCACAGAACTAAAACTCAAATTTGCTCAGCTAATTCTCCATAATAAATGCATAGACACTGTGTTTGTTGATGTCATATTTATTTTAAGGAAAGTGTGAAGCCAGTAACTGGAATTCTTTATCTGCTAGATTATCTAGTTAGTTAATTACATTATAGTAGACGTAATTTATTCCTGAATTCTGCTAGATTATCTGGCTGGTTAATTACATTACAGTAGATGTAATTTATTCCTGGAAATGTGGCTATTTGTAGTGATCATAGAATTTTATACTTCTTTTTATCATCCATGTTTTATTCATTAATTTATTTATTTTGTAAATATTTTATTTCTTACCATGTGGTAGATGTTGCTCTATGTTCAAGGGATAAATTATGTAAATAAAAGATATAAATAAATAACAGATGAATAAATAATGATAGAAATAAATAAAAGATAGAAATATCAATAAAGGGGCTCCTCGTGGCTCAGTTGGTTAAGCATCTGACTTTGGCTCAGGTCTTGATCTTGTGGTTCGTGGGTTCAAGCCCCACGTTGGGCTCTGTGCTGACAGCTCAGAGCCTGGAATCTGCTTTGGCTTCTGTATTTACCCCTCTCCCTCTGCCTCTCCCCTGCTCACGCTCTGTCTCTATCTCAAAAATAAATAAACATTAAAATTCTTTTAAAAATATTAATACAATAATATTTAATATTAGTAAAATAGTAAGTAAGATTAGAAATTTCTGGCTTCATGTGTCTTATATTCTGATACAATAGCATTATTTTACGTCAGAATTGTGAGGAGGTGCTTTTGGCGTGGAGTATACAGAATATATTTGCCAGCATGCCTTACAATAAGACTTTAAAATATAGAATATCAACTTAGCATTGAATTATTTCCTTCAATTTAGAAACACTGTTTAATTCCACTCCTCAGTTTGTGTAACTCTTTCTGTTGATTTACACCAAGTCAGTACTTATATTTCCCTCTGGAATAAGCATGTGCTCTTAACTAAGAGGTTAGTCTAGAAGTCTCAAGTACTTAGAACATTCAGGGATTTATTTATTTATTTATTTATTCTTTGAAAACTATCACTTTTCAAAAAATAATAATCATGCTTTCTTTTTTAAATATAGCACTTTGTCATTTTCAAAAGCAACTTGACTCAATAATTTCTAGCAAGAAGAGGGCTCATTAGATTTTAGAAATTGACACTGTTGAATTTCCAAAATCATAACAGGTTAAAAAAAGAAAAGGTAATTGGGGCACCTGAGTGGCTCAGTCAGTTAAGTGTCAGACTCTTAAATTCAGCTCATGTCACGATCCCGGGGTTGTGGGATGAAGCTTCACATCAGGCTCCACACTGAGCGTGGAAGCCTGCTTAAGGTTCCCTGTCTCTCTCTCTCTCTCTCTCTCTCGCTCTCTCTCTGTCTCTCTCTCTCTCTCTCTGCCCTCCTCCCAGCTCACACACTCTCTCTCTCTCAAATATAAATTAGAAAAAAATAGGTAATCACCTAGTATATGTAAGTTTGCAGAAGAGTGTTCTACATTTTCAGAAAGAAAACTTTTAATATAGATGTTTTCATGAGAATAAGATGGCTTTGTAGCTTTCTGTCATTTGAGCAGATAAGGATTGTTTCCCTTTCCCTTATGACTCTAGACAGAGTATCATTGTCTTCAGATTACCAAAAACATTTTTTTAATTTAAAACATATTTTGTCATTTATGTAGGAAGGTTAAGCCTAGCCTCTCAAGGGAACACTTAAAAAAATTATGTTTATTTATTTTTGAGAAAGAAACAGAGTGTGAGTGGTTGAGGGACAGAGAGGGAAGGAGACACAGAATCTGAAGCACAGAGCTGTCAGCACAGAGCCCAATGCAGGGCTTGAATGCAGGAACCATGAGAATCATGACCTGAGCCCAAGTTGGACACTTAACCTACTGAGCCACCCAGGAGCTCCTAGCCTCTCAGGGGGACTTTTAACACTTCCTTAGCATGTTGTTCATATCCTAGTGTAGAATTTATCAGATCTCCTGTTCACCACATTAGAAAGCCCTTTGAAGGCTGGGATAACGTGTCTTTCTCATCCTTGTATCTTCAGTGTCATATGAGATCTGAAAGGATTTAAAATTTGTTCTTTATGTTAGTCAACTCATCAGTTTCATACTCAGTAGTTGAAACCTTAACATTTTGGCTTTTCCTTACTATGTTTTCTCAGGGGTATGAAGGAAAGTTTTAAATTAAATTTCAACATATTTATGTAAAATATTTTTATTTAGTCATTTTTATTCTAGCATTTTTTTCTTACATTATTATGTTTTTTACCCAACCTATTTTCATGAAGTATAAATTTTTGGGCCACACGTAGGCCAATAAAGTAAATAACATTTGTATACGTTAGCCAACCTATGGTTGCAATTCAACCATGACCAATGGAATTGCATCTCAATTGTCTCTTTTTCCATTAAAATTATGACCATTAAATTTAATATGTGATTTGTTAAACTATATCTTACCCTCATACACATTAATTAATTAAACTAAAACCAATTTTAACTTCAGCACTATTTATATATTTATGTAATTTTATTTATAATAATGGCTGTGTGTAACTACTGGCTTACAAAATTTTTAAAAATCTAAAATGCAGATTTTTTCATGAACCAGTGTTGGTCAGCACATCACTGAAGGAATTAAAAATTAGGTTAACGAGTTTAGGATTTTTATAATTTATATGATATATATGATAACTAAATTTTTTTATAATTGTAGGATAAAAGATTATAGGATTTAAAAAATTATAGGATAAAAGAATATGAGACCTAAAATAATAAATAACACAGCTAACATTTTTTATAATGCATTAAGTATTTTTTGATTCTCACTAAGGCTCTGATTAAGTATTGCTATTATTAGCTCCATTTTTTTTGACAAATGATTATTTTAAAAATTCAAATAATATAGAAATATAGAGTAAATCTGAGACTCCCATAACACCTTCTTCCCCCATATCTTTCCTGAGAAACATTTTATCCTTCCAGATTTCTCTCTTCTCTTCTTATTTGCTTCTTTTCTTATAATAATTATTTTTTCTTGTTAAAATAATTGTTCTTTTTAGTAGAAGTATGATGAAATTTATACAGCCATTTTTTGATCCATTCAGCCTCATTATTACAAACAAAGCTGCAAAAAACAGCTCCATTGGGTATAGCTAGACATCGCCTTTGATATCTTGAGCTGTTCTATAAGAATTTCCATGTTTAGATACCTTGATGATGAACTAGCCCATAAAATTCTATTTGCTTTTGTAATGTTGACTCTTGCTGACATAGCATACAAAAAGGATGTGGTACCAATCATGTGTAAGTGTGTCCATTTCCCTGTACCTGCAATAACACAGCACTGGCTCATACTGGCTTGTGAGAGCTAATTCTGCATCTCTTCTCAACTCCATGTGCAGTGATATCACAGTGGTAGCTTGAAATATGCCATTTTGATGGTATTTGTACCATAGAAATTGACAAATACTATAAATGAAGGTTAATTTTTTCCTTCAGAGAGTCTACTTACTAGTGCATCACTGCCTATACTCTAATACTAGCTATTACCTTTTAAATATTTACTATACCTTGTGTATAAATATTATTTACCTTTTTTATAAAATTATTTGTACTTTTAGTGGATTATTATGATCAGCCTGTAGCATTGCTAAGGAAAGGGAGATCAACTTAGAATATATTAAACAGATACATGTGTGTGTTAGGCATAAAATAAATATTAGTTTATCATTCTTACCCCACCCCACTCTTTCCTTGTCTAAGGAACATAGGGAGTTTGTGGTTAAAAACAAGTCACAGAAATCAACCCTTATGTAATTTATATCCCCATTGTTATAACACTCCCCTTTATTTATGAAAGGTATATTTAAAAAACCCATATCAGATAAAGGTTATAACTTTAATTTGGAGCTCCCAAAAGAAATTCTGTAAAATATTGTCCATCTGGTCACTGTCCCCAAAGGGATCCTTCTCATGCACACTGGGGATAAGGGACATTGATATAAATTGCTCGGTTATACCATCATCAGTGATACTTGGCACCACAGAGAGCAGGTAGGCAAATGGCTGACGAAATTTCTCAATTTTCCCTGGTTACTATGTCTTGTATAAATGTTGTCCAGTCTCAGATGGGTGTTTTCATCTGTTTGTCTTCTCATAGCAAATTCCTAGTCCAGGTGAATTTTGGTGGTGATATTTTGCATAGGATTCAGGGTGGTGATGGAGAAGGCTAAAAATGTTTTTAGATGTTGAAGGAAGGGGAAATCTTAGCATCTGAGGGAAAGTTCTCAAGTAAAACTAGCAGCAGTGCTATTTTTTGGTGTATTTAAAAGGTACCAGCACGGAGAAACTGTAGCATTCACTGAATTATTTTTCTTAATTTTAAAAGTAACAGAAAAGACCAATTCTGTTTTTCTTTAAATTCTTGAAGTTTGGCATTTTCTCTCTCTCTCTCTCTCTCTCTCTCTCTCTCTCTCTCTCTCTCTCTCCCCCCCCCCCTCCCTCTCTCTGCTTCTGAAATCATGCTTTCTCCTACAAGGATAATAGCTTGCCTCTCTGGGAAGTCTTATGGTTTGCAAAATAATAATTTTGATAAAGCTTTCTGACAGGTACATAAATGGGAAACATGGCTCAGCAAACTCTCCTCCCTTACCTTTTCTTTTTCTTGCTTCTTCCCCCTAGTCAGAGAAAAGTTGTTTGAGGAATCCTGAAAAGCTGCCTGGATTCATTCCTGCCCTCTATTCTTTTTGTCCCCACATTCACTTCCTCAGAGAGTGCAGCCATTTTCATTATTTTTATTCTGAAGACTCCCACATGATCTCCACACAACTTTCACTTAAATATACCACTCTATTGTGAACTCACTCCTGGACATTTCTATTTGAATGGTTTTTTTTAAATTATATCATGTTATATGTTCATATTCATGCTTAACATGCTTTCCACTAAAAAAAAATCACCTCTTTTTATGGTCTGATTATTTGTGTCCCCACAAAATTAATATGAACTCCTAACACCCAAAGTTAAATGGTCATAGGAGGTGGGACCTTCAAGCAGTGACTAGGCCATGAGAGTAGAACCCTCATGAATGGGATTAGTGCTCTTACTGAAGAGGTGACAGAGATATCCCTTGTCCCTTACATCATGTAAGGACTCAAAGACAGGTACCAGCTATGAAACCCGGAGACGACCCTCAGCAGAACTTGGTGCTGGGTGCTTTGATCTTGGACTTCCAGCTCCAGGAAGTACAAGAAATAAATTGTTGATAAGCCACACAGACTGTGGTATTTTGTTATAGCAGCCCAAACAGACTGAAAGGCCCTCCTAATACTATCTCTGTGAATGAGATCACTTTTTCCCAGTTACCATGGTAACCTCTTGTTCCCTTGTATGTATTAAGTTGCCATATTCCCTGAGCTTTTAATTATTTTTTTCCACTTGTCTCTTTCATGTTTATTTCCACTATGGTTGGAAAATCTGGTATCCCCTCAATTGGACTGCTGTCATAGTCTTCTAGTTTTTCTCTTTAAACCTTCCCTTTGCTTAAACTTGACTTCCATATTGGTACTCATTTGTTCAAAATACTTACTGAATTCCTTTTAACCACTGATTATCTTGCCATGTTCTCAGAAATTTGGCCCCACTATAAATGTTCATCGTATTTCTTTCCATTCCATAAAATGTTTCTAGTCAGATACCTAGCCTTTTTAGTTTACTTCCTCATGCTCATGATCCATGATTATTTCTGTGTTCTTTTTAAAAATTAATGAGTTAATTAATTAATGTATTTATCATTTTATTTCTATTTTTAACTTTTATTTCTATTTATTTTTAAAATTTTATTTTTTAATTACTATTTGTTTAAATTCCTAACTCTGGGTCATCATTTTGTTGTTCCTCTCTCTTGGAATGCCTTCTGATTCCTCATCTACTTACCCAAATTTTATCTATTCTTGATAATCATAGAATCATTATACAAGTAGAACTAAAACTTACCTAGCCTTGAAACATGACAGACGTAGGCTTCAGAAATGGTTAGTCTTACTCAAAGTCACACATTGAAGCTATGGCAGAAATGAAGCCAGAGCCCAAGTTTTCCTTTGCATAAGTTTTCTGTATAACAGTGTGTTGCTGAAGTCAACAGTTAATGCTCCCAAATTTCTCACTAAGTTTATTTTGACCTACTTCAAACTTCTGCATTCTGAGACACTCATGAATTGAATGCCATTTTTGCTATTTTTTTAAAATATAATACTTTCATCTGTCATGTTGGCTTTCCCTTCCAGCTTTAGATTATGGGTGCAATTTTTAAAATGATTTAATACATAAATTCTATTTCTTCATCCAAGTCATTGATCAACATGTTTGAGTAAAAGAAGGTTAAAGGACCAACACCCAGAACACTCTTTTGAAATTCAGTTTCCTTTTATCTTTACATTTTGAGTAAATTATTTTCTACCAGGTGTAGAGGAATCTAACAGAACTCTTAGTACCCTTTGAATATATATATATATATATATATATATATATATATATATGTGTGTGTGTGTGTGTGTGTGTGTGTGTGTGTGTGTGTGTTCGTTCTTACAAAGAAATATATATAAATTTTAAAGATACTTTGTGTCTTTTACTACTATTTATCACTTTGGTAAATAATTTTGAAAGGAAAATAAAGTGAATATGGCAGGGCTTGGCGTTGATGATGCACCTTTGTGGTGTCTGATGATCAGTGTGTTTGATATATTCCATTTGTAATCTGATCAGGCTTTTGCCATGATTCACTGATTGCTAAGCTTAATGAGTTTTTCTTTTTTCTTTTTTTTTTTTTTTGCTTGGTTTTAAGTTTTGAAATCTGTCTTGGACTTTTCTCTTAATATTCTGCTAATTTTCACAATCCAAGCACTTGAGTAATGAATATGGCCTCAGTCTAATGACAAATTCTGGAATCAACACTGTACCTGATCAAAGGATATTTAAGGAACATCGACCCAGTAACTCAATGAGTCAGTGACAAGTCAAATATAACTCCTAGCTCTGACTCAACTCATCCCCAAACCAGGTGTAACAATGCCTTACAATGCCTTGTAATATGTCAGTAATACAGTTTTCTTAATTCTTTGGAAAGTATATGCCACCAATTTCCAGTGTGTGTGTGTGTGTGTGTGTGTGTGTGTGTGTGTATGTGTGAAATTCCTTACCCAGAAACCTACTTAGATGACTAGATCCTCTTAGTTGGGTATGATGTCTCAGGCCTATGAATCCTTTGGAGACTAGAATGCTGTCTGACTCCTAATCTAGTAGCAAGAACGCTATTCCAGCTGATGAACTTTTTGGACCCTGTTTGACCTTCCAGCTAGCCTGCCTCACTGATTCTCTGCTTCTTGTATATCCCAGAACTCCACATTGTTATGCTCTCCACACTTGCTTATTATCCTTGCTGAATTTCCTAGACATTTCCTGCCTGCTTAGACTGGCACCTATCACTTATCATCATAATCTCCAGACACTGGGTTCTGGTTCACTGGCTAGGTGGGGGAGACCTGTCTCAGAAATTCACTCCTTTGCTGAGACCCTGTCACTTGCTTTGCTGTTGCCAGATTTTGTGGCTACTGCCTTCCTGCCTGGAATGTCAGTCTGTCACCTGAGTCCAGACAGCCCTGACAATTCTCTGCTTGCCGAGATATCCTGATCGACACCAAGTGCCTCTGCACAGCTAACTCCTTTGCTTTTGCATTTTGGTTGCCAGTCTTTTTTTTTTTTCCTGATGAGTTTTTCTAGTTTCTGTACTCCAGTACTTTGGTTAGTTCCAGAACTGTTGTTTCTGAGCCCTACTTTTATATATTGTCTCCCACATGGTGCTAAAATTAAGTAGAGGGTGTATATTTATGTGTGTGCGTGTGTGTGTGTATGTGTGTGTGTGTGTGTATGTGTGTATCCTGTTCCTCAAGATCCTTCTCAATTGCCACCATTGCCAAACCTCACTCTTCCATTATTATAGAGGGTTTTTTTTAGATCCTTTTCATGGACCTTAAAGCAACTCTGCTTTTTATGTGTTGGTCTCCTCTGTTGGACTATGTAGTATTCTCGGACAAAACCCACATGGTTGTTCATTCACATAAACATTTATTAAGCACTTGCCACATGCCAGGCACCATGGTTCTGACAACACAGATAAACAGGATACACAATTTTATGGTTTTAGTAAACTCAGGATAACGGGATTTTATTACTAGTGTAAGCATTCTAGTTTAAATATTCTACAAAAGTTTATTGAATGAATGAATGAATGTTTGCTGACTAATTGACTATAGATTTTAAAATCTGCTTTCTGAAATAATTATGTGCTCTCGTGCATGCTTCCTAAGAAATAAATGACACTAATTGAGCTAAAACAAAAACTTAGAATCACTGTTGAAGTCATTTTATGGTCTCAGATATGGAAGGTTCTTGTCCTGAGTAATATAAGACTCTGAGGCGGAGTCAACAAAGCCAACAAACTTTTCCTGTAAAAGGCCAGATCGTAAACATTTTCACATTTGTGGTCCATATGGTCTCTGCCATGACTATTCAGCTCTGATGTTGTAGCACAAAAGCAGTTACAGGCAATATATGAGCAGATGGGCATGGCTACATTCCAATGAAATTTTATTTAAGGATACTGAAATTTGAATATTATGTAATTTTCATGGGTCATGAAATATTCCGATTTTTTTTCTCAACCATTTAAAAAACGTTCGTGACTTGCCGGCCTTGCAGAACCAGGTGGTAAGTGGGATTCATCCACTGGGCCCTAGTTTAGGCTTCGTCTAGGTTTTACTTCTTTACTTTTTCCCAGAACACTTGTATTAAGATTAAACCTGGGCTTCCTGATATAAAACACTTTTGGAATGTTTGCAAATAAAAATAGCTCAGGTCCAGCTTAGATCTTTAATATGCGAAGGGGAATGGAAGAGTGGCTGCAATGTCACTTAATGTAAACAAAGCAGAATGTCACAGCACACTGTAATGCTAGGCATACTTACGACCTGGTTGGAATCAGAGGTCTGTATTGGTTACTTTCTAGATTCCTTTTCATCTTCAGATCCCGTGATTCCTTTCATTGACAGTTTAGTAGAGGGGACCTAATAAGGTTCAATAATGTACCTTTTTGTGGTTAGGTTAGAAGTATGTCTGGGCAGTTCTTGCTTAAAAGAAGCCCCTCATTAGTGTCCTAACAGCATAAGAGTTGAAGCAGGTATGTATGATCCTGGGGGCTTGGATCAGCCTTTGTTTTAATTTACTCCAGTCTATGCTAGTGTTAAAAAACATGATATTTGTCAGTCCCATTTATTCTAGCTGGGTCAACTAAATCAGTTAAGCTGTTCTTGTATCTCAGAGTTCAGTAGAATGGCCCATGTCCTGTCACCCAGTTCAGGGGTGACCTCTTTTCTTCCCTCCCTCCCTCCCTCACTCCCTCTTCCTTCCTTCCTTCCTTCCTTCCTTCCTTCCTTCCTTCCTTCCTTCCTTCCTTCCTTCCTTCCTTCCCTTTTGTTTCTTCCTTCCTTTTCTGTATTTCCTTCTTCCCTCCTTCTTTTCTTTCTTTCTTTCTTTCTTTCTTTCTTTCTTTCTTTCTTTCTCTTTTTCTCTTTCTCCTTCTCCTTCTCTCTCTCTCATGTTGTCTACTCCTTTACTGTTATATTCCCTGGTATCACCAGCAAAACCAAGTAGAGTCTGAATTTGCTTTTCTCAAAAAGGTACTACCTCATGCCAAGTCAGATGACGGTGGACAGGGCTTCATCTGGAGCCATGACTACCATCCACATCCTGTCTCCAGTGCCCACCTTCAACCATCCCAGCCTACAGTGTGTCAGGGAGGATCACCCCTGAAATCCATGGCCCCCCAGGGCTGCTCTGGAATCTCGATGCCCTCTTCCAAGGGGTGCCACCCAATAAGAGCATCTATGATGTGTGGGTTAGCCACTCATGGGATCTGGCTGCTTCCAACCCAGGCTGGCTACTCTCCTGGTACAGCCTGGAAGGCTCCCAGGGCAGAGTTTGTTTTTCTGTCCTACCTCTTCCTTCCATGATTGGCTTGTTGGGGAACCAAGGCCAAGAGGACCAAGAGGTGTCTGTGGCCACAGGGATGTCATCTTTACAGTGCTTCTCCCTGAGACCACCTTCAACTCCAGACAGATTATAAGAAATAGGTTTCCTGAAATGATTTTAAAAGCTATGATTTTGAGAGGCCAGTTACAAGGTCATTTATTTTCTTCCCTCTTTTTCCTTGAATATCTCTCCATTTTACTCTATCGTTCATGAATTCTTTCTGTTGTGGCCAGTCCTAGATTTCTCTCTCCCTCTTGCCAATTGAAGAATAAAGATGTGGCATTAAAGGACTGTAGTATTGAACCAAATCAGAAGTTCAGTAAACTTTTTCTGCAAAGGGCGAGACAATACACATTTTAGGCTTGGCGGACATATGGTCTCTGTTCCAATAGGTGAACTGTACCGTAGCATGAGAGCAGCCATTGGTAATGTGAACAAAGGAGCATATGTGTGTTTCAATATATTTCCAAAACCAGGCAACAGGCAGGATCTGACTTCCAGACCATAAGTTGCTGGCCTCTGAACCAAAGTATGTGTTATGTCTATTGAATATTTTGATATTCTGTATTCTGAAAACTGAAATATATTCTTTGTCTTAAAATATCAAATAAAGTTTTAATGTCTCTCTATCTCTCTCTCTGTCTCTCTCTCTCCATCCATCCATCTATCTGAGAAAGCCTTTATATTAACTGAGGAAATACCCCTTTAAGTTCCAGCACTGTATCTCATACCTGGTTCACAGAGCCTGCTTGGGCAGCAGACATTCCCGTACATATTTCTTTGCAGAAGTATTTGGAATAAACTGTGACTTTAACCATTTGCATGAGTAGAAGACAAGATGGACCACAGTTATAATGTGGCAATCATTTCATTTGCAATATTCACAGATTTTTTTTTCCCTTTAGCTGGTGCCATAGTGTTTATGCCTTATCCTGTGCTGGCTGAATTGGGCGGCGTGTTCCTTCTTTCCAGACTGTAGTTTTGAGCTGATAAAGTCTGTGGATCAATGGCAGATTTACACATGCTGTTTGTCCACCTGGTGCTTATTTCAGAACTGCTTCTCTCAAAGTGGACACTTGATAGCAAATGTGTTTATTCATTCTGTTCTAGACAGATCCCCTGATGCTATCTTTCTAATGTCTGTAAATAATTCTTTGGTCTAACAGCAGTGGAAGCCTAAGGCATTTTTCATGTAGCCATTAGCTTCTTTGCAGTCTGGACCAGTTCTCTTCTAGAGTCAATCACGGATACTAAGGAAGTGCCTAGCTTGGAAATAGGTACAGATGTTTGAGTCCCTATTGTATTCCAGTTCTACAGTTAGATTTTTCATTTTTATTTATCACTCAATCGTCATAAACAACCTTATGAGATAGATGATATTAACCCTAGACTAAACGTTACAAAATAGAGTTACAGAGAATATAATGAAGTCTCCTCAAGGTTTCATTTGTAGCAAATGGGCAAAATTGTAGCATTGTATTGATGAGCTAACTCTGCACCAGAGAGATAGATACTAGAATGCTGGTGTCAGTTGCCTCTTACCAGCTCTGTGACATCTGCAAGTTATTTTACCTCTCAAAGCCCATTTCTCCATGTGAAAATGTACGCGGCTGTTTTTGTTTACACCAGATAATAACACATTGCATGCAAAGTACTTAGCAGAGTATCTAGTTCAAGAGAATGTGCTGGATAAATGTTCGTGACTATTATTAAAGTAAAAGATCCCAAATGTAAATCCCCTTTCTCAGAACTTCATAGCTCTTAATCTTTCATGTAGGTAAATGTTAGGTGTTTTATCTTGATCAAATTTTTCATTCACATTCATAAAATCTAATCAAAATGAAAGAAAGTAAGGAATCCTTTAGTTCAGGGTCCAATTACAAATGCCTACACAGCAGGCAGGAAACAGAATAGAATCAAGTTGGTTGGGTGTATGTTTGGTCGATATTCTGTGAGTAGTGGGCACTGGGGCACACATACCTTTTGTATACAAAAGGGCCGTGGCTTACTTCCAACAAATTGTTGGCAAATAGGAATATGGGTCCAGATTTGTCAGCTGATTCCAGTTTTCAAGACCAAGCAGAGGTTTATACTTTCATGTGAACTATGCCAGTTTTAAGATGTTGGCCCTCAAACTTTTATAAGAATTGTGGATAGGCAAAACGCATCTTCTGGGGTGCCTGGGAAGCTCAGTCGGTTAAGCATCTAACTCTTGTTTTTGGCTTAGATCATGATCTCATGGTTCGTGAGATCAAGCCTTGTGTTGGGGCTCCGCACTGATGATGCAGAGCCTGCTTGGGATTCTCTCTTTCTCCCTCTCTGTCTGCTCCTCCCTCACCCATGTGCTCTCTCTCCGTCTCTCAAAGTAAATAAATAAATGTAAAAAACCCACATCTTCCAAGTGGAGTTGGTGCTTGGACCATCAGCATGTGGTCTATAATAGACCAACCCTGATATTTGACCAATGAGGAATCTGAAATTAAAAAGTCCAAATGACTGCCAGTGTCACACTGGGTGTTGATTGTCATCCCATGGTCACATAGTGAGAAATATGGTAGGAGCAGGACTACTAAAAGCAAGGCTTCTTTTTACTCCCACACCCTGTTACTGATGTTCTTTTTGACTTGAGCAGTTTCATTTAGGTAATTCCTCCCCAAATCAGTCAAGAGGCTATGTAAGTAGTAAATATTCCTTTCTAGTATTAAAGTCAAGGATTATTCTAGGAGTGGCTTTTAATCTTTCCTCGTTTGTTGGTTTTGGCCCAGGATTTTCACATCAAATGTGACACAATTTACACCATTTAATTTCAACATTTCTTTTCCTAAATGTAGAAAGTTTCATATCTATAAGACTTATTTTATTTTTTCTTATTCAAAATTAGTTTTGAAGAGAAATAACGAGGATCATACTTCATAACACTGCCATAGAGTTGCAACTCTCCAAAATAATTGTTAAAATAGTGCTTAGATTAGATTGAACATTTACTTGCATTTAAGAAAATAAAAGATCACTTTTCACCCATTTCTCTCAAAAGGTACAAACTTACAGTATGAAGATAAATAATTCCTGGGGATGCAATGTGTATCATGGTGGCTACAGCTAACAATATTGCATATTTGCAAGTTGCTTACAAAGGAAAGAAGGAAAGGAAAGAAGGGAAATAGAATATAGAGAGAAGTCTGGGGCTCACATGGCAGCCCCACCAGGCACCCTGCTAAGCACTTTAGAAGCACTATCAGATTTTACTCTCCTCAGTGTTCTGTGAAGATAGATGCACAGAGATAGGGAACCGAGGCTGTGCAATCATGCCATGTGGCAAAGACTCCAGGTTAGTAAGTGGAGCAAAACCCAAGTCTGTTGCTAATTGAGCTTCAAAGTCAATAACATTTGTATGGCAGTTGAGAGACTAGTGGTGTGCTCCTATTTAAATGAAGAGAAAAACAAAAACAAAAACAAAAACAGGAGAAAGCCATAAGTATAACACCACACACTGTGGTCTCCTTTCTGCAGTCCTTGTTTCTTGACCCAGCCTGTCGTCTTATGTTTTGGCTCCTTTGAAAACATTGCTGAAGTCTCTGGCCCCTGTTTTCACAGTTCAAATTCCATTTTCAGAGAGCTTCCTGTGTATTTACCACTCTCTTGAACACGATAGCTGACATACATGTCAGACTTCTCTGGACTATCTGGGCTTTATGTGGCCTTATCTCCTCCAGCCTTTTATTCTGTCATTTCCCAGCACCTCCCCTGAATTCTCTTTCCCCTTGTGGTATGCCAACAATCCGTTTGACTCTGGCAGTCACCGCTGCCCTGCACAATTATCTGCTGCATCCCTAAATAAGGGAAGGGAAAAGAAAGATCTTTTTAAGAAAATAATTCCTCTGCTGTGTGCACTGATATCTTCCCATTTTCCCACTACTTCACCACATTTTCCTGCCTTATCATGGGGAGATATGTAAAGTGTGAAATTGATTCAGGGACTGTACAGTACCATTAGCTCTTTCTTCCTGGCCCATTGCTCTAGGATACCAGGGCCTTTTGGGCAAACCTTCAGAAGTCTAGAGAAAGCCATATCATGATACAAGCTCCAGAAAATAAAAGATCTCCCGTAGGGCTCCCAAGTAGATTACATCACATAAATAGAATGCTTTTATTAGCACATTTGTTAAGTATAATCCTGCCTCCTGCTTGGTACTAGCTGTCCTCTCTGGAAAACTTTTCTGACAAGCATTTTAACTGAGTGACAATTTTTCATCTCTAGCAATTCCTCAAAAGGATACTTTCTCAATCTGTTATTTAAAAGCAAAGAGCAGGGTGCCTGGCTGGCTCAGTTAAGTGTCCAACTCTTGATTTCAGCTCAGGTCATCATCTTGCTGTTTATGGCACTGATCCCCACATCAGGCTCTGCACTGACAGCATGGAGCCTGCTTATTATAGTCTCTCTCCCACTCTCTATGCTCCTCCCCCACTCGCTAAAAAAATAAACAAATAAAAGCAGAGAGCAAAATCATCTTTTATCATGTTATCCTCTTTTATTCTTTCATAGTACTTATTACCTGGATATGCTTTTAAATCTGTCTCTCTACCTGTCTATCTATCTATCTATCTCTAATTTCATGTATGCCCAATCTCTATGAAAGCAAGAACTTTTCTATCTTGTTTACCACTGTTTCTTCGAGTCTAGAACAGCACATAACATATACTAAGACCTCAATAAAATTTTGTTAAATGAATTAATTAGCTTTGTGTCATCCTTTAATTAGTCATTAGTTTTAGTCTGATATTAGTATTCTGTTTGCAAAAGTGGGGTATCAAAGGCTCAGAGGGTATTGCATTAGATACAATGTAAAAAATAGAAACTCTCCTTTTAATAGATGAGACTTGATTAAATACTGGATTATAAAACAACAAAACAAGCAAACAAATGAGCAAACAAAAAGCAAGTTTAAAAGGTATTTCTTGGGGCACCTGGGGGGCTCAGTCAGTTAAGCATCTGAGTTCAGCTCAGGTCATGATCTCACAGGTCCATTGCTGGGTTCGAGCCCCACCAACGGGCTCTGTGCTGACAGCTCAGAGCCTAGAGTCTGCTTCAGATTCTGGGTCTCACTCTCTCTCTGCCCTCCCCCACTTGTGCGCTGTCTGTCTCTCTCTCTCAAAAATAAATAAACATTGAAAAACATTTTTAAAAAAGATATTTATTGGGGACAAGTCTGGATATTTTATATGTACTACATATTATATGATAATACTAACCTAATTTTTTTTTGCTGTGGTAATGATATTGTGGTTGGTTGTTCAGGAGAATGTCTTAATTTTAGGATGTGAATGATGAAGTATCCAAGAGTGAAATTTTACATATATATGTATATATTATATACATATATACATATATATCTCAGAAACAGAGTATGCAAATGAGACAGGACGTTAATAATTGGTGAAATCTAGTGAAGTAATGTTACAAGTGTTCATCTTACAACTGTTTCAACTTCTCTGTTTGTTAAAATATGACAAGCTAAGTATGTGAAAGGAAATACCTTTAAAAATTTTCCTATATCAAGTAAGTAGTTAAACTTTTGCCTGAAGTTTACTTTTCAATTTTTGTATTTATAGGATCTGTTTGTTGACATAAAAACGCTGGAAAATGATTAATAGTATTTTCCTGTATTTGATAACATTTAAAATTTTATGCCCAACCTTAAAATGGCAAGGTGAAAAGCAACAAAGTTTGTAGATAGCTGCCTATGACTCTCGCTTACTAATGTCACATCTCCATTTTAGTCCCTCTCTTAAAATTTTATAGATATACTTGAATTGTTGAAAGTTCTCCCATTGAGTCTAAAGGAGATGGGATTTGATCAGCTTTATGAAAAGTCTTTTCTTCTGAGTTATCATAGCACATAAATGAAGTGTGTCATCACCAAGGGCAGTTATTTACAAGAAGCTAAAATAGATTTTCTATCTCCAAATTTATACACTTTCTGTACTCTAAAATAATTCAATTCAATGAACTTGGAAACCGTGGTAGACAGATATTAAATAACTAAGAACAATAAAATGAAAATGCATCTCACCTTTCCTATGTTTTTATGAGCATCTTTCAACAATGGAACACTATATATAGTATTTGCCTCTGGGTCTTAATGTTCAAATGCATAGAAGTAATTTTGAAGATTGCTAGCTTTGTATGCAGATAGCTAATTATTGATTAGTGGCTTTGCTCATTACAGGGAAAACCGATTATCTATTATAGTGGCTTAAGAAAATAAAACAAAGAGACAGTTAATGATGTGTAGTCATGCATTTCACAAAAAAGTTCTACTTGGAACTTTGAAAAAGTGCATGTTGTTATTTTATACCAGCTAGTCATTTTTAACCAGGAAACAATTGGCACTGAAATGTATTTTCATTACTGGGGTTTGGATAGATCCACTAATCTTGCTTCTAAGTATAATTTAATACTTTTTAACGAGGTGTTTTGTACTAGAGAACATGGTAAATAGGAGATGTTGCTACAAATGCTATTTTACTTTGTCGGTTTCATTTAATTTTTTTCTATGAAAAATCAAAGGCTAAAAATCATAGGTTCTTACTTCACTAATCCTGTTTACAACCTATGGGATTTTGTATGTTTTAGGAAAACAAATTAGAGAGTTTTTGATGAATTCCAGTGTAAAAATTATTATGATACTGTTTACAAATTAGTTAAATAATAACAAGAGAATAGATTTGAAGAATTATATCTTACTAACAATTGTTCCTCCTCCAGGCTCTTCTTTATTGACCAGAAATAGTAAATACTGTGCTGTCACTTTTATTTTCTCTTGGATCACACTGCTATCTCAGTGTGTTGTTGAGCACAAAATCCTTCCTTTATCTGTGAAATTTGCCCCATGAACAAACTCCTCTTTCTTTGTCTCAACTATTGCTCTCCGTTGCTGAAGAGTTACTCAGTCATAAACTTAGAAATCATATGCATTTATTCACTGGTATTTTTCAGTTTATAGTGGTCAACATGTGTGAAAGTAAAGATTAATCCCCTGCTTTGGGTATTCATTGGGGATAAAAATGTCAACTAACATTTATAAGGCAAATCAGTACCTAATATAATCTTAGCTGATCCTCATTACAGCCTTGAGAAATGGGTGTTTTGAGCCCAAATTTGATAGAGTTAAAAAAAAGTACACACAACAACTCACATTACGAAGATAAAGCCAGCTGTCCAAAATCAGTCACCTGGTAGACATTGTATTTAGAACTTGAAACTGGATCTTCTGACTCCAAGCTGGCTGCTCTTTCTAATACAACAAACTGCCTCTCATAAAGTAAGATGAAATATCATTGAACAATCTTTGGTCAGCTCCAAGCCCCTTCCCTGAAAATAACATCAAGCCACTGAGGGGAACAGATGGATAGCTTTTAGCATCCTCAGAGCTCAAGACTGTTATCCTTAACTCTCCTGTGCTTTTGTAGGGCAACTTGAATCAGGAAATTGGAATGTTTGTGTTTATAGAATTGTAGGGACTGGGATATGGAAGGCATGATATTGTTTAATTGGAGAATGGAGGTATACTTCAGTAGGGTCTGTGGGTGAGCATGTGGAGATATATCGAAGAAAGGTACTGGCCCCCTGGTGGTTTGCAAAAACTCAAGACAGAAAATGAAAAAAAAAAAAAAAAGTCAGGTTACTGATAGTATCAGGTGAGAGCTAGAAAAATGGGAGAAGCACATTATAAAATAGAGCTAAAACTCTACAAAGAGAAAAGCAGAAACAAACAAACAAACAAGGCAAGACTAACCAGATGGTCAATGCCATATGTCAGTCTGCTGAGTTATTCTGACAGCCACCTGAGTTGACAGATGAAATAGACAAAGTGGGTAGCAGGTAACCAGGAAAAGAAGGGCTCCGGTGTCATTACTAAAAGAAGCCAAGGGTGGTTTTGTAATCTCTGGCACCAGTCAGTGTCAAAATGACTAAATGATGAAGGTTTAGGGACAGAGGGAGCTCTTGAAAGGTTCATCATTGTGCCAGTGTTTTCCCAATTCAGCACAGCTTCAAGCCAGCAAATAGGTGTGAAAATACCACGGCTGGCCTTCAAGGCAGCCTTCCCTCTCCTGGTCATTCCCATGCTTTCTCCTAGTGATGAATCATGAATCTTACTTAGTACTCAGTGACTTACTTAGACTCTGCCCTACCCTTCCCTTCATTGTTTTCATTCTTCTTTCATTATGTTTTTACTTCTCAAACATTTTTTTTAAATCTCCAATTATAAACCAAAGCTAATGCAAAATGAAATAAAATGAAATTACAAGGAAAATAGTAATTTACTCATCCCACATGTAAATATCCCCTCAGTGTCAGCTTGCTCTGCAGGTCGCTACATGCTCACTTAATTTTTTTTTTTAATTTTTTGAATGTTTATTTATTTTTGAGAGAAAGAGAGAGACAGAGCATGAGCAGGAGAGGGGCAGAGAGAGAGAGCAAGACACAGAATCCCAAGCAGGCTCCAGGCTCTGAGCTGTCAGCACAGACCCCAACATGGGGCTCGAACCCACGAACCATGAGACCATGACCTGAACCGAAGTCGGACGCTTAACCAACTGAGCCACCCAGGCGCCCCTCACTTAATTTCTGTACTTATCTTGTCCCAAGTCCTGTAACAGTTTGTGGACTGGTCACAATCCAGGGACCACACTTTGAGAAACACCTGTTGGCTCGGGGCCTTTACTGTTTACTCTACTATAATTAAATATGATTGATCTCTGTATATTTTATTAATGTTCTAGATGTAAAATTCACTTATATTTTGTTTTAATTTTCACAAGTCTCATTGTTTTTAAACCATTTGTAAGGTAATGTTAAAGTGGTTCATTCAGTGTTCCCTTGAACTACAATTTGGTTTTCTAAGAGAGAGAAATAGAAAATGATGGTTGTGTTAGCCTAAAATCTTATTACTCCTTCTCCAATGATTCCAGGGTCACCAGTGTATCCACAAAAGCCTTGCTCTTCAATGTTGATGATTTCTACAGACTGTCTGGTTAGCTTCTGATCAATTCAAAATATTATGAACTCATCTTCCTATAGAAAGTCTGGGTTGCAGCAGTGGGTAATAATTGAGAAATCTCCATGAGAAAGATGCTGTAAAATAAAATGTTTTGAGTTGTTTGTTCATGCTTCCACTGCTTATTTACCTATTGTCTGACTTTCAGGAAGTTGTAGAAATGAACAAATTGTCTTATGTCCCACTGATTGCATGTTATGCAGGATTTCCAATCAATCTGTGTTTATTTTGTTATGTGATACCCTTATGCCCAAACTGGAGTTTCTTCAACCCAGTTGGCCTTTATCCCAACAATCTCAGTATCAGCAGCAATGTCGTAAGTTACTAACAAGGATTTTACATCTGTTTTTTGGACAAATAAATAGAGGTGCAAGAGCGCAATAATACTAATCATAAACATGTATGTAGCATTTTGTATAGACCAGAAACTATTATACATGTATCTCCATGTACCAACACATTTTGTCCATCTAACAACCCTTTGAAGTATGCAGTGGTATTGTCCCCATTTTCCATTGTTTTATTATCACCTCCATTTTACTGTGTTGTTAAGGTGAGTCCATGTTGTCTATGAGGATAGGGCAGTCTTCTCCTGTAGGTCCTGTTCCCCTTGTGATGTCATTACAAATGGGATGTACAAAAGACAGTAAAGAAACCCTAGAAGCTCTGGTGAATTAGGCCAAAGAAATGGTTCTGTCACATTCATAAAGCAGATTAAACGTGCCCGTGATTCCAGTTCACCAGGTAGAACTTTTCGAGGCAGCGAGCCAAGAGATCTCTTCCTTATTCTATCTCTGCCTTCCTTTTAACCCGGTTCAGAAGCAATGTTTCCTTGACATTACAAAAAAAATAAAATCCACTCTATTAACCAGATCTCTGTGGATTCCCCGGTGTTTAAAACAATTAAACAGGCCTGAGATGTCTGTCTCTTTTTACTTTAAACATGCTTGTACTCATCTGAACACTCTTGATTTTCTTATCAAAAGTGCCATTCTTGGGGCGCCTGAGTGGCTCAGTCGGTTGAGCGTCCGACTTCAGCTCAGGTCATGATCTCACGGTCTGTGAATTCAAGCCCCTCGTCAGGCTCTGTGCTGACAGCTCAGAGCCTGGAGCCTGTTTCGGATTCTGTGTCTCCCCCTCTGTCTCTCTCTGTCTCAAAAATAAATAAAAACATTAAAAAAAAATTTAAAAAGTGCCATTCTTGCCTCTGTCCCTTTCAAGCATGTTGTGTGCTGCTAGCCCATGGGAGTGTCAGTGGGTTAATGCCATGAAGCAGAGCCAGGTTAGTGGTGCAGTGAGTATATATTGACGATGGCACTATATAAGCTATTAGTTTCTTCACTGCAACATTTTCTGAAAGCCTTTTTTTTTTATTTTGCTGTCATTCATCATCACTTTAATAAGCCACAACCTGAAACGTATTATGGTGGCACTTTCACTCCTGAAAGTGGACATTTGAACAGCCTCACGTTGGTTCTTTTTTTCTTTTTTTCTTTTATCTATGCACATTTAGTAATCATATGTTCTTCTTTTGGAAACCTGATCTGATCTAATATCCAGTGTTACTGGAAAACATTCTAAGACTCTCTACATCTTAGAATCACAGATACTACTTGGGCTCATTGTGCCTTCTCCAGTGTCAAACATTAACAGACATGCACTAAATGAAAGACAGTTGAATGACCTATTGATCTATTATTTATTAAATAATTTTAAAAACATAATTTATTGTTAAATTGGCTAACACACAGTGTGTAAACTGCTCTTGGTTTTCCCATAGTTCATCGCTTACATTCAACACCCAGTGCTCATCCCAACAGGTGCCCTCCTCAATCCCCATTACCCATTTTCCCCTCTCCCACATTCCCCCCATCCACCCTCAGTTTGTTCTCTGTGTTTAAGAGTCTCTTATGGTTTGCCTCCCTCCCTCTGTTTGTAACTATTTTTTTCACCTTCCCTTTCTTCTGTTAGTTTCTCAAGATCCTCATATGAGTGAAAACCTATGATATCTATCCTTCTCTCACTGACTTCACTCAGCATAATACCTTCCAGTTCCATCCACATTGCTGCAAATGGCACGATTTCATTCTTTCTCATTGCCAAGTAGTATTTATTCCATTGTATATATAAACCACATCTTCTTTATCCATTCATCTGTTGATGGACATTTAGGCTCTTTCCATAATTTGGCTATTGTTGAAAGCGCTGCTATAAACATTGGAGTATGTGTGCCCCTATGAATGAGCACTCCTGTATCACTTGGATAAATTCTTAGTAGTGCTTTTCCTGGGTTGTAGGGTAGCTCCATTTTTTTTTTTGAGGAACCTCCACACGGTTTTCCAGAGCAGCTGCACCAGGTTGCATTCCCACCAACAGTGGAAGAGGGTTCCCGTTTCTCCACAACCTGACCAGCATCTGTAGTTTCCTGATTTGTTCGTTTTAGCCACTCTGACCAGCATGAGGTGGTATCAGTGTGGCTTTGTTTTGTATTTCCCTGATGATGACTGACGTTGAGCATCTTTTCATGTGTCTGTTGACCATCTGGATGTCTTCTTTGGAAATGTGTCTATTCATATCTTCTGCCTGTTTCTTCACTGGATTGTTTGTTTTTTGGTAAGTTTTTTATAGATTTTGGATACTAGCCCTTTGTCTGATATATCATTTGCAAATATCTTTTCCCATTCCATCAGTTGCCTTTTAGTTTTGTTGATTGTTTCCTTTGCTGTGCAGAAGTTTTAATCTTGATGAGGTCCCGATAGTTCATTTTGCTTTTAATTCCCTTGTCTTTGGAGATGTGCCGAGCAAGAAATTGCTGCGGCTGAGGTCAAAGAGGTTGTTGCCTGCTTTCTCCTCTAGGGTTTTGATGGTTTCCTGTCTCACCTTTAGGTCTTTCATCCATTTTGAGTTTATTTTTGTGTATGGTGTAAGAAAGTGATCTAGTTTCATTCTTCTGTGTAAAGAACTTTTAAAAAATTTTTTAAATGTTTATTTACTTTCGAGAGACAGAGACAGTGAAGAGCATGAACAGGGCAGAGAGAGAGGAAGATAGAAAATCCAAAGCAGGCTCTGAGCTGTCAGCACAGAGCCTGATGTGGGGTTTGAACTCACAGACTGTAAGATCATTACCTGAGCTGAAGTTGGATACTTAACTGACTGGGCCACCCCGGCACTCTCCATATCAATCTATCTGTTACTAAAAGTCTTCTACAGAAAGTGCATTATACTTTAAAAATAAATAGCTTACTTCTAGATAAGAAAACAGGAATGGATTGAAGTACCTAAATTTTCTTTCAATATTAAATATAGAGACCCCTGTTAAATTATTGCAACCCTATTCATACGTAATTTCCTTAGTGCATGCATGGACTTCATTCTTCCTCTAGAGACATTAGCATGGTTTATTCCTTCACCTCTTGGGTAAGGGCTTCTTGCTCTTCAGAATTCACTACCCATCCTGACAATTTTAACTGGTACCCTATGGTATCAACCCCATTTTCTCTCTTTAAGAAGGAAGGAAGTCATAGATGAGTCAGTTCCACTTCCAGTGTTAAAGAAAATCCTTGACAGATTCTGTATCATTTTTAGACCCTATATTCTCAGGCTTCACTGGTTATGTAGTTCACACTTAGAAAAATCCAAGAGATCATTTTAAGCTGCTGCTTATGGATTGATAGGCGTGCAGGCACACGTACACACACACGCACACACATGCTAAAAATAGTAAAATGCAGAACAGATTTGTGTACTGCTGCCTACCTATTTGTTCTTCACAGCTTTGCATTATAATGATGTGGATCATTGCTAAGCTGATGGCCCCCAAACTAATGAGAATGACTTGCATAACATGGTTAATATTTACCTTGTAAGAATCTGTGATATCACTAGACACAAAAGATGGCTGGTCATTTCTACAAGCATGGCGCATATTTCTATTTATGGTCCTCTGGAGAATCTTGCTTTTCTCCACCCCTTTTTATTTTACCCTATCTATAGTATCATAGTTTCAGAAGAAGAAAATAAACCACACTCCATTGCCTCACACAAAGGCATATTTTTATTGAATCTGTCAAGTGACTCTAGGCATCACAAAATATCTGAGTGCACATTTCACGAATACTGCGAAGATGACTATGTCTCATATATGTACACTAGATCCCGATCGCTCCTCTTTTCATAAAACTTGGATTTGTCTAAATTCTTTATATGAAAAGGTTATAGTAAATGCTATACCTGTGACTTAGTTCTAAGTGAAGTCAAGGAGGCATCCAACACAAAAGAGTGACCAATTTTAAGTCTATAGACTATAAGCAAAATTTCCTAGTTTTGAATTTTGTGACACCACCTGCTGTAGCCTATCTGTGCTTCAATTTGTAAAATGGGGCTAATGGTGGTAGTACCTATTTTATTAGGTTACGATAAGGATTAAATTGGTGTGTGTGAAGTGATCAGGCAGTGCCTGACATATAGCATTTGTTCTAGAAATAATAACTATTATTGCCATTGGGTAGGCATTAATTCAAAGTACATTTGGATCTAAGAGGAAAAAGATGTCAAACTAGATTAGCTGCCTACGTGGGAAAAAATGGAAATTTAAGGATGAACAAGTATCAAGAAGATAAATCTCTTCACTTAAGCAAAAGTGGTAATGAGATTTGTGTTATTTCATTTATTCATTTTATACTTTCATTCACTGTTCTAGGAACTGGAGTTAGGGTAATGAGATGAGAGATAATATTGTTGATGCTACATTTTAGTGGTAGGAGACAGGAGAAGAATAATGCATTTGATAGTGATAATGGCATGCAATACTAGGTTGATAGGAGAGAGTGACTGATGCAAGAAGTTTTAGAAACAGCCTGTGAGGAACTGGCGTTTGAGCCAAAAACTGAAGTTAAGTGGGTGAGCCCTGCTAAGAGCTGGAGGAAGAGAAATCCTTTTAGATGGACCTTTGGACTTTTATAGGAAATAAAAAGGTAATTTGGCTGAAGCATGGTAAGCCAAGAGGAGAGTGATGGAGATGGGATTGGAGACAGACCCAGAGGCTAGGTCAAGTAGGACCTCATGTGCCAGAATAAGATGTTAGGACTCTTCTGAGTGCATCAAGAAGCAATCAGAAGGTTATATGTAGAAACTGGTATGACCTGCATATACATTAAAATTACTCTGACTGTTGTGAGGAAAATGGATTGGGGTAGGTGTGGTACTTGGCAAGAGTGAAAGCAGTTTCCCACGTGGCAAGCAGTGAAACTGATTAGGAAGCAGTTGCAGAAGTCAAGGGCAGAATATTCTACCATGGTGAGAGTGTAGCTGGAGAAAGTGGGCAACTTTCAGTTTTATCAGAAGTACAATTGATTCGACCAGCTGGCAGATTTGATGCAGGTGAAGAGGAAAGATGGTTCTAACAGCTACATGCATGGCTTCATGGATGTTTTAGATTCAAGACCTTTATGGGAAAGTTACCGGCCAATATTTGGCCACATCATCATTTCTCGATCCTATCCATTGATGTAAGCCCTTCCCATCTTTGGTCTTAGCCCATCCATTTCTGTTAAGATTTCCTTTACCTCCCAGCTGGATAGGGCTGGAATTAACCTCTGGAAGACTCCTGTCCATGTGACTTGTGCAAATTCTGGCATCCATCTGATCACATAAAAAATATTTTCCTTGACTTTACCAGATACACCTAGTTTATAGAACTAGATTTCACTTTTACTCTTAGGATACTAGTTAAAATCCTTCTCTGTTACCAGCAAGGTCACTTATCTCAATTATGATTCTTTAAACTAAACAGCTTATCTCAAATAATATTCCCTTTGGTAGCATTCTATGTCTTGATCTATTTTGTTTTGGGCTCGCTTGCACCTCCTTTACAATCTGTTCAGAATACTCCTACCATTTTATTTATCACTTCACCATGAATTTTCCCTTTGGCTTTGTCCCATGATACTCCTTTTCTATGACATGTGTTGGCTTTACGTATCAATTTTGACTCAAATACATCTCTTGTATATCCGTTATATTACACTTAAGTATTAATGACTTTATGTAAATAGTCCACCTGAGCCTAATTGTAAACTATCTCTGCCCAAAGAGCACAAGTGCCAATTTTCCCACTGGCTGTTTTCTAGACTTGTAGGTGGGACTTGGAAAAACAAATACCTGACATGATTCTTAATCTACTTAAATAAAACTTTGGAAATAAAAATTTGCCTAACACTTGCTAATACCTTGTCCACTGGAGTGGACCCCCATCTCCCTAATAACCCACTTGTTTGCAAAGGTACAAACCAGAAGTGAAGAAAAGGAGTTAACAGTATCATCATTGTTCTTATTTCAAGATCCATCTCTCTGGCTGGTAAAATTTCATTCCTCCCACAAAATTAAATACCAGTACTAGTTCAGGTGGAAGGTAAGTTTGCCGTCTGGACATTTTAATTTGTGTTACTGAATTTTCCCTTAAGAACCAAGGACTATAGCCTATTTTCTCTAGCCTGAGTTCTGACTCCTTTTTTTTTTTTCCTTACTAGCCTACCTCACTAAGCGTCCAGCCCATCTTTTGGCTTACCTAGTCTAAGTATGAGCTCTTAAATATCCACCTGTTACCTAAATGTAACCTGTATGTGTTAAAATAGCCTTATTAGCAACACCACAAAGTGCTGCATGGCCTCAAATCTTCCGTCAGGTACACTTGATGTCCAGTGAAATATTGTTTAGAGAAAAAGGAAGGCTGTCACTAACAAGGACACTGGTGCACACCTTGCTTCTTCAAGGTGCAAATGGGCAAAACGGTTTTAATATGACAATACTGCAGGTTTATATTCCATCAAGTTGAAACCAACCACAAAGACTAGAATGGGGGGGGGCGGGAAATGAGTGTAGTGGCACAAATCACGACAAGCCAATGTAGCATAAGTGGAAGGGTTAATAATGTAAGAGATATGGGAATCATAGCTACCTTCAAAAACCCAAGCTACTATAGTTTTAATTTGGAACTGCTGAAGCACTGAATTAGGTCTTTTATAACTCATGCTTTTACTCAACATTTTAAAACATATATTGGATCTATTAATGAGCTGTGCCTGTTTCCTATTGACATAAAAATAAAGACATCATCAAATAAAGGAGGTTGAATCTAGGAGAGAAAGGCATACACTTGCTTAGAAAACCAAAACAAATTCAAAAGGATCTACATTTGCCAGTTGGCATGGGATAGTCCCATTTTCTAAAGAACACTCAAACTGTCAAGAGACTTACTCCTCTGCGGCACTGAGGTAAACAGTGCAGATTACACACTCTCAGCCAACAGAATCAACAGAACTGTCTTGTCCTGGTGCTCACTAGGATACTAATCAACCACTCCCTCCACCACATCATATTTTTTAAATTTAAATTCAAGTTAGTTAACATGCAGTGTTGTCATGGCCTCAGGAGTAGAACCAAGTGATTTATCTATTACATATGACACCCAGTACTCATCCCCAAAAGTGCCCTCCTTAATGCCCATCACCCATTTAAACTATGCCCCCACCCACTTCCCCTCCAGCAACCCATAGGTTGTTCCCTGTATTTAAGAGTCTTAAAGTTTGCCTCCTTCTGTGTTTTTATCTTATGTTTCTTACCCTTCCCCTATGTTCATCTGTTGTGTTTCCAATTCCACATAAGATGAAATCATACCTTATGTCTTTCTCTGACTGACTTATTTCACTTAGCATAATAACCCTCTAGTTCCATCCACATTGTTGCAAATGACAAGATTTCATTCTTTTTCATCACTGAATGAGTATTCCATTGCGTGTGTGTATATCTCTGTGTGTGTATTTATCACTTAAATATTCCATGGAATATTTAATGAGTCTTCCATTGTGTGTGTGTGTGTGTGTGTGTGTGTGTGTATACACACACATCACATCTTCTTTATCCATTCATCAGTCAATGGCCATGGCCATTTGGGTTCTTTCCATAATTTGGCTATTGTTTATGGCACTGCTATAAACATTGGGGTGCATGTGCCCCTTCAAATCGCCATTTTTGTATCCTTTGGATAAATACCTAGTAGTACAATTGCTGGGTTTTTAATTTTTAAGTAATTTAAGTAATTTAATTTTTAAGTAGTTTTTAAGTAATTTTAAGTAATTTAAGTAATTAAATTTTAAGTAATTTTTAAGTAAATTTTTAATTTTTGAGTAACTTCCATACTGTTTTCTGGAATGGCTGTACCAGTTTGCATTCCCACCAACAGTGCAAAAGGGTTCCCCTTTCCCCGCCTCCTCACCAACATCTGTTGTTTCTGAGTTGCTAACTTTAGCCATTCTGACAGGTGTGAGGTGGTATGTCATTGTGGTTTTGATTTGTATTTCCCTGATGTTGACGTGTCTTCGGAGGCAAGGGAAATAAAAACAAAAAATGAACTATTAGGACCTCATCAAGATTAAAAGCTTCTGCACAGCAAAGGAAACAATCAACAAAAACTCAAAGGCAACTATGGAATGGGAGAAGATGCAAATGACATATCAGATAGAGGGTTAGTATCCAAAATCTATAAAGAACTTACCAACTTAATATCCAAAACACCAAATAATCCAGTGAAGAAATGGGCAGAAAGCATGAATAGACACTTTTCCAAAGAAGACATCTAGATGGCTAACAGGTACGTGAAAAGATGCTCAAAATCAAACCACATAAATTTTAAAAAGATATTCGTTATCAAGGCAGTACTTATGTTTAGTTTGACCTTTCTCTTTTGAATTATTTGCCCAAATAAAACATGGTCTTTAGACCATTGATTTATAATTTTCTCAACTTAAAAAGATCTTTGTTTTCATTTGTGTAGGGAGGAGAACAATGCCACATTTGAGCGAATGGCATGGAGGCACCCTGCTTCCTGGCTCAGACAGAAAATACTTACATTTTATCCTTACATAGCATCAACTTCTCAATAAATAATTGCGACTTGTTGATTATGGGACAATAGATATGTAATCTTTGTTCTTAAACCAAAACATTTTGTATTATCAAAATCCCATAGATAGTGGAATAAACAGAAATTCAGAGAAGGCTTGAACCTAGTACAGGTAAAATACCTAGACATTGGGGCATTGACCTTGGACTTACCAGCCTTAGCAGTGAGTACTCAGGAATGAATGTACACTTGCACCTGTTTTAGGCAAGTTGCCAGAGTTACCAAGAACAGTTAGAAAGGAAGCAACACACTGAAAACAGCAAAAAGAATGTTTCTCAGTCTTGGCAGAAAGCCAAGAGTCTTAGGGCATCAGGAAGCTAAAATGACTGCTGAGAGTTCAAATTTTCTCATTTATGTGATCATTTCAGTATATAAAATGAAGTCAAAGTAGGCAGATAAGCACCAATAGCAACAACAAAAATTCATATCCTTCAGTGTAACTGTTACATTTTTCTGGAAATCATTGTCTTTTTGGGAACCCACAGACTCACTTAGAACCTTCCTATCAACATGTTCCCACAAACTATAGGGCTAATGTCAATCTGACAATACCTCAGACTCTAAATTCTGTATGTACCAAAAATAAGCTGATTATTACAGAATTGCTAAATGTCAGGTTTCTAGATTTTAACATTGATAGTCCCATTAACTATTGGTTCCTTTTGGGTCAAGTTAGGGTTGAGAAGTGTATGATGGTAAGTTAATAGAAATTAGGGCATATTTCTTCTCCAGTTCTTGGCTGTGATATAATTTTATTGCTGAAATTCTTGGAATTTTATAAGTCACTTCACATTGGAGTCAGTGCTACCTTTCACACGAAATAATAGTGTTTCTTCTTTTAAAATTGTTACCTTTACTAATATTGTGTCGATGCATTTTGTACTGACTTACAGAAATGCTTTCCTTCTGGTCATTTGACTTTCCATAGCCTACAAAGCTATCACCAACTTAGCATAACTGGAGGAGAAAAAAAATGGAAATATGAAATGACTTTCAAAAAGCTATCACAATAAGCCAGAATCAGAATTTGCTTTTGTCAGAAGTTTAGTCATCTTTTCCTTGGTTGGCCTTTGAACTTTGCAGATGGCGTTTCATCTGAAAGCAGGTGACAGGTGCCAGGGCATGAGGAAGACTGACAGAGCACTCACAGGAAGTAGTGGAAGTGGATCTCATAACGTATTTTAATCTTATAATCTCTCTTACTAACTGTAATTTATCTTTTTTCTTTAGTAAAAGATGCTTCTAAGAACATTTTAAGTGACTGGGTACATTGACACAAAGTCTTTATATATGATAGAAGGACAACATCAACATAGCAGGTTCTAGACATTTGACTGCCTATCCAAATTTTTTACAACAGTCTAGAGCTTTAGGTTAACTACGAGTGCAGCAGTATAAAATTGTTTTGCTCTTAAAAAGCATGTTTAAGAATCAGGCAGAAGTAATTCATATTATTAAGGCTACATTAAGTGAAAAACTATAAGGTATTCACAGTTTGAGCCTTAAGCTTATTGTATAAAAATTAAATTGGTTTCAGATCGAGTAAATTATATCCATTTTTTCCTCAGTTCTCCACTAAAATCTACTCTGAGTATAAAAGTCCAATGGAAGGAGTACTTCATAATTATTGACCCTTCCCCACATGGACACACAGAGTGGGTGTTTTTAAGTTATATTTGATTATATTAATATAATATATATTTTACTGAATTTGTAGTATATAAATAATTCATATATGTACATTATGAAATTCAAAAATCTGTATATAAAGATTCTAGCTAGGGGAAAAACATTAAAACACCAATGAATATGCCCAAAGCACAGCAAAAATTAAAAATATATTAATTATACTTCATGTTATATTTCTAAAACCAAACTAACCTTTGCTCCAGAGAGAAATTTTAACTTGAATAAAACTCTAAACATTTATTAATAAATAAAACTCCTCTTACATTTCTATGCATTTCAGGTTTCATAGAAAAGATTTAAGGTTTGGGGAGACTTTTCCACCATTAGCCCTTATAATCAAGTCACAGTATAGTTTACTTCTAATACATGAATGCCGTTACACATCAGAAATAGGAAGCTACTTCATGAAGCATTTTCTGCATTGTAGCTGACTATATTTGGTCTTAACTCCAATTCCCCAGATGCAGATGAGATGAGGATTCAGATGCAAGTGTTTATTGTAGAAGCATTTATGTGAAAAACTTTACAGGGGAGAAAACAGGGCAAGAAAGGAAAGAAGCCAAATCGGTGTGAGATTACAAAGCCTAGTCTCAGCCTGTTCCCCAGGGCTGCTCTGAAATGTACATTGACCTTGGAATATGATCCTAATGGAGCAAGGGAGCTGGATTTTCATATATTTGCATTTATGCACTAGAATGAAGTAAAGTCCAAGGACTTCTGTGGAAAAAAAAGATGTAGTTGCAGTAGCCAAAGAACAATATCACGAAGCAGGGTTACAGTGCAGGCCATCAGAAGAAATTTACATGGAAGCTGGAGGTAAAACTCCAAGAGATAGCAAGAGGAATGTAAGAGTACCACATAGGGGATGAACAGTAGCCACTGTTCATTTGGTGCAAGTGGTCCCATTTTCCTCAAAGTTATACTGTTTCCAAAATGAAAAAGTCATACATTTGAGATTATGTATAATTGTCACCAGACTTTATCGGAAAATATAGAGACAATGAACAGCATTCCAATAAAGTAATCTTTATCAAATCAAAGATTCAGACTTTATTTTCTCTAAGATCTCCTTAAAGACGTTGTCTATACCAGTGATCCTCTACATAGGTGGCCTGTGGACGCATTCTAGTTCCTGAACTGTTAGTACCATTCTGTGAAAAGATAAACAGGGATGGAAAGCTAGCATTTAGGAACAATTTTAGCAACTGCTTGTAGAATCATTTTGTATATCAGTTGAATCAAATGACAATGAAAATAGGACTCACATTTTGCATGTTTTGGGTTCTTTATTTCATTTGTTTCTCTCTGTTGTATTTTATAGAAACAATGTTCTGCAGTAGATCAGAAAATGGAAAGCTTGTCCTTCAATACAGATAATTAGTTTATAAGGCAGTTTGAGGCTCCCTCTTCTATACAATCCCCCTTAATTTCTCGTTCCTATTCTTTCTGAAACTCCTTTACAGTTTGCTTCTTACCAGCTTCCTGTATTCATTTCCAGGGCTACCATAACAAAGGCCCCAAACACTCTGTGATTTGAAAAAAAACAGACGTATTCTTTCACAGTTCTTGAGCCTAGAAGTCTGATATTAGTATGTCAGTTTAGCCCAGCTCCCTCTGTAGGTTCTGGAGGAGGGGGGAGTCCCTCCTTGCCTCCTCTCAGCTTCTGGTGGCCCCAGGCATTAGTTGGTTTGTAGCAGCTTAATTCCAATCTCTACCTTCGTCTTCACATGACCCCCTTCTCGGTGTATGTCTTTGTGTGTCCTTTCTTCTTCTTACCGGATTTAAGCCCACTCCAGTATGATTTCATCTTGATCCTTAACTTATTATATTTTCCAAGACTCTATTTCCAAGAAGTTCCATTTGGGGGGACACTATCCAATCCGTTCTCCCAACTCCCCACATTGTGCCGTCTGCATTTCTACACCAGCCTTCACATTGCTAAATCTAACCGTCAATTCTCCATCCTCTTACTTGACTTACATGTTATGACACTACAGTCATGGTTTCACAAGATAGTTCTGTTTTGAAACTGCTGCCCACCCTGGGGCTTATGTTACTCTCAAAAGGGTCTTACTGTGGATAACAAATTGTACGGTTCCACTAACTTTAAGCAGGATCTTCCATAACTTCTCATCCCTTCTTCGTATATTTTATTACCTTGATTTCCAGGTCAACATGATAGTTTGGTGTTTCTCCTGCCTCGCTGATTTTATTATTCTCAGGTCCATTGTTGACTTCCCCCCTTCTCCCTAGCTTCTTTAAGTTGGTTTACCTCAGTGTTCAGTTCTTAGTCTTCTTCTCTTCTCTTAAGTTCTCTCTCTCATTCTCTCTCTCCCCTCCCCACTCCCACTGCCAGTAATGTCATGATTCCTAAGATTTAAATATCCCTAAAACAGACTACTCTAAAATGTATATATTCTGATTAACTTCTCTTAAACTTTGGATTTGTAAATATAACTGATTATGCAATATCCCCACGTGGCGACTAACAGAAAATTCAATCATTGTAAAGAAACTGAATGTCTGACTCTCCCAAAAATTCTGTTGAACTTAGGGCATCTTCCATTTCAGTAGTGAAGTGAGGCATGAATTCTCTACCAAAAAGGATGGTCAAGATAGACCTCATTGAGATTATATTTGAACAAAGACTTGAAGAATATGAGAGAGTACTAGGTAGGAAGTGTCCTAAGCAAGGAAACAACTAGTACTAAGGCCTGAGTGGAAAGCATACCGTGTGTGTGCTTGGAACAGCAAAGAGGTCAATATGGCTGGAAATGAAAGGACAGAGACCAGAGTAGCAAGGGGAGGCAAGGGCAGATCATGTACAGCCTTTTGGGATGTTATAAGGATTTTGACTTTTACTCAGAAACATTGTAGCATTTTTTAGAAGTCTGTTTTCTTGGGGAAGGGTATACTTTTTATATAGGGTACAACATGTACAGAAAAAATTTAAAAGTCATATTCCTAGTAATCAATACATTTTCATATACCGAATAACCTGTGTAGCCATCACTCATATCAAAACAAAATATTATTATCAGTATCCCATCAGCTCTACTCAGGACCTATTTCAATTATTGGCCTCATTCCATGTCTCCAAAAGTAAAAACAATCCCGGTTTCCAACGTCATAGATACATGGATGAATACAGACTAATCGAATAGTGCTATGTTATATATAATATAAATAATCTAGATAAATGAAGTCCATTGTCTATACTTCTAGGGGTCTGACTCTTTTAGCTTAGTGTAGCCAGACTTGGTGGGAATCAAGAATACTTCTCAGAACAGCTAGTAGAGCAGTTAATGAAAGAAGAAAAATTTCTGGGCGGGATGGAAATATTTCACACCCTGATAGTTGCAGATGTGAAGTGATAGTATATATCTTTCAGTTAATAACTATTTTCTAATATGCGTACAGAGCATTTGCTCCATGATAGTGTGTACATACGTTGTCCTGGCCCAACCAGCTGCACCGTCACGGGACTGCAACCACACAACATGAATGTTCAACGCTGCTTTGTAATGCGGGCTGCAAGCAAAACTATTTTACCTAGAAACAGCCATGGCCATTGAGGGCCCTCAAATTAAGGTGTTCAGTTACACTAACGGATTTTCAAGTTGTACTGTTTCCTTTAATAAAACATAGATGAAACTGCAGTTTGTCTAAATGTTGTCATTTTGTAAAACCATCAGGATTTTTTCCATTAAAAGTTTTCCTTACAACCTGCCGTTCCTTTCTATCAGTTTTGACTACAGAAGTTTGATTGACAAAACTTTTGGATTTCTTGCAAAACAATATTTTATTGACTCATTGGGTTAAGAGGCTTAAATTTTGAGTGTAGGTGACTGAAGCATTACAGAGAAATGAAAACCAGCTCAGTTGTGGATGTGATCTATTAACAGATGTATTTAAGTTTAATTTAAATTAATTAAAAGACTGCTATACATATAATTACCCTTAAAAATCAGAACTAGCTATCACTTATGATTTAGATTGATTCTGATTAATGGATAATGAGGAGAGAGTTGATTTTTGAGACTATAGTCCTTCACGTTAATTTGTGCTGGGAACATAAAGGTTTATTCTCCCTTATCTCTAAGCCTCTATAGCAATGGGTTAAAAAGTGAAAAAAAAGTGTAATCACCAACTGGATTTTGTCTGCAAGGCAAAAAATAATGTTTAAATTACATTTTTCATTTATTCAACAAACGTGATGTAAATGTATGCTCTGCACAAGATGCTGTGCTGTCTGTGGTGGGCACAGCTTCTGGCCTCCCCTAGGATGCGTCTCGTGGGAGTGACTGATAAGTAAGTCAGTATACAAATTGAAATTCGATATGCTGTAGGAGTGCAGAAGATGGAGCAATCAATTCTGACTTAAGGGATGAGGAATTGGATCTTAAAAGATGAGTGGGATCTCAAATGGGGGAAATAAAGGAAAAGAATTCTAGAGGGTGGGACATCTACAAAGACAAGAAGTAGTTAGACATTTTCAGGGAAAGGAAAATGATACTCTGTGACTCATGAAATGCATAGAAGTGTAGGAAGAAATTTGTTCCTACAGAGAAGTTAGGCCATATCATGAAAGGCATGAAGCTTCCCTAGTGTTAGTCTTCCACTTGTGACCACCTGTTCTATGTCTGCCTTTTCTAGTGTGTCTATCTTAGGAGTGGCCGGTTTTTGTCTCTCTTAACACCAGAGCCTAGCATAGAGCCTTGCACATATTCTACAGTTAATGAATATTTATTAAGTGAATGAGTTAATGTCATGTGAAAGATTTTTATGGTTACTCTACATGTCATGTAAGATATCCAACTGCACAAAAAGACACAAATACTGGTGAAGAAAGACGTGAAATAACTCAAGTCGCGTTTGACATCAGCAGGTAAAGCTTTAACATAGATTTTATAGGAGAAACTGGAGGTAGGAGATCAGTTGGAAGCTATTGGAATATTCAGTTGAGAAATTCTGAGTGGGTAAGATGGGAGTTGAGAAGACCATCTGAATTAAGAATTGCTAACAAAAGTGGAATCAGTAGGATTGGGAATGTAGTTAGATGTGAGGGTGAGGAGTTACACACTAACCGTGACACCGCAAGTAGCATTAATTGAAGATAGAAACATTGACAAGACCTTAATAACGAGAACAAACTTCACTTTTCTAATATGGGTCTTTCTTAAGCACTTTCTCTTTCAATGTCATGGCCATCTAATACAAAATAGGAAGTTGTACTCCACTAAATATTACCATGAACTTGATATCTCCTTATGTCAGTGCTTCTTAAAGTATAATCCTTGAACCAGTAACATCCAGATACCCTGAGAGGTTATTGGAAATACTAACTCTCAGGCCTCAGATCCACTAAGTTAAAAACTCTGGGGTGAAGCCCACCAATCAGTGTTTTCATCCCTACAGATAATTCTGGTATTTGCTCAAGTCTGAAAACCACTGCTCCCTAGCATTCTACTTAACCATTCTCTGGAAACTGAAATATGTTCAGGGAATGGCTTACCTGAGTCAGTTTCTTAAACATCTGTGAGGTTAAAAACCATTACTATGATTCTTAAAATTGCATAATGTTGGACCCTAAATTCAGCAATTTGATTTGCTGTTTTGGACATTAAATTGAAACATCGAATTCTGTAAGTAATTCTCATGAAGATGAGCTCAGAAGTTTTTCAGCTTGATTATTTTAATCTTTATTTAGAGATAATGTATAAAAATGTTATACCTTTGTTTTACATTGTCAATGACTCTCTTAATACCTAAAATTCTTTTTTTTCGGCCATTAACACTATTTTGCCATTTATCAATACTGCTACACTACACTTTTGTTGTTGTTGACGTTAATATTTGCAGGCTGTATTACTTTCCAGACTTTTACTTTCAGTTTCTGAAAGTAAAACTGTAGGTGTGTTTTGGATGACAAAGGAGAGCTTTATTTTATTTTTCTATATGAGAGTTTGTTTTCTAACTTAGGAATTTAAACCATTTATATTTACTGAGATTCTTAATGTACTTATCTTAATACTGTTTTACCTTCTATTTACAGTACTTTGTACTGTTCCCTTTGGATTCCATTTCAAATTTCAATTGGATTAGTCATGTTTCTTTTCTACTGGCTTTCAGTTAACCTTTTTTTAAAGAGCTTTTGTTGAGTTGATTTACATACAGTAAACTATACATTTTCTTAAAAGAATGCAATTTGATAAGTTTGACATATTTATATGCTCAGGAAGCCACCATGAATAGCAAGATAACAAATAAATTTTTCATCCTTAGTAGTTTTCTCAATGCCCTTGATAGTCCTTCCCTCCCCTTTGCCCTCTACACCCCAAAAAACACAGATCTGTTTCCAATCACTATAGATTAGTTCAGATTTTATGGAATTTTATAAATATGGGCTCATACAGACCATGTTTTTTTCCTCTCTGTTTTTTGGCTGCTTTCATTCACCATAGGTATTTTGAGATTCACACATATTGCACTTAACAATACTTTACCTTTTTTTTCCCTGAAAAGCATCTCAATATGTATATTTATGGCATTTGTTTTTCCATTCATTTGCTGATGGACAATTAGATTATTTCATTTTTTTTTCTATTACAGATAAAGGCACTCTGAGTATTTATGTACAAATCTTTGTAAGGAAATTTGTTTTTGATTATTTTGCTTACGAACTTGGGAATCGAATGGTTGGATCCTAGGACAAATGTATGTTTAACTTTTTAAGAAACTGCCAAAATGCTTTACAAAGTAGTTCTACCAATTTACCTTGTCATCAGCAGTGTGTGAGAGTTCCAATTGATCCACACACTTGTCAACATCTAGTAGGGCCATTCTTTTTAATTTTAGCCATTCTAAAAAAAATAGCCATTGGTAGGTATCTCATTGTGGTTTTAATTTGGACATTAGTTTCCTTAATGACTAATGATGCTCTTCTTTATGTACATAAATTCTGACCTCTGTAATTTCCCTTCTCTCTAAAGAACTTCTTTTAACATTTCTAGCAAGGTAGGTCTACTGGCATCAAATTCCCTCAGTTTTTGTTTGTCTGAGAACAACTTTATTTCTCCTTCCATTTTTGAATGATAACATTGCAAGGTACAGAATTCTAGATTGGTGAGTTTTTTCCTTCCTCTCAAAACTTTAAATAATTTTACTTGTCTCTGTTCTTCCTTGCATGGTTTCCAAGGAGAAGTCAGATGTAATTCTTACTTTACAGGTAAGGTGTCTTCTTCCTTTGACTTCTTTCAGTAAATTTTATGTATCTTTGATTTTCTATAGTTTGACAATATTATGTTTAGGTGTAGCTTTTTGTGGAATTATCCTACTTGGTATCCTCTGTGCTTCCTGGATCTGTTTTGTTTTTTAATTAATTTTTTAAATTTACATCCAGGTTAGTTAGCATATAGTGCAACAGTGATTTCAGGAGTAGATTCCTTGGTGCCCCTTACTCATTTAGCCCATCCCCCCTCCCACGACCCCTCCAGGAACCCTCTGTTTGTTTTCCATATTTAAGAGTCTCTTATGTTTTGTCTCCCTCCCTGTTTTTATATTCTTTTTGCTTCCTTTCCCTTATGTTTATCTGTTTTATATCTAAAGTCCTCACGTGAGTGAGGTCATATGATATTTGTCTTTCTCTGACTGACTAATTTCACTTAGCATAATACCCTCTAGTTCCATCCCCATAATTGCAAGTGGCAAGATTTTATTCTTTTTGACTGCTGAGTAATGTGTGTGTGTGTGTGTGTGTGTGTGTATGTATGTATGTGTATATATATGTATATACATCTCTATATACATATCTATATAGAGATGTATATACATATATATCTTCTTTATCCATTCATCCATTGATGGACATTTGGGGTCTTTCCATACTTTGGCTATTGTTGATAGTGCTACTATAAACATTGTGGTGCATGTGTCCCTTCAAAACAGCATACCTGTATCCCTTGGTTAAATGCCTAGTAGTGCAATTGCTGGGTTGTAGGGTAGCTCTGTTTTTAATTCTTTGAGGAACCTCTATACTGATGGACCCACAACCATATGGCCAACTAATCTTTGACAAAGCAGGAAAGAATATCCAATGGAATAAAGACAGTGTCTTCAGCAAGTGGTGCTGGGAAAACTGGACAGCGACATGCAGAAAAATGAACCTGGACCACTTTTTTACACCATACACAAAAGTAAACTCAAAATGGAGGAAAAACCTAAATGTAAGACAGGAAGCCATCAAAATACTGGATCTGATTTTTTTTAGTATTTGACAGTAATTTGGGGAAAATTCTCACCCACTATTGCTTCAAATATTTTCTTCTGTTATTTTCTCTATTTTCCCCTTCTGGTATTCCTATTATATTGTGTATGTTACAACTTTTGTAGTTGTTCCACAGTCCTTGGGTGTTCTGGGTTTTTTGGTCCATTCTTTTCTCTCTTTGTTTATCAGTTGTAGAGGTTTTATGTGAAATTTCCTCAAGCTCATAGATCTTTTCTCAGCTGCGTCCAGTCTTCTAATAAACCCATCAAAGTTATTCTTTATTTCTATTACTGAATTTTGATCCCTAGCATTTCTTTTTATTTCTTGTTTTAGAATTTCTATCTCTCCGTAGATATTGCTCACCTGTCCTTGCATGTTATCTTCTTTATCCATTAAAGCCCTCAGCATATTAATCATTGTTTTATTTTTTTTTATTATTTTTTAACGTTTATTTATTTTTGAGAGACAGAGACAGAGCACGAGCAGGGAAGATGCAGAGAGAGAGGGAGACACAGAATCTGAAACAGGCTCCAGGCTCTGAGCTGTCAGCACAGAGCCCAATGCAGGGCTTGAACCCACAAACCATGAGATCATGACCTGAGCTGAAGTCGGACACTTAACCAACTGAGCCCTAATCACTGTTATTTTAAATTCCTAGTCTGATAATCCCAATGTCTGTGCCATGTCTGTTTCTGATCCTTGCTCCATCTCTTCAAATTGTTTGGTGTGTGTTTTTGTTTTGTTTTGTTTTGTTTTATGTTATTTTTTGCCTTTTGGTATGCCTTGTGATGTTTTGTTGATAGTCATTTGTGGTGTACTGGCTAAAAGGAATTGCTTTAATAGGACTTCAGTAATATGGTGAGAAGTACAGGGAGAAGGAAGCATTCTATAGTTCCACAATTAGGTCTCAGCCTTTTAGTGAACCTATGCCTCTGGACTTGTTCGTCACAAGTGTCTTAGTGTTTTTCCCCCCACGTAGGTGGGACAGAATGGCTAGAGTGGGCTGGGGTTGGATATTTTCCTTCTGTGAAAGACTAGAGTCAGCTAGAGTTGAACATTTCCCTCCCCCATGTCAGTTAGGCACTGATTGTACTACAACAGGTTCATATAATTACGGCAATCATTTGGTTAAGTAGTTTCCCCTAACATCAGGCTTTGTTAAGAGTGCTCTGGTGTTTTTCAAAATCGTTACTTTTCCTCTTTCTCTGCTGGAAGCACAAAGGGACTTTTCTGTATCTACTGTGACACCTGGCCAAACTCCTGGAGATAAATCTCAAAATATTGTGGAGTCCACCTTTGACCTGGTCCCTCTGGACTTTTTAACTCTTGGACCTGTCCACACTGAGCCTCCAGTGATTCATTTCAGGTTTTCCTACCCCAGACCAGCACTGGATTCTGAGGCAGTTTCTTCTCATGAGTCTCTGCTCCTGTAAGTTGTAACTCCTTCTTTATCCTATAAGCTTAGCTAAAGGTTTGTCCATTTGTTCACATTATTTTGTCAGATTTATACATAATTATTCAATTTTTATTACTCCTACAAATGTTTTTTAACTTCAAATCCCATTGTTTATTTCTGGTATATAAGAAAGCAATTAACTTTTATATATTTTATTTTTTATTTTGTATACTTGCATATTCTAGGAGTGTTTTTCTTTAATTATAAATTTATTAGAGCTTTCTACATAGATAAGTCGTCTGTGAATAACAACAGTTTTATTTCATTCCTTACAAATTATATACCTTTATTTCTTTTTCATATCTTATTGCATTAATTACGATTCTCAGTATGATGTTGAATGTGAGTATTGAGGAAGGATACCTGTTTTTTAGTCTCCGAAGGAAAGTGCCAGTTTTTCCATTTTGTATAGTGTTAAGTTGTTGGCTTCTTGTAAATGTTCTTGAACAGGTTGAAGAAATTCCCTCTATTTCTAGCTGGCTAAGATTTTTTATCGTGACTAGGTTTGCCTTTTGTCAAATGCTACATTAACTACTGTGATCATATGATTTCCTTAAAAAATAGTGACTTGCATTGATCCTATATAGTGGATTACATCAACTGATTTTGAATGTTAAACCAGACTTGCATATTTAGAAAAAATCCCACTTGTTTATGGTAATTCTTTTTACAAATTAAAAATTGGATTTGTTATTATTGTGTTGAGTTCTGTATCTATATTCATGAAAGATGTTGCTCTATAGTATGCCTCTTTTTTCCTAGTCTCTGGACTGTGACCTTCGTTCGTGATGTTTCTTTAGCAGTATATAGGCTTCCCTCCCCTGTCCCCTGCACAGTTTCCCTAGCTTCAGCACCCCAAATATATTTTCCTGAAGACTCGAGCTCTGTTTATTTTAGGTTTTCCGTGTGTTTATTTTCTGCACATGAGAGTGGGAGGCCGGAGGGATTGGCGGGAGGAGAATTCCCTTCCTCTTAGATGGAACAAGGCTCTGGAAAAGTCTTTTCTCCCCTGGAGAGTAACTTTGCGATGGAAAAGGCTGTGAGCATATTTCAAAATGATTACTCCTCCTTCTTCCTGCCAAGACAATTAGGGAACCTTTTTCAGATTCCCATATCTATGCAGTATAGTTACCGGAAATAAATCGCAAGAAAGTCTGAAGTCCTCCTTGACAGCAGCTATTAAGCAGTTTTTCACTCCCAGCTAGTCCATGTTCAGCCTCCAACATTTCATCAAAATTACCACTTAAGCCAGCTTACAACTACAGGACTTCTGTCCTAGTCAACAGTATTCACCTGTGTCTCTCTGGATCTACGTCTCCAGATTTTGGTTGTGGCCATTTGTCTGCATCCTCAGTTCTCTGATCCAAGAAAAGCCATTGATTTTCACTCTGCCCAGCTTTTTTTCTTTTGTGAGGCTGGGAGTGACAACTTCCAGACTCTACACGTCAGCTGTGAAGCTAGAATTCTCTCTCCGGTGCATTTTTAATCTCAGGCATTGTAGTTTTCATCTCTCAAAGTTCAAGTTGAATGGCTTCTATAGAATCCATGTCTCTTTTTAACTTTTTGAACATATAGAATCCAATGTAGAACATTTTGAACATATGGCATACAACTATAATAACCATTGAATGTCATTGTCTACTGATTTAAGAGCCATGGCATTTCTGGGTTGGTGTTGATGAATTGACTTTTCTCTTTATGATAGGTCATATCTTCCTGGCTTTTCCCACCCCTGATCATTTTTGGTTGAATGGAAGCTATTATGAATCATACTTTGTTATATGATGGACATTTTAGTATTTCTATAAACTTGAGAAATTTTCTAGATACACTTAAGTTACTTGGAAAAAAATTAATATTTTGGGGTCTTGTTTTTAAGGTCTGTAAGGTGAGAGCAGACCAGTTAGTAAGTGGATAAGCAGCAGTCTACAGATAATTATTTCAATCTCATGTGAACACAGGGCACTGTTACAGATAAACATTTCAGGCGATTTCTACATGCACATCTTGACTAAGGCTTAGCTGACTACTAATGGGAGAACCTAGGTAGAACTGTGGAGTTCTCTCTCTGTGTAGCATTCTCTTCTTAGTACTTGACTTCTCCAGACACTAGTTTCATGTCGTCAACTAAAAGATTGTACCAGGCTCTGCCTACATTCCCCTTCCCTGGATGCAGCTTAAAACTCTCTCAAGGCAGTAAGCTGGGGCAGTCTTAGGACTCACCTTGTTTTTTAATAGACCAGGAAGCACTCTCCTTAGTTGCCTTATATCTAGTGTCTTGAAAACTATTGTTATATACATATTGTCCATTTGTTTGTTCCAGGTAGGAGGACAAATCTAAATCCTGTTATGCTATCTTGGCTGCAAACCAAAGTCCCTTTAATAATATTCTAGAATATACTAGAATTATACATACACACACACACACACTTATATACATATCCATTTTGTATAAATATAAATGTATATGTATTCATTCTATTGTGTGTATATGTTTCCCTGTTTCTCTCTACATAGGTATATATCCACTCTGTCCATGGCAAATAGTAGCTTGGATCAATTTCCTCTGTGATATTCATTAAGAGGATAACGTAAATATGTGAAATATGAAAACTATGTGTGCATATAACAGAAATGCTTCTCCTCGTGTCTTGAAACAAAATAAAACAAAAAATAATTTGCCTCATTCAATAATAGGATTGCTAAAATGCCTTGTGTTCTTGGGGTTCACTAAGCAGCATTCTAACAGCACAGAGGCATGTAACTTCAGTGAGAATATAGGTCTAGATGGGTTGTTTCTCTTCCTGCTACTGCCCAGACTTTGGCACAATATCCATTCACAATGTATTTTCCCCTGTCACCAACCTAGGTTTCATTTAGATTATCTATCATTTTAGTCTCTGGAATAGAAAAGACCTTATCTGCTTCATCATTTCTAGGATAAAAAATATAGATATGACCAGGAGGGTTATATTTGGAGTCCTTATATACATCTCTTAACACTACATCCCTTGTATACATGGGATACACGTATACATCCCTTAACACTGAAGACTAATTGCATCACTGTGTTACCATTTCTAGTCAATAGAAATTTATTTCTTTCAGGGGAACCCTGATAAATGAAACTCCAAAGGCTTTTTAATTTTTTTTACGTTTATTCATTTTTGAGAGACAGAGAGAGATGGAACACGAGTGGAGGAGAGGCAGAGAGAGGGAGACACTAAATCTGAAGCAGGCTGCAGGCTCTGAGCTGTCAGCACAGAGCTCAGTGCGGAGCTTGAACCCACGAACCACAAGATCATGACCTGAGACAAAGTTGGATGCTTAACTGACTGAGCCACCCAGGGAACCCCAGAGACTTTTTAAACTCAATTTAGTTTCCTAAATAGATTTTTAAAAATTATTATTTTGCTCCTAAAGAGTTTTTATCTCCTAAAAGTGGAATATGTAACTTACAGCAACTTCTCTGATGAGATAGAAAGTTAGAAATTTAAATCATTGAATAGGGATTTTTCCACGTGTTGCTTGAGCCACGTTGAGATTTAAGTATATCTAACCACTTAATATTAAACTGAGATGATTTTTAATAGAATATCTATTTTCCACTTATGGATAAATAAAAATTTAACCAAAATATTAGGAGAAAATTAGGTAGGAAGCTCAGCATTGTATCCTTTTTAAAATATTGGTCTCATGGCCCCATTTTACTCATAAGAGAGGGGGTACAGATTATGGCCAAAGGAGTTATAACATGAATGAAAAATCTTTCTTGACCACATAAAGGACAACATTGTTTTCCATTATCCACAGAGTGTAGACTGCTTACATATACTAATTATTTTATATATCTATATTTTATATATCTATTTAGGGCCGAGGTCCTCAACTATATAAAACCCAACATATCTTTATATAACAAGTACTGTGGGAAATTGTATTTGATATCATTTATACCTTTACAAATCAAGGTAATTAATTGTGATATAAAGAAGTAAAAGAAATATACTTTATACTGTATTAATATGTATTTTAACATGTAAATACTCAGGTACAACTATACCAGAGCATGTAATGAATTATTCAGATGCTCAAATATAGGTAGGATCATGATGAATATCATAGTTTATACAGACTTAGGTTCTTAGGTTAGAGACTTAGGTTCCAGATTTGGGTAATCATAAGTAGGTATTTCACTTACATGCATGCCCTTAGAGACTTCTGAAATTCACGCAGAATGCAAACTAATTGTTTATTATTCTATTTGTCCCTTACATTATGGAATATCTAACATTCCTGGAACCTGACCACTATATACAAATTATATCTTCTAATCATGTGGGCATAAAAATGTCTCCAAATGTTTGGGCCAAAGTCCAAAACAGTGTACCATCACCTCTGAGAAATAGTGCTCTTGGAGTTTACGTTTATAAGGACAGCTTGAAGTACAACACTGTTACCATAGCAGGAACAGGTAGCCTGGGTACCTTACAGCTAGTGAACATAATTTGAAGAACATGAAGGAGAGGAACAAGAGAAAGACCTGAGTCTTGAGAAACAATTAGAAAGACTAAGCATTGAGGGAAAGAGTTGATGGGAACTTGGGCCTACTCAGATGGCCCCAAGAACAGTTATTTTGATTTTAGCTACACTCATAGGCTGGTGAGACTAGAAATTCTCCAATTACATTTATGTAGACAATTATCCATTATTTATATCTTGAAGAAGGATTTGTGTGTTTATGTTCATGCATGTATAAATATAAAGTTATAAATGCATAGACCTACTATTTAATTCAACCAAATTCTATTGGGATCTTGCTCAGTGTCTGTTACCATGGTATATAAATGGAAGCAAATGAAACCCTATTCTCAAACCCTGTTGTATATACATACACACAATACAAAATTAGTTCCCTTCAGTAGGAATAACGTGATTGGGATCTCCCTTTAACATCTTAAACAAAACAAAGCAGAATAAAACAAAACAAAACAGGAAGGAGGCTTGTCACCTGCAGTAAAGTTTTTTAAAAAAATGACTAATAATGTTTTCCCATATTGCCATTTTATTAAATATGAGGGAAATATTGGTTTCCAAATAAAATGTAGCTCTAAGGAACAAAACATCCGATATTAGCATAGTCATTTATTTAGTATATTGTTTTCTATTCATGTTGTTGCTAGAAGAATTTAGTACTCTGGAGAAATCAGGTATTTGTAGTGGTCTCATATAGCATTCCAAAGAAGCAATTCTATTTCCTGTTAGCTATATTTCATAAATCAAAGAAAGCATTAGAGACCATTTCACTTGGAGTGACGTAGTAGCTGTCAATATGCGATGATTTGAGAATTGATGTGTTCCCTACCATATTGTTTCTTTAGCTGATTCCATCATAATCTCAAACATTCATGTTGATTATTCATAAGGTCTTCCCACTCAAAGCTAAACAGTTCTGAAGGTGATATTAAATAGATGTTTAATTTTTTTTCTTAAGCTGATTTAGCAGACTTAATTGTCTGACAGAATCCAGAGAGAATAGCATAGAAAAATTCAGACAGCATTTGCTAGTGACAGAGAAAACAGGAGGGAATAAAAAATCCTAAATAGGAGGTCCAAAGTGAGAGGGCAGACCACTTAAATATTAATTAACAAGCATGTATTTAACACCTGCTTTGTGCCAGGCACATTTGTGGCCTCCGGAGTTATAATAGTGAAAAAGATAGACTCTACACTTGTTGCACAGAAGCTTAAAATAAATCTAGGACAGGAGTTATGATATGAGGAGGTGGGGTTGGAATTCTAGCTAGGTTGGAGATTGGTGAGGGAAGAAATTTCTAGAAGTGAACTTTTGAGTATGTGTTTAAATAAAGTGAGGGCCCTTAGCTTTGCAGGTGTCTGGGGGAAAGTCCATTCCCGGCAAATGAAAGAGCAGGTGCAAAGGCTCTGAGACAGAGATTTAGTTGATATATTTAATGAACAACAAGGAAGACCAAATGACTACATATAGGATAATGAGAAAGAAAGGAAAAAAAATAAAGCAGTAGGAGGTAAAGTTAGAGAGTAATAGGGGACTGATCATGAAGGATCTTGTATTCATAATAAGTACTTTGACTCTCACATGGGGTGGTTTTTGCATAGGAGTGTCATGATCTCATTTACATTAAACTAGAGAAGATGCTCACAGAGGAGTTATTAAGAAGTGGTCAGCTTTTGAGTATATTTTCAAAATAGATTTAACAGGATTATTGAAAGACCGGAAATGAGCTGTGAGAGAATAGTACAGGATGACATCAAGATTCTTGCTTGAGCAACTGAAGGAACAGGGTTATCACTAAATGAAACGAAGAAAATTCTGGTGGAGATCGCCAAGGAATATCCTGCATTCACTTTTGGATAAGTTAAGCTTGACCCACCTATTTCATGTCCAAACAGACATGTCAAAAGAGCAGTTGCACATACAGGTGTAAAGTTCAAGGCAGTAATCCTTCCTGCAGATACAAATTTGTCATGTATACAGTTTAAAGCCACAAAATGGAATTAGATCTAGGGAAATTCCATAGATCACCAGTATATATAGAAAAGAAAAGAAGTCCAACATCAGATGTTGGGAAGATGAAGGAGATTCAGCAAAAGGCCCAGAGGAATTACTAGAAAGATGACTAAAAAACAGGCAAGTGGGTGTCCAGGAAGCCAAAGGAGGATGATATTTTAAGGCAGAATGAGCAATGAACTGTGTCCAGTGCCCTGACAGGTCTGTAGAGATGGCCATGTGGGAGGAGGGTAGGATTAGCTTAAGCACATTAGATCCTGGAAGTTTAAGGATGAGGGGCCACTGACAAACCTCATCTAGTATGTGGTATTCCCAAGGATTGATCAGGAAAACCTAGATATCTTTGACTTTATTCTTTTACTTTCATTTCCAAATAATCCCCATGTCCTGTTAATTCTTCCTGAACATTAGCTTTTGACTCTTTGTTTTACCCCATTTAATTAATCTCCCTGTCAGCAATCTGAATCATACCTCTATCTTCAGACTACATAGCCCCCTAAATGTTATAGTTTGTCTTGTGGGCCAGATAGGGCCAACTTCTCTACCAGAGTGAACCCAGTTCTTGGGGTCCATGATACTTTTAGGGTTCCATGAAAATGTTTTCATTTCTTTTAAAGTCAGAAGGAAAAGAGCTATTAGATCAAAGAAAATTTTTATATTGTAATGCTAGTATATTTGTCTTTATACCAGTGTACTTGTAACATATTACATATATTTATAAACAAAGGGACCATAAAGAAAAAAGTGCCCAGGGACCCTGAAAGTCATGATGTGCCCCTGGAGCTATACACATTCTTCTCTGCAGCAAGGCAATATTGGAGCAAAGCTTTATTCAAGGTATTTCTGTCCTTCAAGTGCTTCCTTGGAAAAAATACCTCCTACAGAGTAAGAGCAAACTCTTTAGCCTAAATGACCTACCTCAATCTTTCATAAAAGTGACATTCAATATTTGCTGATATTCCTGCCTACTCCTTCTGTCACAGTCTCTGTGCCTTAACTACACCAATTGCTTTTCTGTTGTTTTTCTCCTCTCCAGTGCTAGTCCCCTGCCTGATTTGATCTTTTCACCTCCTCTTATACCTCAGTGTACAACAATGTGACTGTCGTTGACAGTAGTGCATCATATACTTGAAATTTGCTAAGAGGGTAGATCTTAAGTCTTGTCATCACAAAGTTTTTAAAAAATTGATAACTTTGAGATCATGGATATGTTAATTAGCTTGATTGTGGTATATACTTTGCAATGTATACATACATCAAATCAAGTTGGACACCTTAAATAGATATACATTTTAATTGTCAATTTTACTTCTGTAAAAGTGGAGAAAAATCATAATTTGACATCCTTAAAACCAATATATTTTAAGTATTCCTTCAACCCATTTTAGTTTTAGTGACGATATGAGAAATGTGTCTTCTATGTACAAAATCATGTATTTGGGTTCAGTATAAGGGTTTATTACATACAAAAAATAGCCTTTTTCACCACCTAAAAATTAATGAACAAATGAAAAGTGTTTTAAATATTAGTGGTTCCTGTATTAAAAAGGAATGACAACTGTTCTTTCTACTTTAATATGACCCGGGGGCATTTGGTCAAGGGAGAATCCTGAGGGACTATACCTGCCTCGAGCATAGTGAGTGCTGGCCTGATAAGAAACCATCTTTCTTTAAACCATTGTGGAAAAAGATGATTTTGCAAACTGCTTATTTACCTTTTGTGTTTTTTACACACATGTTGATTTATTGTTAAATCAATTAAACTATTCCCCCACCCCTCTCATTTTTACAGTGAGTTGCTAAAAGGTAATATTTATTGGAGGTTAACGTATAAAAAAGACACCATGAATTTTAAGGAATGGTCCCACCTGAAACATTATACTAAAACATTTGAAGGTTGGTTTAAATAAATAGTCACTGGAGTTGAATATCACTTCAGCTTACTGCATTATTTCGATCTCAATAATCTTTATGGTTCCCACACCAGGACTGTGTAGATTTCATATGCAAAATAATTCATTACTGATAAAGAGGGGTGTTTTTTTTTGTTTGGTTTGTTGGTTGGTTGGTTGGTTTTTATTTTTTCATGAAAAGAGACTTCTCAAATGACCTCCTCAGAAGGAGGTTTTAAAAACTACCTTAGAAACATTCAATGTCATGGAATTCTAATAAAATAAATATTAATTTATGACTTGAACTTGCTACATTTAAATTTAGAAGAGATAACATTCAAACCAGGAAAAATAAACAATAAAACAGAATAACACAGCAATATGAAAATGATGATTTATAATTCTACATGGTTAAAGCTGGAAATACATATTGTGCAGAATATGGCTGGACTTTAGAAAACCAAGGGGATTTTACACAAACAGAATTAAACTAGGTAGAGGAATTTGTATTATTTTCCTTTCCCCTTAAATCTGATGGATGGTGAAGAATGACAAGATTATCATTTTATCTGTCAGAGCCTTACAGTAACAATTTTTTTTCGTTTTTCCATTGTAATAGTTTAGATGGTATTAGTTTCAAGTAATGGAGACTAAGTAAGTGAAAAGAAGACTTTTATTTTAAGAGTACATGAGCATCTCTTAGAATCCAAAGGGGTGTGTGTGTGTGTGTGTGTGTAGAAGAGGTGGTGGGTGCTAGCAACTTAAGTCTTCCAAGATTTTATTTTATTCTTTTCAATGCTGTTTCCTTCCAAGAATCTACGATATTTGTCGCCGTTGTAGCTGTCTGAAGACTATCTCTCTTGCCATTTGATCTATATTATGAAATATGGCTGCTTCCAGAAACTGAGTTTATAGAAGTTCTTGTCTCATGCAGATGATCAAGAGCTTTCAAATCCATGTCCAAATGCCTGGGAAAGAGTGTCTGTTTCCTGTGTATACAGTGGGAACTGGATGACATAGTAGGGTTCTGATTGACAGGAGTCTATCCTTTCGGATTGGAAATTAATTAATGGGGTTTAGGAAAACAAGTCAGACCCCTCCCTCTTCCCGTCAAGAATAGAATCTTCAGAAGAACCTGGTCTGCTCAGTAACTATCACCCATACCCCAGGCACACTGTTCCTTCTCCCACAAAGAGGATTTATTTCCCCATCCCAAAAGCTGTATACTTTTCTAGCAAATCTCTTTAAGCCCTACATATTCAAGGTCACACCCATAACGTAGTTAAACACTTGGTTGAAAAATGTCTGCTGTAAATTGAATGCAGAATGGAGAAGAGAAGGGAGGTGGGGAAATGAGAGAGCTCACAGGAACCTTCCAGGAGGAGATAGCCTGTACTGAGCTCTAGTCAATTATTGTCTTCCAGGAGTGCTGACTAGGTTAACAGATCTTATGATTTTCCTGAGCATCTTCAATATTCAGATCCTTAGGTGACATTTTCCTCTTTGAAGATTTGGGGGACTCATTCAATTAAAAATTAATAGGTGAACAATGTTTTAGGACTTAATGTAGCTCATTGGCAACCGGTTTGTGAACTCTAATATATATGCTTGGTAAATAAATGATTGAACAAATAGATGAATGACCTATGTTCCTTTGGTGACACTGATTATTTATCCCAACAGAAATGTTGGCCAAGCCTTTCTGAAATGCCCATGCCTTAAAAAGGGTGAACTTTCAAGAAATAAGTATAAGTCTCAACAATTTGTAAAGGAAATAAATTTATCTGCCAAGATAAGCTGATCTCTTGCATGAACATATTTTCCTAAGACTTCACCTGACCACTTTGAGCAATTCAATGTAGGTTAACCTATTGATTATAGGCCAACCAATACAAATTCATTGCTCATCATAATGCTTAGGGTGATGCGGCTATGGCAGAAGAAAACAAGTCTTGCTAAGGAATATAAATGGAGCAGAGTTGGTGCTGAATCCTTAGCAAATTTCCACTTAGGCCATTGGAGCATGAATAGCTTTGTGACTGTTCCAATAGGTGTCAGCCAAGTGCCACCTGAGCTGTTCTGACAAAACTAAAATAGCATGTCACAGCTTCCTGTTTCCTGTACAAACTAGAACAGTGCTATTTCAGACTGAGAAAACATCCACCTATTACATAATAGCAAGGCAATATATCTGCTTTGGGAATTGGAAGACAGTTGATATTTTAAAGGGTGGTAAACTTAGGATACTGCCAAATAGCTCAGGCAAATTCCTTGGAAGATTCCTGCTCTTGAATTGGCCAATGGGTTGACATATTGTACAAAGCCTCCATTTTAATTATCAGCCAGATCTCTGAGCACATTAGCACTTAACCTATGAATGAGAAGACACACTTCTTGAAAAGCTTTTCCCTTTGAGATTGTATCTTATAATTACCAAATGACGTATTCCCTATTCTTAATGGTAAGGGAAATGGTATTTCTAATGAGCATGCTTGTATCATACCTTGTAGGATCTGACTCCCAGCTCTCCGATGCCTCACGCACGCCTCAGCACAAGAATTCAAATGTGTTAGGTGGCTCTGGGGAGAAGTCTATTTGGGGAATCACTAATACTTTTCTTCAGTGTCCTTTTTCCAGCATTGAGATAGAAATACCCATCACAAAGAAATCATACTGAGACCTGTAATGCCAGTAATGTTCCCTTATTATCCATTAACTCCACCCTTCTTTGCCTGTCAAGCTTCCTGTATTGTTGCCAACACTTACCATCTGACTCAGTTTCTTGGTTGTCCCACTCCATTGTCTCTGGGCCATTGTTCTTTACTTGGAACTTAATTATTTCTAAGTATTGCCTCTGCAATTCTCTTCTTTCTGTTTCATACTCCACCTGATCTGTTTCTTCTGCTTTTCTTTTGTCTTATTCTATTTAGGCTATAAAGCCTGAATGAATGTCTCTGTTCTCCACTCAGTATTATTTGTTTTGCCTCATTTTACCCTCTCATCTCCTCCTACAGAAGTTAAGACTTCTATTTACTCACTGACTGTATATGTATCTTGATATTTCCTTGAGAATAGGCAGATCTCATAGTTGTTGAGTTCATAAGAGGCAAAAAGAAGGTACACAAAACATACTGACTAATCAGTGGAGTCAGAAGAATAACAAAGAAAAGAGACAAAAAGCGGTAAGAGAAGAGAGACCCTGTTTGGGGGGACCTCAGAAATAAAAATAACTGTATCAGCAACAACATTCTTTGAAGTGACAATTAATATTGATATTCAAATGTATATATGAGAGAAAAAGAAAATGGTATTATGTGATTATTAGATACAGCCTAAGTTAAGTGTGCATTAAAACATGTTCCGATTCACTAGCATCTATAAATTTCCAAGTCAGTTGTACTTTTTCACTATTGCATGTTTCGTATATACATGTCATTCCATAGATTAATTCTTCCTATCTTGCATTGGTAGACTGGCTTTCAGGGACTCACTTGCAGTACTTGGATGGGATATGAAATGGGATTTATGATCTTGTTTTTCTGGGTTAAGAACATTAATATTTTTATTTAATTTAGCTTCTGTCAGTAAGGAGCTTAGAAAATGAAACACTTTTTAAATTTTAAGTTTATTGCACTACATTCATCTCATTTCAGGAGAATGTTACAGGTCAGCAAATTACATTTCATTTGTACTTTCCTTGTGTCATTATGTTATTTTCAATAATCAATCATATTTAAAATGGATGTATAACTATTTTTTATTTGAGGAGGTGAAGTAATATTTCAAATGTGTGGGATAAAAACGTAATTAGTTAAGCTGACATTTATTAAGTTCTTAGCCTGATCAAACATAGTAGTTGTCAGTTTTAGAGAAGGAGAAATTGAAATTGGATCTATTTGAGACTGCCCAGAGATTGGCATTATTAATATTCTTTTCTCTTTGTTTGCTTTTAAACATTGTTTTGCTAAAAAAAAAAAAAAAAAAAAGGCTGGAAAAGGCGAATGTTCTGATGAGAGGTTTGGAGAGGGCTGATAATTGTGTGGTTGATGCAGTAATGGAACTTTGTTCCTGTGTGGCATTTTCTTTAAGTTTGGAGCCTTACAGTCTCCTACTGAGATAATATAGTTCTTCACGTACTGTTGATTGCAGTATGTTTGAAGAGCATATCATAGTTACAGATTCTGTTTCTTGAATATTATATGAAATGAAACCGAGTCCTGCGTTACGCATTTCTACAAATTGGTGAATCTGTTAAGCCCATTTTCCAGGCTACATTTATTAGCTCTTATTAGTTTCATTTTTAGTGCTTGAAAATTACATAAAGAAATACATTTATCACATTCTATAGTGAGGATCTAGGGGGTTTGATTATATGCAGTCATTCCTAAAACTTAAATAAGGTTATCGTGTTACACTTAAGCTAGAATAATTCAAAAAATAAATTCTGTATCTACCAGGAACTGGAAAGGGGGTCAGATTATTTCCACCTCAAAATGTAAAAGAGCTAGATCCGGAAATCTAATTGCTCCAGTAATCCCTCATTGTATAACAAACCACCCAAAACTTAGTAGCTTAAAACAATAACATTTATTCTTCTCAGGAATAGTGGCGGCTCTGGTGCCGACGGCTTACTTCTGATCCACTTGGCATTGGTGGGGTGGCTTGAAAGCTAGAAGGTGGAATCAAGTGTCTGGTGCCTGGACTGGGAAGATTCAAAACATTTGGGGGTGAGGGAGCTGGGACTTCTGGGGGTTCTCTTTACATCTTTATGTGATCTCTCTGTGCCGTCTCTCCAGCCTAGTGGATTCAGGATAGCACGATTTCTTACCTGTAGGTTCAGGGCTTCTGAGGCACATATCCCAAGTGAGAAAGAACCAGGCAGAAGTGTAATTGCTTCTTATGATGTAGGCACATCTGCCTCTTTCATTCTCTTTATTAAAACACAAGTCACTGAAGCCACCCCATATTCAGTGGAAGAGAGATCAGATTTCTTTTTGATGAGAGGAATCCAAAGGATTTGAGACATATTTAAAGCCACACTAGTATCTGAATGTTCTATCATAAATATTAATATAACTAAAGGAACTATATAGCAAGGGATATACATATTTACAACTTTTTAAATTGAAGTGTGGTTGACATGCACTATTAGTTTCAGGTATATAACATGATTTGACAATTATATATGTCAAACATATATATAAAATATCACCATAATAATTGTAGTTACCATCTATTGCTATACAAAGTTATTACAATATTATTGACTAGATTTCCTATGCTGTATTTTTCATCCCCATGATTTATTTTATAACTACTGGTTTGTATGTCTTAGTCCCCTTCACCTGTTTGCCTATCCCTCACCTTCCTCCCCTCTGGCAATCACCAGTTCTCTGTATTTATGAGTCTGTTGTCTGTTTTTGCTTGTTTATTTTTTTTTTTTTAGAGTCCACATGTAAGTGAAATCATATGGTATTTCTCTTTCTCTGTACTTATTTCATTTAACATAATGTCCTCTAGATCCATCCATGTTGTTGAAAATGGCAAGATGTAGGGGCGGCTGGGTGGCTCAGTCAGTTAAGTGCCAGACTTCAGCTCAAGTCATGATCTCACAGTTCGTGAGTTTGAGCCCCATGTCGGGCTGACAGCTCAGAGCCTGAAGCCTGCTTCAGATTCTGTGTCTCCCTCTCTCTCTTTGCCCCTCCCCTGCTCATGCTCTATCTCTCTCTGTCTCAAAAATAAATAAACACTAAAAACAATTAAAAAGAAAGAAAATGGCAAAGATGTCATTCCTTTTTATGGCTAATATTCCATAGCAGCAAATGTATGTGTGTATACATATATGTGTATATATGTGTATATATATGTGTTTTTGTATTTGTATTATATACATATATATGTGTTATATACATATACATATATATATAATATATGTATGTATATATAACCTGGTGATTCTCCAGAGAATTATTATGAGTGAAAAAAAACAGTCATAAAATTTCAATAGTGTATAATTCTACCTCTACAGCATTCTTGGAAAAAAATATTATAGAAATGGGGAACATGTATGTGCTTGTCTGGATATATATACATACATATACACACATGTGTGTATGTATGTATATAATACACGCACATATACATCTATACAAACATATATACACACACTTATATATGTATACACACACACCACATAAACACAACATCTTTTTTATCCATTCATCTATCAGTAGACACCTACATTGGTTCCATATCTTGGCTATTGCAAATAATGCTGCAATAAATGTAAGTGTGCATGGATCTTTTTAACTTAGTGTTTTTGTTTTCTTTGGGTAAATACCCAGAAGTAGAATCACTAAATTATATGGTATTTCTATTTTTAATTTTTGAGGCACCTCCATACTGTTTTCCATAGTGACTGCATTAAATTACATTCCCACCAACAGTGAATGAAGGTTGTTCCCCTTTTCACCACATCTTCGCCAACACTTGTTATTTTTTGTCTTTTTTGCTACTAGCCATTCCGATTGGTGTGAGGTGATATCTCATTTTGGTTTTAGCAAGGTATATTCCAGTATTTCCTGGGCTCTCTAAAGCAATTTTTCCTCAGAATTAAGACACTTCTTCACACTATTCATGAGGCTGTTCTATATCCCTACAGTATTTATATTTTTGCTGTTTAACATGTTCTAGGACACAGATTCATCATTCCCCCACATAAACACAATTATTATTTAAAAATTTTTTTGTAATGTTTTTATTTATTTTTGAGAGAGAGAAAGAGCATGAGCTGGGGAGGGGAAGAGAGAGAGGAAAACACAGAATCTGAAGCAGGCTGCAGGTTCTGAGCTGTCAGCACAGAGCCCAACGCAGGTCTTGAACTCACGAAGCATGAGATCGTGACCTGGGCTGAAGTTGGATGCTCAACCAACTGAGCCACCCAGGTGCCCCAACACAATTATTTTAAAGAGAATTTGTGTTAGGTTGTGACCTTTGAAAAGCAGACACTAAAACAGGATTAGTTATACAAGAGATTTTTGGGGAAACTCCTAGAAGGTGCAGGGAGGCAGTGAATACCAAGAAATCTCTTAAACTGTGATGCAGGGCTGACACCCATGAAAGGGGAATAAGAAGGAAGGCAGACTGGACAGGAATAGTCTCATAGTGTAACACAGTTCAGATATAGGTTTTACCAGGCCAGTCAGGAGCAGTAATTTCTTTAAAAGACAAACGAAGTAATAAATCTATCATACAATCCAGTGATTTCACTCCTGGCCATTTATCCCAGAGAAATAAAGACTTAATGCTCATATAAACAATTGTACAAAAATGTTTATGGCAGCTCCATTCATAATAACCTCAAATTGGGAACAATCTGGATGTTCTTCAGCAGCTGAATTGTTTAGCAATCTGTGGTACATCCGTACCATGGAAAAATACTCAGCAATTAAAACAAACAATTGAAACACACAACAGCAACCTGACGATTCTCCAGAGAATTATTATGAGTGAAAAAATCCAGTCATAAAAATTTATACACTGTATGATTCCATTTATACATCATTCTTGAAGTGAAAATATTATAGAAATGGGGAACATATTTGTGGTTGCCTGAATCTAAGGAGAGGTTGAGAGTGAGGGGATAAACGGCTGTGGCTATAAAAGGGAACATGGGGACTCTTGCAGTGATGGAATTGTTCCATATGTTGACTATCAGTGTCAGTATGTTGGTTGTGAAGTACCCTAGGTTTAAAAGATGGCGCCACTAGGGACACCAGATAAAAGGTACATGCAGTCTTGCAACTGCATATGAATCTATATTTATATCAGGATAAAAATTTTACTTAAAGAATAAAATTAAAGTGATAAAACATGTGATTTTCAAAGGAAGCAAACTTGAAAACAATCTATAGTTTGCCACTAATAAAGGAAACGTTACGTTGGTTAATTTGAGAATGGAATTTTTAGTTTGAGTGTACTAACAAGAAATGTCCCAACTCTTATGTTACTTTTGTTTCAGAAATTTCTAAAATCATCTCCAAAATGCGTTTTTTTTCTTGATGTATCAAATTATCTGGTATTTACATATAAGTAGTAGAAAACATATTTCTTCTCCATTTGCCTCTACCATCCAGTGTGTAAAAATACTTATGAATAACTTTCATCATATTTTAAGTTTCTCTTCATACTATTCAAAATATATCCAGTAAGTTTTCAGAGATTTTATAACTGTGTTCATCATATAATGAAAAGAATCCAACTTACTGAGGAATATGTTCCTGTTTTGATACAACATATTCCCTTTGACTTGTGTGGTACAGTAGAAACTCAGTATAAAAGAAAAAAAAATTGTCAAATGAGTAAATAAAATTTCAATTCATGCTCACTTGGCCCATTCAATCATAAATACACTATTGTGAACTTAAGAGTTTATTCAGAAAGTCTTGACGTTTTCTGACTCCTTGAATACCCAAGTGAAGGTGTTTCCAAGAGAAACCAATGAGTTCAGGTTTAACACAGTACCTAATCAATCAGTCTCTGTTTACTGCTACATGAGGTTGAAAAAAAAATGGTTGAACAATTTCAGGATTTCCTTTAAAATAATAGAGATAAATGATACCTTGGTTAATGGTTTCTCTTAAATTGTCATTTATATTTCAGTTGGTATGGACTTTTCCCTGTAATAGCAGTGAGTGAGTAGGTTTTTCTTCATTACAGTTCAATGGCTTAAGTTAATACAGCATGTCCTCTTATTAAGTCATTTTGGCTTTTGCACCATTTTTGCTTGTTCCAATCATCTCTCCAATCCATGTCTCTATGTCTATATCATGATGTTATTAGTGAGTTTTTAAAAACTTTTTTCTAGTTGTCCTTGTTATGAAAGATTAGAGGAACAAAATGACTTTGTGAACTTCAAGAAACTCAACCCTGACAAACACCCAAAAATGAATTGGGTTTACTCTATGGGCTTTATCATAATGTTACAGTGAATAACATTGACTTCATTGCACCCTAATTAATACTTTAATCTATACAGGGGTGCCTGGGAGGCTCAGTTGGTTAGGTGACCACCTTCAGCTCAGATCATGATCTCACAGTTTGTGAGTTCGAGCCCACGTCGGGCTCTGTGCTGACAGCTCAGAGCCTGGAGCCTACTTCAGATTCTGTGTCTGCCTCTGTCTCTACCTCACCCCTGCTCACGCTCTGTGTCTCTCTGTCTCTCAATGATAAATAAACATTAAAAAATTAAAAAAATAAAAATAAGTAAAAAAATACTTTAATCTATACAACTTAGGACCATAAATGAAATTCTATGGTGAACTGATGTATTTTGCTGAGTGATTTTATCAGTTATCTTGCTTATTTTGTTCTTGGTCAGAATCCTAATTTTTTTGTGTTAAGAGCAGATTTCCTAAATGTTTTACTACTGTCTTAGAAGCTATAGCCTTTGCCAACAAATGCAAATCTGTAAATAAGTCCCCAACTTTTGCAACATTCAATTCATGGTTCCTAGTACTTTAAATTCCAGAATTTTTTTTATAATTAGTATTTTTACTATATTTATTGCTTTGAAATTTTCAAAGGAAATTCTTATGTGTATCAGAATGATACTTTAAAAAATTTTTAAAAAATGTTTATTATTGACAGACAGAGCATGAGCATGGGAGGGGCAGAGAGAGGGGGAACACAGAATCTGAAGCAGGCTCCAGGCTCTGAGCTGTCAGCACAGAGCCTGACAAAGGGCTTGAAATCACAAACCAGCAAGGGTGCCTGGGTGGCTTAGTCGGTTGAGTGTCCGACTTCAACTCAGGTCATGATCCCATGGTTCCTGGGTTCGAGCCCCGCATTGGGCTCTGTGCTGACAGCTCAGAGCCTGAAGCCTGCTTCTGATTCAGTGTCTCCCTCTCTCTCTCTGCCGCTCCCCTGCTCACGCTGTGTCTCTTAAAAATAAATAAATGTAAAAAAATAAATATTAAAAAAACCCTGGGAGATCATGACCTGAGCCAGAGTCAGACACTTAAACAACTGAGCCACCCAGGCACCCCAGAACAATTCTTAAAGGTGGATGGTTTTATACAAAACCCTAGCAGCATCTCTAAAAGTAAAATATCATAGTAAAATATCATTCACCAGTACATAAAAATGCAGATTTTGGGGCACCTGGGTGGCTCAGTCAGTTAGACATCTGACTCTTGGTTTGGGCTCAGTTCATGATCTCAAGGCTCATGAGTTTGAGCCCCACTTTAGGCTCTGTGTTGACAGCACAGAACCTGTTTGGGATTCTCTCTCTCCATCTCTCTCTGCCCTGCTTGCTCTCTCTCCCTCTCAAAATAAATACACTTAAAGCAATTTAAAAATATTTTTAAAAATGCAGTTTTCAAAAAATGTACCTTATATTCAAACAACATTTTTATTGTCTGTGCTAATACTTTCACAGCTGTTTCAGAAAGTTTATATGATTCTTTAATTTGGCCTTCCTAAAAGTCACTTGATTTACCAAAAAACACAGTTGATAACCACTTCATAAAAATATTTACTTTTATTTTTAATTCAATTTTAAACATAAAATTTACAATATGACAGTGGTCAGAAAGAGTACAGAGAGATCACACTTAAAGAATCAGGGGGTTTTGACAGAGGCACTGAAACAATTCAGTGGAGTAAGGAGTCTTTGACAAAGTATGCTGGAAATACTGTGAAAGGGAAATACTGCACCTCACTCCCTATTTCACAGCACATACAAAAATTAACTAAAAATGAAACAAGCTTATATAAGCGTCATGTTTCTAGAAGAAAACATTGGAGAATATCTCCATGACTGTAGCAAGTAGAGAGATTTTATTTTTACATAGGCCACACAATTAATTCATTAATCCTAAAAAAAGTAAAAAGTGACAAATTGAATTTTATCATGTGTATGACGTTTTGCCCATCAAAGCAATCAGTGTGAAAATATACCTGTTACAGGAAAGAGAAAGAGAAAGGAGAGAATCTCCTCAGCATTCCTACAAATGAAAAAGAAAAAGAAAAAAAAGGGCAGAAGATTTATATGTATGCTCAAGAAAATGACACATAAAAAGCACAAAAGACGTTTGGACTAATAAGAATATAAAATGTATATTATTATTAATTATTAGTTAATTATGTATAATTATTAGCTATTATTAGCTATAATAATTAACTGTTATTAGTGAATTTAAAACATACTCTTAATATAAGCTTATCACTCCCATTGATAAAGGCCAGATTAATATGAATTTACAATACAAATTTATTTATTCTTTTTAACTTTTTAAAAGTAGTCTCTACACCTAATGTGGGGCTTGAACTCACAACCCTGAGACCAAGAGTCAAATGCTATACTGACTGAGCCAGGTGCCCTTATAGTACAAACTTAAAAACACATAGGAGGATATGCCGTTACAAAAGAGAGGCAGTAAGGGGCACCTGGGTAGCTCAGTCAGTTAAGCATCTGACTTCAGCTCAGGTCATGATCGCATGGTTTGTGAGTTCCAGCCCTGAGTGGGGCTCTGTGCTGACAGCCCAGAGCCTGGAGCCTGCTTCAGATTCTGTGTCTCCCTCTCTGTCTGCTTGTTTCTCTCTCTCTCTCTCTCTCTCTCTCTCTCTCTCTCTCTATCAAAAAATAAATATTAAAAAAAAATTTAAAAAAAGAGGCAGAAGTAGCAAACAAACAAAATCTGACTGCTAAATCATTCAGATATAAGGTTTTTCAAGTTATTTGAAAGTGGAATTTTATTCATCCAGTGGACTTTGTGGTGTGTTTACAAAAGAAACCCCATAGTTCTATGGTGAAATGAGAAGATGCTTTAAACAATAGTGTATTAGGAACGTACTAGGAAGTTAAAGACAAGCATAGAGAAGCAAAAGGAGAATGTATCAGATTGATGTAATTCATTTGCTCCTCATCCATTCCCTATTTTGAAATATTACTTCTATTTTATCGAATGTCTACTACATATCAAACATTGTACTAGAAATTGAGGGTCAAAATGATGTGCTGGTACAATTTCTGTTTTCATTAGGTAAGTTAGAGGGAAGTCGTGTTTATGAAAATCACTGAAATGTAAAATTATAGTTTTCTGTCATATAGAAATTCATAGACTTAGGTCATTTATTAAGAGGTAATATTTGAGCCTTTATATATTTATTTATTCTTAAACATTTATATTTGAGAGAGAGAGAGAGAGCGCAAGACCAAGAGCAGCAGAGAGAGCACGGAGCCCGATGTGGGGCTTGATCCCATGAACCATGTGATTGTGACCTGAGCCTAAATCAAGATCCAGATGCTTAACCGACTGAGTTACCTAGGTGCCCCTTGCTCAAAATAAATAAACATTAAAAAAAAAAAAAAAAGGATAAAGCAGGGCGCCTGGGTTGCTCATTCACTTAAGTGTCCGACTTCAGCTCAGGTCATGATCTCACAGTTCATGAGTTGAAGCCCGGCGTCGGGCTCTGTGCTTACAGCTCGGAGCCTGGAGCCTGCTTCTGATTCTGCGTCTCCCTCTCTCTGCCCCCTACCCTGCTCACACTATGTCTCTGTCTCTCAAAAAGTGAATAAACGTTAACAACAACAAAAAAGGATAAAATGGAGTTAATTGATAGCCAGAAGGAGGTTATCTCAAAGAGTGAAAATAACCCATGCAAAGAACCTGATTTTAGGTGGATATATATTCATAAACCAAAAAGGAATTTAATGGCTGTGTGGATAAAAGGAAGGAGGAGTCATTGCAGTAACACGAGCAGGGATACTCTGGGGCTGGATTTAGGAAGCAATATTTTTGTCTGGATATCATTCTTAAGAATTTTACCTCAAGTGAAACTTCATTATATAACCCTCTAATCTATAAAAACTGCTTGTAAATTATAGCATCCTAGATTCAATCAGATCAGTAGCATTATAAGCTAGCAGAATAATTAAGAACAGAGGTCATAAAAGTGTCTTCTTTATTGAAAATAAGGATTCTTTTATTTTTTAATTAAAAATACTCTAAAATTAATCTATACAAATGACATATGTTCAAATACAGCAAAGGAGTATATTATGAGAAAACAAAAACTCTTTCACATCCCAGATACCTAGGGTATTCTCTTCAAACATTGAAAACATTTTTTCATTGCTCTTCAAGCAGTTGGCTATACACCTAAAACATAGCTGATATATGGATAGATTTTTCTTTATTTTCTAAAATTTGAGGCATTCTACATGCTCTCTTCCACGATTTTTGTTTTTTAAGCATATATGTTGGTGATAGTTTTATATCTGCATATATGTATTTATGATATTTCTATCATACATCTACATAGCATCTACAAATGCTACCCTATTGATTGTCACAGTTTCCCTTTGTTTTACTGTCTTCCTCCCCCATTTTTCCTATTATAAAACAATGGTGTAATTAACGTCACTGTACACATTCCTTTGCATATTTTTTTCTTTTTTTCTAAATTTTTAAAAATGTTTATTATTTTTGAGAGAGAAGGAGACAGAGCATGAGCAGGGGAGGGGCAGAGAGAGAGAGAGGGAGACACTGAATCCAAAGCAGACTCCAGGCTCTGTGCTGTCCCCATAAAGCCGGATGCAGGCTTAAACTCACAGACCATGAGATCATGACGTGAGCCAAAGTTGGACACTAAACCGGCTGAGCCACCTTTTTTTCTTTTTTTTTCTTAATAGAGAAAGGGAATGTGTGTGAGTGGGGTAGAGTGGCAGAGATAGATTGAGAGAGAGAGAGAGAGAGAGAGTCTTAAGCTGTTCCACACTCAGTGTCTCGATCCCATGACCCTGGGATCATGACCTGAGCCAAAATCGAGAGTTGGACACTCAACCAACTGCACCACCCAGGCGCCCCTCTTTGCATATTCTTCATAATGATAATCACATAACACTGACTCCAACACAGGTACTCCTCTGGAATATTAAATATGTAATTAAATAATCCAGTCCTGTGATGAGGGTACTCTTGATTGTTTCCATTTCGTATGTGGGGAAAATGAAGAGAAAATTTCAATACTTTTCCAAAGTTCATACATATGGTAAATGGCAGAGCTGGAATTAGAAGGTAGCCAGAAAGAAAAAGCACTTTCCTAATACCCACAATAGATTTCCTTTCACATATTTGAACACAATATGGGATACAACAGTGGATTAGAATCCTCAAGTCAAAGAGCTTGTATTTGCTGTACAACTTATATTACTTCATTTCCCTTCAAAGAGGATTTCATCAATTTGTAATTCTAGCAATAATAGATTTCCTTCATCTCTGTGTATGCTCTCAGGTATTTTGGTAGCTATCTGTGGTAAAAAAAAAAAAAGAAAATGGTTATTTTTATTTTTCTAATTATGCATGTGAATTCATTTATAATCCACTTGTCAACAATATCTTTGGTATGAATTGCCTTTTCTGTTTTCAGAGCCTTGTAAACCTCTGTTCCAATAATGATCAAAAAGTAAACAAACCTCTCATTTGAAGCACTGTATCAATGAATATATGTCTCTATATTTTAATCTGTGTTTTTACTCTTTCTCTAGCTACATGGAAGTCCTTGTCTGTTTCTCTGCCACTCTCAAATACTTTATTTTTTAAAGTCTCTTTATTTATTTTGAGAAAGAGATGGAGAATGTAAGCAGGGGAGGGGCAGAGAGAGAGAGAGAGAGAGTGAGAGAATCCCAAGCAGGCACTACACTGTCCATGCAGAGCCTTGACATGGGGCTCGATCTCAAGAACTGTGAGCTCATGACCTGAGCCAAAATCAATAGTCAATACTTAACTGAATGAGCTACCCAAGTGCCCTCAAATAATTTTAAGTAATACAGCTTTATAGTAAATGTGACAATTAGCAACCTAGTCTACCATTTCTGTAATTAAGATTTTTTTTTCTGATTTGCTTGTTTTTCTTGCAAAAAACTCTCTCTTTCTTGAGACTAGCTTGACTTTCAGTACTTGTCATCTTCAGGGTGATTTGTAGCTGATTTATTCTTCACTGATGAAACATGATGGTGTCAGTGGCAGTTGTCTTTTCCCAGACAAGCCCCAGAGCAGGATTTGGGGAGTGGGGAAAAAGCCCCTATCTTCTTGGCGATGCTTTCCTGAAATCCAAGCTAGAGATTCCATAACACATACCTGTGGTTCAGGGAGAGTGAATTGTCATGTCTCCAAGGCTGGACACTTACCCACTGGGTTTAGTATGTTTTCCTAAATGAATGTTTCTCCATTTGTTGTATGGCTTTAGAACAATTTCCAGTGACTTTAAATGATTGTATTTTTAAGTTTTGTGTTTTTGTTTGTTTGTTTGCTTTTATGAGAAAATGTTCTTCTATTCTGTGTATAAATTTCTGGTTTAATTTTTTCACCAACCTTTGCCCTTCTTCACACCCATAAACTCCCATGCTTTATTCTAACTTCATTACTTATACTTGATATTTGATTTCTTCTCCCCCCCCCCCTTTAAAAAAATCTGGTTTAATGATTTTGATTCTTTTCAACTCTGACTAATAGTTTGGTAAATAGGATTAAATCATGTTTTGATTACATACATATATTATTTGGGATCCTTCAGCAAAGAACAAAGATATCTTTAAATTACCTCATGTGTTGTGATATTGTTGCTTTGGGTCAGAATTTTCATTATTGCCAATAAGAGTTTTATATGTGAAATCATTATTAAATATGGTTTTACCAAGAGAGATATCCACATTTATTTTTATTCTACTAGTTGATATGCAAGACTTGAAAAGCACAGGTAATACAATCCTATAAGACTGTTTTAGGCCTGGGCACTTGAGTGGCTCAGTCATTTAAGCTTCGGACTGTTGATTTCGGCTCAGATCATGATCTCCTGGTTCATGGGTTCCAGCCTCTGGTTTGGGCTCCACACTGACAGCTTAGAGCCTGTGTGGGATTGGGATTCTCTCTTTCCCTCTCTGTTGCTTCCCTGCTCATGCTTACTCACATGTGCACTCTCTCTCTTTTTCTCTCATAAGTGAGAGAAAAAAAGAGACTTAAAAAAAAAAGACTATTCTAAGCCAGAGCTCTGCAGATAGAGTTTTATTTTTCGCTTCAAGAGGGAAATTCCTAGCTACCTTTCAGAAATTATTTTTGCATCAAATAGACTTTATACTTCTCTAGTGATAGCAATTTGAGTAATGGATGTCGTCTCTGTTCAGATTTCAAATTGGTTTCTCATACAGTCCTAAGATTTACAGCTGTTTGCTCATTTATGTTTTTCAAACCAAGAGCATTTTAATCTCATTTTCACATGGGTATTTTCCAACACAGAGAGCAATTGTTGCATTTATGTAGGAAGTGGAGCTTCCAAATCTGGCAAACTGCATCCCTATCCCATTCAAAAACAAAAACAAAGACAAAAATACTCACTAAGGTAATTGTCTCTAATGACAAAAAAATCTGCCCTTTAGTCATAAGGTTAACGTAAACTCTATATTACAAAGTGTCCATGTGAAAGCAAACTATAGCATAACAAATACCTAGGGAAACAGGTGTCTATAAGTTAGTGAACCATCTTTGAAGTTCAGCTAGTTTACAGAAAATTTCACCAGTGGCCGCAAAGCCACATTATAGCAAAATCTTGTGGGGGTGGTGGAGTTTAGGTTCATGTGAACCAATAAACCAGAATTAGGAGGCTGTATTTCTGTATGTGAATATAAGATAACTCAGTAATTTCCAACTTATTATAATACTTTGATAGCGTATGAACTACTCTGGGAAAGTGTCTTAATACTTTTGCCCGTATTTAAGACAAAGAGATCCAAGAACGATGGAACAATAACATTACTTGTGAAGATTGAGTGTCTGAATTTTATTAAATGCTATCTTTATTGCTGAAGCAATGCTAAAAACTTTGGTTTCAGGAACTGCTTATGGTATACAGCAGTTTTTCCTACAAGGGTATAATAAATTTTATAGTATAGCAACATGTAATCAAGAGGCATGACATTTTTATTCTATCAAAAAGGGACCCAATTCCTAGAAAACATCCCTGAAATGATGTTCACTTTGTCTCCTTACCTGATTTTCCCTCAACATTCTGACCCTAGTTTGAAAAGTTGGCTTTAATCCCTAAATGTCTTTGTGATGTTGTGATTTATTAGAAGTATATGTTTGTTTCTTCAGATGACCACACTGTATTTCTCATTTACATTTGGTCTTCACCTATGGTTCCTGGCCAACAGCTTCCAAAAGCCTTGGAATTTCTTAAGTGACAGAGCAACAGAGGTGACTTCTGTTAATGAGGTGACTTTTTGACCCCACCAAAGGAAGGGGGGCTGGTAGCCAGGAGAGCCAAGCATGTATGTGATTAGAGGTTGGAACTTTCAGTCCTGTCTCCTCTGGCCTTCGGGGAGGAGTGTGGGTCTTGAGGTTGAACCAGTCACCAATGGCCAGTGATTTAATCAATCATGCTTATGTGATGAGGCCTCCACAAAAACCCAAACGGGCAGGGTTTGGAGAGTTTCCAAGTTGGTGAACAGATGAAGGTACTGGGAGAAGGGCACACATGGAGTGGGCATGGAAGCATTGCACCTTTCCCCATTCTTGCCCTGTGCCTGTCTTCCATCTGCTGTTCTTGTGTTATATCCTTTCATAATAAACTGATAATCTAGTGAGTAAAATGTTTCTCTGAGTTCTGTGAGCCACTCTAACAGATTAATCAAACCTAAGGAGAGGGTCATGGGGACCTTTGATTTATAGCCAGTCGGTCAGAAGTCTAGGTAACAACTTGAATTTGAGACTGGTGTCCGAAGTCCAAGAAGGAAGTGGTGGGGACCTCTGATCTGTAGCCGGTTGTTCAGAGCGCAGGTAATAACCGGGATTTGCAACTGGTGCCCGAAGTGGGGAAAGGGTAGAAATCTTATAGGACTGACTGTTTAACCTGTGGGATCTGACAGTATCTCCAGGTAGAGAGTATCAGGATGGAGTTGAATTTGTAGGACACCAAGCTGGTGTCTGGAGCATTGCTTTTTGTGGGTTTAGGGGTCTCTCCCATACACACACACTGAAATTGTGTTCAACGGGACACTTGGGTGGCTCAGTCAGTTAAGCGTCTGACTTCTGCTTAGGTCATGATCTCTCAGTCCGTGAGTTTGAGCCCTGCGTTGGGCTCTGTGCTGACAGCTCAGATCCTGGAGCCTGCTTTGGATTCTGTGACTCCCTCTCTCTCTATCCCTCCCCCGCTCATGTGTGTGCACTCTCTCTCTCTCTATCTCTCTATCTCAAAAATAAATAAACATTAAAAAATTTAAAAAAAAGAATTTGGAACCTAATTTAATTCATGTTTATCACTTTATCTCTCAGTTCTTGACTTGATATTCTAGTTACATTTATATTTCTGTAAATGTTCAGAAAGGACAGAAATCATTGTTTTCTAACAAGCTTTATTTGAACAAAGAAAAGAAATCAACAGGGTGTCTGTATTCTTCCACTAATGGTTTGCATTTCTCAGTGCCATTTTGTTGGGTTAAGAACTTCCAGGGGGAAGCTACATTATTAGGTAGACTGAAAATAAAAGAGTCTGCATGTGCAAATTGTGTTAATGTGATTTGTGTTAATGATTATCCGTGGTTTATATAACAGCATAGTCATTTTTTTTCTTTCCAATTAGAGAGACAATATGCTGTAACTCAAATTCTAGAGAGGTATATATCACTAATTTTATTTAGGTCTGTTTCCTTAATATTATGTGAGGAGGCTCACCTAAGTTAAGCATCTCAAATCTCTCTTTCATGGAGTGCTTCTAGGATGAGCTCAATTTATTAAACATATATTGCTTTGTAACAAATTACCCAAACTTAGTTGCTGAAAATAATACATATTCATTTTCCCAGAGTTTTTGTGGGCTGGGTATTTGGAAGCAGTTAAGCAGAGCCAATCTTCCTCCATACATCTTGTGAGGTTGCCATCAAGATACTGACCAGAGTTGCAGCTTTTAACTGGGTTGGAGGGTCTTCTTTAACTCAGTTGGTTTGGTCCCAGTTCAGATGAGTCCACACGAGAAATTTCTTTTCCTTTGAGACTAGCTGAGTTTGCTGTTATATGGTACCAAATAATCCCACAACCTCAGGTGAATCAGCAAAAGCCAATCGGTCAAAAATAGAATTAAGCATAGCATTTTGGTCTCCTATGGGAATAACCTGTTGATTCTACTTGCTGTCCCCATTAGAACCACCACCACTGTCCACACGCAACTGAGAGTAGGTGATCTGACTACAGTTAGCTGTGGTACCATTTACTTGTAAACATTAATAGCCTAGTCGACAGCTAATTAATTCGATATGACCCTACTACACCAAGACTAGACTTCAGCTGGTTGCTTGAATAAGCTAATACTCATTAGACAATAGGGCTGAGAATAATGAACCAACTAATCTATATTTCACTTCCCTGTGTTGGGGCTCAGGGCAGGTCAACCCAAGATAAGCCACAGGCTCTTAAAGTTACTTAAGAACCAAAAACTATGAAAGGGACACTGACCCTCCTTTGTCTCCAGATACCAGTAAATCAATCTTCCTATGTGAAAAGTACCCTTCCCTATATCTATCTCCAAGGCCAGAGACATCCTTATCACCAGAGACAGGGAACTCAGGTCTGAGAAATCTCTGTAAGTAAACTCTGTTTCTTTTTCCTAATTAGTACTCAAACTTAAGTTTCCTGGTCTCCCCAGTTCCTCACAAATTTATTGTTTCTATGTCTAAAGAGTGTAAAAGCTGCCTGCCTTGTTCCTTTCTTAGATCCCGTATTTGTGAGACCACTGTACGTACAAATTATTTTTTTTTCTCCTGTTGACCTGTCTTCTGTCAATTTAATTATTAGACCAGCCAAAAGTATTCAAGAGAGGTCGGGGAATATTTTCTTCTCCAGATACTTACACAAGTTATTTATAGACCAAGAAATTCTGAATTGCTTAGGTTTAAGAATAATATTTTTTGGAGAGTATTTTTGACCTTATATGGAAATATATTTTGCCTCTAGTGTTTTGTCTGAGAAGGGGCCAGTTTCCTGGTTTCAGCGTTCAGACATTTCTTTACATCAGCATGAAGGCTTTTTTTTTTTAACTGTAAATATTGCAGTCTTAAGTTTAATAAAGACACTGCATCACAGGAAGTATTTCAGAACAGTTATGTTCATATTCAGAACAATTGTTTTCATTTATAACATTGGGGTTTGAGGTGTATCTTAGACTGAGTTTTAAACTCTGTTTAAGACCTGTACTGTAACCTTTTATGAAAAGAATGTGTTGCAGTTAATGTAACTCTTAGGCAAATATACGAAATTATAATGTTAAAATTTTAAATAATATTTTTATTGTATCTAAGACAATTACTGCTGATGTTGAAAGTGGAGTATGCATTTGTGTATGCCGATCGTGTTTTTTTTTAAATATTTTTTGAAAATGTTTTTAATGTCTATTCATTTTTGAGAGAGAGAGAGAGAGAGAGACAGGGCACGAGTTGGGAGAGGCAGAGAGAGAGAGGGAGACACAGAATCTGAAGCAGGCTTCAGTCTGAGCTGTCTGCACAGAGGCCGATGTGGGACTTGAACCCACAAACTGTGAGATCATGACCAGAGCTGAGGTCAGAGGCTTAACCCACTGAGCCACCCAGGCTCCCCTGTTGATCTTGTTTTTACTTTGGCCTCCTATAAAGGGAAACTAATCTCATAGTTACCAAACTTCACTCACTGTTCAACTTTATTACCATGTTTCTATGATTGTTCATACTAAGACCCATCCTTTCCGATCTCCATTAATTTTTATCCACTAGATTAATAAATATTTGCCTGTAGAACAATTCATATATTTATGAATCACTCAGTCTGTGTTAAGCTTCAAATCTAAAAAACAACAACAAAAAACCCTACATTAAGAAAGAAAATATTTTACGAAAATGTTGTAAGTTCAGAGGTAGGATAGATTTGAGGTTTGTTTTATGCTAGTGGCTTAGTGCTGTCACTGATGTTTTGATTTTTTTTTTTTTCATTCCCCCTACTTACCTTCTCTGGAATTAACAGTATCTTAAACTCCCCATGATCGCAAAATGTCTGCTTCATCTTCAGAGACTGCATGTTTTTCATCCAAGTTCAAAAAGATTGTGCCTTTCCTCCCAAACGTCAAACAGAAGTGCTGATTAGTACTCTGATGAATTAAATTATGTGGCCCTCCCCCCAAACCTATCACTATTGTCTCAGGTATGATGTCCGCAAAGTTGACAATTGGCTTCAACCTGCCTGCTCACCATCTCTCACCTGTGGTAAGGCATTAAAACTCTTCTCATTTTATGCCAATCAGAGCACGTTTCTGGATTTGAGGGTAGAATAACTACCCTCCACACCCCATCCCCCAAAACCCTCATGGCTAGTATACAATGGAAGAAGAGGGGCTAATTCATGAATTTAAAAGGAGATTACTCAGTCTAATTTTTGATATTAACTTTTCATTCATGAATGAACTAAATTTGCTCAGAGTTCATGCTCCTGATTACTTATTCCTGGATTTGATTTTATAATAGTTTGCTTTAGATTTTTATGTTTATGTTAATAAGTGAGATTAGCATGCAGTTACCTTTTATTCTTGAATATTTGGTCAAATATCATGTTCTTTGGAAGATTTTTTGTAAGATTGAGATTATACCTTCCCTGAGTGTTAGAATCTACTGGTAAGCAGCCCACATGGAATTTTCTTTGAGGGAAGATGTTTTCATTGCTAACTGATTTTCTGTAATAAGTGTGTATTCAACTTTTGTATTCTGTCTTGAAGCATTTTTAGCAAATTGTATTTTTCTAAGAATTTATCTGTTTCATTTACATTTTCAAAAGTTGTTCATACAGTCTCCATTCTTTTAATGTCTATGATACTTGTTTTCATTCCTGACATTGGCTATTTGTACCATCTCTCTTTTTGTCTTTTTATAAGAACCAAAATGATCATCTTTATTTTATATTTGCTATTTAATTGATTTCAAAACTATATTATTTTCCTTTTTCTTTTTTTTTTAATTTTTTTTAACGTTTATTTATTTTTGAGACAGAGAGAGACAGAGCATGAACGGGGGAGGGTCAGAGAGAGAGGGAGACACAGAATCTGAAACAGGCTCCAGGCTCTGAGCTGTCAGCACAGAGCCCGACGCGGGGCTCGAACTCACGGACCGCGAGATCATGACCTGAGCCGAAGGCGGACGCTCAACCGACTGAGCCACCCGGGCGCCCCTATTTTCCTTTTTCATTAGTTTTCTTTTTTTAAGTTTATTTTGAGAGAGAGAAAGAGAGGGAGAGAGAATGAATGAGCAGGGGAGGGGCAGAGAGAGAAGGAGAGAGAGAGAATCCCAAGTAGGCTCTGCACTGTCAGTGTGGAGCCCAATGTGGGGATCAACCCACCAACTGTGAGATCATGACCTGAGCTGAAACCAAGAGTCTGATGCCACTCAGGTGCCCCTCATTAGTTTTCTATCATTGCTGCAACAAATTCTCACAAATTTAGTGGTTTAAAACAACATTAACTTTGTTATCTTACAGTTCTGGAGAGCAGAAGTGTAACAGAGCTAAAACAAGGTGTCCACAGGGCTGTGATACTTTCTGGAGGCCCTAGGGAGCACTCTTTCTTCCATTTTTCCAACTTCTGGACATTGCTCACATTCCTTAGTGTGTGGCACCCTCCCTCCATCTTCAAAGTCAGCAATGTTAGGGCAAATCCTCTCGCCTCTGGTTCTGCCTTCTACTTCTACTTTTAAGGATTCTTGTAAATATATTTGACCTACTTCAGATAACACAGGATAATTTTCCTATTTAAAAAAATTTTTTTTTACGTTTATTTATTTTTGATACAGAGAGAGAGCACAAGTGGGGAAGGGCAGAGAGAGAAGGAGACACAGAATCTGAAGCAGGCCCCAGGCTCTGAGCTGTCAGCACAGAGCCCGACACGGGGCTCGAACTCACAGACCGCGAGATCATGACCTGAGCCGAAGTCAGACGCTTAACCAACTGAGCCACCCAGGTGCCCCACCTCTCCTCTAGCTTCTGATAAAGATTGTAGGAAATTAGTATAATTTCTCTAACTTAAATGTTTGGTACAATTCACCAGTTTTCCCTTCTGGGCTGCTGTTTTCTGTTTTGCAAGGTTATTCATTATTGGTTTAATTTCTTTAATAGATGCAGGCCTATTCAGATTGTCTATATCTTCCTGTGTAACTTTTGGCAAATTGTATCTTTTAAGGAATTGGTCCATTTCATCTAGGTTGTTAAATTTGCAGACGTAGTGCTATTCCTAGTATTCCTTTATTATCCATTTTATGTCCGTAGGATTTGTAATGTTTCCTCTTTCATTTTTGATAATACAAATTTGTGACTTTTCTCTTTTTTTCTTGGTTTGCCTGGCTGGTGGCTTATCAATTTTATTGATCTTTCCAAAGTATCAATTTTGCTTTTGTTGATGTTCTGTTTCCAATTTCATTGATTTCTGCTTTAATTATTCTTACTCTTTTTCTTCTTTCTTTGGATTTAATTTCCTCTTCTTTTGCTAGTTTCCTGAGGTAGAAACTCAGATTATTATTGCTTTTAAATCTTTCTTTTCTAATATATGCTTTCAATGCCATACATTCACCTCTCAGCGCCACTTTCACTGCATCCCACAAATTTTGAGAAATTATGTTTTCATTTTCATTTACTTCAAAATATCTTTAAATTACTGTTGAGGGGAACCTGGGTGGCTCAGTAGGTTAAGCATCCAACTCTTGATTTTGGCTCAGGTCATGATCTCACAATTCGTGAGTTGGAGCCCCACGTTGGGCTCTGCGCTGACAGCACAGGGCCTACTTGGGATTCTCTCTTTCTCTCTCTCTCTCTCTCTCTCTCAAAATAAATAACTTTTAAAAATATATAAATAAATTACTGTTGAGATTTCTTCTTTGCCCTGCATTATTTATAAATGTGTTGTTTAATCTCCATGTACTTTGGAATTTTCCAGTTAACTTTACATTCTTGATTTCTAGTTTAATTCCAATGTAGTCTGAGAGCAGATATTATGTGGTATCCATTTTTTTTTAATTTGTAAGATGTATTTTATGGCTCAAAAATGTGGCTTACCTTTGAGGATATTCCCTATGAGCTCAAGAAGAATATGCATTCTGCTGTTTTTGGATGAAGTCATCCGTACATGTCACTTGCATTCAGTTGATTGATGGTGTTGTTGAGTTCAGCTATGTCCTTACTGATTTCTGCTGCACAATCTATTTGTAATACGGGGGTGTTGATTTCTCTAGCTATGGCAGTGGATGCACCTACTTCTCTTTGTAGTTCTATCAGTTTTTCCCTCCAGAAGTTTGATGTTTAATTGTTAGGTACATACACATTGGGCATTATTATGTCTTCTTGTAAGACTGACCTTTTTATCATTACATAATGCCTACTGCTTCTTTGTTGGTGGAGAGGGTTTATAATACCTTATTAGTTTTTTGAAAGATAATGCATGCAAGTGATAGCAAAAAAAATTTAAATCCATCAGTTTGTAAATGGAGATATAAATGTGATATATCCATACAATGAAATACTCAGCAGTGAAAAGACGTAAAGTACTGATTGTAATGCCCTTCTTTATCCCTCATACCTTTTTTTACTTTGAATATGCTGTGTCTGAAGTTAATATAGCACCCCTGCTTTCTTCTGATTAGTGTTAGCATGGCATGTTTTTTTCTCCATCAGTTTAATCTATATGTTTTCATGTATAAAGTGAGTTTTCTTTAGACAGCTTACAGTTGGACCTTGCTTTTTGATCCATTCTGACAATCTCTATCTTTTAATTGGTGCATGAAGACTAATGACTTTCAAAGTGATTACTGATAGAGTTGGACTAATGTCTGTCATATTTGTTGTTTTATTTCTTGCCCCTGTTCTTTGTTTTTATTTTTGTCTTTTACTCTTTTTTCTTTTTTTTACTTTGTAGTTTTAATTGAGTCTTTATATAATTCCATTATCTCTTCTTTCTTAACATATCAGTTATACTTCTTTTCCCTCCTCTCTTTAGTGGTCATCCTGGAATTTGCAATAGACTTTTACAACGAATCCAAGTCCACTTTCAAATAACATTATACTATTTCATGAATAGTGTATTTTATAATAACAAAATAATCCTAATTCTACCTTTCCATTATTTGTGTAATTTCTGTCATATATTTTGCTTACATAACATCATACATCGGTAGTTTGACATGACAGTAATTTGTGGTTTTTATTTCATAAATTTCTTTGGTTCCTTTCTTCTTCTGGTATTTCTCTTCTGTATGTTCTGTCATTGTAGTTGTTCCACTGTCTTTGGATTTTCTTTTCTTTGTCTTATCTTCTTTTTCCTCCCTCCCTTCCTTCCCTCTTTCTCTCTTTCTCTTTTTCTTTCTTTCATTCTTTCTTTTCTCTTTCTTTCTTTCTTTCTTTCTTTCTTTCTTTCTTTCTTTCTTTCTTTCTTTCTTTCTTTCAGATTTGTACCCTTTGCTTTTCGATTTGTGTGATTTCCATTGAAATTCCCTCCAACATGGATAGTGTTTCTTCAGCTGTGTCCATCAAAGGCTTTCTTCATTTTTGTTATGGTGTTTTGTTCTCTAGCATTTCTTTTTCATTCATTTTTAAGATTTCCATGTTTTGCCTGCATTACCCATCTGCTCTTGCATGCTGGCTACCTTATCCATTAGGAAGGAGAGCTGACTGAAATTGGGTATTTCCCTTCCCCATGTTGTTTAGGCTATGAAAGTACCCCTACAAGTTAGGCTCTGGGTAACTAGTTTCTTCTCCTGAGGCACGCTTCATTAAGAATAGTGCTCCAGAGTATTTCCTAATGGTTCCTCTTCTACATCAGAAGATGCCAGAAGCATCAAGAGGATTTTTCTCAGATGTTCATTGTGAGATGCTGATTAAGCTCCCAGATATAAATCTCACAAAGTTAGGGAGCCTCCCTGTGTCTAGGAATCCCTGATATTGTGTTTGTTGTTGTTGTCTGTTTGTTTTGCCTCTCAGGGATATCCACACTGAACCTCCAGCAATCCATCATTTATAGTTCAGGTTTTCTATCCTGGTCCTGGTTCCCCTGACACTTTCTGCTCATCACTCTTATTCTAGTAAGCCATGACTCCCTGTATTCACATATGTGCCTCCAATCTTGGGGATTGCAGTTTGCCCTGTGTCTTTCCCTGTCTTGTAGATCCAAGGAGAATTACTGAATTTTCCATCTGTTCAGTTTTTTTCTCCTTATTGTTAGGACAGAGTGGAAGCTCCCAGGCTATGTACATGTAGAACTGGAGGTTATTTATTTTTATAGAAGAATTCATCCAAGTGATATTTTGTTTCGGTGCATTATGTCAAGAAACACATGATGTCGGGACGCCTGGGTGGCTCAGTCGGTTAAGCATCCAACTTCGGCTCAGGTTATGATCTCATAGTTCGTGAGTTCGAGCCCCGCATGGGGCTCTGTGCTGACAGCTCAGAGCCTGGAGCCTGCTTCAGATTCTGTGTCTCCCTCTCTCTCTGCCGCACCCCTGCTCATGCTCTGTCTCTCTCTGTCTTAAAAAAAAATTAAAAAACAATTTAAAAAATTTTTAAAAAAAGAACAACATGATGTCAATATTTTCCATTTTTAGTAATGATAACTTTTAAAGTGATTCCAGGGTTCTCCACTATAAAATTACTATTTTGTATTTTGTACTTAAGGAATATTGTGGTAAGATACATTGACACAATGTAAATATCCTGTTTTTTATCATACTTTTGCCCATTGATTTTAGCATTTATTGATACAATAATTATTCCTGTCGATTTGCCAAAGGGTGACTTTTCTATTTCAATCCTTCTTCTCGTGTTTAATTGGAATATTCTTTAAGAAAGAGGTGTCTCTTCATTCTGTTTATTTAGTCTATTTATTTATATGGGTATGACCTCATGGATATTTGTTTTGTTCTATGGATCATAATTCATTGCTACCATTATTTTTTGCCTAGTTGTCCCATATTTGAGCACTGGGAAGCACCTTCGAGTTGGCATATGGTACATAGCCTCTTCAGCAGCAATATTAGAGAGGAGAGTAAGAGAGAGAGGGAGAGAAAGAGAACATGCACGTGCTGGTGGTGGAGAATACAACAGACCGTTGTAGAAAAGCAGCAAGAGCCAGAGAGAAAAGATACTTCCTAGGGCTTTTTTTGTGCATGGAGAATTAGCTGTGTATAGTGCCTGCATCAAAGAAAAGGACTTTGATCTGGTGAAAAGATGAAGGTGACTGAGAGTTATACAAAAAAATAGTATCATGAAAGGCTTCATGAAATGAAATGAAAGGCTTCAAACAATATGTGATATAATATGGTCGGGGAGAAAAACTGTATATTGGTGGTATTCAGAATTATATATTTTAATGTTCTTTATGATTCTTGAGTAAAAATATAATTCCTTTAAATTAATATCTGGCTATTTAGTTCTTTTCTGTGTATGTTTCCTTAATGCCCCAGTTGACTAATCCAAGAAGAGTTCTAATAGAAACAAAAGTGAATAAAGTAAATCAATCACAATGAAATCTACAATCATTACAAAACTAGGTTATGTGAATTAATCTGTTTTCACTATCATTTCATTATTAGCCCTATTGTGATTTTCACTTCCCTGAAAAGTTAAACATGTCCATCTAGAGTGGATAAATATCAGTTCAGCTCAAATTTCTCCTCTCACATAAATTCCAAGGAATAATCTATGGAAAAACATAAAGACCACCAGGATTTGGAAGCCAGTAACTTCTTAGACTCTTTATGAATTCCTCAAAACCCTAAGCCAGAAAGAAGTATACCACATAGGATATGAAACAAGGAGCAAAGAGAGGTTTTTTTAAAAATGCAAACTCTATACCTACCTTTACTCAGTCCTTCTCCAAGTTCTTACTAAAATTGAGCTAAAAATAAACTCATCACAGATGAGATGTGACTTATCCTTCATCTGAATTGAGGCTGAATAATATTGAGACCAGTAGGTGTAATACGTTCTTGCTTTGGTTTATAGATGTATCTCATAAAATTGGTAACAACAGTAAGTGCTTATGCTACTGTCTGCTTTGTTAAAATGGTCTTATCTCCCCCAAATCTTATTCTCGTATCCCTGGTGCATGATCAGATTTATTTATATAGGTAGTAAAAGAGGTTTATTTTTAAAGTCACATCACATAAACTTCTCTTTGAACAGATGTTTCTTTCTGTTCACCAATTACATCTTCTACTGCAGAGTTAAATTTGTCTTAGTGTTCTAGGTTCTCTTTTAAAAACATAATCATGAGTGTATCTGCATTGTTGCCTGTTTAACATGCTGAGAAAATTAATTTAAAAAAATGACAGATTCTGGAAGTCTGTCTTGATAATTTCATTTCAATTATGCCTTCAAAGTTTTATGAATAGGCAGAAGGCTGTGCAAATAACCCTGAACTTAGACTTAGGACATCAGGATATCAGTTTAGCCTTTGCAACTCCAGAATTGTTTCTAAATGTATTAGACCTCAGTTTTCTCATTTCTAAATTAGAAAGAGATTAGATAACTTCTTAATATCCTTCCAGCTCTAGAGGAGTTTATTTAGTTAAATATATATTTTCCTATTTATGTATATTTATCAATATATATTTAGCTAGACTATTACTATAGTAATGTCCTAAATAAAGCTATACAATTTGTAACTTGATGGTTGAGGCTCAGCTAAGCTTCAGGGTTTCCTAATGCATTTGAGTTTTATAAAACTTTATATAGAGGGGCACTTGGGTGGCTCAGTCGGGTGGGCGTCTGACTTCGGTTCAGGTCATGATCTCACTGCTCGTGGGTTCAAGCCCTGCGTCGGGCTCTGTGCTGACAGCTTGAAGCCTGGAGCCTGCTTTGGATCCTGTGTCTCCCCCTCTCTCTGCCCGTCCCCTGCTCATGCTCTGTCTCTCTCTCTGTCTCTCAATAATGAATAAATGTTAAAAAAAAAAAAAGGAAAGAAAAAACTTTATGTAGCAAATCTAAGAAAACACATAGAGGAATCTAGAAAATGGTTGTAAATTTACTGAGATCATTTTCCTGGCACTGCTAGCATTATGGTTTATAGAACATTACTCCAAGTCCACTTAATTCTTATCCTGCATGAGGGCCTATATCGTGTTGCGACCTTAAGCACTTAATGCAATTACAAGAATCATTTGCATGTGTTTTTCAAAGAAAACATTGTTGGCCTTGAATGTTGTATGTGAAACCCAAGGGCAGGGAAGTATTCAAAGTAAATTTCACAGAATATACTGAATATATTTGAACACATATGAATGAACAAAGGAAGCTCAAGTGGATATACAAATTCAAAGGGATTCCATTCTTTTCAGCCTCTCTCTAAATTGTGTTACCACAGAGAAATGCCAGGGAGAGGTAAGAGTAGAATGCAAGATTTTGTTTATCATCCTGTATTTACTGTTTCCGTGTGTATATATTTTTGCAGTAGAGTTCCATATATTTGTGTTACACGAATCCAATGTCTTCAAACTAGTCATGAAAGTCAGAAGATGATCCTGAAAGATTCTCTTTGCATTAGTAAGATGTTAGGGAATGAAAACTAAGATTTCCAAGTACCTACTTTATATACCTATTCTGTGTGCGATGCTTTATGAATTATTGTCTCATTTGATAATATTAATAAACCTGTTAGTTTGGTATTACTACATCTGTTTTAAAAGTGAGCAAGATGGGACCAAGGGAGTTGAAACCATTTTTTTTAAGGATTTACCTAACTAGTGGAATTTGATGTAAGACACAAACCAATTATATTTCTATGCCCAGGCTTGTGGGAAAGAAATGAGAGAAAGAATAATCTTAGCCTAAGAGAAATTTTCTCTCAAGAAACAAAAGCACAGAAGGTTAGTGTTGGAAGTTATAAATTTTGATGAAGTGATTACATTGCCTCTAGGTGAACAGTTAAATGATGTGAACAGTTTGTTCTTTGTATCATGGTATGTGACTACCAAGTGAAAAGTGGATGGATGGAGTGCCCAGGAGTATGACCTCCTTGTCCTCGTCATGCTTCTCCACTGGCAAGTGGAGCTTGTTCCTTGCCCTCATCCTTGTGTTTACATTCCTACCTTGATGTATATCATGGAGAAAATAAGGTAAAGAATGAGAATCCAAAAGATACCTCAAATTAATTCAGCGAATTGATGCAAGTATTTTTAAAAATGTTATTTCACTGAAGGTGTATGAATATTAAAAAGACCTGAGCTGCTTTTTATGTTTGTTTTTTTTTTTTTTTTTTTTTTTTTTTTTTTTTTTTTTTTTTTTTTTTTTTTTTATCATGGTAAGTGTATTCTTTAATCCGTATCACCTATTTCATCTATCCCCAACCCATTTCCCCTTTGGGAGCCATCAGTTTGTTCTCTGTTAAGAGTCTTTTTCTTGGTTTATCTCTCTCTTTTCTTCCTTTTTGCTCATTTGTTTTTATTTTAAATTCCACATAGGAGTGAGATAATATGGTATTTGTCTTTCTCTGACTGACTTATTTTGCTTAATTAGCATTATACTCTAGCTCCATTCATGTTGTTGCAAATGGCAAGATTTCACTTATTTTTATGGCTGAATAATATTCCAGTGTGTGTGTGTGTGTGTGTGTGTGTGTGTGTGTGTGTGTGTGTACACCACATCTTCTTTACCCACATATCTGTGGATGAACACTTTGGCTACTTCCATAATTTGGCTATTGTAACCAATGCTGCAGTAAACACAGGAATGCATGTAACCCTTTGAATTAGTGTAGACTGAGGCTTCTTGAGGCAAAGCAGAATCTTTTTCAGAGATGGTTGAGTATCAGTGCATTTAATTTGGAACAATTTGTACCCCAGTGGTCAAGCATTCCCCACTACAGCAACATTTCTCACGCTTAGCACTGTCAACATTTTGTTGAGTGGGGCTGTCTATCCATTGTAGGATGTTACGCAGCACCTTTGGTGTCTACCCTCTAGATGTCACTGGAATATTGACAGTTTTGGCTATCAAAAATATCTCCAAAAATTGTGAAATGTCTCCTGTGGAGGGGGGCGCGGGGGGACTATCTCCCCATTCAGAATCATTGACTATAGTGATCTTTAAATATAGCACAGCTGGAAGGAAGTTACCTATACAGGGTCCCTAAACTCCGATGTTGCAATAATTTTACATTGAGGGCCCTGTTTAAAAAGGGGCTTTTAAGGTGCTCTCCACAACTAAAAATAAAAATGGACATAAATACACATTTCCCATAATTGGTATATAATCCCCATATCATAGTCTCCCCTACGGTATATATTATCCTTTCAGCCTCCTTTCTCTTCTGTTGGTCCTCTCACCACCAGTGTGATTTATGGTAAGAACACTAGACTTCTATCTACCTGAGGTCAGTGTCCAAATTCCGACATTCATCAAATTTACTTATCGGTCTCTCATTTTACTACTTACAGAATTCTGGATTACGGATGCATGACTACATTATGGTATAAATGATTCGGAAGCATGTGTAAAAATGTGTAACATGCTGCTTGACACTTTATACATGCCAAGTGAGTATCACTTAGGCTGAACTCTGTTCTCTGATAGTCCTGTTCTCTTTTGAGGAGATAGTCCTATTTTCCATCCGCCTTTTCTATATGAATTATTTACCTCTTCCAAATTACGTTTCTCGTATCACTCAGCATTTTCTGCTTCACATGTGCTCACCAGTTCCTCACAATGTATAATTATCACTTTATTAACTTTGCTTAATAATTCCAGTGACTGAGCCATGCAGATCGTCTGTAGTGACTTCATTTTTCTTAATTATGGGCTATATTTTCCTGTGTCTTTGCATGACTTATGATTTTTATTACGTTAAATATATTGAGTATAAAACCACCATGGAGGTAAAAGTTTAATGATTTTTGGGTTTCTTTATGTACCAAGGTGTGCAGACTCTGTCTTTTGTCTGGAAGTTGTAATGAGGGGCTGACCCTTCAGATTTCTCTTACTGTTAGTCTGAACCATGACTAGGTCACAGTTTAATTACATTTTTTTTTTTTGTTTTGTTTTATCAGTTGTTAGCCCAACCACTAACCTCTTATATCTCAGCTTCCTTTTTATTCATGTCGTATTTGAGCTGGGGGAAGTTGGCCACCATTTCAAATATTCTGTGGTTCACCTTTGGGTTCTACTTCAGTGTGGAATCTAATAAAACCCAGGAGAATCTGCAGGACTTCACTAATCCTGTCTCTTTAACATCTCCTACACAGTTGAAAATCTGGGGAGAGGGATGCTGGAATGAGTGAGGTGTCCACCCATTTAGGTCTTAGGTGTACTTAACATCTAGCGACTTAGATACATCTAGCTAGATGTATCTAAGTCTTAGGTGTATCTTAGACTACTTATGTCATGTCATCTTCCTATACCTGCTTGAAAATGCTACATCCTAAGATGCCACTCAGATTTTTCTTCTTTCTTTCTGCTTTTATGATAGAAGCAAATAACAAGTTGCAAAATATGTTTAAATAGTTCATTTAAGTAACATGATCATTGAACATGTATCAACACATATTTTCCCATTTCCCAAACCTTGCTTTTGGATTTTGTCTTTAAAAGACTAAGAATGAGGGGCATTTTAATTTATTTGTGTTTGTCTAAGTGGACCCCGATGTCCAAAAAGCAGACAGCCTAGATAGGAGCAAATCCCATACCAGTAGTAGTATTGCCTCCCACTGATTCCCAGATCCAGGGGGGCAAAAAGAGCAAAGGTTCTTGGACTTAAGCAGGCCACTTATCCTGTCAGGTCATAACGCCCATTATGTAGAGGGAGTCAAGGGTGAGGAATAGCTGGAAAGTCTGGGTGTCTTTAAAACACACTAAATCTAAGTTTTTTGCCTCAGGGAAACTGACTCAGTGAAGACTAGCAGATGAAATACTACCAACTTCCTTATCTCATTATTCCAGGTAAACAGTGAAAAAACATTTATGACATCCAGTATCTTTTTTTTTTAAGTTTATTTATTTATTTTGAGAGAGAGAAAGAGAGAGCATATGAGTAAGGGAGGAGCAGAGAGAGAGAGAGGGAGAGAGAGAATCACAAGTAGGCTCCACACCGCCAGCATAGAGCCTGACGGGGGGGCTCTGACTCACAAACTGTGAGATCACGACCTGAGCCGAAATCAAGAGTCAGACACTTAACCAAGTGAGCCACCCAGGTGCCCCCATCCAATGTTCTTATTTGTAGTCAGTCAGGTATTTATAAGCCACATCAACTAAATGAAATCAATTAGTTCTTTTCAAATATATCACTAAAGCTAATTACAACTTAAATACAGCATTTCTCTCTAAATGCAGACAATTCCACGATACAAAAGTGCCACTATCTTGCTTATAATTTAAGGTCTAGAGACATAAACAAATTTTGGGATAATCTGTGGACCAAAGAGAGGATTTTCTGCTCTCTTTGGTAGCAGAAAATGGTAGCTTTTGCTTCAAGGGCCTGTTTTCTATAAATGGGGTTATAGTGAATGCTACTTTATACAGACTCCTAAGAGGATGTCAACATGAACGTCAGCCACCTTTTCTTTATTTGCATGTTCTCTGCCACCATGTCAGGATATTTGGATCAGAGTTTTTTGTGTGGGGGAATATGTGTTGACAGTTATTGATTTATCAGTCAATATGATTGTTGCTTTGCAGAATATTACCATTTTCATTCCAGGCACTATGCCAAGATCACGATATTAAAAAAAAAATTTAGACACAATCCCTAGTAAAAATGCGAATCTACTTGTGTTCGTTTTCAAGTTAATCTATGTGTTACATGTGCATTTGAGTCTGTTCACCGGTATGAACTTACATTGGACTTAAAAACAAACAAAACCTAAATTCGTAGCAGAAAAGGTCAATTACTAAATCCAGAAATCAATCTTCAGATTTTATTTAGTTTTGCTCCTCTGGATATGTTTGCACTCCAGCACATGTATTAAGAAGGCCTGTTTCATTTTAATTGAACTTTTTAAATTGAGATACTTTCAGATTCATACATAGTTGTAAGAAATAATATAGAGGGGCAGCTGGGTGGATCAGTTGGGTGAGCATCCAGGTCTTGGTTTTGACTCATGATCCCAGGGTTCTGGGATCGAACCCTGAATTAGGCTCTGCACTGGGCATAGAGCCTGCTTAATATTCACTCTCTCTCTCTCTCTCTCTCTCTCTCTCTCTCTCTCTCCCTCTGCCCCTCTCCCTGCTCGTGCACTGTCTCTCTCTCTGTCTCAAAGTAATAAAAAAAATTAATTTAAAAGAAAGAATATAAAAAAATACCATTTATCTATTATGCAGTTTTATCATTTTGCAAAACTATAGTGGAATATTATAGCAAGGATACTGATTTTGATACAAAGTATGGAACATGTTTATTGCTACAGGGGTCCCTCAAGTTGCCCTTTATAGCCACATCAATTTCCCTCTTACCTATTCTTTCCTTCCTTCCCAGCAGCTGATAATCTGTTCTTTATTTCTATAATTTTGTCATTTCAAGTATACATATTTTATATAATATATAAAATATAAATTTAATATAAATATATAACATAAAATATAGTATAATTATATATTAATATATGATAATTATATATAAATATATACCATATTTTGTAAAATAATATATACAACATATGTTATATATTATATATACATATTTTATGTATTTTATGAATCTTATATATATAAAATCATATAATATGTAACTTTTTGGAATTGTATTTTTCTCTTAGCCCAATCTCTGGAAATTCACCTAGGTTGTCATGTGTATCAATTGTTCATTCCTTTTTACAATTGAATAGCATTCCATGGTGTGGATGCAGTGTAGCTTGTTTTATTTCCAGTTTCACTGATATATAACTGACCTGTATTAAGGTGAACAATGTGATGATTTGATACATGTATGGACTGAGAAGTGATTGCCACAGTAAGGTTAGTTAACACATCCTTCACCTCACATAATTACCATTTTTGTTGTTAAGGCAAGAACATTTAAAATCTCTCTTTTTAAAAGCAACCTGTAAGTATACAGTACAGAATTAATAACTGTATTCACCATCCTATACTAGATACCCAGAATTCATTTCTCTTATAATTAGAAGTTTGGCCAACACTTCTTCCCCTGCCTCCTAGTCCCCGGCAGCCACCACTCTACTGTTTGTTTCTATGAGTTCAGCTTTTTCTTTTCTTTTTTTTTTTTTTGTTAAGCATATAGTGACATCATACGGTATCTGTCTCTGACTTATTTTACCTATCAGATGTCTTCAAGTTCTATCCATGTTGTTACAGATGATAGGATTTCATTTTTTCTTATGCCTGAATAATATATATAACATGTGCATGCATATTAATATGAAATATGCATATAAACATGTACGATATAAATATGTTTGCATATATCCCATATAATATGCATATGTATATGTAAAATACATGTACTATATATGCATATATTCCACATGATATACATATACGTATGTGTGTACAACACATGTATTATACATGTGTAGAAATGCATAATACATGTATCACAATATACATATGCATGAATTACATATATATTGTATATTCATCTGCATGTTGCATACTCACCCCACATTTTTTTTTAAATTCATCCATTGATGGACAGTTAATTTGTTTCCATGTCTTGACTTTTGTGAATAATGCTGCACTGAACATGGGAAGTGTGCATATGTATGAGATCCTAATTTCATTTGCTTTGAGTAAATACTTAGAAATGGTATAGCTGGATCATATAACATTTCTATTTTTATTTTTGTTGAGGAATCTCCACACTGGTTTTCACGGTGGCTTTATCAATATACACTTTCACCAACAGAGCACAAGTGTTCCCTTTTCTCCACATCTTCACCATCATTTGTTATTTCACCTTCTTGATAATAACCATTTTAACAGGTGTGAGGTAATATGTCAAAGTGGTTTTAAGATACATTTCCCTGATGATTAGTAGTGGTAAGCACTTTTCAAGTACTTTTGGATCATTTGTATATCTTATTTTGGAAATGGTAATTGCACATTGATAGCAATGCTAAACATTTTCATGAGATTATTTGCCATATGGATGTCCTCTTGTATGAAATGTCTCTTCATGTTTTTTTTTTCCCATCATTGTCTGATTGGATTTGTTTTTCCTGATGAGGTTTTAGTGTTTTTTTTCTTTGTTTATTTGTTTTTGGATATCTTAGATGCCAGTGTTTTGTTGGATATGTAACTTTGAGATATTTGTTTGCCAGCAAGTAATTGGGCTTTTGTTACTCTTAACAGGGTATTTTGCAGAGGGAAAGTTTTTATTGTGGTGAAGTCCAGTTTATCAAATTTTTCTTTTCTGGATCATATATTTGTTGTCAAATCTAAGAAATATTTTTTTAGCCTTAGAATCTAAATATTGTGTTTCTTTCAAAAGTTTCATAGTTTTAAATTTATACATTAAATTTAAATTCATAGTTTATAAATTTTAGGTTTCAATTCATACTGTGTTAACATTAACAAAATGTGAAGACTTGGGATGTCTGGGTGGCTCAGTTGGTTGAGTGTCTGACTTTGGCTCAGGTTGTGATCTCAAGATTTCCTGAGTCTAAGCCCTCCTCTTGCCGCCCCCCACTTTGGGTTTCACTGCTGGTTAGCACAGAGTCTGCCTCAGATCCTCTGACCCCTCTCTCTCTGCCCCTCCCCAGCTTGCATGCTCTCTCTCTCAAAAATAAACATTTTACAAAATAAAGAAATAAAAAATAGGGTAGTATGAGGACGTATGCCAAAATTGTTTTTTCCCTCTATAGATGTTCAAATGATTTTCCACCTTTGTCAAAAGTCAGGCATATTTGTGTGGGTCTATTTCTAAGTTTTTTTCTTTTCAGTTCCATTGACTTATATGCTTATCCTTTTTCTAACAAAGCAATCCTGATTTCTATAGCTATATAATAAGCCTTTAAATAGTGTAGACTGATTCTTTCCACATTATTATTCCTTAAGGTTTATTTTAGCTATTCTATTCCCTTTGCTTTTCCATAAAAGTGCTAGAACATTCTTGCCTAAATATACAAAAATATGTTATAATTTTGATATTAATTGCATTAAACCTGCATATCCATTTTTATTATATTGAGGTCTTGAAATTAATATTGACTCTCCAAATTCATAAACATGATGTGCATTTCAACTTATTTAGATCTTCTTTATTTATCTTTTTCAAGGTTGGATAATTTCAGCTTTCAAATACTACACGTACTTTGTTAGACTTATATCTAAGCATTTTATTTATTTTGGCAATTGTAAATGGCATTGTATTTGAAATTTTGATATCTATGTGTTCGTTGAGTTTTATATATTTATCTTATCCTGTGACCTTGCTAAACTATCTTTTTAGTTGTAGGATTTTCTTTGTAAATAACTTGGGTATTTTTATATAGGCAGTCATGTCATCTGCAAAAAGTGACAGTTCTATTTTTTCCTATCTAATCTGTATGAACTTTATTTTTTCTTGACTTACTACACTGTCTACAATTTCTAGTACTGTTGAATAGGAGTACTTAGAGTGGGCGGCTGGGTGGCTCAGTTGGTTAAGTGTCCGACTCCTGATTTCAGGTCAGGTCATGATCTCACAGTTTGTGGGTTTGAGCCCCACATTGAGCTCTGTGCTGACAACATGGAGTCTGCTTAGTTTTCTCTGTCTCCCTATCTCTATGTCCCTCCCCTGCTCCTGCACACATACACACACACACACACACTCTCTCTCTCTGTCTCTCTCTCTCTCTCTCTCTCAAAATAAATAAATAAACATTTTAAAAAAAGTGTTTAGAGTAGAAAAATTTACTTTATTCCTGATCTTATTAGAAAAACATTTGGTCTTAGATCAGTAGGAATAGTAATAGCTATAGATTTTTTTTTGTTCTTTTTGTTGTTGCTTTGTAGATGCTCTAAATCAAATGGAAGAAGTTTCCTTTATTACTATATATCTGAGAGTTTTTATTATGATGGATGTTTATTATGATGGATGTGTTTCTTCTCTAGACTTCTAATATGGTGGATTACTTTGATATTGGGTTAACTGGGGTAGTTGGTACTTTTTAATGAATTGTTAAAAATGACAACTTGAAGTTGTTGAATCTTTAGTGGATATGTTTCTTCTGTTCCCTAATTATTATTTTTTATGTCTGTAGGATCTGTAGTGACATCCCTTGTTTCATTCCTGATATTGGTAAATTGTGTCTTCTCTCTATTATTCTTTCTCACTTTTGCTAGGGTGTGTCAATTTGTTTTCAATGTTTTTATTTATTTTTGAGAGACAGAGAGAGAGACAGAGTGTGAGTCACGGAGGGCCGGAGAGAGGGGGAGACACAGAATCCAGGCTCCAGGCTCCAAGTTGTCACCACAGAGCCCAACATGGGGCTCGAACTTACGAACCGTGAGATCATGACCTGAGCGGAAGTTGGACATTCAACTGACTGAGCCTCCCAGGCGCCCCGAGGGTGTGTCAATTTTATTAACATTTTCAAAGAAACAACCTTTTGTTTCATTATTTTTTCCTGTTAATTTTGTGTTGCAATTTTATTAATTTCTGTTCTTTTCATTCTTTCCTTCCTTGTGCTTGATTTGGGCTTATTTTGCTCTTTGTGTATAATTTTGGTCATTACTTTAAGTGTTCTATAATCTATATACAACATTCCACAGCCTAGTGATTTCATCATTTTACATGTTTAAATGTAGAAACTGAACCTCTCTTTTCATTCCTTTACCTTCCCCTATTGATAGCACTAGGGCCTTAAATATTTCTTCTACATACACTTAGACCCACATCAGATGTCCTTCCACTATTTTTTTCAAATGTCACACAACAAGTTAAACTCAAGAAGAGAAGCAAAATTTGCTGTATTTACCCATATTTTTGCTTGCTTTGTTTGTTCTTTCTTGCTGATGTTCTTAACATCCCAGTGTTGGTGTTGCCCATGATTACCTAGCTGAATATACAAGGACATTCAAACAGGGCAGAAATTTGTATGTCAACAAGTAACTATGTTAGGAGGAAAAAAACAGCACACATTTCAAATTTACCTATTATATTTTCATTTAGAAATAATAGTGGAATTCTAGCTTGAGCTTAAACAATTAATGAGCACTCAACAGAGTTTGCACTTAGAATTTTACATCAGTCTATCATTAATATAGCAGATTCTGTTACTAAATTAAAATTCCAGTGTAACTGTCATATTTCAAGGTGACAAAAAAGTCTTTTAAAGTTATGTTTAGTGAAGTGGATTAAGTCAGAGCTATAGAATTTCCTTTTTCAAACATGATACTCCCAAGAGAACTTGTTAAACTGTATTTTCACAATGTAAAGTATGCATTTAAAAATATGCCATTTCAATATACAATGAGGAATTTTATTCCCACTCTCCTACCTCTGTAAAACTCCTAAATTGTCAATTTACTTAGGAAGTTGAGAGACATTTTCTTGTTAATTCAGAACGCTTAATTGGATGCCAGTCTCTTAAAGTCCTTGATTCTTTAGTTTCTAAGTAAAAAAACAAAAACAAAAACAAAAAACACAATATAATTTGGAAAAAATATATGTGTAAACCATCTTATACTGAGTTTAATATTATGAAGCAAGTTTTTAAATAAATGGCATATATACATCCAGTAATGTCATTTGTTAACATTATGTCTATTGGCAGAAGATCTTGCCATTAAAACACATTGATAATTATCTGTAATTAGTGTATATATTTTGCTTGCAATTTTCATTCTCATGTTATTTCACAATTATGGGAAAATGTAAAGAAGAGTAAAAGGAACTCCCATAAGAAGTCTTGACCCAGCTTCACTATTCATGTTTTTCCCATTTTCTTCATCATTTTTCTATAAATATGCGTATGAAATTTTATGAGCTATTTGAAAGCAGGTTGCAGATACAGTGCCCCTTCACTCCAAAATACTTTAGTAAGTTTTCCCTATATAACTATATTATGGTTAATAACATGTGGAGATTTTACTTGGATACAATACTACTTAATCTACATTACATCTTTAAGGTTTTTCAGTTGCCCCGATAATATTTTTTATGGCTATTTTTCTTTTCCTGGGTCGTGATCCTCATACAGGTTTGTGAGCATTTTGTTCGTCATGTCTCTTTAGTCTTTTTTAAATTGGAACACTTCAGCCTTTCTTTGTGGTTTTTTTTTTCACTTGAACATGTTTGATGATAGAGGCCAGACATTTTATAAAATGTCTCTAATTTGGATTTGCTTAATGTTTTTTCACGATTCTATTTAAATAATTCATTAATATCAGGAATTCTAGCCAAAGTGATGATATGTGTTTTGGAGTGCATCTTAAGGAGAGACAGTTGATGTTGGTTTGTCAAAATTTGTTGGTGATGTTGGTGCTGATCATTTGATTGAGGTAATATTCACCAGGTTTCTTTAAAGTTACTATTTTTCCTCTTTAATTAATAATTAATTTATAGGCATATTTTGAAACTTTGGAAATGTCAGTGTTCCTTATCAAACTTTCACTGAGTAGTATTAGCATCCATTGATAATTTTCTGAATCTCTCATTCCTTTTATATTTATTTATTCATTCTATTTATAGTTGGCATTCTCTTGTAAGAAGAAATATCCTTCTTCTAATTATTTAATGATATTTTTATATTGCCATGGACTTATAAATTCTCACTTTGTTCAGTGAGTTATAACTTGTTACAATCATTATATATTCTGCAGCTCAAATTTCCCTAGAGTTGGCCAGTCATAATCTTTCTCAACTGGTTACTTGTCCCTTTGATATGACTCATTCTTTGAGCCTTTCCTTACTTTCTCTTATTATATGGTGTTCCGGGATCAACTTTCTCCTGTTCCTGAAATCAGTCTTTAGGACCTATTTATTTATTTATTTATTTATTTGTCATTTTTGGTGCAACAGGACTTTGCAAGATCAGGTCATAGAGTAGTCCTGATTTCCTTTATGGGAGAATGATGTTTAGGAAACAAAATTTAGATGTTACGTGAACTCATTACTATTTTTATATCAAAACATCTAGGCCCTTTCATCAAACAGATAAGATGAGATACCTATTCATCTATCTATATGTCTGTCTGTGTCTATATATCTATCTACCTAGGTATCTATTCATCTACCTATATACATCTATCATATATCTGTCTAAAAAGACAATTCTGTGCCACAGGACACAATTTAATTTTCCCTCTTAAGCTTGTTTTTAATCCCTTTCCCCAGTGGGGTCTCATTATCCTCAATTCTGTAAAAGCTTAGAATGTTCACAAATTAGCTTTAGACTTGCAAACATATACCACTGTGAAGAACAAAATAATTTTGAATCCAGTATTTTCACAGTTTTTTTTTCCTGTTTGAGATAAAATTTATACACATGGAAATGCACAAATCTTAAGTGTACAATTAGATGAGTTTTGAAAAATGAATACCCATGTAACTCACACCGCTATTAAATTATAGAGCATTTTATTGCTACATAAATTTCCCTTGTATGCCTTCATGTCAGTCCCCTCTTCTGTCTCCATTCTCCAAAAAGTTTTTCAGCATACATTAACTTGGCCTATTTTAGAATTTCATGTACATGGAGTCATACATTATGTGTTTTTTGCTTTTGTTTCTGGCCTCATTCTCTCAACACATGTGTGAGATCTACCAGTGTTGTTACATGTAATATATAACATATATAAGCATCTGAATCATATTGTGTTGAATGAATATTAATGTCCTTATGCATTCTCTTCTCTTCTGTGGACATTTGTATTATTTCTAGTTTTGGATTGTTCTCAATATTGCTGCCATGATAGTCACATACAAGTCTTTATGGGTGTGTGTGTGTGTGTGTGTGTGTGTGTGTGTGTGTGTCAAGATATATATATATATATATATATATATATATATATATATATATATTTGTGAATAAACAGCATAGGATATAGTTGCAGAGTTATAGAATTGGAATATATTTATCTTTATAAGAAACTTTTAAGCCTTTTTTTCAGAGTCATTCACTTTACATTCCCACCAGAAATTTATGGAAGTCTGGCTGAGCTATATATTTGCCGCCATTTGGTGGTGTCAGGCTTTCCTTTTTTTTTTACTTTTTTACTGTTTTTGTTTTTTGTTCATATTTAAATTTTTGTTTTAGGCATTCCAGTTGTGTGTGGTAGCATATTATAAATATAATTTGCTTTCATTTTTCATTTGACTGATGATCTCGTATACTAATTGACTATATGAATATTTTCTTTTAGAATTTTTTCAAGTTCTTAGAAATTTTAAATTATCATGTTTGTTGAAGAATTCTTTATACTGCCTACCCATCCTTTGCATACATTTCCTTTCAATGTGTGGTTTCTCTATTTTCTAAATAATTTTTTGATGGGAAAAAGATGATCTTTCTTTAATTTCTCCTTAGCTTCTTATTTTTTTAATTTAAAGATGCAATTGGCTTTATTTATTTTTATTTTTTACATTTATTTTTTTATTTTTGAGAGACAGAGAGAGACAGAGCACAAGTGGGGGATGGGCAGAGAGAGGAGGAGACACAAAATCCGAAGCAGGCTCTGAGCAGTCAGCACAGAGCCCTCAGCACAGAGCCCGACGTGGGGCTCGAACTCACAAACCACAAGATCATGACCTGAGCTGAAGTCGGATGCTCAACCAACTGAACAACCCAGGTGCCTGGTGTAATTGGCTTTATTAAGCAATTTATGAATAGGGCAGCATCTCATCTAGCAAGTAGAGAAATAAGTTATGAGTTACTGAAGCTCTGTTATGTATGTATGTATGTATGTATGTATTTTAAGATTTTATTTTTAAGTAATCTCTACGTCCAATATGGGCTCAAACTCATGACCCAGAGATCAAGAGTCATACACTCCACCGAATTAACCAGCCAGGTACCCCTGTATTTTTTAAATCATTTTTTTGTCTTTCTGTTCTTCAGGTTAGATAATTTCTGTTGATAAATCCAAGCTTACTGATTTTTTTTGTCTCTACCATTTCCAATCTGCTGTAATTGAATTTTTTAAATCTTGGATTATGTACTTATTAATCCTCATAGTGTTTTCATTTAATTAAATTTTCAAATTTCCATTATGCTGCTGATATTCCCATATATTACTTCATTATGATCATGCTTTTAAATGCTTGAATACATTCAGAATAACTGCATGAAAGACCTGTTGAAAAATCTATCTGGATTGTGACTGTCTTCCTCTTCACCATGGGTCACATGTGTCTTGTCTCTTCAAAGATCTAGCTATGCATAGTTATTTGCTGGACATTGTAGATATGAGACAGAGTACAGATTATGTTGTCGTTTAATTACCAACATTATTTGGGTTCTGTCAAAACTGATTCAATTCCTTCTTTGGGTAAATCTCTAAGTTGTGAACTTAGTTCTCGGGCACATCACGATTTCACTGTATGGTTCTCACTATGGATGTTCTGCTGTCTTAACTGAATGCCTGATGTGTTCTCAGTACTTTGGTTGAGCTGGAACTCTAATATATTCCATTATACTAGGTCATCGACATCACTACTCAACTGTCAGCCCTCTGACAGGTGCTCTCTGCAGAGCCTTGTGTAATCTCACCCACAGTGAATGCCCACACATCTGTGTGGGCTCCTCTTTCTGCATACATTCCAACTTTATGGGTATGTTGTCCCAAGTTCTGGCTGCTTTGCTTAAATATCCCAGAACTCTTGCTTCTGCCTCCTTAGCTTACCAAAACTGCCTCTCCATTTCTGGTCCATTTTCTTGCTCTACTACAGGAAAGTGCTCAAGGCAGAAAGCCAAGGCAATTTTGACATGATTGATACGCTAACCTGTATGTGTTTTTCTTCTTTAAAGCATCATTTTCCTGTGCTACCTGTTGTTCAAGGTCAATGGATACTGTTCCTTCATATAGTTTGTTCAGTTTTACAGTGGTTTTCAGTAGGAGGCTGGGTCTAATCCCACCTGTTCTGTTTTGGTCAACACTTGAGTTCAGCTACAGGTATTTTCATATAATAATAATAGAACTTTTTTTTCTTTTCCCTCTTGTTTAATAAGGTATAATGGACCTACAGAATTGTATAACTTTAAGGTGACTTGACTTGATTTGACTTACATATATTGTGAAATGATTTACTTAACATCCGTCATCTCATGTAGATTTAAGAAGAGAGAAAAAAAGTTACCTTTTTAAAGAGACTAAAGCAAACTTTAGCTGTATGAGTGAATTTTTATGCTCTCTCTGTGTTATTTAAATTGCCTAGTTATCATATCTAATAAACTCAGCTCTGTGTTCTCGTGTAGTCTTTTATTTTCATTTTGTGAAGTGGTGTAAATTACCACCAACTTTCTAAAGCTGTTTAAAAAATAAAGGAGATAATCTACATGAAAATTCTTGTGAGCTATAAAGTGCTAGAAAATGAAAGGTATTCTTATTATAGTATTTCCCGCTTTATCTGCAGGGGATATGTTCCAAGACCCCCTGTAGATGCCTGAATCCAAGGACAGTACCGAATTCTATATATCTGGTTTTTTCCCCTATGCACACATACCTATTATAAAGTTTAATTTATAAACTAGGCAGTAAGAGTTTAACAACAATACCTTAATAATGGTAAAATAGAACAACTATAACACTATGCTGTAATAAATGTTATGTGAATGTGCTCTCTTTATCTCTCTCTCTCTCTCAAAATATTTTACTGTACTGTACTCAGCCTTCTTCTTGTGAGGATGTGAAATAAGCTGCCTGCCTGATGAGACGAAGTGGGATGAATGATGTAGGCATTGTGACATTATCACGAGGCTGCTATTGACCTTCTGACAATGGAAGGATCATCTGCTTCCAAACCTCAGTTGACCAGGAGTAATTGAAACAGGGTAAGGGAAGACTGTTCTATGGGGCAGAAGTAAACTTTAATTCGGTCTTTGACCACGAATTCCACCAGGGAGAAGTTAGAGTTGATAGTTCTTAAGGATGTTCATTCTCCTCAACATGTTTGTTAGCATTAAAGTGGTAAAAATGAGATTCAGTTTTGTTTTTACAGAGCAAGTAAAGATGATCTAACTAGTCTAAATTTTGAATAATTAGATGAAAAATAGGAATTTTCCTAAAGTGTATCTTAATTTCTTAAATATATATAGTTACAAAGCTTGGAAGTAATTCCATAGAATAATATTGGTTATTTTATTTATTTCTATGTTTTTAATGTTTATTTATTTATTTCGAGGGAAAGAACACAAGCAGAGGAAGGGCAGAGAGAGAATCCCAAGCAGGCTCTGTGCATCAGTGCAGAGCTCAGTGTGAGGCTTGATCTCATACACCGTGAGATAATAACCTGAACTGAAAGCAAAAGTCGGATGCTTAACTGACTGAGCCATCCAAGCACCCCAGAATTGGTTATTTTAGAAAATATACTTGTATCCTGAAATCGAGGCCTTCACCTTGCCAGTGACTTCCTTAACTCTGTATTTTTTACCTATCATGTGAGCAAATGAACTTTCTAATTTAAATTAAAAGCTTTTTTTTGTCAATTATAAGTTATTTTATTTAAAAGTTTAATACACTGACATTGGTTTTTTGTTGTTGTTTGCAATGAAACATTTAAAAAATACATTATTTTATTTACCCGAATATTTTCCCAAGGCTCCCCTTTGGGAGAAAATTAATTTCTTGAAAATACAAGCCAAATATGTTAGTCATAATTTTATGGTTTTAAAAAGAGTAACAGTGACATAAGAATGTTTGGCGTGGAACAGAAAATCCTATTAGCAGCAAACATCTGTGACAGTCTAAGAGTGGCATACACCGTGGGAATCTATTACAGGGCTAATCATTCTCCTCAGTTATTTCTGGGGATCTAGAAGAGAAATTCTGTTGTCTAAGAAAGGGACATTTACTTTTTCCCAATTTAGCAACATTAATTTAAATTGGTTGGCAACTTATCACACCATCTGCAGGGGGTATTCCAAAGGAGGAAGAAGACACAGAGGAAAAGCATCCAGGCAGCATTTAGAAAAGGTAGCAGGGGTTTTCAGTTTGATGCAGAAGGAAAGGGGAAGGATGGGAGTCAAGCAATCTAAGATTGTTTTTTTTCCAAAGCCTAACTAAATGGATTACATTGCTCACCATTTCTATTACATTTCTCCATTAGGTAACATGATCATGATCTGATTTTAGATTTGCAAATAATCAATATAGGATGGATTTCTAGCAAAGTATGTGCCCCAAATTGGAGAATTATAAAGACAAAGAAGGTATAGGTTTCTTCTGCGGAGTTTATGGATACATTTTGTACCGCCTTGTCTCAGGGAGGGTTCTGTGATCGGTCAAGGAATACCAGGATATGACCATTAGGAGAAATACACTGATTCATTTTCAGTCTTCTCTAGAAGACAACTAGAGAGGAATGGAGAGGAGGAGGGTAGGGAGAGACAGAGAAGGAAAAAGAGAGAGGAGAGCAAGTAATATAAGTCTTTTTTAAATGATGCAAGAAGAATAAACAGAGCGATGTGTAGATAGAAGAAAAGGGCACAAGGAAGAGAGGTGGAAGAAGTAAAGAGAGTAAGAAATAACACAAATCGATGTCAAGTATCTCTTGATTTGAAATCCTTATTTGGGGCTACTTTAAAATTCTCTTTATACTTTGCTCACCCAGTTATGTATGTGTAGGGAAAACAGACACATAATCTTTTTCAGTGAGTGATTCTCATGATCACGACAGTACCCATGCATAGTCCTAGTTAATTGGTCACAATTGACCAGCAACTCAAGTGATCAAACAGAAAACCCACTGTACTGACTTAATGCATCAAGCAAAAAGCTATTATGAAAGACAAGGTATAAGAAGTAGATTGGAATGTGTTTCTCCAGATATGTGTATGTGTATGTATGTGTGTGTATGTGTATATTTATAAATATAAATATAAGTATAAATATATATATATATATATATATTTTTTTTTTCCTATCAAGAGTTAGAAGTCCTAAGCCCTTTTACCCAATTAGTAGCTTGCACTAACTACAGTGGTGAAGGAGTAGACAATGCATTCTGAGCCCAGTGCAGGTTAAGTGTGTATACATACATGTGGATGGAAATACTTGAACTCTTGCCTTTCCCTCTTTTTTTTTTTCTTTGTTGATACGTATGGATTGTGAGTTTTCTTTCTCCCATTTATCCTGCATTTCAGAGCAAAGTCATATCTATAAAGTGTCATTTACAGCAATGTACAACTTCTGCTAAAGAACATTTCTCAAGATAGAAGGCAAGATGCAGGTGGTCAGAGGAATATATGGTGCTAAGTTTTATTTTTTCTAGCAGTACCATATGCACCATCCCTAGTATATTTTGGACTAAATTATATTCAGTAAAATGATCTGAGAATATAAGAATTATTTTTTTCTTCCTCCCTCCCTCTCTCTCTCCCTCCCTCCTTTCCTTCAAGAAATATGTTTCAATCACTACATGACTCATTTATAAAATAACTTTTGGAATAGAGCCTATTTAGAATTACTCCTTATTTATTTCCCTAGCATTTTTCTTAAATCTTGGTACTGCATTCTCCCTTTACTCAGATTTGTCATAGGGAATTCAGTTAAAATAAGTGAAGATTTTTTTTTGGGGGGGGGAGGAATTTACATTTGTACTCTAAATTTATTTTAATTGTATTTGTGTTTTCCCTTAAATTAAGAACCGTATCTATTGGGGTGCCTGGGTGGCTCAGTCAGTTGAGCTTCTTACTTTGGCTCAGGTCATGATCTCATGGTCTGTGAGTTCGAGCCCCGCGTCAGGCTCTGTGCTGACAGCTCAGAGCCTGGAGCCTGCTTCAGATTCTGTGTCTCCCTCTCTCTCTGACCCTCCCCCACTCATGCTCTGTCTCTCTCTGTCTCAAAAATAAATAAACATTAAAAAATTTTAAAAAAAGAACCATATCTATCTTTTTATATTTTGGTTCAAATTTTTAGTTTTCTAAAAATACTTATTTCTCATAGAATTCTGAAATCATGTACATTTGTTATTATGTCACCCAATATTTGTTGAACTACTGTTATGTGTCTAGCTTTTGATTAGCATCTGAGGGTGGATAGGTGTATAAGACAGCCCCTGAAGATATATGGAAATATTTGTAGTACATTGTTTAAGTAATACGATAGATAATGTACACAGAATACTTGGGAAGCGTGAGATTTTTATAACTGTTTACTGCAAAAGATGAGAAAATTCCACAGATATGGTTAACATTTAAACTTGGAATTTCAAGAGACTCATGGGGAATGGAAGGTGGTGGTGGGTAAGAGTAGAACATGTGAGGAACAATCAACATTAGGGCTTAGGAGGAGAGGAGAAAAGGGTAAGGTGCAAGTATCTATCTATTTAGCAAATAGTTTATTGATACCAGGCATTCTTCCTAAGCCCTGGAAATATAGCAGTGAATGAACCTGGGAACAAAATCCACCTTGGTGAAGCTTACATTCTAGTAGACATACACTGATTGTCTGTGAAGAGACCTGAATGCTATTCGAAGGAGGTTGATCTAATCGAAACTTAGAACCCGCTGGGGTTTCATTAAGCTTGTGAGTGTCATGATGGGATCCTCATATAATAACAATAATTTGGTGGCATTTTAATAGATGAATTATGAGGAGTGATAAAATCTGAAATAATATTAAATGAGTATGGAACAAAATTAAAGCAGAGATAGGAGATGCAGAGAAGGGAATACAACAGGTGTCTAAAAGGTAGAAATTATAAGATTTGGGGACTGATTAGGCTTACGGGATATCTCACATAAGACTTTAAACAAATATGGATTTGATACTTTTAACTTATGTGATTGAGACTTTCAAATTTATTGTGTATGCACGTGTATGTATGTGTAAGTAGCTCCTATTCCTTTTTTTTTTAAGATTTTATTTAAAAAAAAAAGATTTTATTTTTAAGTAATCTGTATATCCAACATGGGGCTTGAATTTACATCCCTGAGGTCAAGAGTCACACCTTCTACTGACTGAGCCAGCCAGGCACCCCTCCTATTTCTTGAATTCCCAGCAAAGATAATAAAGAAAATTCAGATTTGGGTGAATACAGAGGATGGAGGAAAGATGAGCCATAATGCTGAAATTCTGATTTATGTGAAATCTGCAGTTCAGGAGAAATGCCTGAACTGAAGCTATCTGGGGTCATCTCATGTGTGTAGTAGTTGATAGGTTGGAGCTAGAAAGAGGTCCTGTGAAGAAGAGGCGAAGAAGAGATTTTAAAAAACCAGATACTTAGATGAAGTCATCAGAGACTGCTTATTATTTATTTGTTTGTTTGTTTGCTTTTATGAAGCCCCATTGAGCTGTCAACATTACAGTGTTGAACTTGTCTGGTTATTAGGCCACAGATTTATGGTTGGAACATACTGTATTTCTAAACACAAACAATATTTGAGTGTATCCCAAATTGTTTTTCATATACACGAAGTATGAGAAGATTCTCTCAAATCTGTTTTTTGCTCCAGAAACTTTTGTTGCACAAATGGTCATATTCTGAATTCACTAGGATATCTCACTTTTTAAATCAGCCAATCAATCAATCAATATTATAATTGTTTATTATGTGCCCGATACCAGACTAGATGCTGGAGTACCCCTCCACCTCACCTATCCATCTATCACATTTGAGAACTGCTCAGAAATCAACCTTGGAATCGATGGTCTGATGCCTAGATAGATCTGTTTCTGTGTTAAACGAGCCTTGGAAATTGTGTACAATTTCATCTTCAGGTTGTACTCTGTTTGGCACTGAGAATTTAGCTTCTAGCTTTTTGAAAGAATAAGTTATAAGCCAATCTGGCAGTCGAGTAGAGGACAATATTATGGTTAGGATTTTCAATAGTTTCCCCAGAAAACAGGATTGATGTTTCCATTATGACACAATGCCATAAATACAGCTATTTACTGCTGCCTGCTATGTTCTCTTTCCCTTATTCTTTGTCTATCTCTGCAAATTTTCTAGGCTAGACATTCAGTGGTGATCTGAGGGCCCATAATTTTGAGAATGATGCAGGGGCTGCCTCTCAGGGCATAAACATTTCATTCACTTGTGTGTCAATACACCAGCCTGTTGTAATTGCAGAGAGCAGTTTGTTCCTTTCCGTTTTTCTTGAGTGAAAACACCCAGCATGCCTAGAAACCTACCTCAGGGGATGCCTTTACTAAGGCAATTCCAGAAGGAGGGGGTTGTGATGCCTAGTTTCTGAAAGGAAATAATGGAGAGCAGTAGCCTGTACAACCTTCTGTTTCATATTATAAGCTATTCAGGAGTCAGATGTGTGGAAAAGACCAAGGAATAATACAATGTGAACTTGGTGAGTTTTAAACTTTCTCTGTGAATGTTATTTTGGTCATCCTATTTATTTTCTCACAGGGATCAAACACTTAAAAGAAATAGGTTTATGTGTCTGCCTCGGTGGAGAGAAATTAAGGGAGACTCCATGAAAAGTAGTATATTTAATCTCAAATCAGTCTTTGTTGTGTGTGCATGTGTGCGTGCGTGCGTGTGTGTGTGTATGTGTGTGTGTGTGTGTGTGAAGTAGCCCCAAGGAATACACTGCAGATGGTAAGGGATCACTCAAAACCCTTAGTAATCTAAAGGAAAGTCAAAGTTGTGGTATGCACGTACTACCAAAACTCGTACTTAACTAAATAGACAATAATGATAAATTGTAGGGTCATGGGGCTGCAAAATGTAGAGCCTCGGATGGCTACCCACCACCCTGTAATGTCTTCATTGACTTTTCTTTCTATAGTCTGTGTTCCCTTCATAGGGCCAAGCCAAAATATGTTTTGCCCTTGCCTTGATTTTTTGCTTTTATAAGTTAATGTTTTCAGATTTTTAAATATCTTTTTTTTAGATTTTTTAAATGTTTATTTATTTTTGAGAGAGAGAGACACAGTGTGAGTGGGAAAGGAGCAGAGAGAGAGGGAGACACAGAATCTAAAGCAGGCTTCAGGCTCCGAGCTGTCAGCAGAGAACCCAATGTGGAGCTCGAACTCGTGAACCCTAAGATCATGACTTCAGCTGAAGTCAGACACTTAACTGACTGAGTCACCCAGGTGCCCCTAGATTTTTAAATATCTTTATACCTGGACTTTGGTTTCTGTTTTATCTTCAGGGAATATGTATCATTTTTATAACTAGCTTAAAACTTTTAGTGTGTCTTCTAACTTCTATTTTTTCCCCTTTAATTTAAATGAAGTAATGATGATACTTTTTTCATGAAGGCTAGTGACCTCCAAAATCAAAAGGATAAAAAAAATCCAAAGGATATGCACAGGGTTGCCAAGCATAGGATGGTGGGGAGTAAAAATGTAGGGATAAACCAATTTTACTCAAGTAGCAGTTGGGTTCTTCTGACTGGAATGCTCAGTTTTCTCTTTAGAGAAAAAAAAAATTGCTTTTCTCTTCTCTCCCACCGTTTCCTTCTTCTGTGTAGAATCAGAATGTCTGGAGTGAATCTCGTTAATGAATTTTGGGAGACAAAGAAGGAATATTACTGATTAGTTTATTCAGTAGGTGTTTATTGAACTCTTACTACAAATCAGGCCCTGCACTACCATATGGCTTGGGAAAATCTTGCTTTTGGTGGTGGAAGGACATAAAGCTGGCTTGGGGTGTGCAGTGCCCCGAGGGTAGCATTTCAAACGTGCTGCTTCTGAATTGGAGAAAAGGATTAGGGGGAGAGGGAGTTACCTAGGATTCTTATATTAATCTGCTGGGATAATAGTAAACGTATATACTGAGTAGGATAATGCAATTTATATTTGGAAAACTTCCAATCCTTTTTTTAAATGCAAATTTTGGAGTGTAAAACCCTGCAGAATTAGAATAAAACAGTGGGGTGACATGAATGTAAAAGATTGAGGAACTTTGTGTTAATAGTGTACTTTGTATGTGTATAATGGGGAACAGTAGCCTATACAGCCTTCTGTTTCATATTATAAGGTATTCAGGAGTCACATCCCTCAATTCCTTTCCCTCTCTCTCTCTCTTTCTCTCTCTCTCCCTCCCCCTCCCTCCCTCCCTCCCTCCCTCTTTCTTTCTTTCTTTCTTTCTTTCTTTCTTTCTTTCTTTCTTTCTTTCTTTCTTTCTTTCCTTCTTCTTTCTTTCCTCTTTCTTTCTTTCTTTCTTTCTTTCTTTCTTTCTTTCTTTCTCTTTCTTTCTTTCTTTTCTTTCTTTCTTAATATTCCTTAAAAAGAGAATAAACCCCAAACCAACTTGAAATTCAAATCCATGAGTATAGTCAAAAAAAACCCAGTGAGCTAATTCCAACTTCTTTTTCCATCTCTAGTCCCAAATCCCAGCCAAAAAGGACCACTCTGTGCTCAGTACCATTTCTGGTTCTCTTTCTTCCCTCCCCTGCTTTCCTACAATAGCCTTTGCTACTTTATATTCCCCAAGGACCCCTGAGCCTCCACACTCTTCCTGATTACTGCAGGCATTCCTGATAGTCTCCATTACTAATGCTCTGGGTAGAGATCCAGATTCTGAAACCCTTGGCAAAGCAGGTACATGCCAAGCATCAGAGTTCCATCTGTTCTGTCACCAGGAGACATTAATGTCACCATCATACAGTTAAGCAAGTTAAAGCTCTGAGAGGCAAGATAAGATGGTCCCTTCCAGGTTGCACACCAATCAACAATCATAATTAATGTCCTTTTTGTTCCAAAGGAACAAAAATATATATACAAGTTGAAGTCAAAACAAGGGTCATGGGGTGCCTGGGTGGCTCAGTTAAGTGTCCTAGTCTTGATTTTGGCTCAGGTCATGATCTCATAGTTTGTGAGTTCGAGCTCCACGTCGGGCTTGTGCTGACAGTGCAGAGTCTGCTTGGGATTCTCTGTCTCCCTCTCTTTCTGCCCCTCCCCCCTCTCAAAAATAAATAAACAAACATTAAAAAAAACGAAACAAGGGTTGATGCAAGGATACAAACAATGTGACAGAATACTTTGCAAGAAATACAACAAGACCTAATAAGACAGTCTGTCTGTGGTCACTTCTCTTCTCTCTGTCTCCTGCTCCGCCTCTTATCCTCTGCCTTAATGTCTGTCAATAGTCCTCTCATATCTTTGCTTTGTTCTGCTTGCTTACTATATTCATTTCCCTGTACTCTGGCTTTCTCTGCAACAATTCTAGTTTCTGTACCTTTCACCCTCAACCTGCCCTTAGCTCTGCTTCATCATAGCATTGCTTCTGGTCCTAAATCTAGCACTCTAAGTCCTAACATTCTAAATTTACATTTTAGAGGTAAAATCTGATCATCTCACTCAGCCCAACCTGATCCCTGAGCCCAGAACCTATGGTTGTTGTGTGGGTTGTGGTCACAGAGTAGAAGTTGTCAAGCTAGGCTCATCATGTCATCCTGGACCGCTGCAGAGTATCATCTTAAAGAAGGGAACGTAGAGAGAAGGCAGGCATAGTAAGTACGGCAACAGAATCAGGTCAGCTCTCCTGATTTCAGTCCATGGCTCTTTCTACTCCATGGGCCAGAGGGGCTGTATTTTAGTCATCTTTGGATTCCCACAATGTTTATAAAACACCTAGAGATTGCAGGCACTGATAAAATGTTGGTTGATATGATGACTTTGAAGCGAATTAGACTAACATTGGTAGTTCATGGACATATCCTAACCCTTTCCATTCATGAATCAGCTTTCAGTTATGTGGCATTCAAGACCTGCTTAAGCCAAGCCCATAGACAGGGGCAGTCTGGAGAAGGGAGAGAGAGAGAAGGAGAGTTTTAAGAAAGTTGATCAGGTTCCATGAGCAGCACCCTGAGCTTGGAATGAAAAAAGAGTACAGAGAAATGGAAATCCATTCTGCCATGTGCCTAATGGCTATTTGTCATTCTTGCACAGCTGCCAGAGAAATCGGGATAAAAGCAAAGCAAACAAAACCTAAGGCAGAAAAATGCAGAGGAGAGACTCTCCCTTTGCCCTTTCCCCAAGACTACATGGATCAAGACATAGCAGAGATTCGGAGGCTATGTCTATTCTCAGAGCCCCAGAGACAGGGGACCAGTGAAGTAGATGTTGGGTAAGAATCTTCAGAACTCATCAGCTTTAGATATTCATGTACTATTTCCTCCCTTTAAAACAATCTTCATCTATAGTAAACATTCTTCCCTTAAGCCTTCTTATCGCAGTGCTTGTTTATTATAACTCAGGGACTAGAAAAGCAAATTTTCAGAGAGTTTTTTTTTTTTTTTGCCCTTGCAGCTCAGGTTTTCTTCTTTCTTCCCTCCCCTTCCTTCACACTCTAGGCAATCCCCAAGGAAATTCAGCTAGTTTGCCAGTCTGGTCTGACTGTAACTTGGATTGGCAAACACTGCAGAGTTGTAAGCACCATTGAATTTTTCCCCCTTCTTTTGAACCATTCCCTCTTCTATTTACTTATCTCCTCTAATGTTTACAATCCAGTAAGAGGTCACATAAATTTATTAAACTTCTCCCTCTTTTTTCTTTTCCTTTAAAAATGATGTTATTTAAAGTTTTTCTTTCAATTTCCTCTGATTTTCAGAATGGTTCCTCAGGGTTCTCATTATTTGGACCTCCCACTGACTTAATCTTCTCTAGAGCAGAGTGCTTGGAATTTCTTTGGCTTAAGCTGGCACATTAATCACTCGCTTAGCCTTCAAGGGTTGAGGGTGGAGCCTCTTTCAGTGGAGCTGCTGCCTGAGTTGCTACCATAGCAGCAAAGAAACCATATCTTGTCCCCTATATGGAAAACAATCTGCCCCCTGCCAGCTGTCAGCTTTGTGGTCACAGAAGAGCAAGCCCCATGGGAGTTTAGGGATATCAGAAGCACAAGGGGCAGCATCAGTGTGGACTCCATCCAAGGTGGAGACATTTCTTCAATAGCTTTTAATTCCAGGCCATGGCCAGGAAGGGACACGGAAGAGCCCGTTACCAGTCCCTCAGCGCCTAGGCCTTCTCTACCCATGTATCTCCTGTGAATTAGCTGAGAAGCTTGCAGCATAATTGCTTTCCACATGCCTTCGATTTTTTTTTTTTAAGCTTTAAGTTTTAAATGTCTACTCCACTGTTTTCTGACCTCTTATCCGTTCTTTCCTCTTTCTTGGGCATAGATATGAACTTGGGTCCTCATTCGTACTAGCTGAATTTTTTTCTTCTTAGTAAGGCAGTGGTTTTTCCATTCTTTAGGGATGAGCTTACTTTAAGTAAAATATTCCTACTACAGAAGAAATTTCTTCTGTACGTTCCAAACTACTTCAAGTGTGTCTCTTATAAGCTTTGCTGATTTCAACTTTGAAAAAAGGGTTCACTGTTTCATAATTTTTATAGAATTTTACATATATTATGGCATATATATTGCACATATAATGTATGTTCAACTAGTAATTATCAAATACATCAACATAGACTCATCTGTTTTGGTTCTGTGGATTTTTATGGATATACATCCCTGTTGGGCCATACAGAGCTCCATTACACTGTATCTACTCAACAAATTAGGTACACATTTATGCCGAATCTGAGCATGACTTCACCATTCAAACCCCTGGTCTGCCTGGCTCCTCTCAGTCAACTCTTCTTTAATGATGACTGTATCTGTGATTAGAACCCTCCTAGCTCACGCACTCCCTTCATTTCTTTCTTTGTCCCTTATTCCTGCTGCTCAGCATCGTTTCCGACTGAGGATGGGCTTTCTTCACTATGCCTTTTGCAGTTGCCATAATACAAAGTTTCCTTAATGGAACTGGCCGTGCCATACCTTTCTTTTGTATTTCTCTTCTTGTTGGGATTTTGGATCTTTTGCAAGCCTTGCTGCACCTCTGAAAGGAACCCTTAGACATTATCAGTGCTGCTTAATGTCACCAGCCCTACAGATGCAGATGATGCATACTGACAAATGAATATTGAGCCTGGATCCGGCATAAGAGGAAAGCTTCTCACACCAAAGACCTATGCATCAGATGTCACATTATAAAATAAACCAGTATGTTTGATGGCTGCTTCTGTTTAGATATTTTCCTAGTTGCACTGCAGATCTTTTTTCAAAACTACAACATTATTAAATGTCGGTGGAGAGTAATGCGGTAGTTTTTATTGAACAAAAATTCCCCTGAATCTAAGCTGGAACCCCTTTTGCCAAAACCTCCCACTCTCACATTTTAATGGCTAGTCCTATACCAGTAAACCTCATGTCTACACCTTTGATCCTTTCCTTCCTGGACTGCAAGATCCTCTCTATTAGGGCTTACCACAGTTCATTGATTTCTAGCACCAATGTAATGTTCATATAGCAAATGAAGATTAAATAACTTAACTCTTTTCCTGTTCATTATGTTCCTCTGAATGTCCTGCTGTCATTCAAAATGCACTTTTATATATTCAAAGCAGTATTCACTGAGCAAATACAAAGCACTAGGTATTTTTCTAGGCACTGGTCGAGGCACTAGACATAATCCTCACCCTCATTAAGTTTACATCTTAATAAAAACTTCAATGAAATATATTATTATTCCTCAAAAATCAAATCAGTTAGTCAATGCCCGGGAATCCCTATATCTGTTAGTCTTCTTAATCCTTCAGCATTACGGTATCGCACATAGTATGTGTATATGTGTGTGTATCTCTCTCTGTATATATAGAGAGAGATACACACACACACACAATTTAATCACATTTGTGATTACTTTTCCCTACACAGTTTAATATATGATTATCTACTTATTCTTGTCAAACATTCCTTTATAATATTTCTTGGATTGGTCTCTTACTTTGTATCCCAAGTTACTTCTTGATTGCCTCATTTCCTCCTTCCCAGCTGTCTTACAGTTATACTCCTCCTTGTCCTTCCCTATTTCCATCCAGTCTGCCCAACACTACCACTCTCTCTCAATCAAAGCTCTTCTGGCTCCACATAACAAAATCCTATTCCGCGTAAAATAAGTAGGAGGGAAAATGATGTAATATAAAGATGCAGAGTAACCAAAGGTAAAAATTAGGAGTTAAGAAAGACTTAGAGCAGACACCAGAGTTTGGCAGAAACTGAATTTATTCTCTAGTTTTCTCCGGAAACCTACGATTTCTCATCTCTATTTCCTCTGTGTCTGTTTTATGTTCTTTCCCCCTACCCTCCTTCCTTCTTTCCTCTTTTGTTCCCTGCCCTCTCTTCCTGTCTCTCCTCCCGCCCTTCCCTCTCGCCTCTCTGCCTTCTCTCCCAAGAGTGGCACATGCATGTGGCTCAGAAAAGTAACTGTACACACTTGACTTCCCATGGTCTCAGTTGTCAAACAGAGACTAATCAAAATATCCTTAACTCCCATTTCCAAATTCCTTGGAGAGATGATGAGACCTGACACCCAGTCTATCTGTTCCCGCCCTTTTCAGATGAGGTATTCATTTCTAATATTTTGCCGAAATTGTGTTGAAGAATGAGTGGTGAAGCAGTGCTCAAGGTTTTATTGTATAAGTACATTTCTGGGGCCCACCATTGGATGCATGGGGCTAGTTTTCTCAGAGCAGGGATCCTGGGCTGGCCAGACACTGCAACTAGTGTCAATAACAGCTCTTTAGAATAAAGTCTTTGGGATTCCCATTCATAATTAATCAGACTGAATATACTTTTTTTCCCTCCATACTCCAAATTCTCTTCTAACTGATACTATCAACCTTGTGCAACTGTTTCTCCCTGATCTGGAACCTCTTCTGCCAGGTGGAGTTTACCCGCTTGCTTACAGTTTTGTTATCCAGTAGGTTCTGTCAACTTTTCTTCTGTCGTATCTACTACATAAAATAAATAAAGCCAATACTGACCACAAAATTCCACGTTTGGTTTAATCTCTACTCTGGCACTTTCCCAGGTTCCTTTCTACAGCTGCCTATAATTTGGTTTTAAGTATTCATTTTTCAGCAAATGACAAATGATAGTGTATTGGAAATTACTTCCAATTAACACTTAATTACAGGTACCTATAAATCGGGTTATTTTGTGAATTTAAGTATCATTTCATAAATCTACTTGCCAACTCCTTTAGGGTGCTTCCTCAGAGAACGTAGGACTGTAACAGGGCTCGTATGGTGGTAAATAACCCATATAAAAATGAAGATTTTTAAAATACTGAATACATACTGTGCCAGGGGATAGAGTAGACACTAAGTGAAAATAAGCTCAGGATGGTTTTGTCAGAATATTCTGTTAATCCATGGTCTTACCTGGGTTTGAACACTTACCGTTTTAATTCAAAGTCCGGTGGTATCTGTCCACCTATGGAGTAGAAATTTTACTTTAAGGAAACAAACTCTTTGCAAGAATTTTAATCAATGGTCCATAAATTGAGTCAGTTAATGTGGTATTACAGTGTCTCCTTATCCATTTATTATTGTTCTTCTGTACCTTTCTTGGTATTCCTGTGTTAGTCATTAATTCGAACTGTATATACAAGAAACTAATAAGATAGCCTGTCTTTAACGACATTCTGTATTTCAGATTCCACTTGTTTAGACTGCCAGGGCAATTAATCTAAATAAATGTCTTTATTACATATTGCCCCAAGACTCAGGCCTCTCTTTGAGATTTCTGTGGCTCCACTGGAAGATCAATTATAAGACTTTTCTTCAATCAGCCTTATATTCATTACCTGTGGAAGGACAACATATATGCCCTGGGTTTGGAGACAGACCATGGGGCCTATTAAAAAAACAAAAACAAACAAAAGGATGCTCTATGGGAGCTTAGTCATTCTTTATTCTGAAAGGGGGAAAAAACAAAAACAAACCCAGAGAAAGACTCTTTAAAGATCCTTCTTTTGCATCCTGTTTGGGTAAGTGGATCACAAAACAGCATGTTTGATAAAGAGTATATGAAACTCTTTAATATACAAGCATTGGTAATTATTATGCCTCTTGCATAAGTTAAACTCTATAGCACATTTAAAGAAAAAAAAAAAAGAAATACAAGATTCCAGTCCCTCATTCTCCAGAAATGGAGTATAAATAGAATAATGGCATGGGGCACCTGGGTGGGTCAGTCAGTTAAGCGTCTAACTCTTGATTTTGGCTCAGGTCATGATCTCATCGTCATGAGATCTAGCCCCATGTCCAACTCTGCACTGGGTGTGGAGCCTGCTTAAGATTCTTCCTCTACCGCTCATTCTCTTTCTCTCTCTCTCTCTCTCTCTCAAAAAAAAAAAAAAAAGAATAGTGAAAAACACAGTTATAACTAATTATATTTTTACTTCTGATTTAATACTGCATTTATTACTCTCACTCGGGGCTATGTTGTTTCTTTCAACCTCACCACAGCGAGAAATCCTGGACAGATCCCTGGCCAAGCACATCCCAGTTTAGGGCATGCAGAAAGCATTAGCTATATCAGAATTCTTAACTTGGAACAAATTGTTTGGTTCTCTTGATAAAGGAATCAGGAGTATGGGTCATTGCCCTGCTCTTGTAGGAATAGGAAGAAACACATCTCTGGTAGGCAGCATGAGTCCACACAGACCCAGGCCTTACTTGGTGCCTGGGAATGAAATTATCTTTACCCCAAATATTGGCTATTCAACCCAGAAAGGTGCACACTTATAATCTATGAAAAGTGAAACAATTGGATGTTTCCAAAATGGGAAGAGTTGGGTGCAGCACAGGGCTTTAGTATTTGCCTGTGTTGAACTTGCTTCTTGGGCCTTTATAATATCTCATTTGATCCTCATAAGAGCACCACATTATAGATACAATTGTGCTCACATTAGAAGTGAGAAAATGGATTGTGAAAGGTTAAAGCATCCAAAGCCATGCAGCCAGAATATGTCAGGGGGGAAATGTGTTTGAATTCAGGTCTCCATAGTTCAAATCAGTAGGTGATGGTATTTAAATCACATATGCGACCACACACTCTTTACTGAACTGTATGTATTCAGAATGACAGAGAGAATGAAGACCAAGGATAAGAAACAGTCCTTCAAATATTGGGAACTTATTTGAAGCTGACTAATCCTTAAATATCTTCCTATTTCTTTCCCTTTTACTGGAATAAAACTCTTAAAAGAAGGCATGTAGCTAATTGTGTCAATTATATCACTGGCACGAAGTTTTGCATTTCATTCCAAGGTAAAATTACAAGTTCATATGTTCTTATTAGAATCACCTAATTCCTTAATTATTTCAGTGCTTTCCCTTTGGACCATGGAGATTTATATTGAAGTTTAAAATATGTTCTGTGCTACATTGTGTTTCCCATCAATTCCTTTGTGATAAACACAGAGATGTGCTACCCATATCTCCCTCAAGAAGAAGTCACTGCCCAGCTCCATGGAGTGAACTCTGCCCTCAGTATAGGGAGGGAAGTGAGTTAGTTGTACAGGGAAATTTTGAGAAGTTAGTTATGGTTTTCCATTCACTCCAAGGGAGCACTCTCCCCATTCAATCAGATATCAGTAAAGAGTAGAAATTTTCCAATGAAAAAATAAGGAGAAATTGTCAGGAGAGTTTGACTTTGAAAGCTCAATATAATTTTGAAAATGGCTTTTGGGACTTTTATGAGCCTAGGTCTCGGCCTAAGCCTCAGATAGAAGAATATCCTCCTGAAAGTTTTTTCTGTCATGATTTCTGGCTTCAAAGACTGGATGGAACCCATGACCAGCATAGTACCCCATAAGGAGAGCATCAGCTACATTATGAATCTTTTCAAGGTCTAAACACTCCCTCTGTCTTGTGGTTGGAGAAGAGTAGACTTTCCTGACAGTTGCAGGGAGAGAAGCAAGCTTGCCAGGTGAAGAAGTTGAAAACCTTAAAGGGCCTTATATTCAGGCAGAATGCCCAGTTGTAGGTGCCAGTGTGGAAACTTGTGAGCTATGGGCCAGATGCCATTGTCCCAGCTCAGGACATCATCATGGGAGAACCTGAAAACTAAGGATCAGGTGGTCTCTGTGATAACACAGTATAACAGAGAATATCAAGAAACAGAAAAGAAAGAAAACCTTAAATTTGTTGAGTTTAAATCCAAATCATTGGATAAACCTTCACAATGAGCTATGTATCAGGTAGTGACAAGACTGTATTCCTATCATACAAACTAAAGACTTAATATAGAAATAAATTTTTAAATTTTTCTGTATTTATGAAATATAAGTATTTCATAAATATAAATACATAAAACACATGAAATATATTTTTGTACTTCAGATTGGAAGCTTATGAACATTATGCCCACTGCGTTTGATTTTCTACTGTCTTCCTTGTTTTTTGTTTTGTTTTATTTTAAGGGAAATGAAAATAAGTCTGAGAGTGAAAGAAAGATGTGCTGAAGAAGAGGTGGGAAAGGAGTTATAAAAGGCACCAAAGAGGAGGAGATGAGACCAACGTGGGAGAAAAAGCATTTGTTCTCCCAAAGATACTTGCTTTAAAGGGAAGATACAGGGGCACCTGGATGGCTCAGTCAGTTAAGCGTCCAACTCTTGATTTCAGTTCAGGTCATGATCTCGCAGGTTTGTGAGTTTGAGCCCCACATCAGGCTCTGTGCTGACAGTGGGGATCCTGCTTGGAATTTTCACTCTCTGCCTCTCTTTCTACCCCTACCTGGCTCATGCTCGCTCACTCGCTCTCGCTCTCTCTCTCAAGATAAAGAAATAAACTTAAAAACATAAAGGGAAGATACAGATGAATTCTTGTTTTACTTGGTCAGAAGGCAGTCTCCCAGCTGAAATGTCTGACATACTAGTTGCTATTGGATGACAACCTGCATTTGTTACCGTTATCTGTCCACCAAGTTCCTTGGTGTTCTCCCCAGCTATCATCCATTTGTTGTTCTGGAGTATTCATCACGGGTAAGTTATATGTTCTGAGGGGTTGGGTCCAAGATAAGCTGAGGAAATATCATTAAAAAAAGAATGGGAAAGGAAGGGGGACTAAAGAGAGGGAGGGAGGGAAGAAATGAAGAAGGAAGGAAGGAAATATAGAGAAAAAAAGGAAGAAGAAGAAGTGGCAACTTGCTAGGGCTGCTCATTTGGGAAAGTTATTTCTGAGAGAATCAGGAAATTGGCCAAAAGGCCTGTCTGAATCCTTTTTCCCCCCTTACCAAATCCTTTCTGTTCGTCCCCTTCCCTAATAGTGAGGGGTTCCACAGTGTCAGTTCAAAACTGTCTCTGAGACACAGTTTGGTAAAAATCAATACAGTTCAGTCAATCATATTTCAAGTCACCGAATAGCACATGTTCTCAGTGTAATAAAGTAAGTTTATCTTCTGAATGAGATGAGGCCGAAGGCCTGGGAGGAGACAAGAAGCACTAATGCACAGCACCGTTTAAACAAATCAATACACCGCTCTACCTTGAAAGCCACCAAACAAACAACTGATACCCAGCAGGCCCAGCACTTAAAGCAGCTACCAGGCCAGCTATTTATTTCCATTCCTTGATACCTTTGGAACATCATTAGCAACAGGGAAGCATTAAGACAACAAGTGGGCTGGATTCACATCTGTCTGGGTAACTGTGAGAGCTAATCTGTTTGGAACACCAGAGAGCTGCTTAGAATTTCACTTCTGCTGATGGCTCTACCCTGGACAGATTGACTGTAAACATTACCGCCAAAGGGGTTGCTTCAGCTCTGTCTGTCTCCATGGGAAAACTTTTATTTTCTATTTTTCCCTGAAGAGAACTAGCAGAGACTCATTTTGCATTCCGAATTCAGCCTTTGCTTTTCCAAGTCATTTATTCTTCTTCTCATGAAAAATGGGTTGCCACTAAAACAAAACTTACCAGACAGACACCACAAAGTGACAGACAAAATCGGATCTTAATACCTTCTTACGCGCACACTTAAATGTATTTTTTTTTTTTTTTTGCTTCCCAAAATGATAAATGTTTTGGGTAAATAATCAACCAAGGTCTCTTATTTTCTCTTTTGCTTTCAGAGTGTGTTGTCAAGCTTGGTAAATTTTTTAGCAGCTGTCAGAGTAAATTTATTACCAAAGATGTTTACATTCTTATGTAATGCAGAAGGGAAAGTCTTGGTGATGGGTTTTATTTCAGTCTTTGAAGACCAAATGTTTGGCATGATTAGGATGCAGAAATAGAGTTGACAATATGAAATCCCCAACTGCCGTCTATTTTGCAGTAATGAATAAAAGCAGATTGTCCTAAATTACATCACTTGCAACCTCCCTTCAGTCACAAAACCAAGTACTGTAGACAGAGAAGAACTGGCTTATCTGGAGTTACAGATACATGTTTTTAAAGATTAAACATGCAGTAGATTTATCTTGGGGAAAAACATAAGACAATCATTTGGCCGCTGCTACAGTATGTAGTTTTAAAAATATATACAGAGACCAAAAAAAATGAGCAGAGTTCCTCAAGTTAATTTTTTAAAGAATAGAAGAAAGAAAAAATGTGTCATTATTTTCAGAGACAATACTTACAGCTGCTCCCTTTGGCATCTGGGGAGGACCGTGTTCCCCTCCCCCCCTTATTATTGAGGCTGACAATGTTGGACATACTCAAAACTTGGATGACAGATTGCTCAGTAAAATGTTTCATGGATTAAATGGCTTGGGGCTAAAACAATGTTGTGCATATAAAACCTATATAATGTGAGGCATATGCTCACATGGTCATAAATTTATAGATAGCCAATAAGTTTGTGTGTGCAAATGCTACAAAACTATACCACACATTGATAGATTCATTGCCTTAAGAAATATTCAGTCTGAGTGTTTTCAAAAAGATAGGAATTTATTAAAAGTGAACATTAGAAGCAGCACACAAGGTGTATCTGGAATATCGCCAGACATTTATACTTTTAGAGAAAAAAAGACCACAAATATGGGAAAAACTCACCAAAGGGAACATAACCTTAAGGTAATGGACTGATGGTATAATAAATAGCTATGTCAAATGCCATGCGTGAAATTTCTGTTGATCAATACAGCATATTAGTCTAGATCAGAGATCAGCAATCTGTGATCTGTGGACCAAATCCAGGCTACCACCTGTTTTGGTAAAGTTTTATTGGAGCCCAGTCATGTCTGTCCTTTTACATTTTCTTTATGGCTGCTTTAAAAACAGAGTTGAATAGTTTCTACAGAGATGGTATGGCCCACAAAGCAGAAAATATTTATAGCATGGTCACTTACAGAAAAAGTTTGACAGTCCCTGAACTTGGAAGCCAGTTTGGATAGATTCAAATCCTAGCTCAGACAGGTGACTGAAGACACGTTATTCAATTCATTTGTGCCTCAGTTTCCTCATTTTTGAAATGGGAATAACAATGGTGTCAACATGATAGATATTACAAACGTTAAATAATTGTATATTAGGACAGTTGCCTGCACATAGTAAGATGTAAATGATCTGATCAAGAGTTGGCATGCTGGTGCAGCAGTCACTGCCTGAAATAATTTACGGTATGATTCTTTCCCTCAATTTCAAATTTGAAAGATTGTATGGCCCTGTCTAGGACACTTGAGTAAGAGAAATCTTTAAGGTTAGGATTAATCACCTAGTGCATTGGTCAGAATCCAGAAAGGAAACAGAAACTATATTAGGTATTGATTCAATATAAGAGGTTGGGAAATTGAAACAGTGAAAAGGAAACACAACGGTAATATAAATAGTAACTGTGAGAGGCCTCCCCACCTTCCCCATGTTGCGGGAAATAAAGGGAAGAGGTTGAGATCATCAGAACCTAGAAGCTCGGAGACAAGGCAACACAAAGTTGAGAATTAGAGTCACCTTCTGGAACTGAGACTGGGGCCCCTGAGCCACTATTCACCTTATGCTGGGAACCCTGAGGGGCCATAACGAGGCTTCTTCTGGCCGTGCCGATAAATAAACTAGAGATTGGAACCGTGTAAAACCATGTAAAGATTGTATTTTATTTTTTAATTTAATTTTTATTTTATTTATTTTAGAGAGAATGTGCACATGAGAGGGGCAGAAGGGGAGAGAGAGAGAGAGAATGAATGAATGAATGAATGAATGAATGAATGAATATCTTAAGCAGGCTCCACACTCAGCACCGAGCCTGAAGCGGGACTCAATCCCATGACCCTGAGATCGTGACCTGAGCTGAAATCAAGGGTCAGATGCTCAACCAACTGAGCATGGTGCCCAAGATTCTTTTTAAATAGAATCACCACATGAAAGTTGTCGGTTACTATTTAAGAATTCCAAAATCATGAATGAAATAAAGAATAAAAGATTTATTTCTAAAAAAGCCCAAATGTGAGTTTGACTTGCATATCTATATTAGATGTTCTTGGCTGAAACTGAGCATAGGAAAACCTAATTTTAGAGAGGGTGCCAGTTTTGGAAATGTGTTATGTAAACAGACTGGGAAGTGGGAGTTGGAAGAGAGAAGGGAGAGGAAGGATGGGAGGCAGTGTTTGGGCAAAGGAGGACTGTAGTTTTTGTTTTGTTTTCTCCAAAGAAGTTATAGAAACAAACAAACAAAAAGTTTAAGGTGGAGATAGGCTTGGAAATTGGTAGAATGGAGCTTTTTGTGAAGTTTCCTTCTGCCAGGAAGAGAGAAGAAAAGAAAAGAGGCAGCCACCGACTTTAATCCCTACATAGGGAGGCAATAAATTCACAATTCTCTCCCTTCTTACATCCATCTTCCCTGTACCAGCCAGGACATTCCTAGGTCGTATCATCCATAAACAGCCGCATAAACTGTCCATGGAATTTTGTATATGATAATGAAACCCTTCATATCTCTTTTCCTGGTTTTCTGTTTTCAGCTTCATTCCTATCACTGTCACCTTGCATTTTGGGTTATAGTAACCCTTACCTTCTCCTACTTCCCCATACACACCATGCTTGCTGGCTTCTTAGAATGACCTCTTCCTTTTTCGGTGGGTAGTTGCCTAAGTTGACTTCATATTGCAAGCCTCTGTTTTGGTTTTTCCTGAAGAATCTCTCTAAGCTTCCCCGCTGAGCGTAGTGTTCCTCCTCTACATTCCTATTATCTTACGTGTGTATTTCAATGTTGCGATTACAGTATGTTATTGTAATTATTGTTATGGCTGTCACCCTCATTAGAAATAGTTCATCAAGAGTAAGATTTGTGTTTTATTTACACTTAAGTCGCAAGCCAGATAGCAGGATGTTTGACACATGGTGAGTACTTATCAAATACTTGCTGGAAGACTAAAGAGATGATAGCCTTTTATTGTTCTCAATCAAATTTCTAAAATGGGTGGGAGGTTACATGATGGTCATGAGAAGATGCTGAGTATCTTGTTAAAAAAAATTACCGGGGCACCTGGGTGGTTCAGTCGGTTGAGCGTCTGACTCTTGATTTCAGCTCAAGTCATGATCTCATGGTTCGTGAGTTTGAGCCCCGCATTGGGATCTGCACTGACAGTGTGGAGCCTGCTTGGGATGCTGTCTCCCTCTTTCTCTGCCCCTCCTTACCTCTCTCTCTCTCTCTCAAAATAAACAAAATAAATGACAAAAAAATATTCCCCACTCAGTATAGCCCAAAAGAGGCCATGTAGAAGAGATAAAGTGTAATGAATTAGGAAGCACATTTCTTCCAGAAGTTTCTGCTATAGTGTCAGTAATTATTAAGGGAAGAAAAGTCTTGGGAGTTAATTCATATATTTATGCAACATTTAGGCTGTTGATGATAATCGTTTTCTAATGAACTCCTTTCTATCTCTCTCTCTCTTTTTATTCCTTTTGGGAATACCTGGGCTACAGATCCTGAAACAAACTTGAGCATTACCAGTTTAGTTCACTTAAGAGTGCCAGAAATGATATGGTCTACAGAGCTATAGTCTTGGAGCAAGCAATCCTTTAGTTGACTGGAGTAATTACAACTATTTACCTGTACTGCACCTTCTCCTACACCACCCAACAGAGAATATTTCACCAACAGTTTCATGAAAATTACGTTTCTTTGTTCATTTTTTATAAATATGGTCAAACAGAAGTTCTTCTGCTAAAGGTGGATGTGAGAAAGGATGGAATGTGGGAAGTCAAGTTTAGTATTTATCTACCTTTCCCAGGAACTGTGGTTGACACATTCATATATATTGTATCTAATTCTTGCAACGACATTTGATATATTATCATCTTATTGTAGAGATGCAGAAAGGGCACCTGGCTGGCTGTCAGTGGAATATGCGACTCTTGATCTCAGGGCTATAAGTTCGAGCCCTAGGTTAGGTGTAGTGGTTACTTGTAAGTAAATCAAATCATAAATAAAATGTACATAAAATCATAAAATCATAAAAAAAATGGAGAAGCTGAGGCTAACAAAGTTGAAGTATTTTTGCCTAATGTATTCATGCATAATTAACCATTATAAAAGTTAGTAGCTTAAAACAACAATCATTTTTCCCTCTCATGGTTGTGTGGATCCTTACTTTGGCCTTGATTCTTCACCTAGCCTCCCTCTTGGTCAATCATGTAGCTGTATGCCAATCATCTGATAGCTCAACTGGGGCTGGGTGGTCTGAGATGACCTCATTCAGATGTGTAAAGATTGGGGATGAGGTAACCTTGTGTTTCCCATAAGCTAGCTTACTTTTGTCACATGACAATTGGGTTCTAAAAGCAGCAAGAGAGAAAGCAAGCCCACGTGCTCAAATACCATCTTTAAGGATCTCTTTGTGTGAAGTTTGCTAATGCCCAACTGATCAAAGCAAGTCCCATGGCCAAGCCCAGAGTCAATCTGGAAGGGGATGGGATATAGGGAAGCTGTCATTCATTGGAAGTTGTTACTATAAAAATCTCATACACTTAACACAAGATATAAACCCATGTTGGTCTGACTCTGAAATGTTTCCTCTATATCATTGCTGTCTGTATATCAATATGCTGTGGGGGCACCTGGGTGGCTCAGTTGGTTGAGTGCCTGACTCTCGATTTCAGCTCAGGTCATGATCCCAGTGTTGTGAGATCGAGCCCCATGTCGGGTTCTGCACTGACAGCTTGGAATTCTCGCTCTCCCTCTCTCTTTGCCTCTCTGCTTCTCTCTCTCTCTCTCTCTCTCTCTCTCTCTCTCTCTCTCTCAAAATAAATAAGCTTAAGAATAAAAACAACAACAACAAAAAACACTGCCTACCCTACTTCCAGTTTACTCCCTGGTGCCCCTTTCAATTTTTCCCCTTCTTTGTGTTTTTATTCTTATTTTGTTCTGTTATTATTATAATAGTCTGGAACAAAGATACAAGTTCATTGGTGTTTACTTAAAATAAATGGTACATACTGAACGTGTGAAGTGTGATGAAATTTGAGAACTTCATGAAGCCACCACCACGATCAAGATACTAAACATTCCCCACAATCCCATCACCCACAGATATTTCCTCCTGCTCCTTTGTTGTTCATCCTTACCTAATGTCCATTCCTAGATGGAAACTAGTTGTTTATTCTATCATTAAAAATTAGTTTATACCTTTCAGAAATTTATATAAATGGAAACATGTACTCTTCTGTGTCTTGCTTCCATCACTCTACATAATAGTTTTGATATTCATTCATGTTGTGGCATGGTTTTAGTTAGTTCACCTTATTGTGGAGCAGTATGTATACCGTATTTTCTGGATCCGTTTACCTGCTGATAGGCAGTTGGGTTGTTTGTAGTTGGGGGCCATTACAAATAAGGCTGTCGTGCCATTTTCTGTATACGACTTTATCTAAACCTCTATTCTCATTTCTCTTAAATAGAAACAGGTCAAATGAAAGTTCTGTTTAATTTTTTAAGAGACTTCAAACTATTTTCCAAAATGGTTGTACCAATTTTCAAGTCTACCATCTGTGCATTAGAATTTCAGCTGCTTCACATTCTTATGAGCACTTGGTATGGCCATCATTGTGGCCGTATTAATATTTTGGAAGTGGTAGTTCACTGTGGTTTAATTTTGCCTTGTCTTGATGGCTAATAATGTTGAACATTTAATACATACTGTGTAGCACATATTATCTTGTTGGCAAGTATTATAGAGAATTAAATTCAAGTCCATGAGCTCCTTGAAATATATCAATTTCCTTTTGATCTCTCATAATTCCTTTAAACTCAGCATAGACAATAAAATTCTAATTTTTCACATTCTAAAATACTGTTATTTGGATTTTATTTAAATGCATAATTAAAGGGATGCAAAAAGATAGTGAGTTCCATTATAAAAAAAAATGAACCAAAAAATATTGAGTTATGGTGTGTATGAGAAATGATCTTACTCTTTGGTGGTTTTCAGATAATTGAAAGTTGAAACCTGTAATTTCTTTAAGAGATTTGTAGAAAAGACTGCCCTACCACACAATTATTTTTCTGTCATTTGCAGTCATACCTCTTTATCCACAGTTTCAGGTACCTGTGGTCAGTGGTGGTCCGGGAGCAGATGATCCCCCTGATGTCAGAAGTAGCTGGCAGTAAGTCACAACAGCTACGTCTCACTTCATTTTAGCACATAGACATTTTATCATCTCACATCATCACAGGAAGGTGAATATATATTTACAGTATATTGTTGTAATTGTCCTATTTTATTATTAATTTCTTAATGTGCCTGATTGACACATTAAACTTTATCATAGACATATATGTATAGGAAAAAAACATAGGATACATAGGGTTTGATACTATCTATAGTTCCTGGGATTTACTGGGGGTCTTGGAATGTATCCCCCAGATAAGAGGGGCCTATTGTATATTATTCTACAAATCTTTATATTTTTAAGTGTTTATTTATTTATTTTTAAGGAAAAAAAAAGAGTACAGGCAGGGGAGGGGCAGAGAGAGAGAGGGAGACACAGAATCCGAAGCAGGCTCCAGGCTCTGAGCTGTCAGCACAGAGAGCTTGACACGGGGCTCGAACTCACCAACTGTGAGATCACGACCTGAGCCAGAGTAGGACGCTTAACTGTCTGAGCCACCCAGGTGCCCCACAAATCTTTAAATTAAAGAGTAGATTCAAAAGGAGAGAAAAGCATAAAAGCATATTTTGGTATTGCAAGGTAGTAAATAATACAGTTCTTCTCTTCATATTTTCCTGGGACTACGGTGGGGGTGGAGAGATGGATAGATTTGGGAATTTTGAAAGACTTTAGGGGATAAATACTTTGCTGTTCACAGCATGGTCCTTAGAGCATTGCTGTCTCCTGGGAGATATTTGGGATACAGGATCTCAGTATCCCCCACTAACTCTACCAACTGGATCCAAATCAGCATTATGAGATTCTCAGAGGATCCATATCCACGTTAAAGATTGAGCAGCACTGCAGTCAACCCCTTGTCCCTCTGTTCAGAATGTAGGGAAGTCATCACATTTAACTGTTGCCTCGCAAGCTTCAGTGATTAGGAAAAAATACAAACTAGACCTCAACCCTCCATCCTACACAGCAGGTGATTTGTCTTCTTTTCTATGGATTCAAGAAAGGCCAAGCAGAGAAGTTACTGTGAATAGTGCATTTTCAATTCATTTCACCCTGGAGCAGCTGGCTTCCCTCGCCTCAGCCTCACTTTGAAGCTCTGCATTTACACTTTGATGAATTAGCCATGTCACTTAGTGCTTATATCCAGAGTCCTCCCCAGATACCACTTCAAATGCCTGTTAATTTTGTTTCGATCCAGAATCCTAAGTTTCAATGTTTATTCACCCCAGCTCTCCTAGGTCATCCCTCTCCTTCTTCCCTCCCACTTGTGTGATGTAGCAAAGTCACTCTTCAGCTTTTTATTAACTTCCCTTGTTTTTGTCTCTGGCCTCATTGCCTCACAGTCCTTTACATTAAACTGCTAAAGCAAGGAATTGATGTCTAGCTCATTCCATACTGCATTACCTCCCTTTATATTGTTGCTTGCTCTCCATCCTCGACACTTCTCACCTCTGTTTTGCCCTCTCAGCAGTTCTTGCTACCCTGTGGCATGTTCCTTCTTTCAGGTCATTAACATATAAAGTGGGAAAAAAATCGGCCTTGATACCGACCCTTGTGGTTTTCTATTTCCCATTCTTCTAACTCCTAAATTGTTTCCACACCCAAATGCTCTTTTCATAACAAATAATCCAATTCTCCTTCTATCTAAGTATAGTATAAGAGGGGGTTGAACTCTGTTATTTCTCATGAGAAAAGCATGAGTTAGCTGGTCTTTTTGAATTTAATGAAGTGCACCCCATAGAAGATTGTACTTGGTCAATGTACTGGGAGAGCAGGACACCTAGCCAGCATAGCAGGAGAGAGGGCCAGAAAAGCCAGAGTGATTTGACTCCACTGCTTGTAATGAGAAGTGTTTATAAGGCATGCACGAATATTCTAAAATGACTAGGGTAAATCACCTGAGGAGTTCAAAAAGATAGATTGGGTTCCTCTTTTCCAAAACATAATTCTTATGCTATTATTTCCAAACCAATTACAAGTTCAGACTGGTGCATCACAAAGTTTCGTTGGATGTCTTTTGCCCTGTAGGAAATGGGCACATATAAGCAATGCCAGAGAGAAATAGCATGCATGATTCTATCACGAGGGTAAGGATATAGAAATGCCTAGGAAAACTTCCAGACTAAGAGAAGATAAGAGCTAGAATTCAGGGGCCAAGTTGAAATTAGTTACTGAAGCCAGAAGGGCGTAAGTCTAAAACAATTCCAAATCTTGGCAATTGTGTTCTCTGCCAATGAACTCTAACATTAGAATCGAATATTCGAGTCATACTTTATTTTCTTTGCTTTTATGCTTTTATGTTTTCAGAGGTTATACACTTACATATTTATATAAGAATTATAACCTGTGTTTTCACACATGTAAAGTTTGTGGTATCATGAGAACGGTGGAACAGACATACATATATAAGAGAAATAGCAAGCCTGGTTAATTTAGGAGTCTTTTTATTTTATCTTAATTTTAGAATAATCTTAAGAAGTAGGAGGAAGCAGAGGAGGAAAAGGACAATTTTTAGCCTTCAACATGGATCCGCTGTAATTTGTTTGCATAACTACTATAGCTCACTACCCTGGACAAGATGTGACTAAGCAAAAGCCATAACGTACATCCAAGTTAAACAAAAACATATACTTAGCTCAAGGAAGAAAAATTCTAATAAAGATTTATTTGCTCATGCACAAGTTCTGGTCCTCACCAAATGTGGATAATGAAAGCAAGTGGTATATGATTCCACGTGAAAGACATAATGGCTTGTTAGAATGAGCATAGATAGGTACATGTGTTTTTTTTTAAACTTTAGCCATCATTAGGAAGTCCTCTGACCTTGGCAAAGTTACTTATATTTTCTAAGCCTCAGTTTCCTCCCCTGAAGAAGTGGAGTGATAGTCATATTTTTAAAGTATCATTTGTAGGTTAAAAATAGATGTGAAAAACCAGCTGGCCCAGTGTCTCACTCTGAAAGAAATGAGTGAATGGCAGTGGTATTTGTTTTCACTCTTGGTATCATCATGAATTTTACTATACAAAAGAATGTTTAGAGCAGAGAGGAACTCTGAAAACTATGTAGTATAAATCCCTCATGTTCTCATAGAGGTAGATGCTGAGGATGGATGGGGTAAAGCGAATGAATGGTAAGAAGAGCATTGGTGTTCAATTACATGGATCTGGTCCCTAACACTATTTCCACCACACCATGTGAAAGGCATGTTGGCACGGCCCCATGACACTTAGCATGGCAGAGATAGGAAGCCAGCACCCATGACACATACACTCTAGACTCAGTCAATCTGGGGTCAAATCCCAACTCCATATCTTACTCGTTTTAGTCCTGGGAGGAAGGACGTCTAGCCTATTATATTGGGGTACTTCCCTTTTATTCCTAGTGCGTTGAGGGGTTTTACCATGAAAAAGATCAAACTTTTCTTCTGCACATTTTGAGACTCATGTAATTTTCGTCCTTTATTCTCTTAATACAGTGTATCATATTAATTGATTTTTATATATTAAACCATTCTTGTTTTCCTTGCATCCTGTGGATAAATCCCACTTGGTCATGGTGTGTGATCCTTGTGATGTGCCCCTGAATTTAGTTTTCTAGCATGTTTTTAGGACTTTTGCATCTGTATTCATCTGGGATATCGTGGTTTTCTCCACTGGCTCTGTGCTGAGCTGAAGGAATGGAGAAGTGGGGATCTTTGGTGTCTGTCAGTCCAAACCACAATCTCTGTTCTTCTCCAGGTGTTTGGACTGCACCAAACCCATTAGAACTCCCAGACTGGTATTCCAGATGCCATTTCTTTGGACAGACTGAGAGGAATTGAGGCTTTGGAGTAATGGATCCACTTTTTCCTTTCCTGAGGGAGGCTGAAAACTGATATTTTTTTCTGTTTGCACTTTGCTGAGCAGGGTTGTATGCAGATCTGTGTAATATACCAATCTGAACCATCATCTCTGTTCTACCCCAGGCAGCTAGACAGTGCTGAATTGATCAGAGCTTCAGGATTGGTAAAACGGATGCCAATTATGTGGGCAGTCATGAAGAAGTAGGGTGCTGGATACATGGGTAAACTCTTTCCCTCTCCAAGGAGTACCTCTAAACTGGGATTTTTCATCTGACCTCTCTTTGCTGAACGAGAAACTATGGCAGCTAGCAGACCAAACCATCTGTGTTCTCCTCTTGGTGGCTCTATTGTGTCAGTCTTGTCTGAACCCAGTGCTGGTGAGTCAGATACTAGTTCTTTATCAGCCCCAAGAGAAGCTGAGACATTAGATGCATGGATCAATTCTTTCCCTCCCTAGGGGAAAGCTGGGAGCTAGGATTTTTCATTTTCTTGTCTGTGCTGAGCAGAGGTGAGGATCTATGGTATCTACCAGCCCAAGGAGCTCTCTCTGTTTTCCCTGGGAGGATAGACTCTCCCAGACCCAACAGAGCTTCAGGATTGGAAAAACAGAAACCTCTTCAATAAAGTTGGGACACTGGACCACGAAACAACTCCTTTTCCTTCCTAGGTGAGTCTAGGAGCGAAGAGGTTTCTTTTTGCTCATATGGTGCTGTGCAGCGGCAGAAAGTCCAGCGACAGGGCACCTTGAGTCTCCCTCCCAGCTTTGGTGAATCTGTTTTCATGTTCTCCTGGATTGCGGGAGTCTTTCAGTTACTTTCTGGATTTCTGTCAAAGAAAATTTGTCCATGAATTGTTGCCAAATCTATGTGTTTGTTGGGGGAAGGAGGGTCCAGGGCTTTCTGCTCTGCTATCTTGCTAGTGCTATCCTCCTCTAGGTATTCTACCAACCTGAAGACATATACGTTTGGACTGGAATTTCCTAGTTATTAAATTTCTTCCTACATGAGTGTTTAAGTGTGTACATGGTTATAGGTATGTGTTTTATTATAACTTGTGCAGTGATAGACACACACACAAAACCATGATTTATAGGCTTATTTTTTTTGCCCAGGGTGTACTTAAAGATATTCCCTTTTGTAACTTGATTTGTTTATTACCTCAACACCATTTTGGAGACTATTTCCTTCCCCCTCAAATCTACACCCCATTTAAATCACATTCACATCAATGTTTTATACACAGTAGAATATTCAAGCAAAGATTCAGGCTGAGAATGCTATGCCTCACAGTAAATTGGGAATAAATTACCCATGTAGTTCATGCACATCGTGTGAGCATTAAATAAGGAAGCAAATTTATGGTAAAAAGGGAGCAACTGTGTATGGTTTAATGCTAAGTATATTCGATAGTATAACATGATGTTTGATTTTATTGGCCAGGAGACAATGCATACATTACAGGAGAATCTTCAATCAGAATTTTAATATCACACATTCTACAGATGTCACTTCATAAAGTCAAACATTTATATCTTGAGTCTAGAAGGGCTGGCATTTGTAGTATCAAAGAGGGCTGGAGTTACAGATGTTTTCCACTTTGTCCCTATCCTTTTGTAAGCAAAACTATGTATGAAATATGTGGATGAAAGTACATGATACTTTCATAAAGCTATTGACAGCCAATTTTAATGCAGGCTCATAAAAGTTAGCGGTTTCTGTATCAATATGAGCAAATCATTAGAATAGAACGCATCAATAAACTAATGGTATTTATTTATGTGTTTATCCCCTTATGCTTAGTAACTTGAATATTAATATTTTTCTAATTATAAAAGTAATATACATACCTTACAAAATTTTCAGGAGGTAAAGAAATATATGACGTAACATTTAAGCTTGCCATTTGTCCTTCACTTTTATCTTGTTTAATTTTTTAAAAGTCAAAAAGAGACAGTGTGTGGGTGCATAAGCGGGAGTAGGGGAGGGGCAGAAAGAAAGAGAGAGAGAGAATCCCAAGCAGGCCCTGTGCTGTCAGTGCAGAGCCCGATGTAGGGCTCGAGCTCATGAACTGTGAGGTTATGACCTGAGCCAAAATCAAGTATCCACGCTTAACCGACTGAGCCACCAACGTACCCCCTCCTCCGCTTTTAAAAAAGGAATTCCAGTCTGTGTGAAATTATGATTTGGTGTGTGTGGTTCCAAAGATGACAGACTCAGAGGATATACGATACTAGTAACCTTCATCAAAAGTACTAGAGGTGGTTACGGTGCCACAGCTAACAGATGGACTTAGTGAAACTGAATATACTTTCCCACCACTGCTCTTGCTGGAGAAAGAAAGAACATTTAATACTCTGCCACTGGGACGGTTACCTGATCGCAAATATTTATTCCTGAAACAACTAAATATTTTGCTGATTTCTAATTTTTTGACCGTTTGTGCTCCTGGGCTATCTGCTCGGCAGTGTATGATTTCTCATTGATATCCACCAAATGTCCATGACATAATACTTTGGGCAAATTAAAATGCTCTTACAGTGGTATTGATGAACTTGTCCTGTATCCAACACATATCTCCATGAATTTCACATCCATTCAAAAGAAGCCATTGTAGTCTGACAGGATGAGGGGGGGAATGTGCTGAACATTCCCCAGAGTGGAGACAGTGATAAATACCGTCTGTGTCATTTAGTACAGTTCCTAGAACATAGGTAGGGCCCTATAAATCTTGGTTTCTGCTCCCTTCTCTTATATTCTTTCTTACATTCTTTAAGATCTAGTTCTCAGCACATAATATTTATTCTGCTCGTTGAAAGAAGAGGTTAAAACAGCTGATAAAGATGATAATGATGCCTCCCAAATGCTTGCCTCGTTGCCTGTGGTGGTAGTTTCCAGGTATGTCTTACACTATGTGTACATTGGTGCCCTCAGGCCAAAAAGAGGGTCAGTACAGATGAAAGCCTGCCTATACCCACCACTGCCCCTTTGCCAAGATTGTGTCAGAGTCAAGCAAAATGCATTTATTAGGTTATAAACTATAACTGGTATAGAATAAGGCTTTCAATAAAATGGAGGTACAATAAAACCTCAAGCTATTATATAGAATTTTTTTCTCCCTTTGATTGTTGTTCTCTGTCTTCTCCTATTTCTGGTATGAAAAGGTAAGTCTGAGATTCCTTCTCACATTGAAGAGGACGCTGTCCTGGTAAGGCCTCGAATGAGAAACTCTCCTATAGGTAGGAGGGATAGCTTCTGTTTCTTCCTTAGATTCGTTTTTCTTAGACTCCCCTTTTCTGTTTTGGAGTAGAAAATCTAGGGGAAAAGGATGAAAGTGTTAGCTTAAGGAGAAGAGGCCCCTGGGTCTGCTATATTTACTTTTTCCAAAAAAAGAAAAAAAAAAGGTATATCTGACTGCACAATTTAGCTTTGCTTATAGTCTAAGCAAAATGATTCCTTATTATTCCATAGTGTCCCATCTAGTTCATCATACATACGCTAAGCAAAAGGCATGCCTTTGCATGGTACTCTTGTTTGTATAATTTCCTATTATGTTGTGCCAAGCATGGGTCCAAGCTAGATCACGGACTTGAAGATTTTTTCCTAGGTCTTTGCAGCAATGAATATAATAGCACAGAAACTCTTCCTTGGAGCAAAAGCTTTCCAATCGGGCTTTTGCCGGCCCCTTGCTTTCCAGTGTGTAGATCTAGGTGAGGGGAGTTCTGGGTGAAACAGGCACTGAACCAATGGTTATTTCTCATGTGTCTGCAGTTAAGAGCTCACCCTGGAGTGGATCCTCCTCCTGTACATTCAAAATCTGTCCATGCTTTGATTGATGCTAGTCCCGTGAAGCAGTTTGAAAGAATACCCTCTTCTAAAATAATTTTTTAAAAATGGAACATTTAGGGACGCCTGGGTGGCTCAGTCGGTTGAGTGTCTGACTTCGGCTCAGGTCATAATCTCTCAGTCTGTGAGTTTGAACCCTACGTTAGTCTCTGTGCTGACAGCTCAGAGCCTGGAGCCTGCTTCGGATTCTGTCTCCCCCTCTCAGTTTGCCCCTCCCCGACTCATGCTCTGTCTCTCTCTCTCTCAAAAATAAATAAACATTAGAAAAAATAAAAAAGGAACATTTACTATGAATTTTCTTACTGCAGAAGTTGTGCACATTAATTTAAAAAATCAAAACACTGAGATAAGGAAAAAAGGATGAAATATCTTCTGTATATCACCAGGATTTTTTTACAGACATATGCAAAGTAAATTGTAGCTACTTTTATTTTTATTGTTTGTTTAATAAAAGAGGATTACGTATGTCTGTTTCTGTTCATTCTGTGATGTCTATGAATATTCCAGGGAATTTATCAGTATTTGGACATGATCCATAATAGTCATTATCAAGTAATATTAAATGAGAAGTCTGTGACATTAAAACTTAAGTGATAATTTAAATATAGAATCTGATTATGTGAATTGTATTATTTTTTTAAAAGTTTAATTTGGAGAATCATGTCTTGGCAAAATATACCTTGATAGAAAATAGGTCTTATAATAAAATCATTTTTATTTCCTATGGGGTTGTCAACATGGCTATTGAGAAGGTTGTGTGCATACATAGAAACATACAAATATATATGTGCACACTTTAGACAAATGAAGAACAAAAGACAGACCAACCATTCAGACTTAAGAGACATTTTAACACCTGGAAACACTGCCTAAAATTTTATACACGCTAAAATTTTATACACGGCTCCAAATATTTTTAAAACTTAAAATACAGTTTATATATAATGAAACATAGTATACTGTGTGTGTATTTGTGTTTGTGTTTCTGTGTGTGTGTGTGTGTGTGTGTGTGTGTGTGTGTGTGTGTGTGTGTATTTGGTATATTATGCTATTTTGACATCTTAAAAATAACATTCTGCCAGGAAGAGGTGGTCCCTCCTGGGGCTAACCATTACAGAGATAGCAAAGGGCCCAACCAGGGGCATGTTTTTGATGTGCAAACAAATCAATCCAGGATTGATTAGCCTACATAGCCCAGGAGGCAATGTTCCTCTGAATTAATCACCCCAAGGCCAGGTGTCAGGCAACTAGGGACTACCCCAGTAGCCCAGAAGTAACCAATCCCAGACTGTTCACACTGCCCTGCCTTGCCTTTCCCACAAAAATACTCCATAACGTCTGTGGAATAAACCTTCTTGCTCTTCTGCCTCCTGACCACCCAAGTATCTTTCCTAGTGGCCCTGCATGGTATGTCATGCCTCCTGTCTCTAGGACCTGTGAGTACATTAAATTCCGTTTATTGCTGAGTCTCCCCTCGATCTCCTCTTGTGGCTGCACCTGTGTGGCCATCTCATAAAATAATAAAAAACACAGAGATGTTAAGAGTATAATTTCATCAGTTTCATAAACATATAAAGCGTCTGTTTCATACCACAATCAAGAATCGAATATTTCTGGGGCACCTGGGCGGCTCAGTCAGTTAAGCATCTGAGCATAAGTTCGTGAGCATGAGCCTCGCATCTGGTGACCCTGAGCCCCACTTCAGGTGAGCCCCACTTCTCCCTCTCTCTTTCCCCTCCCCCTGTCTATCTATACCTTGTGGGATTCTCTCTCTTCCTCTCTGTCTGCCCCTTGCTCATTTGCACCTTCTCAAAGAAAATAAAAAGGAGTATTTCCATTATTCTTTGTGTCTTCTGACAATCAGCCCTAGTCCCCCATTTTCAAAACAGCCACTGATCTGGTTTCCAATGTTGACCAGGGGGTTGTTTTGCTCATTCTAAACTTCATGTAAGTGGAGGTACTCTTTTGTGCCTGGATTCTTTCACTCAGCATGATGGTTTTGACGTTCATCTTTGCCCTGTGTGTAAAAGTAATTATTTCCTTTCCTTCTTATTACTGATTATTCTATTGTGTGTTTAGCATCCTCTTGTTGATGAACTCCTAGGTTAATTTCAGTATTTGACACTTATGAATAAAGGCACCATGGATATTTGTTTACAGGATTTTGTGCACGTGTTTTCCTCTGTCTTAAATAAATACCTAGAAATGGAATACATGGGTCATGGGGAAGATAGATGCATTTTAAGAAACTGCTGAACGATTTTCCAAATTATTTGTGCCATTTTATACTCTTCTGCATGGTATGTGAGCTTTTGGCTATTCCACAATTTCTCCAACATTTGGTGTTCACACTCTTTTCTTGATGGGTAATAACATTCTTTTTCTTGATAATTCTAATGAATGCATAGTGGTATGTTCTTCTCATTTTAATTTTCATTTCCCTGATGACTAATGATTATTAATACTTTATATTAGCTTATTCAGCTATTTGTACATCTCATTTTATAAAGTGCCTGTTCAAATATTTTACCCATTATTTTGATATTTTATTTTTGAGTTAGAAGACACACACACACACACACACACACACACACACACACACACACATAGATATTCTGGACACGTGACCTTCTGGAACTGTATGTGTTGATAAGATTTTCTTCCAGTATATGTCTTGCCTATTTTACAAAAACTATATTTTTTAAATTAAATAACTTTATTAAGATATGTTTAGCATATACTAAATGAATTTTATTTGTATAATTCTATACATTTTGACAAATACATATACTCATGTAACCATTATAATAATCAAAGTATAGAATACTTTTATTACCCTAGAAAGGTCCTTTATGCCCCTCTACAGTCATTCATGTTCCCAATTCTGATCTCTAGGCAATCATTGATCTACTTCTGTCATTGTAGCATAGTTTTGAAAATTCTAGAATTTCATGTAAATGAAATCACACAATTATTGATGTCTGGCCCCTTTTTTCCAGTATATGTTATTGCATGTGTGAGGAGTTCTTTCTATTTATTGATGAATGATATACTATTGTGTGGATGTATGATAATTTGCATATCCATTCATCTGTCAATGAGTATTTGATTTGTTTCCAACTTGGAACTTTTACAAATAGAGGTGCTATGAACATTCATGTGTAATTATTTTTTTGTGTGCATAGGTATTTTTATTTCTCCTAAGTAAATATAAGGAGTCAAATTTTGGATCAAATGGTAGATCCTTTTATATATTTCTACTGGCTTTATAAAGTATCTGTCTGATAATTTAAATATCTGGCCCATATCTGGATCTGGTTCTATTGACTATTTTCTTTCTTGGTTGTGGGTCACATCTTCATACCTTTTCTCATGTCTTACAATCTTTGAACCAATGCCAGCTTTGTGTATAAAAGAGCAGGAGAGGCTATGGTAAATAATATTTATATCCCAAAAGAATATACCTCTTCTGTGTCAAGCAGTGAATGTAGGGAGTTGTTTCAGTTTAGTCTGTGATCGAACTGGGCTTGGGATTTATTGATGCTAGTAGTAGATTCACCATAGGCTCTATATTAATTGAGGGTGGGATCTGAATCATTTCTTCAACAATGCTTAGGTTTTGATCACCAAGATAGTTTATATCAGTTGCCATGGCCTGATCTCAGATATCAGCCTGTCTCACTCACTGTGCCTCATGGGTGTCTCAAGTTTCCTGCTCAGTCACCAGCTACAATGCTAGCTGCTTCCTAGCACTCATTGTAAGTTTCTAAGTACTCATGGTATATCTCTTGGTTCTCTGTTCTTGTCTTAGATGTCAGCAGGCCCTTGGTATCTATTCCTCTGGGAATCTCTCTCAGATTTCCTGCCAGCTCCATCCAAGTGGTGAATGGCCATTGTCTGGTCTTCAGTGTGAGCTGGAGTACTTATAGGGTTTCCATTCTCTCCCCTTCACCCAGATTTTTGCTGACCCTATTCCATTATGCCTAAGAATGGCTAACAGCTATTAGTTTTAAAAGAACAACTAAAAATTGTTGACAGTTTGATTAGAAGACATCTAAGTAGGGGTACCTGGGTAGCTCAATTGGTTAAGCGCCAAACTCTTGGTCTCAGCTCAGGACTTGAACTCAGGGTCATGAGTTCAAGCCCCATGTTGGGCTCTGTGCTAAGAGTGAAGCCTACTTCAAAAAAAAAATCTAAGTAAATTATAGTATATAGAAATACTTCTCTAAAACAGAATGAAGAAGATCTTTACTGAAATGGAAAGAAGTTTATGTCATACTGTCAAGTATTAAATCCAGATTGCTCAAAAATATGTATATATATATGCATGCATAAAGTATACAGATGTGTACAATGTCTATATCTACCTGTGAAGTGCACATTTCATGTATGCATGTGTGTATATTTTATTCATCCATATATGCATATTTGTGTGTGTGTAGATATGCACAGATATACACGTGTGTGTGTGTGTGTGTGTGTGTGTGTATGTGTGTATGTGTACAACTCATAAAATGTACAAAGACAAAGGCCTGCATGAACAATAAATGTCAACCTTGGTTACTTTTGAGTAAAGGACTAGGGTTGAGGGTGGGTGAAGTGAAAGGAGTTTTAGTTTATATTATATGCTTCCCAGTATTAGCAGTTTTTTTAAACTATCAGAATATGTTGATTAGTAATGTCATCTCAAAAGTGAATGAAACGATGATGAAGACTTTACATTTAATGAATAGAAAGACATATGGCAAAATGGATTTATATAAAGCCCCAAGTATATTGCAAAAATTATAAACAAAGCAAGACTTTTTTTTTTCATGAAAGTTATGCTAAAACACCAAACAAACAAAACAAAACAAAAAAGGAGGCAGACATAGTTGGGCTGCTTTGAACAGATGGTGTGATGCTAAAGGTAGGTGAGAATGCACAATTATTTAGCTGCCAGTTTGCTTCTGACTTTTCTGCCAAAGAGAATAATTGCCTTACTTGGAGGGTAAAACAAAGATTTGGAATGAAGAAACTTAAGCTCAAGTTAGGAGAAAAGATCAGGGAGCCCCTGATTGCATCGAGTTTGTCACTTGTTCTGGGAACATGAGGTCACAGGTAACCAAAATGATGTGACCACTAAAATTCAAGAAATATTAAAAAAATAGAATGGAAAGAATTCAAACGTTTTTAAAAAGAAAATTGAAAAGAAAGAGCTCAAACATTCAAAAGACAGGGAAAAGGCAGAGCTCGTAAATATGGAAAAAATGAACTTAAAATTTACATTCAGCAGAATTTTAAAGCGTATCATTATAGCTGGCTGTTAGAATTTAAGTGTAAGTTGGTCAGAAACCAGCAGTGGTTCACTAAGCTTAGGAAACAACGTTCTAAAAAATTTACACATTTTCTCTAAAAAGTGTAGCTTGCTTCATTATGAGAGATACAGGCTTATAGTGATAAATGTTGCTTGATTTAAACTTACTGAATTTAAAATGTAAAGGCTCACTTAATGCCAATAAGATTAAACAACTAAGGTTTGGAGGCCATAGCATACCAGACTATGGGTTTAGCACTTTTTTAAATATAGGATGAACTAGGCAACATATGACCTAACATCATTGACTGTAGTCAAACCCAAGAGTTGGAGATAGTAAAATATTGAATAACAATCTCAAACATGAAAATACCATTTCCCTGATAACAACCTTCATGGGCTGAGAAGTTATCTAAAATATGAATGATCTGTGAAGTGCAGACTTTATTTTATACCTAATATTATTCTGGGCTAGAGGTTATTAAAAGCCTTGAAGTTTAACCTAAGACTTTACTTCAATATTTCATTAGAAAGATGACTTCCACACCAAATAGTATACGATCATGTAAAACTGATATTTTTGAGCTGTTACTTAGAGATAAATATATCAGAAAAAAAACAGTTATCAGGAATAATCATTTCAGTAATTACCTTTACTCCTACTGGAATAGTAGGATAGAATTAGATTATCGGTCTCTGTAACATTATATAGAAAATTGAACTGTTGTGATCTTCCATTACTAATGATTAGGCCTCATTAATATAAGCATTTGAGAATTTGTGTCTCTTGCTTATAAAAAATACTGAGATTTTGAGTGTAAGTCTCTATCAATTAGCTAAGCGACCTTGGGGAAATAATCACTTTTTCCCCTGAGTTTCATTTTACTGTTGTTACTCTGCTAAACATGAAGGAGGTTAATGGGTGTTAAAATTTCTAGATATAATATGAATACAATAAATAACAATTTTCCCTCTTTCCTTTTGTTCCTTCCTTCCGTTATTTCACTATAAGAAAAGATAGAAAGAATGAAAGAAAGAAAGAAAGAAAGAAAGAAAGAAAGAAAGAAAGAAAGAAAAGAGCTAATATTGTTGGCAGTTCCTAGATGGCCCCTAGCGGTTTCACCTCCTAGTATACACACCATGTGTAATCTTCTTGTATAAATTGAGAAGGATCTGAGATTTTATCTTACTTGCAAATTAGCTTGCCAAAGTCTCATGAATGCTTGCAGAAGACATGAGACTCCTAGGTGAGAGACAAAGGATGGTGTGTTACTTACAGCAATAGCATTAGGTAGAGTATAATAATTTGTGTACCTATTCCCTAAGATCCAATTCCTCCAGGGTGACATCTGTACATACAGTAAGATAACATTAAATGAGAGTAACCCTAACATTAAGAAAACTAGATCTTTTATAAATGCCAGTAAGCCTGCATAAACTTTTCCCCTGAGGGTGATATTATACTTATTGGATAGAAGAAACTTGCACTCTGCTCTGGAGGCAGACACCATATCTTTTAAAGCTGTTGCTATATAAACGTATTTGAAAAGATCACGCAGAAGAATACAGAAATGTGAGATGCCCATGAAGCATTGTCTCCAGTATCCCTTCTTCTTGAGTGTGGGTTGGACTTGTTTCTCTTTTAAAAATTAGCATAAGGCTGAAATGCTGAGATCTCACTTTCAAGATTAAATTATACAGAGACTGTAGCTTCTGTTCTCAGTGATCTCTCTCACTATTTCTTGGCTCACTCACACTGGGAGAAGCCAAGTGTCCTGTCTTGAGGCAGCCCTGTGGAGAGACCAGCATGGCTAGGAGCAAAAACCGCATCAATGAGCTGAGAAGTGGGGCCCCCACCAGTTGAGCATTCACATGAGGCTGTAGTATTGATTGCAGCTTCATGAGACCTTAAAATAGAGCTATCCATTTAGGTCACACCCAGCTTTCTGACCCACAGAAACTGTGGGGCAAGGAATGTTTATTGTTTTAAGCCATTAAATGGGAGGGTAATTTATTATGGAACAATAGATAGCTAATACTTAGATAACTGCTCATAATTATTATTATTAACCCTGTAGTTTGCAATAAACAAAACACTTTCACTTTGATTACCAGTGAAGCTGAAATGTTTTTCATGTTTTCAACAGTTTGCATTTCCTCTGCAATTTGTTTCTTTACTCCTTTGACTACTGGGCAGTAGAATTTTCTAATGTATTAGTACATCTTTCTACATAGAGAGGATTAAACACATCTTTGTTTCATTTCTTGAAAAAGTTATTGGGTATATGTTTTTCAAATATAAATATATTAATTTCATGTCACCAAACCTTTTTGTTTGTATTTTTTTATCATTTATTTCATGGCCTAGAGACTACTTTTAAGTTAACTAAAAAAGTAAAAAGAAAACTCTCAAATCAGACATTAACAAAACAGGAAATCAACCAAGTTTGTGTTCATTTAAAAATCTAACAGTATAAATATTTTAGTTTTATTTTGTAACATATGCTTTCACATTTATTTGTAAAACTTTTGTAGTAGAGTTAAGGCCTTTGCTTTGAGACCGAGTTGGCTGATTGGGCTTATTCATTCTCTTTCTTGCATAAACCACACCCAAATGTATTCTCTTCGATTTCTGTTCTTGGTTTCTTGTTAGAGAAAAGGGAATCAAAAGAAAATTCTGAAGTAAGTGTAGATTCACAGGTCTTTAAAACATCACTCCCTACCTAATATTTTATAATTGACTTGGTCAAAAGTTTGTTTTAGCTACTTTGTACAAATAATTGACCTTAACTTTATATATACTATAGCTCTCCTTTGCATTAATATTTCATTATGATAAGAAATAAACTGCCATACAAACATTTAAGAATAAATATAACCAATTCTTGAAAAACATACAACCTCAGTTATGAAAAGGAAAACAGAGTTCTAAAGAATATTTTGTCAGCTGTAAGAATTCAGTGAGTCTGTTGCATGAGAATTAATTAAAAGATCTGAAAATATCAATATACATTTTAATGGTTAGTTTATTACATATGGCTTTTCCATCCTTCATGAGCTGAGAAGTGGGGCCCCTTCTTGACATTATAAAGTAATGATCTAAATTTTCATATTATATTATTCTATATATCAATCAATCATCAACTTTTATGTCTGTATCTTCAAAATATTTTTAGTATGTGGACATATTTTAACGCCCTCACTGCTCCAATACTTACAATGATACAAGACACTCTCATCTTTTCCCAGGATTATTGCCACAGCCTCTGACTAATCATGCCACTGTGATGTAGGCATCATTGTTAAACATACCAAAATATGTCATTTCTCTACTCAAAACCTCTTCATATATCTTAGAGTAAATCTCTCTAAGGATGTACATTATTTGACATTGCGTCCACTCCACTGCGCTCTTGACTGTCTCTCTTACCAACCTGTCTCTTGCTTCTTCTTCTCCAGGAGCACTAGCATTCATTGATTTCTCACATCCCAAAGTGTGCTCTCACCTTTGAGTCTGTTCATTTATTGTTCTCTCTGAATGAATGCTTTCCCCCAGATATTCCTAACAGACACCCTCATTTTTTCAGGTCACTGTTTGTAGCAGGATGAATAATTTCCCACACTTACCACCTACCATCTTTTGCAAAGATGCAAAGGTGTTCATATCCCCAGAATCTGTGAATACTTTACCTTCTCTGGTAAAATGGGCTCTGCTGGTGTCACTAAGAGTAGAGATAGGGGATTATCATAGATTAATCTGGCATGCCCAATTTAATCACAAGAGTTCTTAAGAGCCAGAGGATCATAGAAGCTGACATGGCCACAGAAGCAGATGGACAGAGAAAGAGATTGGCAGATGCTATACTGTCGACTTTGAAAAGTGGAAAATGGGTCTATGGGCAAAGGAATGTAGGTGACCTCCAGAAGCTATAAAAGGCAAAGAAAAAGATTCTTTAGATTCCTGCTGACCCATTTTAGGACATCTGACCTCTAGAGCTGCAAAATAATAGATCTGTGTTGTTTGAAACTCCACAACTTGTAGCATTTTGTTACAGGAGCAGTAGGAAACAAATACACAGTTAAATGTCATTTCAGCGAGGTGATTCTGCGTACTCTCTGTGGGAGAGCATCCCTCACCAATCCAACTAGTGCTTTCTATTTGATTTATATCTCATTTTATTTTTCTCCAGAGAAGTGATTCCCCCCACATACTCTATAAGTGCTTATTGCTTTTTGTTTGTTTTACCTTGCAGGCAGGAATTTATTTTTCTTTCTTTGCTTTATTCTCAGTGTTAGCACAAGGCCTGGTTGATAGTAGATATTTAATAAATAGTGGATGAATATTATTACCAGAGTAGTTTTGTGGATAAATAAACCAAAGTTCTGAGAGTTCTGTGAAGTTATACAAATGACATATGCAGATTTGGGTCCTTGGCCTTCTTATTTAAAGCTTGGTTTTCTTTCACTACATAAAAGTTATATAGTAATCCATGGCTAGTAAAATCTGAGCAGCCATATCATAAATGGTACATTCCTATATGAAACTATTTGAGAAAATGTGTTTTATCTAGCCACTGTCCCATTAAGTTCAAGTTTATCCTTCTTCAGGTGCCAGAAAGGATTTGAAGGGAAGAAAAAAACTATCCGCAACGCTACTGTGACATTGACTCTGGGTGTTCTGATGAAATGCCTCCATGGTCTTTATGGGCAATTAACTGAAATGGAGAATTTCTGCTCAGTATAGGATAGGGACACGGTGTGGAGATGAGACAGCTGTATCTGCAGTGTGTTCTGACATGTCTTGGTGGAGTTATTACAGGAGCAGCCCTGGATAATCAAAGGAAGGTCATAGCACATCGGCCTGAATATTTTTTATGACACACTATCATCAGTCTTAAGTGAATGATCTCCCATCCAAGAGAAGCCTCACTCCCATCCAAGTTAGATTAGATTTATACTAGTGTATACTGGACAGAGAGGAAGAAAGAGAGGTAGAAATTAGCTAAGAAGATACATGGTGGAAAAAATTGTCACAGAGCACTGTGATATGAAAAAAGCAGTTTGTGAAGATGTAGCTAGCAAAGAGGTGACAAGATCATAACTGTTAAAAATCTCTGAAACATAAAAGTGGGGTGGAAAAAACTTCCCTCACGTGGGGGTCCTGCAAGAGTAGATGAATCTACAAAGCATGTTTGGGTAAAGAACTAACGTCTAAACCCACCTATGATGCTCAGCAGAATGCCAATTAAATAGTATGTTTACCAAGAGTCACTTGTATTTATTCCTAAATCTGTATATGAATGTTTTACTTAATAAACAGTTTGGTTTAGAGGACAGTTTTAGACACAGGTAAAACTAGGTTAAAACTTAGGCTTCTATACTCCCTAGTTGTAGAATCAAATCTTTCTCACATCTATAATTGATATATTACTGCATACTCTAAAGTGTTGCTTAAATAATTAAATGAGATAAATACATGGCTAATTACCTAGCATGGTTTCCTATATATAAGAGATGGTCAGTGTTGCTTGTATCATTCAGGACACCAGTAGGAAACTCTGGATTTACTCAATGCAGAGACTAAACAGAGTTCTATGAAGGGACAATAATAATAATAATAACAATGCTACTACTACTACTACTACTACTAATAAAAGGTGTGCAGGGTTAAGGGATGGAGAAGCATCCATAAATTAGAAAACCGGATGCCATTATCACGCCTAGACTCTAGAAAGAGCTATAGGTTTGAGAAAGCCACTGCTCGCAAGAAGTGGGCCTTAAGTGAAAGAACATAGTAACTGCCAACTCTCAGCACAACAGGAAGAAGGCAAGCTGATAAATACTCTGGTCCCCCTCTCTCTCCTTTGTCTTTTGGATTTCCTGCCATGCCTCCCATTAGTCTAACCCAAATTGAAGTCAGCATGTGAAGGCGCCCAAGCCACAGAGATGTAAGCCTCATGGAGCATAGATCATGCTGGAAAAGTGAGTAGATTTAGAGAAGAAAAATGGAGAATATCCAGACTGTGTATCTGTTTGCTTTGTTTTAAAAGGGAATTTTTAAGACAGATGTACCTACAAATAAAGATATAAGCTAATGAAAAGACCAGATAATGCCTTGAACACAAGTCATGCTGTTAAGGAGAAGTTTATAATGAAGCAACTCTTACGGTTATAGAAACTTTGTATTAAGATGAATTTGAGTAAATAAAAACAAGCGGGAACCTCATGATCCTGTATTGCTCAGTCTCTTTCAGATACTTTAATATTATCTTAAAACAGAATGGCTAACATAGCCAGACATCTTGCACTGGATCTTTCCAGAGGCTTCTTCTTTATCTTTAGGGGGTAAAAATGGTGGAGGGCATAGAAGAGTATGTGTGTATGTGCATGTGTGTGTGTGGCCGGGAGGGGGTAGAGATAACTCTCAGCTTGCTATCTTAGCAAACCCCTGTTGTTTTCCCATAGTTCTTGTTTATGGCATTTAATGTTCTCTGATAAGGACCCACATTACGATCCTGACCTAGAAAATAACAAGATGGCTAAAAGTGTCCAATTTCTACTTTAGTAACACTTTATGTCATGGCCACAAAAAAAAAAAAAAAATAGTGAGGCCCATGCATGGACAGGGCTTTTGTCCTATATAAATATGGATAAAATTATTCTCCTTGACCTGGAATGCTATATACCACACTAATTATATCCAATAAAAAATCTTGACTTCACTAAAGTAGAACTATTTTCCAGGTTAACATAAATACATGTGGTTTTGTCATGTTCAGAGCACAAAACAAACAAACAAAAAGAACTTATTTTGCTCCCTTTCTGTGTGTAAGGAACTCTGTCAATGCACGTAAGTTCTCACATATCTTTTACCTCCATCTAAGATTGTGTATTAGTCAAATGGTTTTAAGGATAATAAAGATGGGAGAGATTTAGTGATTTTTACAAAGTTAAAGTCACTCAGCTAGTTTTGGATGACACTGAGAGGAACAGTCATGTCTATCTGATTTCAAAGTCCTTGATCATCAACCACAGAATGCCTTCCAGATAGAAGGAAAGAAACAAACATTGCTAGCAAAGCTCAATTCATTCTTTTGGTAGCTTACAGTGACGGTATGAAGATAGTCTTTGTTTACCTAAAGGAATGTTATAAGCATGGACCCAGGTACTTGGTAGTATTTGCTGAATTAAAGAACTGTGAGGCATATTTCATAACTGACACGGAGCTAATTTATAGACTTAATTGGAAACAGTTTTACTTTTACTAAATTCAAAATGTGAAATTCTACTAGATGCCTACAGCATCAAAGCAACATTGGCATAAAATATGTTCTAATAATGCCACTTAGCTAGTACTGACAGGGAGTTCGGAAGTGTCTGTTACTGTTTGGAGCTTAAGGAGAAAAACAAAGAGTCTTCCCTCCAAAACAGTCCCCCCCCCCCACTGTAGAATACAAATGCAGCTCATTCCAACTAGACAAAGAGTCAAAGAACAGTACCATCTCTCAGCCATTTCCCGAAGTGACAAAATCAGGAAGGTGTTCATTTTAAAACATATGGTGTATTTTGAAGCAGATTCATAGGAGTAAAGGTAGCACTTTTACATATGCAAAATCAAAACCTACCTGTAGACATTGATATGTGTCCTGTTGTGAGCAAGCAACCTCTTAATTCGACGAGATATGGGGAAAAGGCACCACCAAATTCATGAAAGATGAGCAGAATATTTGGGAAAAGAGGATTTCATGTGGGGCCATTAAAGTCTAGCTTCAGGACCTTCTGGGTTAGAATGTCATCATAGATCTCAGTGAATAGGAAATAGAAGTTGACATTGGATGCCTAGTTAATACCTATGATGTAATATATAATTATATGTAAAAATTACATAATTATTCAGAGCATTCTTAGGTTAGTGGACACACACGCACAGATATAAATACATATAACTATACAAATGAACACATATTCCTCAGAGAGTGAAAATTCAAAAATTCTTAATAACACTTAATAATTGTGCTGCTTTTAAAGTCCAGTGTGCTCTACCCTCCTAGATATTGTTACATATAAATAATTACCTTGACTTAATTAGGTTTATGTAACCACAACAGTTAAGATTAAAATGCCCAGAATAAACAAAGTCAAGGAATTCCTGCAAAAGTGCTTCTAAATCAGTACAAGTCACATGAGGAACTTGCAAAAACAGAGTTCATTCAATACCAAGGGTAAAATTCTTAACTTCAAGGAAAAAGAAAAGCTCTTTCACTTTTTAAGTGAGGCTACTGTTATCCTCACCCACCCATTTAAGGCATTTTCTATGTGTGTGTGTGTGTGTGTGTGTGTTTATCAGAATTAGAATTTAATGGAGCAAACTGATGAACCAAGCATCACTGTCACTCTAAGAAGAGCAAGAAAAAATGAGCTGAAATGTTAGAAGGAAGAAGACTGGTCATATATGAGAAATGACTGTCTTGAAACTCTTAAGAGCAATCATTTGCTTTAATCATCAATATAAAGAATTTAGACCTTTGGGGCACCTGGGTTCCTCAGTCAGTTGAGCATCCAACTCTTGATTTCGGCTCAAGTCATGATCCCACGGTCATGGGGTCGAACCCAGTGTCTGGCTTCATGCTGAGCATAGAGCCTGTTTAAGATTTTCTGTCTCTCCCCCTTTGCCTCTCTCCCCAACTTGTTCTCTCTCTCTCTCTCTCTCTCTCTCTCTCTCTCTCTCAAATAAAAATTGTTTAAGAAATTTAAAAAAAGTCCTTAAAAAAAGACTTTAGACATTTAATGTTTTAGGGGACCCAAATCAAAGGTTATGCAAATGTAGCCCATGCTTTGTGGTATAATGTGGATTGATAATAGCAAATAACATTCTTAACCTTTCTTAGAATAAAACCCTCATGAAAACATTTAAAAAAATTTAAAGAAATATATAAAAAGGGGAGCCTGGGTGGCTCAGTCAGTTGAGCGTCCGACTTTGGCTCGGGTCATGATCTCACAGTTTGTGATTTCGAGCCCCACATCAGGCTCTGTGCTGACAGCTCAGAGCCTGGAGCCTGCTTCGAATTCTGTGTCTCCTTCTCTCTCTGCTTCTCCCCCGCTCATGCTCTGTCTCTCTCTCTCCTTCAAAAATAAATAAAAACATTTTTAAAAATCTAAAAAAAAGAATAAAACCCTCAAATTCCTGTGATTATTTTTCAATTATTATTATTATTATTATTATTATTATTATTATTTATGCAAGCTGTGATCTTAAGCCATTCCCTATCGTAGCAACAATGAAAGTTTAAAATGACTGGAAAACATAGATTTGCCATTGTTACTCAATAACTCAAAGAAAACCTTATATGAAAATCTTACTGTGCCACAGTGGTTAGCAAACATTTATGACAAAATTTAATTCAGGAAAAAGAATATGCTTATAAACCACACTTTATTTTAAAAGTTACACTCCTTTCATTATCAAACAAACTATAAGCGTACTTAAGAATGATTTTTCCTGATCAAAGAAGGGTTTTATTTTGAGCTACAATTTCAGAAACTACTTCGCTTGCATTTGCTGCAGCAAACATATAATTTTAATGACAATCCATAGAGCAAGTTTCGTGAGCAGTATTCCTTTGAAGCTTCCTTTTTTTGTCTTTAATTGACTGATGTTATGAGCTAGTAAATTGTTAACTATGGCTGGTCTCATGTGGCCTCTTGTATTTTATAAAATGAACTTTTTCAAATGAATTAAGCGGCAGTATATTATACACAGAGAAGTAGTCTTCAGCTTATTTACAATTAAAGTAAAATGTTTTAGTTTTCTCATTTTAACATAGATTTCAATTTTAGTTTGAAGACGGTTACCTTGATTGGTAACAAAGGTTAATCTCCATTGTGGTGGTCTATGAGTTATCTTTTCAACAAAGGAACTGAGTCAATTTGATATTCATATCAAGAATATTGAGTCCTGACACGTATCTCCATAAATAAAAATCAGTTGCCAATGGATCGTACAATTAAGTGTAAAACATTACACACACACACACACACACACACACACACGTTAATATTGTAGAAGAAAACATGAAAAAGCATGTTTGTGATCTACAACACAAAAAGTGCTACTCCTGAAACAATACCAAATAAATGATACATTAAAATTAGGACATCTGTCTATCAACAAATACACTGAGAGACTAGAAAAGCCAGCCACAGAGTGGAGAATCCAGAACATATAAGTAACTTCAACTCATTTTTTAAAAAAATATACAACTCAGTAGAAAAGAAGGGGAAATACCTGTATTTGATACTTTATGAAAGACAATATCCATAGACAATTAACATGAAACATAACCAACTATAATATAAAGGAAAAAAATTAACAGCGGTAGAGTTACTATTCTCTAGATTGAGGGGCTAAGGCAAAACATCATCGCAGTGGTCACCATGTTTGTATGACACCAATCAAATTTAATACAAAAAGGTAACAATATTTCAATGCTACCACATATTTACAAAAATTTGTACAATGAAAAAAGTAGAAAATATCAAGTGCCAGGAAGTATATACAATACTTGCAGTTCTCATATATTGATGGTGGGAGTGAAAATTAAGTACAGATATTATATAGTAATTTTTACCCGTGTCTAGTAAAGCTGAAGGTAGAATTGCACATAGAAACAAATTCACCACTAAGTGTATAACTAAGAGAAATGAATGTATATGTTCTTTGTAACACAAGAGCAAGAAGGATCATGGCTGTACTGTTTGTACAAGCCAAAACCAGACAAAATCCAAATGCCCATTAAAAATGAAATGGATGAATAAAATATGGTATTGTAACAATGCAATGTGCATGTGCAAAACATATTTAAAATATATATGAACATGTATTTGCAATGAGAAAGACTTATTTAAACATTAAAAAAATTTTTTTTTGTTTATTTTTGAAAGAGAGAGAGACAGAATGTGAATGGGGAGGAGCACAGAGAGAGGGAGATACAGAATCCAAAGCAGGCTCCAGGCTCTGAGCTGTCAGCACAGAGCCTGACGCAGAGCTCGAACTCGAGAACTATGAGATCATGACCTGAGCCAAAGTCTTATGCCCAACCGACTGAGCCACCCAGGCGCCCTGAGAAAGACTTAATTATTGATACAATGAATAACAAACATATCACAGCATAATATCTAGCAAAAGAAACCACGGAAATAAAAGATTTTGTAATAGGTGAAGTTTGAAGCTCTACATGAACTGATCCTGAGATCTATTAACCCTGAACAGACACAAGAATTTCTGACATGTAGTCAAAAAGCTGCCAGCACAACATTCACTATTCTAAAATCACCAGAAGTAGACAGTAGTAAGTCACAGAATGAACATGGAGGTAAACAGGATTCACAAAATCAAATAAATAAAAGCTAGAAAATGTGGCATTATCAAATATTTGAACATCACCAACATCACCAAAGTGATCATAAAAGAATTAGTACTAAGGAAAAAATTAAAATAAGCAGTAAACATTATAAAATGCACAGATAATAGAAGAATGAATCAACTAATGACTTAGAAACTAAAGATTAAAAATTAGATTTTTAAAACCACAACTGCAGTAAGAACAAACTCAGCATCGAATAACGTGAAAGAAACAATTAGAGAGCAAATTACTCACAGTAGTAATCAAGCCAAGACCAAGAACGGAATACACAATGTCTAAACAATGTTACATTTGGGCACATTTCAGAGGTAAAGTAGAGAGAATGTGTCCTCCAGTCTCTAATAGGATTTCTAAAAGGAGGGGCCATAAAAATTGGGTAAGGAATAATCCAATATTTAAAAAAAAATACTTCTCATAGCTGAAGAAATATAGGCGGATCCATGCTGAAAGATTCCCACAATGTAACCATGGAGATAAACTTTAAAACAAAGAAAACCATAAACACCCAAACGTCTCAGTAGATACATTATGATGAAATTTCATTATGCCAACATAAAAGACATCTAAAAAATATCCAGAAAGGAAAAGAACTCAAGCTATTTATAAAGGGATGAGAAACAAATTAACAATATCAAGTGCTGGAAAGCAGTATAGAATATATTGTCAAAGTTCTGAGAGAAAGTGTTTAAACAATGAAATTCTACACAATACTAGCTTTCAAATGGGAGAAAAGAATAACACATTTACATGCAAAGACTCAGAAATGTTATGACCAGGGACACATTCTGGAAGAATTACTTAAAGTGCATTTTCAAAAAACAAACTATGATTCCACAGAAACAGGAAAGGTGAAATCATGGGGTATATTTATAAACAAAAAATCAGTAAGACATGTTAAACTGTAGCTACTTTTTCATGTAAAGTGTGTTTTTTTTTAAAAGAGGATTGCTATAAAGCTCCATAGAAAAGTGTTTTAATTTTTTCAGTAAATAATAAACCCTCATTGTCCAATGAGCAAAGGAAAATGAAATAAATAAGCAATTTACCCAAGAAAATATAGAGAACATGTATAAATAATATGCAAAAAAAAAAAAAAAAGACAGGATTTAACTGCAGTAGTCATCAGGGAAATGGTAGTAAAAGACATCAGTGGTTTCCTATGTGTTGCTTTTCAGTTGGGTCAAATGGATAATTGATAATAACTTTAGGGAAGCTGCACAGGAAACAGCATTCTTATCCATGATTTTTATGAATGAAAATTACAGCTTCTTATTGGTAGAAATCTGACCAGATCTACCCTAAACAAAAATCACATATCCTAAAATCTATAAATCACACTGTTAATTAATCTGTTCTTAAGAAATGCTTGCATGTGGGAGTAAATATAATCCTGATATATATTCCTGATACACATTCAGGAAGTGATACTGTAGCGTCACTTTAAATACTTAACGATAGAAATAACCTGAATGTTTATCAACAGAGGAATTTTTAAATTTAATAGTATATTCAGGCTATCTATTAGATTATGTTATCATTAAGAGGACTAGAGTAGATTTATATGTACTAATATAGATTAGCCTCTGCAACATTTGGACATTTAACTGCTGGATAGGGCACATTCTAGAGATTGATCCAGTTTGTTGAAAATATTTAGAAAGGTGTGTGTGTGTGTGTAGTTACGTATTCACATAAATTTTCTAGAGAAGTACTCAAAAAATACTATTTGCAGTAATTAATTCTGGAAAAGCCTGGAGGTAGGATTTAAGAGGGGGTATTATTCTATTTTTCCATTTAGTTTGACTTTTGTAACAAGGAAGTATTTAAAGATGGACAATGGGAAAATGGAAGCAAAACACTTCTTGTGTCTGTCCATGGTTTTCCATTCATTTATTTGGGGAGGGAGGGATTGCCTTTATATTGCTTTATCCTCTCACCCTGCTTTATTTATTTTTTTAAATATCTTTAAAGTAATGTCCATACCCAGTGTGGGGCTCAAACTTAACAACCCTGAGATCAAGAGTCCTTTGCTTTACTGACTGAGCCGGCCAGGTGCCCTCTCCTGCCCCTCATTAATGGCAGATGTAGTCAGCATTTAATTCTCAAATTCTCAGACTCTTCCTGTTTATGTTTTTCTTTCGGTATTTCGGGTCTGAGTTCAGAAATCTCTTTGGTGGGGGTTCTTCCTTGCTTATCGCTTCCTAATCACCCCTCATCCTTCCATCACATTACTATTCTCTTGTTTTTCAAAACACTGATCTCTATCTAAAATTGTACTTTGTATGTTATTTACCTGTTTGCTTCAGACATCTCTAACACATTTAAAATGAATGCTCCGTGTAAGCAGACTGATGTTTTATTCCCACTGCTATAGCCCTTGTGGAAGTATTTGAGAAATATTAATAACTCTTTATGGGATAAATGAATTAGTGAATGTCGGTTTCAGTTTCCTCATCCTCATGAAGACATTTCTGAAATTAGATTTGGGGCAGTATCAAGAAGCTAAGCAGGCCGTTGGATGATTCGTCACCACTAACACTGACTCAGTGAGAATATAGCTCTGAGGAGCTTGGAAGATCATCATATGTTATTGACTTTGGCCACTAAAACCAATATGAAAGCAGAGTTCTGTAATATCTTCATTCAAATTGTTTGTGTTGTTTATTTTAACCACATTGTGAAGGAAAAATAATGTTATGTTCTTCCCAAATGAAAATAATAAAGCCCTCAGATCCCAGTTATTCTTTTCATATGTGAACAAATGTAAATGAAAGTTGGAAATGCTTCAGTTCAATTGGGTCTATAATCCCCGGGGATGCGACACTCTCCTACATCTTGTCCAGATACATGTTCCTGAGGATATAGTAATGCATTTTTTTTAATGGCAGCAGGATACAATTGTGGTAACTAGATGAAATAGTAATCCTAGTATCTCTGACTAATTTACTTCAGTAACATATTGAAATGTCCTAAAGCCAGATGTTCAGACTGCCAAATTGAACAGTGAAACTGCCTAATCTTTGACTTACAAGCCTCAAAAAACAAACCAGCTTTGCTTTTGTATGTTTGAGAAGTGAGGTGCATATTTCCAGTTGCCCCAATGTGTATTTATTCAAGAGTTTTATTAAGCCTGTGCTAGATATTTTACAAAAACCTTACAGAAAATATAAGAGTAAAATGAAGGTCATTTCTTTAATAAAAGAAAACAAACATTGTCTTTTAATGATCATATCTTAGCAAGGAGAATCACAAGGGTCTAAATCAAGGAGCGGTATACAAGAAGCACTGAGCAAAAGCGGTTGTCTAAAGTCATACATAGAACATTGCCTGTAATGGAAGATGTAAATACTCACAGATTTAATGCCATTGTTTTGGCTCCGATAATATCTAAGAACTCATTCTGTCACGTATTGAAAAGCAGGTAAATCTTGGCTGGCTGGAATAAAATGGCTTAAAATACATGTAAATTAACCTTATGACTTGTCAGATAGTATAACAGCATATATAATCATATCATTATCACACACAACATTGTATCCACATTTTATTCTTCTGCATTTCACATTGGTAGGGAAATAAATAATACTCCATCCCAAAATACATCGAGGGTGAAGAGAGCTTCTTAGAGAAGCATTTCAGTGAAAATGTTAAGAATGACTACCAGAATCACTTCATAAGGAAATTCTCCTCTTACAGACTGTAGGCTCCTACCACTTGCACCATACATATATACATATATACATGTATGTATATGTATGTGTGTACATATGTATATATGTATATGTATATGTATACATATGTATGTATGTATACACATGTATATATGTATATGTGTATATATGTATATATATATTTTTTCTGGGTAATATTTAGGTATGGAACTTTTAATTGCAATCTGGATGCTCTGAGTATATTTCTAATAATAATTATTGATTAGTGGCCTAATTTCTTTATTGTGAAATTTGACAGAATAATATAGTTCCTCCAGAGTAATGTAGCCCCTCTTCTAGTCTGGGCAAGAGAAATCCCTTCTCTGGCCCTATGCTTTGGAGGGTCTCACTTCAGTTTACTTCTACCTCTGCCTCTTCCAACCTTTGTGTGACCCAGAGAATGTATCTAATTAAAGACACGCTCCTCCTTTTCTAGATTAGTCTCTGGGTATTTGGGATTTTAGAGCTCCATCCCAAATGGCTCATAAGCCTCTTTCTTAGATCTAGGTAGACCACACTGCCACTCTGTACCTAGGTTTAAGGTGTGGCCAGAGTATTTGATAGGAGGTACAGAATGGAGCCAAAGTATAGAGGAAATCAAGGATGGCATTGGTCATATGTGGGGGGCGGGGGCATTCTTTCTACACTGCCATGCCTAGCAGAAAACACTGAAGAACAAAGGTTTCTAAATATGATCTGAACTTCAAGTTATTGTGATTATATGTTTGTCAAGATATGATACTAGAATAAATTTTATCCAACAGTTTAATAGTCATGGATGCAGGTTTCGATTTGTACTTTTCTCTGGGCCTTGCAAATGTTGTCAGAAGGCACGGTAAAAGTAAAATACCTTAACATTTTGAATGAGATAGAATTCTGTCCAGCCCTCAGTTCTGACTAATTGAGTACCTTCGAGTAAGGTACCAACCTTCTTTGAAATCTGTAATTTCTCATTAATAAAGAGTAAAATATTATGTCCTTATTAGAGAGTTTTGTATGAGTTAAATGACATGTGCAGGGTAAGTGAAGATTCGTTCGTCAAAAATAAATTGTAAATAACCTACCATAGCACAGGAAATGTGCTAATTAGCTCTGAAACACAGATGAGGATGATAAAATACTGGCCTTTGAAGATTCAAGATAATAAAAATGGGCAATAAAGTTATAGGGGCCATGACAGAGATATGTATGAAAGAAAGCAGAAAAAAATGTTATCCATGGTAAGTGCGGAGAGCTTCATTTGAGGGACTCTAAAGCTGAGTTTTAAAAAATATTGTAGACAGAGAGAAAAGGTGAACACGGGCATATAGCAAATAAGTTTGTGCAAGTATGTAGCAAAAGGCAGGGGAATTACCTAGTGTAAGTACCATGAGACAGAGACAAGTACTTTAGCTGTGGGTAATAGGAACATGATTCTACAAGGTACTATATTTCACCTATACACTAGAAAGTAACTCTGAGAACTAGTCATATTGGCAATATGTTGAGCTAGATGTCTGAAGAAACCCTCCTAGATTAAGGTGCCGTACGTTAATAGGTAAAATATTAAAAACAACCATTTAAACGAATTTCTGAGATTGTGGATAAGATCGGAAACAAGAAACATCCTAATATATATGTAAGCTCTGAGACCAGCACGTATGTCTGAGTCTTTGTTAATTAGTGAAAGCCTAGAGCATGAGAACAGTGAACAACCCCTGACCCTCCACAGGGTAGCAATCCGATCAAAGATGCCACCGTGAAGCTGAGGATATCCCCAAATCTCCAAAAGTGTCCTCCCCTGTGAGGGTGAATAATAACACAAGAAAATGTTCTGCCATGGAAGACTTGCCTGTCGTGGCTTTCATACTGGACGGAGGCAAAAAAAAAAAAAATAAGTTTAACAAAATGTGTTTTCCTAAAATACTTCATCTGCCCTCATTAGGGTTAGAGTCAGAATTCACTAAGGTTACATGACCCTAAAACTAGGGACCCCTAACCACGTAGCAAAAGCAATTGAAGAGCACCCTGGAGGAATATGCATTAAAGTTGGGCTAAACATATCTTGGATAGATAAAGTTCCATAGGATTTGAGGTTACTGCCCCCAAATCACAAAGCACATTGGAAATTAGCCAATGCTGCTGAGAGTTATGAAACACAATGAAAGAATATTAGCATATTAGAATTATGTAAAAGAAAATACAAAATATGCATGGTTAACATATGCAAGGAAATGAAAGAGTGTACCAAAAGCATGATAAGGAATGTGTTATTTACAGATTTGAAAAGGAACAAAAAGAAAACTCTTAAAAATGAAGAATAAGGAATAGAAATTTGAAAGTCAGTGGCTATATTAGAAAGCAGGAGAGACAACGCCAAGGAGAGAATTATAAAATGGGTAAATGCTTCAAAATAATTAATTCTGTATGTAAGAAGGAGAGATGAGATTTAAAATATTAAAGAGAAAGGAAGAATTATAAGTGATAGAATGAAAAAAAATATAACGTTTCTAATTGGCTTTTCAGAGGAGAGAAGGTGAAGATACAATCTTTGAAGAGGTATTGGCTGATTATTTTTTCATAGTTTTTAAATTTTATTTTGATTCCAGTTAACATACATTGTTGTATTAGTTTCAAGTGTACAGTATAGCGATTCAGTACTTCCACGCATCACCCAGTGCTCATCACAAGTGCACTTTTTAATCCCCATCACCTATTTCACCCCTCCCCCCAACCACCTCCCTCTGGTAACCATCAGTTCCTTCTCTATAGTTAACAGTCTGTTTCTTGATTTTCCTCTCCCTCCCTCCCTCCCTCCCTCCCTCCCTCTCTCTCTCTCTCTGTCTTATTTTTTCCCTTTGATCATTTCTTCCCCTTTGAGTTTAAATTTAAATTCCAGTTAGTTAACATACAGTGTAATATTAATTCATGTATAGAATTCAGTGACTCATCACTTACACACAACACACAGTTCTCATCACGACAAATACCCTTCTTAACACCCTTCACCCATCTAGCCCTTCCCCTGGCCCACTTTCCTTCCAGCAACCCTCAGTTTGTTTTTTACAGTTAAGAGTCTGTTTTCTGGTTTGCCTCTATTTCCCCCCCTAAACTCGTCTGTTTTGGTTCTTAAATTTCACATATGAGTGAAACCATATGGCATATTTGCCTTTCTCTGACTGACTTATTTTGCTAAGCATAATACTCTCTGGCTCCATCCACATCACTGGAAATGGCAAGATGGCATTCTTTTTGATGGCTGAGTTACAGTCCACTGTATGCATATACCACATCTTCTTTATCCATTCATCAGTCCATGGACATTTGGGATCTTTCCATAATTTGGCTATTGCTGATAATGCTGCTGTAAATGTCGGGGTGCATGCATACCTTCAAATCAGTATTTTTGTATCCTTTGGGTAAATACCTAGTAGTGCAATTGCTGGATCACAGGATGGTTCTAATTTAATTTTCTGAGAAACCTCCTTACTGTTTTTCAGAGTGGCTGCAGTTTGCATTCCCACCAGCAGGGCAAAAGGGTTCCACTTTCTCCGCATCCTCGCCAACATCTGTTGTTTTCTTGTATTGTCATTTTTAGCCATTTTGACAAGTGTGAGGTGATAGCTCATGGTGGTTTTGATTTGTATTTCTCTGATGATGGGTGATGTTGAGTGTCTTTTCATGTGTCTGTTAGCCATCTGGATGTCTTCTTTAGAAAAGTGTCTATTCACATCTTCTGCCCATTTTTAAACTGGATTATTTGTTTTTTGGGTGTGGACTTCTATAAGTTCTTTATGTATTTTGGATACTAATGCTTTATCCGATATGTCATTTAGGAAGATCTTCTCCCATCATTCTTTTTATGGTTAGGTAGTATTCTAGTCTCTCTCTCTCTCTCTCTCTCTCTCTCTCTCTCTCTGTCTCTCTCTTTCTGTGTGTGTGTGTGGCACATCTTCTTTATCCATTCATCTATTGATAGACAATTGGGTTGCTTCCATATTTTGGCTATTGTAAATAATGCTGCAGTAAACATGACCATGCGTACATCTTTTCAAATTAGTGTTTTCATGTTATTTGGGTAAATACACAATAGTGGCATTGCTGGGTCATATGGTAATTCTATTTTTAGCTTTTTTTGTTGTTGGTGTTAAGAAAACTCCATACTGTTTTCCACAGTGGCTGTACCAGTTTATATTCTCACCAATAGTGCACAAGGGTTCCTTTTTTTTTCCACATCCTTACCAACACTTGTTGTTTGTTATGTTTTTTTTATTTGAACCATTTGGACAAGTGTGAGTTGATCTCTCTTTTTTTATTACAAACTTTCTATTCAGGTGTACTGAGTCAAAATCTGTATGTTTCCACGTATCTCAGATGATTCATATGCACACGAAGGTTTGGGAAGTACTGAGCTAGGTAACGCATGAACAAAAAGCCTGAAATTCTTCCCATTTTCACTATGTTTATTTCTCATGAATGCTACCTGACCACCACAAGTAAGCAAAAGGGTTCTGCTTACCATGGTCACTCAAAGATTAAGTCTTTGGAATAGCTATTTTCTCAAACATTGCCAGTTGTTTTTCCAAAGGTAAAAATCTAAGATGGTTCTTTCATCAGCCTACCAGACTATCAAATAAGTAAATTATTGATGTCACTGATGTCTTCTTTCTTTTTCTACTTTCTCCTTCTTCTGCGTTACTAACAAATTTTGATCTTACCTCAAGTATAACATTTAACCTATTGCATTAATTTTTTGTATGTTTGTCGTTTCTCTGTTTGCTTCATTGTGATAGAGCCTATCTTTTCTTGCACATCTTTACATACTGAATGTTAAGTTCAGAAAAGTTTATGATTTGTGGAATTTTATATTTTGCAAATTAACACATTTAGAATGAGAGACTTTTTTCCAGATTAAGAAATATACCAATTGCTTTAGAAGAGAACTTAGTACTAGGAAGGCCCTATTAAAACATGTCAGCATCTGAGGTCAGAATGAGGAGACCTTTCCTGAATTCAGTAAGGATGGTGAATGGGAATAGTTTGACCGATGAACTTAACACCTTTGATAGCATGTCTTATCTACAGAAAACGAATGAAAAGTTGAAAGTATGAGTATACCCTGACTGCAGTACTGATCCTCCTAGGGGGCAGGACGGAAAGTACCTTTCACATTGCCCAAATGTGAAACTCTAGCTACTTTTGAATTTTAATTAGTTGTTTTCTACAAAGCACATATTCTGCAAGTTAGAGATAGTTTATAATATTTAGCCATCTGCAGCCAATATTTGTAGGCTACTAAAGCCTAGATTCCCTTTCTCCCCTGTTTCTTATAAATCATCTTATACATCCATGACCTGTCTTTTCTAATAGTACTGAAGACCAACACAATGCAGAGACTATTAGAATATTGGTACTAGGTCACAAGATGTCTTTGATATTAGCTCAAACAGTCCACACTGTAAATTTATGATTGTTCTTATATAATGGTTAAGACAACTGAGGAAAATGTGATTACGTGATTTTTCTCAGCTTTGTAGTGCTAGAGGATTTATGGAGGCAAATTTATCAATTATCCTTTATAATTCTTAGAAAATTAGAAATAGAACTTTGGACAAACTAAAAGTTGCTAATACTGAATTCTTATGTATCCCTCTGTGCCAAGAATTTATTTCTGGAAAAAACTCACAGTTTTATTACATGCTCATAAATTTATTGAAGATGTATTAAATTTTGGAAGTATTTAATTGAGTATTTCATATATCTTTATGTAAAGTTCACTGGAAGAAATTTCCATAAAGCTTTAGAAAACATAAATTGATAGTACAAACAATTAAGAGATAAAGATTATGACAAAGGAAAAAGAAAAATCTGGAAAAATCTCAGTTTGTCATAAACTTTTTCTTTCAACAAGAGATCACAGAATTCTGAAATGGACCTCTTTAATTTAAAAATGACCCTCTTCAACATACTTTGTTTCATGGCATGCAGAAGTTGAGCTGTATGGGTCACCTGGGTGGATCAGTCAATTGAGCCTCCTACTTCAACTCAGGTCATGATCTCCTGGTTCCTGTCCTTACATTGGGCTCCCTGCTGCCAGCCTGTCAGTGCAGAACCTGCTTCAGATCCTCTGTCTCCCTCCTCTGCCCCCTCCCCCACTTGCGCTCTCTCAAAAGTAAATAAACATTTAAAATATTTAAGTTGCACCTGATTTTCTTAGTATTGAAAATATATTAAGCCACCTGGGTGGCTCAGTTGGTTAAGTGTCCAGCTCTTAGTTTTGGCTCAGGTCATGATCTAATAGTTCATAGGATCAAACCCTTTATTGGGCTCTGCACTGATGCTGGAAACTGCTTGGAATTCTCTCTCCCTCTCTCTCTCTCTCTCTCATTCTCCAAATAAATAAACTTAAAAAAAAAAAGAAAATATATCTATGTCCTTACTATCAAGTTTAGGAAATCAGTCTAGCTTATAGAAGCAAGAGACTTAACCATAAAAGTGTCATTTTCCTTCTCTCTATTCTATAGCCATCAACAGCTCAGAATTGACAACTGATGTACCCAAAAATCAGTATACTAGCTCTCAGTCCTTCATCAGGGCTGATCTTATTCTGTACTTCTAAAAGAATAGGGAGAAGGGCACCTGGGTGGTTTAGTTGGTTAAGTTTCCAACTTCGGCTCAGATCATGATCTCATGATTTGTGAGTTCGAGCCCTGTGTTAAGCTCTGCACTGACAGCATGGGCCTGCTTCAGATTCTCTGTCTCCCTCCCTCTCTTCCCCTCCCCTGCTCATGGACACTCACTTGCAGGCACTCACTCACTCACGCTCTCTCAAAAATAAATAAATAAACATTAAAAAATAAAAGAATAGAGAGGTATGTGTCAACATTTTGGTCAATGTTACTTCACTCTTACTAGAAGGCAAGTACATGAAGAAATAAAATACTTAGCTGCATTTAGTAATAATGAGTTAATTCCAAGCAAAGTAAACAAATAAACAACACATATTTGAAATCTTTTAGAAAGTAGTGAATAGGCTAAAACAGTTGTGAGCATTCAGTGAGGAAATATGATCATTGTATATTGCTGGGAATTTGTTTTTGTTGGGGTCAGTGATTGGTTTCAAGCAATAATCCCAGATTTGTTTACATGATAGAATAATTTGGAATATTTAAAAAGTGATGCCCAAGGTGTACCCTAGATTAATTAAGTTAGAATTCTCTGGGGAAGCACTTTAGACATCAACATATATATGAATAATAAAATAATGTAATATTAGTAATAAATAATAATTTATAATATAAGTATATGAATATAGCATTATAAAATACATTTATTAAGTATAAATAAAATAATATAAATATATATTTCCATATTTCTTTTTCTTCACAATTGTTTCTTTTCTTCCTAATTATTTTTAATAAAGTGCAGTAGACACAAAATACTACATTAGTTTTAGTTGTACAACATAGGGATTTGACAAACCTGTTCAGGCACCAATATATTTTTTAAGCTCTCTAGAGATTCTAATATGGAGCCACTTTTGAGATCCACTGGTTTAATTACTGTCTATTTTTTTTTAATTTTAGTTAGTTAACATACGGTGCAATATTGGTTTCTAGAGTATAGTTCAGTGACTTGTCACCTATGTACAACATCCAGTGCTCATCACAAGAAGTGCCCTCTTTAATATCCATCACCCATCTAGCCCATTCCCCCCCCCCCACCTCCCTCAATCAACCCTGTTTGTTCTCTGTCCTTAAGGGGATCTTATGGCTTGTTTCCCTTTTTCCTTTTTTTCTGGTCCCCCTCCCATATGTGCATCTGATTTTTTTCTTAAATTCCACATATGAGTGAGATCATATGGTGTTTGTCTTTCTCTGACTGACTTATTTAACTTAGCATAATACACTTTAGCTCCATCCACAACATTGCAAATGACCACAGTTTCACTTTTTTGATGGCTGAGTAATATTCCATTGTGTATATATGCCACATCTTCTTTACTCATTCATCAGTCAGTTGGCATTTGGGTTCTCTCCATAGTTTGACTATTGATGATAATGCTGCAGTAAACATTGGAGTGCATGTATCCCTTCAAATCTGTACTTTTATCTCCTTTATGAAAATTTCTAGTATTACAATTGCTGGGTCATAGGGTAGTTATATTTTTAACTTTTTGAGTAACCTCTGTACTATTCTTCAGAGTGACTGTACCAGTTTGCATTCCCACCAACAGTGCAAGAGGGTTCACCTTTCTCTGCATCCTCCCCAAAACCTGTTGTCTCATGTGTGTGTGTGTGTGTGTGTGTGTGTGTGTGTGTGTTTTCAATGTATGAAATTTATTGTAAAATTGGTTTCCATACAACACCCAGTGCTCATCCCAAAAGGTGCCCTCCTCAATACCCATCACCCACCCTCCCCTCACTCCCACCCCCCATCAACCCTCAGTTTGTTCCCAGTTTTCAAGAGTCTCTTATGCTTTGGCTCTCTCCCTCTCTAACCTCTTTTTTTTTTCTTCCCCTCCCCCATGGACTTCTGTTAAGTTTCTCAGGATCCACATAAGAGTGAAAATATATGGTATCTGTCTTTCTCTGTATGGCTTATTTCACTTAACGTAACACTCTCCAGTTCCATCCATGTTGCTACAAAGGGCCATATTTCATTCTTTCTCATGGCCACGTAGTACTCCATTGTGTATATGAACCACAATTTCTTGATCCATTCATCAGTTGATGGACATTTAGGCTCTTTCCATAATTTGGCTATTGTTGAGAGTGCTGCTCTAAACATTGGGGTACAAGTGCCCCTATGCATCAGTACTCCTGTATCCCTTGGGTAAATTCCTAGCAGTGCTACTGCTGGGTCATAGGGTGGGTCTATTTTTAATTTTCTGAGGAACCTCCACACTGCTTTCCAGAGTGGCTGCACCAATTTGCATTCCCACCAACAGTGCAAGAGGGTTCCTGTTTCTCCACATCCTCTCCAGCATCTATAGTCTCCTGATTTGTTCATTTTGGCCACTCTGACTGGCATGAGGTGATATCTGTGTGTGGTTTTGATTTGTATTTATTTCCATGATGAGGAGTGATGCTGAGCATCTTTTCATGTGCCTGTAGGCCATCCGGATGTCTTCTTTAGAGAAGTGTTTATTTTTGAGTTTATTTTTGTGAATGGCGTGAGAAAGTGGTCTAGTTTCAATTTTCTGCATGTTGCTGTCCAGTTCTTCCAGCACCATTTGTTAAAGAGACTGTCTTTTTTCCATTGGATGTCCCTTCTTGCTTTGTCAAAGATTACTTGGCCATACCTTTGTGGGTCTAGTTCTGGGATTTCTATTCTATTCCACTGGTCTATGTGTCTGTTTTTGTGCCAATACCATGCTGTCTTGATGATTACAGCTTTGTAGTAGAGGCTAAAGTCTGGGATTGTGATGCCTCCTGCCTTGGGGTTCTTCAAAATTATTTTGACTATTCGGGCCTTTTGTGGTTCCATATGAATTTTAGGATTGCTTGTTATAGCTTCGAGAAGAATGCTGGTGCAATTTTGGTTGGGATTGTATTGAATGTGTAGATAGCATTGGGTAGTATTGACATTTTGACAATATTTATTCTTCCAGTCCATGAGCACGGAATGTTTTTCCATCTCTTTATATCTCCTTCAATTTCCTTCATAAGCTTTCTATAGTTTTCAGCATACAGATCTTTTACATCATTGGTTAGATTTATCCCTAGGTATTTTATGCTTCTTGGTGCAATTGTGAATGGGATCAGTTTCTTTATTTGTCTTTCTGTTGCTTCATTGTTAGTGTATAAGAATGCAACTGATTTCTGTACATTGATTTTGTATCCTGCAACTTTGCTAAATTCATGTATCAGTTCTAGCAGACTTTTGGTGGAGTCTATTGGATTTTCCATGTATAATATCATGTCATCTGCAAAAAGTGAAAGCTTGACTTCATCTTTGCCAATTTTGATACCTTTGATTTCCTTTTGTTGTCTGATTGCTGATGCTAGAACTTCCAACAATGTGTTAAACAACAGCAGTGAGAGTGGACATCCCTGTCGTGTTCCTGATCTCAGGGAAAAAACTCTCAGTTTTTCCCCATTAAGGATGATGTTAGCTGTGGGCTTTTCATAAATGGCTTTTATGATGTTTAAGTATGTTCCTTCTGTCCCAACTTTCTCGAGGGTTTTTATTAAGAAAGTTTGCTGAATTTTGTCAATGCCTTTTTTTCATCGATTGACAGGATCATATGGTTCTTATCTTTTCTTTTATTAATGTGATGCATCACGTTGATTGATGTGCGAATGTTGAGCCAGCCCTGCATCCCAGGAATGAATCCCACTTGATCATGGTGAATAATTGTTTTTATATGCTGTTGAATTCGATTTGCTAGTATCTTATTGAGAATTTTTGCATCCATATTCATCAGGGATATTGGCCTGTAGTTCTCTCTCTCTCTTTTTTTTTTCTTTTTACTGGGTCTCTGTCTGGTTTAGGAATCAAAGTAATACTGGCTTCATAGAATGAGTCTGGAAGTTTTCCTTCCCTTTCTATTTTTTGGAAAATCTTGAGAAGGCTAGGTATTATCTCTGCTTTAAACGTCTGGTAGAACCCCCCTGGGAAGTCATCTGGTCCTGGACTCTTATTTGTTGGGAGATTTTTGATGACTGATTCAATTTTTTCACTGGTTATGGGTCCGTTCAAGCTTTCTATTTCCTCCTGATTGAGTTTTGGAAACCTGTGGGTGTTTAGGAATTTGTCCATTTCTTCCAGGTTGTCCAGTTTATTGGCATACAATTTTTCATAGTATTCCCTGATAATTGCTTGTGTCTCTGAGGGATTGGTTGTAATAATTCCATTTTCACTCATGATTTTATCTATTTGGGTCATCTCTCTTTTCTTTTGAGAAGCCTGGCTAGAGGTTTATCATTTTGTTTATTTTTTCAAAAAACCAACTCTTGGTTTCGTTGATCTGCTCTACAGTTTTTTTAGATTCTATATTGTTTATTTCTGCTCTGATCTTTATTATTTCTCTTCTTCTGCAGGATTTAGGCTGTCTTTGTTGTTCTGCTTCTGTTTCCTTTAGGTGTGCTGTTAGATTTTGTATTTGGGATTTTTCTTGTTTCTTGAAATAGGGCTGGATTGCAATGTATTTTCCTCTCAGGACTGCCTTCACTGCATCCCAAAGCTTTTGGATTGTTGTATTTTCATTTTCGTTTGTTTCCATATATTTTTTAATTTCTTCTCTAATTGCCTGGTTGACCCCCTCATTCTTTAGTAGGGTGTGCTTTAACCTCCATGCTTTTGGAGGTTTTCCAGACTTTTTCCTGTGGTTGATTTCAAGCTTCATCGCATTGTGGTCTGAAAGTATGCATGGTATGATTTTAATTCTTGTATACTTATGAAGGGCTGTTTTGTGACCCAGTATGTGATCTATCTTGGAGAATGTTCCATGTGCACTCGAGAAGAAAGTATATTCTGTAGCTTTGGGATGCAGAGTTCTAAATATACCTGTCAAGTCCATCTGATCCAATGTATCATTCAGGGCCCTTGTTTCTTTATTGACCGTGTGTCTAGATGATCTATCCATTTCTGTAAGTGGAGTGTTGAAGTCCCCTGCAATTACCACATACCACATTCTTATCAATAAGATTGCTTATGTTTGTGAGTAATTGTTTTATATATTTGGGGGCTCCCGTATTCAGCGCATAGACATTTATAATTTTTAGCTCTTCCTGATGGATAGACCCTGTAATTATTATATAATGCCCTTCTTCATCTCTTGTTACAGCCTTTAATTTAAAGTCTAATTTGTCTGATATAAGTATGGCTACTCCAGCTTTTTTTTGACTTCCAGTAGCATGATAAATAGTTCTCTATCCCCTCACTTTCAATCTGAAGGTGTCCTCAGGTCTAAAATGAGTCTCTTGTAGACAGAAAATAGATGGGTCTTGTTTTTTTATCCATTCTGATACCCCAAGTCTTTTGGTTAGCGCATTTAGTCCATTTACATTCAGTGTTATTATAGAAAGATATGGGTTTAGAGTCATTGTGATGTCTGTAGGTTTCATGCTTGTAGCGATGTCTCTGGGACTTGGTCTCACAGCATCCCCCTTAGGATCTCTTGTAGGGCTGGTTTAGTGGTGATGAATTCCTTCAGTTTTTGTTTGTTTGGGAAGACCTTTATCTCTCCTTCTATTCTAAATGACAGACTTGCTAGATAAAGGATTCTCGGCTGCATATTTTTCTGTTCATCACATTGAAGATTTCCTGCCATTGCTTTCTGGCCTACCAAGTTTCAGTAGAGAGTCAGTTACGAGCCTTATAGGTCTCCCTTTATATGTTAGAGTACGTTTATCCCTAGCTGCTTTCAGAATTTTCTCTTTATCCTTGTATTTTGCCAGTTTCACTATGATATGTCATACAGAAGATCGATTCAAGTTACATCTAAAGGGAGTTCTCTGTGCCTCCTGGATTTCAATGCCTTTCTCCTTCCCCAGATCAGGGAAGTTCTATTTCTTTCTTGAAGCTATTATTTCTTCAAGTACACCTTCAGCATCTTTCCCTCTCTCTTCCTCCTCTGGAATATGAATTATGCGTAGATATTTCTCTTCATGCATCACTTAGTTCTCTGATTTTCCCCTCATACGCCTGGATTTTTTTATCTCTCTCTTTCTCAGCTTCCTCTTTTTCCATAATTTTATCTTCTAGTTCACCTATTCTCTCCTCTGCCTCTTCAATCCAAGCCGTGGGTGTTTCCATTTTATTTTGCAACTCGTTGATAGCATTTTTTAGCTCCTCCTGGCTGTTCCTTAGTCCCTTGATCTCTGTAGCAATAGATTCTCTGCTGTCCTCTATACTGTTTTCAAGCCCAGCGATTAATTTTATGACTATTATTCTAAATTCACTTTCTGTTATATTATTTAAATCCTTTTTGATCAGTTCATTATGTGTTGTTATTTCCTGGAGATTCTTTTGAGGGGAATTCTTCCGTTTGGTCATTTTGGATAGTCCCTGGAGTGGTGCGGACCTGCAGGCCACTTCCCCTGTGCTGTGGTGTGTAACTGGAGTTGGTGGGCGGGGCCGCAGTCCGACCTGATGTCTGCCCCCAGCCCACTGCTGGGGCCACAGTCAGACTGGTGTGTGCCTTCTCTTCCCCTCTCCTAGGGGTGGGATTCACTGTGGGGTGGCGTGGCCCGTCTGGGCTACTTGCACACTGCCAGGCTTATGGTGCTGGGGATCTGGTGTATTAGCTGGGGTGGATTGACAGGGTGCACGGGGCGGGAGGGGCAGGCTCAGCTCACTTTTCCTTTGGAGATCTGCTTTGGGAGGGGCCCTGTGGCACCGGGAGGGAGTCAGACCCGCCAGAGGGATGGATCCGCAGAAACACAGCATTGGGTGTTTGCGTGGTACAAGCAAGTTCCCTGACAAGAACTGGTTCCCTTTGGGATTTGGCTGGGGGGGGTGGGCAAGGGAGATGGCGCTGGCGAGCACCTTTGTTCCCCACCAAACTGAGCTCTGTTGTCCCGGGGCTCAGCAACTCTCCCTCCAGTTGTCCTCCAGCCTTCCCGCTCTCTGAGCAGAGCTGTTAACTTACAGCCTTCCAGATGTTAAGTCCCGCTTGCTGTCAGAACACACTCCATCTGGCCCCTCCGCTTTTGCAAGCCAGACTCGGGGTCTCTGCTTGACCGGCGGGCTGCCCCTCCACCCCGGCTCCCTCCTGCCAGGCCGTGTAGTGGGCACAGCCTCACTGCCCTTCCTACCCTCTTCCATGGGACTCTCGTCTGTGCTTGGCTCCAGAGAATCTGTTCTGCTAGTCTTCTGGTGGTTTTCTGGGTTATTTATGCAGGTGTGGGTGGAATCTAAGTGATCAGCAGGAGCAGTGAGCCCAGCGTCCTCCTATGCTGCCATCTTCCCTCAATCCTAAATAATCTCTTGTGTGTGTTTTTTTTAAGTTTATTTATTTTGGGAGAGAGAGTGTGTGAAAACAGGGGAGGGATAGAGAGAGAGAGGCAGAGAGAGAATTCCAAGTAGTCTCAATGCTTTCAGGGCAGAGTCCGACAAGAGGCTTAATCTCACAAATCAAGAGATTATGACCTGAGCCAAAATCAAGATTTAGACACAAAACCAATGAACCACCCAGGTACCCCATCTTATGTTTTTACTTTTAGCCACTTTGACAGGTGTGAGGTGATATCTCACCATGGTTTTGATTTGTATTTCCCTGATGATGAGTGGTTTCGAACATCTTTTCATGTGTCTGTTAGCCATCTGGAGGTCTTCTTTGGAAAAGTATCTATTCATGTCTTCTGCCCATTTCTTAACTGGATTATTTAGTTTTTGGGTGTTGAGTTTGAGAAGCTCTTTACAGATTTTGGGTATTAAGCCCTTATCATATATGTCATTTGCAAATATCTTCTCCCAATTCCATAAACTACCTTTTATTTTTGCTTTTGTTTCCTTTGTTATGCAGCATTTCATCTTGATGAAATCCCAGTAGTTCATTTTTGCTTTTGTTACCCTGCCTTCAGCAACGTGTCTAGTAAGAAGTTGCTTCAATGTAGGTCAAAGAGGTTGTTGGCTGTATTCTCCTCTAGGATTTTGATGGGTTCCTGTCTCACATTTAGGTCTTTCATCCATTTTGAGTTTATTTTTGTGTATGGTGTAAGAAAGTGGTCCAGTTTCATTCTTTTGCATGTTGCTGTCTAGGTTTCTCAAAGCCATTAGTTGAAGAGACTTCCTTTTTTCCACTGGATATTCTTTCCTACTTTGTCAAGATTAGTTGACCATATAGTTGTGGGTCCATTTCTGGTTCTCTATTCTGTTCCTTTGATGTGTGTGTTTTTGTGCCACTACTATACTGTCTTGATGACTACAGCTTTGTAATATAGCTTGAAATCCAGAGTCGTGATGCCTCCAGTTTTTTCTTTTTCAGAATTGCTTTGTCTATTTGGGTTCTTTTGTGGTTCCATATAAATTTTAGGATTGTTTGTTCTAGGTCTGTGAAAAAATGCTGTTGGTATTTTGATAAAGGTTGCATTGAATGTGTAGCTTGCTTTGGGTAGTATAGATATTTTAACAATGTTTGTTCTTCTAGTCCATGAGCATGGAATACTTTTCCATTTCTTTGTGACCGCTTCCATTTCTTTCATAAGCATTCTATAGTTTTCAGAGTACAGATCGTTTACCTCTTTAGTTAGGTTTATTCTTAGGTATCTTATTGTTTTTGGTGCAGTTGTAAATGGGAATGATTCCTTGATATCCTTTTCTGCTCCTTCATTATTGGTGCATAGAAATTCAACATATTTCTGCATATTGATTTTATATCCTGCAACTTTGCTGAATACATATATTAGTTCTAGCAGTTTTTTGGTGGAGTCTTTGGGTTTTCTACATAAAGTATCATGCTGTCTGCAAATAGTGAAAATTTGACTCCTTTCTTGCCAATTTAGATGTCTTTTATTTCTTTTTGTGGTCTGATTGCTGAGGCTAAGACTTCTAGTACTATGTTAAATAGTAATGGTGAGAGTCAACATCTTTGTCTTGTTCCTGACCATAGGGGAAAGACTCTCCATTTTTCCCCATTGAAGGCGATATTAGCTTTGAGTCTTTCATATATGGCTTTCATGATGTTGAGGTTATGTTCTCTCTATCCCTACTTTGTTGACGGTTTTGATCAAGAAAGGAGGCTGTATTTTGCCAAATGCTTTTTCTGCATATGGTTCATATGGTTCTTATCCTTTCTTTTATTAATGTGGGGTGTCACATTCATTGATCTGTGAATATTGAACCACCCTCACAACCTAGGTATAAATCTCACTTGATTGTAGTGAATAATTCCTTTAATGTACTGTTGAATTTGATTTGCTAGTATTTTATTGAGAATTTTTGCATCCATGTTCATCAGGGATATTGACCTGTAGTTCTCTTTTAACGAGGTCTTCGTCTGGTTTTGGAATCAAGGTAATGCTGACTTCTTAAAATGTGTCTGGAAGTTTTCCTTCCATTTCTATTTTTTGGAAAAGTTTGAGAAGAATAAGTAGTGACTCTTCTCTAACTGGTAGAATTCCCCTGGGAAGCCATCTGGCTCAGGACTTTTGTTTGTTGGGAGATTTTTAATAACTGATTCAATTTATGTTCTGGCTGTGGGTCTATTCAAATTTTCTATTTCTTCCTGCTCCAGTTTTGGTAGTTTATAGGTTTCTAGGAATTTGTCCAGTTTTTCCAGGTTGCCCAGTTTGTTGGCATATGGTTTTTCATAGTATTCTCTTATAATTATTTGTATTTTTGTGTGTGTGTTGGTTGTGATCTGTCATTCATGTTTGTATCTGTTGGGTCCCTTGTCTTTTATTTTTGATAAGTCTGGCTAGGGGTTTATCAATTTTATTACTCTTTCAAAGAACCAGCTCTTAATTTTGTCAATCCGTTCTACTGTGTTGTTGTTGTTGTTGTTGTTGTGTGTGTTTCTATATTATTTATTTCTGCTCTAATGTTTATTATTTCTCTTCTTCTGCTTGCTTTAGGCTTTATTTGCTGTTCTTTTTCTAGCTCCTTTAGGTGTAAGGCTAGAATGTATATTTGGGACCTTTCTTACTTCTTGAAGTAGGCCTGTATTCCAATATACTTCCCTCTAAGGACCTCATTTGCTGCATCCCAAAGGTTTTGGAACACTGCCATGTTTTCATTTTCATTTGCTTTCTTGTATTTTTTTTAAGTTTTGTTTTTAATTTCCTAGTTAATCCATTCACTTTTTAGTAGGATGTTCTTTAATATCCATATATTTGAAGTATTTCCAAATTTTTTTCTTGTGGGTGACTTCAAGCTTCATACCATTGTAATCTGAAAATAAACATGGTATGATCTCTATCTTTTTATACTTGTTGAGGGATTATTTGTGACCTAGCATGTGATCTCTTCTAGAGAATATTCTGTGTGCATTTGGAAAGAATGTGCATTCTGCTGCTGTAGGATAAAATGTTCTGAATATATCTGTCAAGTCCATCGAGTCCAGTGTGTCATTCAAACCCATTTTTTCCTTGGTGCTTTTCATCTGTCCATTGTTATAAGTGGGGTGTTAAAGTTCCCTACTATTACTATATTATTATCAATGAGTTTCTTTATGTTTTGTTGTTGTTGTTGTTAATTGATTTATATATTTGGGTGTTCCAAGTTGGGGGCATATATTTACAATTGTTAGATCTTCTTGATGAATAGACTCTTTAATTATCATATAATGCCCTTCTCCATCTCTGCTTACAATCTTTGTTATAAAATCCAGTTTGTTGGTATAACTATGGCTACTCCAGCCTTCTTTTGATGCCCATTAGCATGATAGATGGTTCTTCATTACCACACTTTCAATCTGCAGGTGTCTTTAGGTCTAAAATGAGTCTCTTATGGGCAGCATATAGATGGATATTGTTTGTTTATTTATCCATTCTGCTAACCTATGTCTTTTGATTGGAACATTTATTCCATTTACATTCAAAGTGATTATTGAAAGATATGAGTTCAGTGCCATTTTCTTACCCATAGACTTGGGGTTTCTGATGATGTTCCCTGGTCCTTTCTAGTCTTTGTTGCTTTTGGTCTTTTTTTTTCCCACTCAAAGAGTCCCCCTTAAAATTTCTTGCCGGACTGGTTTAGTGTTCAGGAACTCCTTAAGTTTTTATTTGGGAAGCTCTTTATCTCCCCTTCTATTTGAATGACAGCCTTGCTGGATAAAGAATTCTTGGCTATGTATTTTTCCCATTCACCACATTGCATATTTCCTGCCACTCCCTTCTGGCCTGCCAAGTTTCTGTGGACAGATCTGCTGCAAACCTGTATTGTCCTCTCTTGTAGGTTAAGGACTTTTTTTTCCCTTGCTGCTTTCAGGATTGTTTCCTTGTCTGTGTATTTTTCAAATTTGACTATAATGTGCTTTGGTGATGGTCAGCATTTGTTGCATTTAATGGGAGTTCTCTGTGCTTCTTGTATTTTGATGTCTGTGTTCTTTCCCAGATTAGAGAAGTTTTCAGCTATAGTTTGTTCAATTAAACCTTCTGCTCTTTTTTCTCTCTCCTCATCCTCTGAGATTCCTATGATATAAATATGGCTACATTTTAGTAAGTCACTGACTTCCCTAAGTCAGTCTGCATGATCCATTATCTTTTTTTCCTTCTTCTTTCCAGCATCATTATTTTCCATAATTATAACTTCTGTAATACGGATTCGCTCTTCTGCTTTGTCCATCCTTGGTTCTATGGCCTCCATTTGGGATTGCATCTTGGTTACAGCATTTTTAATTTTGGTCTGACTAATTCTTATAATCATTGTTTAAAATTCTAGTTCAAATATCTTATATCCATATTGATGGATCCCTGGTTGTTAGCTCTACTTCCTTTTCTTTCTTTTGGGGTGAATTTTTCCATCTCATCATTTTGTCCAGAAAAGAAAAGAAGAAATAGAAAACAAAACAAAAAACAAGGAAAAAAAAAAACCTCAAAAAACCAAAAAGACCAGATCCTGGATATGTTTTGTTCTGCTTGTTAAAAGAATCTACACCCCTCCCCCCAAAATAATAAAATAAAATGAAAATAAGCAAAAATAAACAATATATATGTATACATATATATGTATACATGTATGTATACACATATACATATATATACACACACACACGAAAATAAAAGTTAAAAAAGAAATACAAAATAAAAAGTGAAAAAATAAGAAAATAAATGAAAAAATAATTAAAAAATAAACAATGAAAGTAAAAAGGAAGCTAGATCCTATTTCCCTAGGGCTGAAGCTTTGCAGCACTCTATAATCAGTAGACTTGGTGTGAGTTGTTTATGCTGGTCATCTGGGGGAGGAACCTGCCATGCTGATTCTCAGGCTGACTAGTTTCAGTGGAAGTGTGCCTGCAGGACGCAGCCAGGCTGGGTTTGGTGTAAGCTCTGGTGTCCACTAGGTGACACTGTTTTGCTCCCTGAAGACCTTCAGTGTTGATGGGCAGGATGAATATGCGAGGGCCATATTCTGTAGCCCCAGAGCTGAAAGTTTGCAACCCGTACTCTTCCGTGTGCCCTCACAGAGCCATCAGTCACCCCTTGTATGTCTCAGGTTTCTGTCTGAGCCCTGCTTCTCCCTGCCTGTATCTGAGCTTTTTTGTCTCAAGCACCTGACTGAGCTTCAAAACTCCAAATTTCAGGGACTTCTGTGGGGTGAACCCACACTGTTCCTGTAGGGGAAGGTTTCACCAGCTTTTGCTGTTTCCTGGCTGATCCCAGGAGAGCAGTGGCAGGACCACACAGCAGTTTGCAGTTTATGGCAAAACAGAGCAGAAAACTAGAACCAAGGCCTGCTGCTCTCAGCCAGCTTCCCTGCACCTATGCCTAGGAACAGTGCAGCATATTGGCACCACTGTTCTTGCGAGCCCGGGGATCCTCAGACCATGCTCTTGTGCCTAGGATTCCTCCCTGCTTTGCCACCCGAGCATCTTTAAGCCAGACACATCCTCCATAGCAACAGACTTCTACAAGTTCAGATTTTGCACTCTGCTTATTATAATAGGTTTTGGTATCCTCCCTCCCTGCCAGTGTATCCACAGCTATATCTCCCCCATGTCAACTCTTCACACCCCCTACCTTCCAAAAGGTGGTCACATTTCTCCTTGTAGACTTGAAGTTTTTGTTCTCTCAGGCCTCTGATTGATTTCTTGAGTGTTCAGAATGATTTGATAACTATCTAGGTGTGTTCAAGTGTTGAGACAAGCGTAGGGTCCCCCTACTTCTCTGCTATCTTAACTCTTCCCAAAGACCTAATTACAACCTATTGTTAGTACTGTAGTGATGCTGACATTACTCTAAAAGTCCTACCAGCAACCACATTGTATCACTTACATTCAGCTCTCCTTTTGTCTGATAAATGAGGTTATGGGGATTATCTGTATAGAATAATACATACAGGCAAAACTGTTTTTTTTCCTCTAATAAAAGGTTATTAAACTAGTTTGAGATTCTGTAACGATGATGATGATGGTATAATCATGTTTTCTTTGCAATTGCCCATTTCTTATGACAAAGATGCTGTTCTTGGCCAAACATTCCTCTGGTTCCTATGAACTCACTTCTCAAAGGTCTTGACTTTGAGCTTTTGTGTTTGTCTCTGCATTGTTCAATTTTAGAGAAGAATCTTACTAGGTCTGTTTGACTGGAGTCTTCCATCCTTAATATCTGATCACCCTCAATATCTGAGGATGTTCCTTGTCCTCTGTAGTCCTCCAGGTGATTTATGAAGAAATCACCTTCAGCAAAAATCTTGTTAGGTCAGTTTAGCCAGGATCCTATGCTCACCGCTGATATAATTAATTATCTTAGTCATTTTTCATCCACTGACAACTGCATCACCACGCCCCAACTGTAAATTCCCACTTTTGCTTGTTGTGTTTGGAATTTATTCTAGTCTCTCATGCTGTCCACTGCAAAACCCCATTGTAGTGTCCCTTGCCCTGTCCAGATGGTCCTGAATAAAGTCTGCCTTACTAGTCTTTAACAAGTGTCAAGAATTCTTTTTTTAAAATACTCATTGTAGCTATATATGAATCAGGAGCTATACATTTTGATCTTAGTATCCAAATTCTTCCTTTCTACCAGTCCATATTATTTCTTTTTAAAATATATTTTTTCACAAATGTGTGAAACTCAGTTCAACTACCTCATTTTATGCCAACTTTACTAATCAGAAGCTCAGTGAGTACAACCCATTCCTAAGCATTTTTCACAAATCATCTGTGATATTTATGTTCACTAAACTTTTAAGCCCAGAAGCAGAGCCAGTGTTAAATATATATATATACATACATATGTATATATATGTATGTATATATATATGTGTGTGTGTATATATATATGTGTATATATGTGTATTTGTGTATATATACATATATATGTGTGTATATATATACACATATATATACACACACACACACACACGTGTGTGTGTGTGTGTGTGTGTGTGTGTGTGTGTAGGGATTAAGTATTATGGGAATATAGCAGCATAGAAATAGCACTATGAATTCATCTCCCCACCTAGATGATTAAATTAATCAATCAGTTTAATTAATTAATATGTAAATATATATGACCTTTAACCAGAAACATATATTTTTAATGTTTATTTATTTATCTACAAGAATATTGCACAAATCAGAAAAGATGGGTCTCACCCGATGGAGGTTACAGAAGACTATCAGTTTTCTACTTTGTCCTCCTACAGGCCAGTGTCAGCCCACTATGATCTTGCATTTGTCCCTGAAATAAAATCAAGAACAGGATGACTAAGGATAGAGCTCTAACAGTTATATTCTATTTTCTTTCTGTAATATCTGATCCATAAAGTTGTATAGTTTCTTTACTTGAGTCAGAGTATAGTTATGGTCAAAATAATGGAATATTTTCATGCATAATGAACTCTGGACACTAATTTATCTGTCAATCCAAACATGAAAAACACTTCTTTTCCAATAGCTAAGAAGCAGAAAGAAGATAGTAAAGTCAGTTATATAGCTGATATTTTCCATTAACATATTGTCATCTCAAAAAGTACCAGATGACTTGATGATATTAAGTTTACAAAGAAACTGATAATTCATAAAAATAATGTATTACTAGGGTTTATGTTTTATGAGATATTTTCCCAGTATTTTGTTAAGCTATGAACCCAAACTTTCTGTTTGTGTGTATTTATGTGTCTGTGTATGTTGGGGGGAGGCAGTATATGAGGGAGCAGGCATGCACACATGTAAAGCTGTTTAAACAGGTCATTTAGACACTGAAATTATTTTATGACTATAAGAGATGTGAACTTTTTCAAACTGAAGGTCCTTATTTTGTTCATCTTTGTTTTTTTCTGCAAAATTTGTTAAAGCATCTTGAATACTAAGTGGTAAATTATATCTATCAGACTTGAATGCAAGTCAAATTTATATAGGACTTATTAAGTGAGTATATGCTAGGTATTATCATATAAAAATAATCTTTGAGATTATTTTTTACTCTGGGCTAATAGTGACTTAGTATATTAATTTTTTAACCTAAAGTCTCTAGTAAATGGCTTAAATTCTCATGTACATAATCCATATTTAACTATACTACCAAAGCCAGAAGCCATGGATATTCCTCACCACTGTTTTGCACATATGACATTAAGTAAAGAAGAATAAAGAATGCTGAATTCAATAGAATTATTACAGAAATCAGGCTTATGAGAATGTCATTAATATCCTAAACTAGAACAAATTTACAATACAAATTTTCAGAATGATTAGGCAGTACCTATAAAAATTTAATAGTTTTGTAGGGTATATTTAGCCCAGTAATTTGAGCTCTGTTAAGGAATACTTTTCTCCTAATCAAAACCACAACTTGTCACAAATACTTGGATTCTTCCAGTTCTAGGTTAAAAAAAAAAAAAAAAAAAAAGGAAAGAGGGGAAAAAGAAAAACCCCAATTAAATATCAGAAGAGTTTTATAATCTAGGTATAAATAAGATATAAATACTTTCCAAACCAGAAAACTACCAGTTAGCAAAAATTCTGGGGTTATATAGAGAATTCTGGGGTTATATAGAGGATTCTGGGAAGGTGGCAGTATAGAAAGCAGTAGGAATCCATCTCCCCACCTAGATAACAGTAGCTCTGGCTGCCTTGTCTGATGTAACTGTTTTAAAACTCTGGAGTGTATTGAAGGCTTGCAGCTTCCAGAGGAAAGGCTGGACAGTAAATTGCAGTTAATTCCCACCAATTTCAGCTCTTATCACAGTAGGAGCTACCCATATTCCACCTTTCAGCTCCATGGCAGGCAGCCTATGCATGTATGTGTTCCTGGAGTAGCTCTCAGGAGCCAGGGTTGGGAAAAATGACCTTGTCCTTCAAGTATTGTAAATCAGTGGTCTGATCATTGAATGCTACTTTCAATCTCAGAGGTACAGATGAAATGGCGGATAGCCATTGGTTTTGCACTTCCTTCCACTGATGTAAGATCCTCCCCCTCCAACCGAAGTGACTTCCACTTCCAAGGGATTTTAAGGGCTGGAACCCTTTCTCCTCCCCTTTCATTTTTCTCTGTTTCCAAAGTTTGGAACCAGACATTAAAGACTAGGATACTTAAAAGCAGCTGCATTCATGGGGGAAATCAGAAAGTCACTGAACGTGCACAGGGAAAGGTGCCGGCTCAGAAAACACCTGAAAAGACTTAGGTTTACAGCTCAGACTGATCCTCAGCACAGAGGCAGCTTATGCCAATAAAAAAAATGGCAAAAACAAAAACATTAGACCCTAGGAAAGGGGAGGAATCTGACTTCTAGAGTTATTACATTATTAGATTCAAATGTCCAGTTTTCAAAAACAAAACAAACAAAAATCACAAGGAGTACAAAGAACCAGAAAAGTATGGTCTCCTCAAAGAAAAAACATAAATTGAAAGAAACTGTCCCTGAAAAAGATTTTCTGGTGGATCTACTAGGTAAAACTTTAAAATGATACTCTTAAATATACCCAAAGAACTAATGGAAGATGTGAAGAAGGTAAAGAAAATGATGTATGAACACAATAGAAATGTCAGTAAACAGATCTAAAACCTAAAAGGAAAGTGAAAAGAAACTCTAGAGCTGAAGATACAATAACTTACATGAAAATTTCACTAAAAGTATTTATAGACTAATTTGAGGAAGAAAAAAGAATTGATAAACTTAAAAATAAGACATTGGAAATAGTCAAGTCTAAAGAACAAAGGAAAAAAGATTGAAGAGGCATGAATAGAACTTAAGGGACCTGTGTGATACAAGCAAATGGATCAGTAGTTCACTGTGGGAATCCCAGAAGGAGAGAGAGGGGCAGAGAGAATATTTGAAGAAATAATGGCTGAAAATATCCCAAATTTGATGAAAGACATGAATATGTATATAACCCAAGAAGCTCACTAAACCTCAAAATGAAAGTAGAGACCCACACTAAGACACCTTATAATTAAACTTTCAAAAGACAAACAAAAAAAAATTTTTTAAACAAGAGAAAAGTGATTCATCACATACAAGAGATTCTCAATAATCACATGAGTCAATTTCTCAACAAAAAGTTGTAGAACAGAACGCAGTGGGCCAATATATACAAAGTGATAAAAAAAAAAAAAAAAAAACCCTTAGTCAAGAATCTATATGTCTGGCAAAACCATCTTTTGAGAAAGTGTGGGAGAAGTTAATTTCAGAGAATCAACAAAAACTGAAGGCATTCATTGTCGTTTAGATCTGCCATGCAAGAAATGTTAAAGTGAGTCCTGTAGGTTGAAGGGAAAGAAACTACACTTGAAACCATCTGGGCAAATAAAGCTAATTTTATTGTAACAGTGGTTTATAACTCAACTTTTTATGTTCTATATGGTTTAAAAATCTAATATATTTTAAAAATAATTAACCTTAATGAAAATATAACCAAATGTAATTTTGGTTTGTAACTCCACATTTTGTTGTCTACATAAATTATGAGACTAATATATTTAAAAGAATTATTGGTTTATATTTGGGGCACACGTGTATAAAGATTTATTTTTGTGACATCACAACTTAAAGGAGTAGGGATAGAGCTATAAAAGAGCAGAGTTTTTATATGTTATTGAAGTTAAGCTACTATAAAGTCATTTTAGAGTATTATAGCTAATACTCTAAATTAAATGTTACCCTCATGGTAAATGTTAAATGTAATCCTCATGATGACCAAAATGAAAATAGCTACAGAATATATACAAAAAGAAATGAGAAAGGGATATAAGTATTTTATTAAAGCAATCAGCTAAACACAAGAGAAGGAAATAATACAGGAAAGGAAAGACAAGAAAAAGCTATATGACCTATGGAAAAGAAATATCAAAATGTCAAAGTCCTCCCTCATCAGTAAGATGAGCAGAATGGATAAAATAATAATAGTCCAACTATTTACTGTCTGTAAGAAACTCACGTTAGATCCAAAGACACAAAGAGGTTGGAAGTGAAAGGATGGGGGAAATATATATTTTCTGTGCAAACAGTAAACAAAAGAGAGCCGAGTTAGCTATACTAATATCAAATAAAATTAACTAAAATATAACATGTTACATGAGACAAAGAAGAACATTATGTGTTAATAAAAGCTTCAAAACAACAAGAAGACACAACATTTATAAACATTTAAACACCTGATAGCAGATAATTAAAATGTATGAAGCAAAAATTGACAAAATTGAAGGAAGACAAATAGTTCTAGTATAATAGAGACTTAAATACCTCACTCTTAGTAAAGGATAGAGGAACAAGACAGAAGTAAGGACACTTAGGTCTTGAATAACACAACATGATCTAACAGACACATACAGAACACTCTACCCAGTAACAGAATATACATCCTTTTTAAGGGCACATGGGACATTTTTCAGAATAGACCACATGTTAAGCTACAGATTAAGTCTTAATAGTTTTTAAAAGGTAGACATCTCACAAAGTCTTCTCTGACCACAATAAGATGAAGTTAGAAGTCCATAACAGAAATAAAACTGGAAAATTCACAAATTTATAGAAATTAAACAACATAGGCACACCTGGGTGGTTCAGTCGGTTGAGCATCCGACTTTGGCTCAGGTCGTGTTCTCGCAGTTTGTGGGTTCAAGCCCTGAATCGGGCTCTGTGCTGACAGCTCGGAGCCTGGAGCCTGCTTCAGATTCTGTGTCTCCTCCTTTCTCTGCACCTCCCATGCTTATGCTCTGTCTCTGTGTCTCAATAATAAATAAATGTTAAAAAATGTTTTTTAAATAAATAAAATTTTAAAAAGTCATTTTACAGAAGTCAGCACTCTTTCATCATAACAATAGTAAATAAAGTAGAGATGGAATGAAACTACCTCTCTCGCTGTGTGTGTGTGTGTGTGTGTGTGTGTGTGTATGAGAAAGGGATATATATATATATATATATATATATATATATATATATACACAGAGAGAGAGAGAGAGAGAGAGAGAGAGAGAGAGAGAGACACACACACACAATACAGTAACATCATACTCAATGGTAAAATACTGAAAACTTTTCCTCTCGGATCAGGAACAAGACAAAGGCAATCACTTTTGCCACGTCTATCCAACATAGTATTGGAAGTGCTAGCCATAGCAGTTATGTAAGAAAAAGAAATAAAGCCATCTGAGTTTGAAAGGAAGAATTTATATGATCTGTTTGCAGATGTAGGAAAACCTAAAAATTGCACACACAAAATATTGTTAAACTAATAAATGAATTCAGCAAAGCAACAAGATACAAAGTCAACACACAAAGATTCCATTGTATATCTATATGCTAACAATGAACAGTCAAAAAGGAAATTAAGAAGACAGTTCAATTTATAGTGGCATCAAAAAGAATAAAATGCTTAGGAATTGACTTAATCAAGGAGGTGAAATATTCATACAATAAACAATACAAAATATTACTGAAAGAAATTTTAAAAGACTTAAAAAGTGGACACACATCCCATATTAATGGATGGGAAGACTTAATGTTATCAGTACTACTCAAAGTGATTCACTATAATCTCTATCAAAATTTGAATGATATATTTAAAAGAAACAAGACATCTATTCTAAAATTTATATGGAATCTCCAAGGACCTCAAATAGACCAATGGAATAAAATAGCACAGAAATAAGACCTTACACATATGGTCAAGTGATTTTTGACAAAGGTGCCAAGAGCATTTATTTGGGCAAAGGACAGTCTTTCAACTGCACTGAGAAAACTAGATATTCACATACAAATTAATGAAGTTGAAGCATTGCTTACTACAATAATTAACTCAAAATGGACCCGAACCCTAAGTTTAAGATTTAAAACTACAAAACTCTCAGAAGAAAATATAGGGTAAAAGCTATACAACATTGGATTGGAGAGTGTTTCTTGTATATGCTGCAAGGGTAAAAGTAACAAAAGAAAAACCAAATTTTTAAATTTAAAAAGTGTACATCAAAAGACACTGTCATGGGGTGCCTGGGTGGCTCAGTCGGTTGAGCGTCCAACTTCAGCTCAGGTCACGATCTCGTGGTCCGTGAGTTCGAGCCTTGCGTCAGGCTCTAGGCTGATGGCTCAGAGCCTGGAGCCTGCTTCTGATTCTGTGTCTCCCTCTCTCTCTGCCCCTCCCCCGTTCATGCTCTGTCTCTCTCTGTCTCAAAAATAAATAAATGTTAAAAAAAATTTAAAAAAAAGACACTGTCACTATCAACAGGGTACAAAGGCAACTCACAATGAGATAAACTATTTGTAAACCATATGTATGGTAAGGGATTAATATCCAGAAGATATAAACAACTCCTAAAACTCAACAAATAAACAAATAGCCCAATCCAAAAAAAAAGCAAAGGGCTTGAATAGACATTTTTCCAAAGGAGATATACAAATGTTCAATAAGAACAGAAAAAGATAGCAAACCTCACTAATCATCAGGGGAATACAAATAAAAAATGAGATACCACCTCACATCTATTGGGATGGCTACTATTAAAAAATAGACAAAAAACAAACAAACAAAAAACAGAAAATAACAAGTGTTGGTGAGAATGTGAAGAAATTGGAATTCTTGTGCACTGTTGATGAGAATGTAAAATGATATAGCCACTGTAAAAAACAGTATGGCAGCTCTTCAAAAAACTAAAGACAGAATTATATGATCCTGTAATTCCACTTCTGGGTATACACTCGAACTGAAAGCAGAAACTCTTAAGAGATATTTGGACACCCATTATAGTAGCATTATTCACAATAGCTAAAATATGGAAGCAACCCAAGTATGCATCAAAGAATAAATGGATAAACAAGATGTGATAAATACATGCCTGGAATATTGTTTAACCTTAAAAGGGAGGGAAATTCTGACATACACTACAATGTGGATAAAACTTGAAGACATCATGCTAAATGAAATAAGCCAGTTACAAAAAGGAAAATATTTCATGATTCCACTTAAATGAAGTTCTTACAGTAGTCAAAGTCATAGAGACAGAAAGTAGAATGGTGGTTACCAAGCACTGAGGGGACGGGAGGAAGGAGGAAATACTGTTTCATGAACGAGTCAAGGTTCCCTCTTAAAAGGTGGAAATACTTCTGGAGATGCATAGTGAAGATGGTAGGACAACATTATTATTGTTTTTAACACCACTGGACTGTACACTTAAAATGCTTAAGGTGGTAACTTTTATATGTATTTTACCACAGTAATTTACAAAACTCAGGGATTATCCCGGATGCTTCACTGATACCTCTATTATGCACCTGCTTTTTCTATTCTTCCTTTCCTGTGGTTGAATTGATAATAGAAACCTATCCTTTCCTGAACTTGTTCTCAATGCTACCCTCTACCACCTGAATTGCAATCATTTATGTCATTGTGAACTTGAAGTAAACTACATAAAAATTCATTATATGTTTTAGAAAATTGATAGAATATTTTATAAAGTTATCCCAAATTGTAATTATAAATGTAAATGACTTCTTAAATGGCAGTTGACTAACCTCACTATCATTTTTCTCTTATTATTATTAAAGGAGATCAGATAATATAATGCCAACTATAATCTGTTTTTATTGTGTTCTTTCTATGGATTTGTTTCAAAGCAGTTGCATTCTGTAGTATTATGAAGTAGAGTTCAAACTAGTGTGTACTTCGGGTTACAACCCTCTACAGTTTTTTAGAACTTTGACAAATTCATAATAGCTAATTATACCCACAGTCTAAGAATTAAGCAATATCTCTGTTCTAAAATGAGCCTATCACTTTAAATTAAACAAAAGTGCTTGGCATTTTAACTAAGTGCCGCTCATCTCTACATTTTTATCTCAAACAGTAATATTACTAATAGCTAATATTTACGGAGCTTTAATTACATGTCAGAAATTATCAAGGAGTTTAGATTCATTACCTTATTTAAACTTTGTAACAAGCCCATGAGAAAATGTCATTATTATCCAGCATTTTAGGATAAGAAAACCAAAGGGCAGGGTTAGAAACATGTTCAAGATTTTAGGTAGTAAGTGGGAGAGCAAAGATACTAATCAAGGCATGTCCACTCAGCTACAACAGAATGATGTTAACCTACCTGTTCAATAGTCACATTTGTGATCTGTTCCTAACCTTTCAAAAAATATTTTCAGACAGTTTTTTTTTTTTTGCACTGAATTTATACTTGGCTTGATTTTATATCACCATCTATATTCCTCTCCTTTCACGAAATTTCTTAAAGTATTTTAAGTTGTATGGATTTTCTCTGATAACTAACGTTTTAGTAAATGAGGAACAATATGAATAAACAAATAAGAACAGACTTTAAAAAGATACACATGAAGACAATCACAGTGGTGTATGAAACTACTTCTGAAGGAGAGAAGTGTTTATTACTTGGAGAGTAGTTTGATGTTTGTGAATTCCTGAGGTCCGATTTAGATATCTTCTGGGGGTTGAGAATACACAGTTGAGTATCACGTCTCAAGGGGTCTGCACTAACAGTCCCAAGGTTTGAAAAAAAAATATTTAGAACTTCTTTCTATCCATAATAATTTATATTCTGAATTAAATAGAAAGGCAGGTTGATAGTTGCTACAACATGTTCCAGGCAGAAGGTGTTGAGTTCTTTACTTGCTTGGCTGTTGATATTATATAAGTTTTGAATTAATGGATGTCTGTGTTTTAATGTTAATTATGAAAACCTGAGCTCCTAGCTTAGGAATTTGACTGCCTTTATTTTAAAATAAAATTTTGCCTAGAGGAATAAAATCTCATCTTCCTGAGATGAAAATCATTGTTGGCTCATTGCCTAATGTGCTGCGTGAAGGAAAGATGTGCTTGGGAAGAGAAGCACAGTATACACAATTGAAATAAGTATATTCAGAGAAAATATTTTGAGAAAGTCTGGTTATTGTTCAGTATGGGTCAATATGACAGAAAACATATAAAAACAAATCTACAACCTCCCTGATAGACTAGAAGTGTTGCCACAATCACATCAATGAGGGATTTGGGTTAAGTTAAAAAGCAGATGGAATAAGATTAACAGTGAAATCTAATAGAATTAAGGAAGGTGGCAACACAGGATACCTACAAGAACAATAATGCTTTTCCATAGAAACTCTCAGGAATAGCTCCTCCAAAATCACCTAGGGCAAAAGCCAGGGGGAGAGAAGGGGATGTGAGCAGTCAACCAGGTAATTATATTTCATCAGTTCTGAACTTTAGAATTTTTCACATGTTAACATTTATTTAATAATTTAGAAGTGTCTTGCAATCATGCAGTGTCATACTTTAATTGGCAGCAGGCTTTGTTTGTAGGTGTGCATGAAATAATGATATACTTCATCATTGATGATGGTCTGTGTTCTGTGAAATACAGAGAAGGCACTGCAGCCCACCTAACCACTCCTACAGCTCAGAGCAGTTACTACTGGTATTTGCTTCTAGGTGAAACCTAAGAGTATGGTTGTTTTACTTTCTTGCTTGCTTGTTCTGTTTTTCTTTTTTAAACCTGGGATATCACCAGAGATCAGCCTCTAGATTGGCCATGGTAGGCAGAGAAGACAGTAGTGTTAGAGGTAATTTATGTCTACAAAGGCAAACAGGGTTGAAAATGGCAGAATATATTGAAAAACCTTACTCCATCCCAGATAAACCTTTATCTTCCTCTCCCATTCAGAACTATCATTCAAGTATGCAGGGGTAAAAAAAAAAAAAGATATGTTTTGATATAGAAACCTTTTAAAATGTTACTACTATGAACTCTGTCTGATAGAATTTATTGAAAATATTCTCTAAGTGAAAATAAATGCTAGAAATTGAGAAAAATTAATATGTCAATAAGAGTGCTGAGCAGAAAAATAGTAATACTAAAAGTAGGTGTAGAAATTATCAGTATGGCAGCTATGAGCATTGGAGTACTTGTTAAGAAACGATTTGTAGGAAAGAAAAGGCAAATGTGAAATAACCTGAAAATAGTAATAAGGAGGCTTTATCAAAATGACAGTATGGAAGAGGAAATGAACAAATGAAAATGTCCAAAGTATATGGTGTTATTTGAAGAATGATAATTGATAACAATAATATTTTTGTCATGGATTTAAAAATATGTTTATACTACAAATTTTTAAATGATGTAAATGAAACCACAAAAAGATTCAAAATAGTATTTAAAACCCTCATATGATCAGCAAACATTTTGGCACAACTGTTAAGGAAAAAAAGATCTCAATCCAGCTTGGGACAGAAAATAACAATAGATGGGAATGCAAGCTGGTGCAGCCACTCTGGAAAATAGTATGGAGGTTCCTCAAAAAACTAAAAATAGAACTACCCTATGACCCAGCAATTACACTATAAGGTATTTATCCACGGGATACAGGTGTGCTGTTTCGAAGGGACACATGCACCCCAATGTTTATAGCAGCTCTATCAACAATAGCCAAAGTATGGAAAGAGCCCAAATGTCCATTCATGGATGAATGGGTAAAGAAGATGTGGTATATTTATACAATAGAGTATTACTCGGCAATCAAAAAGAATGAAATCTTGCCACTTGCAACCACGTGGATGGAGGTGGAGGGTATTATGCTAAGTGAAATTAGTCAGAGAAAGACAAAAATCATGATTTCACTTATATGATGACTTTAAGAGACAAAACAGATGAACATAAGGGAAGGGAAACAAAAATAATATAAAAACAGGGAGGAGGACAAGACAGAAGAGACTCATAAATATGGAGAACAGACAGAGGGTTACTGGAGGGATTATGGAGGGGGGGATGAGCTAAATGGGTAAGGGGCACCAAGGACTCTACTCCTGAAATCATTGTTGCACTATATGCTAACTAATTTGGATGTAAATTAAAAAAAAAATAGGGGTGCCTGGGTGGCTCAGTCGGTTGAGCGTCCAACTTTGGCTCAGGTCATGATCTCACAGTTTGTGGGTTCAAGCCTGGTATCAGGCTCTGTGCTGACCCCTTGCTCAGAGCCCTGGAGCCTGCTTTGGATTCTGTGTCTCCTTCTCTCTCTGCCCCTCCCCCGCTCACACTTTGTCTCACTCTGTTTCTCAAAAATAAATAAATGTAAAAAAAAATTAATAAAATTAATAAAAAGAAAAAAAGAAAATACCAATAGAGCATATGAAAAGAAAATTAAAAATAAAATATTCAGATGAGACAAAGTATATTCTCCATATGAGTATGGACAGTCAAGATGGTTCAGTGAGTGACTTTGGAGCTTCCTCCCTTGTTACCAAAGAACCAAGTGGCACTGAAAGCTCTCTTTATCCAAACTGAATCTTCCCTTTTCCTAGTTGGATGTGGAGTGGAGAGGAACCGTGCATATTTTCAACATCCTACAGCCCCGAATGGACTAAGACAATACCTCTGTGGTCTCTTGATCCTATGAGAACCCAAAGCTCTTTCATTTCATTAATTGTCCTTGTCCTCAACAACATCCTTGAGAAAACTATAGAAAACTGTGATGAAATAGAAGCAATGTAGGTTTAAAAAATCAGATGTTCTGGATTCAAAACTTTGATGGGCTGTTTAAGAACTCTGTGGGCCAAAGCTCATCATTTAAGCTAGCATTCACTTTACTCATGAGCAAAGTGAAAGTAATAATATATGTCTATAAGACCAAAGATAACTTCTGTGATATTGACTTTCACAGAGTTTAATGTACTGGAAAATAAATATCGATTGATAAACACACAAAGCCCCAATCTATTCTAAATTTCCTTGTAAATTTACTCATAGACCTAATTCTGGATGTTGGAAAAGGGAAGAGGACAGGAGCATTAAGTCAAAAGTACTGTCACATGGAAAAGGTTGATGTTGCTGGGGAATGGTAGGCAGAATTCTAGGTGGCTCCAGGATTGATGTCTTCTGATGAATAATCACCTCCTATTGAGTATGATGGGATAGTATTTCCTTTAATTAGGTTAGGATATATGACCAGGGTGAAGTGAGAGTCACTCCAATGAATGTGTTGCTGCATAAAATTCCACGTTAGTAGCAGAATGGATAGGCATTTCTCTATTGGCTTACAAGAAATAAGATGGCATGTTGTGAGGAGATCATCTTAAATATGAAAGTGTTCTTTATAACTTAAGAGTGACCTTCAACAAGGAAACTGTCAAGGAATTAAATTCTGCCCAAAAACCTGAATGAGGAAGAAGAACAAGAGGAGGACCAAGACCCTCAGGTGAGAGCATAGTCTGAGCCCACACTTTGGACTCAGACTGGTATCCTGGGCAGAGGACCTAGCTAGCCTGGAATTCTGACCCACATAACTGAGACAATAAATCTGTTTTGTTGTACATCACTAAATTTGTGGCAATTGTGCAGTGATTTAAAATTATAATACAAGGACTTAGGGGAAAATGATGCTTGAAAACTATGAAGGCTCTCAGAGTGGACACAGGAAGAATAAATAACAGGACCTGGGCAGACAGATTACTTTGGGAACCATCAGTCATTAGTAAGTGTGAGTATATTTGAGACGCCTACACTCACCTGGGTGGTGGAGCTGGGACTTTATGTATATTGGCTAAGGAAGGAAGTAGGTCTGACATGAAACATAAGAGACAGCCAAGACAATAGCAGAATTGATTTAGGTAAAAAGGTGATTAAATTAACTCATGCATAAAGAAGATTTGCTCTAGAGATGCCTCCATATTAAAAAAAAATATGAGAATTAATTTGTTTTTTTTAAATATTAGTTTTTTTCCAAAGGATGTCTTGGACAGATATAGCTCCTCCATATTTTTTTCCCAAAACACTCTAAAAATAATTTTTAAGCTATATATTTGAAGCTATATTAAGCTTGGTTATATTGTTTGGAATGATACTCTGTTATGTCCATGTAGTTGACTATCAAGTCAAAATTTGACCATCAAGTCAAGTTTTCTTGGGGAAAAATAAATGCATACAGGAAAGCGTATGTGATTTCATTTCCTCAAGTGTTTCAATTAATGAATTCTATTGATTAGGACTTGTTGGCACCGTCAATGCCAAGAAGAAGATAGAAAGCAGAAGCATTGTTGGAGCTGAGCACCAGCTTTAGGCAGTAGTTTTGAAAATTGTATAAACCCTTTGGAGAACCATGAAGCTGGAGGGTCTGTTCCTCTGGATTCACAGCCTGGAGTCCCCAGTAGTTACAAATTTATGAATAGCATAATAGGGTTCTGAGAAGTCTTTCCCTCATTCCATGTACTATGATTACCTCCCAGACTAGACTGAGCTCCCCGAGAGTGGCCAGTTTTTACTCTTCCCTTATATCCCCAAGTGCCTGTGGAAAGTCTCACGTATGGTAGAAATCAAATAATTTAACCAAACTGTCCTAAGTAAATTTATTGAATATATATAATCCAGTTATTTGTGACTATTGATCCATGACATGTCCTTCAAAAGCTGTCTCATACCCCATATTGCCCAGGAATCTTTCCATGATTATCTGTTTGATTCTCATTTATTATCCCCTTAAGATTTTCATTACCAGTTTGTTTTGTTTAAATGTATTTCCCAAATGTTCCCATGGGCCAGCATTTCCCCCTGTCTCTTATACTCTATTATGTACTCCCTGAAGCCAGTTCCTTCTTGTGTCTTTGAATTCATTTGCATGTCCAGATTGCCTTGGTCAGGCACCTGTTCACAGAAGGCACGCGATCAATATTTTTTCGAAGTGACTAATACTTGCCAGTATTTGTGATTGTTGTATTTCATCTTGGTTTAAATCCCATAGTAGGTATATTTTCTTCTGACTTAGGCTTCAGCAAAACAGATGGCATGCGTCTGCACATTGATCTCTCTTGAGGTGGCAGAGTGAAACACTTTGGTTGTAGGAAAAATTGTTTAGAACCTTCTCAATTGACCCCTTTGTGTACCAAATCGACATTTTGTGCAGCTAGTTTTATCTTTGCTTAAACTAGTATTGATCAAACTATCAAAGATGGTGTTATAGTTTGAACAGCTGTTCTTGAAGCACCACCAAAAAGAAGGGTTTGCATTTAAATCTTTAAATCAATCCACATCTTGTTGGCTATCACAGAGTTGAGATTGTAGGGAACTTGATTAATTTTTTTTTCAATCTTATTTACCACAAGAGAAGCTATAAAGGTATTTGAGCACTCTACTTTTTTCTCATTCACTGTTCACTTTATTATACCGTCTACCATTCATTCTTGCCCTTTGAACTCTTCTTGTACAGAAAGGCAGTTTTCTAAGAACCCTTGTTTAGATGAAGAATCAGCACTGGTAAATGCTTTCTGAAACATTGAAGGGCTCTGCTGAAATCTAATGCTGATTTACCATAATCACGGAAACAAAAAGAAACAAAAAACATTCTGAAAGAACTTGTAGGATACCTTGAAACAGCTTAAAAAGAGCTTTATTACAAGAGGGGTGATTAAATTATTACATGAGAGAAATTAGAACTGGAGATTTTTGCAGTGGGGAAATTCTTAAATCTCACTGCTGAGAAATGTGTAGGGTTTTAGTGGAGATTTGGAAAGCTTTTAGGCTTCTATTTCTCAGGTAAGCCTAGGAAAGACTAGCTTTCAGCTGAAAATGGGTCACAGCAAGAGAATAGTATTAATTATAGCTAAACCCTCCAGAGATCTCTACTACAAGGCTACAGATATAAAGGTTAAAACAAATTCCACAGATTTTCAAAATTCTTTATTTATGCTTATACAGACTCAGAAGCACTCTTAGCATAAAATCAAGCTCTGGGGTTAACTCCACCTAAAATAATACAACAAGCATTTAGTGTGCCTTTCCTTGATCTTACATGATTACTGTGGGATTATCATTTTTAAAATATTTGTTCTGCATATGTTTATTTTTACGATTATTTGCCATCAAAAACTTGATCATTGATGATGCTGTATTAGGTTATTAATGGAGGTGGGGGATTAAAACTCCCAAACCTATTCCCAGAATCTGTGCAACTCGAAGGTTTAAGTAGATTTGGGAGTGCTCAGAACTTTCTTAATCACGGCTATTTGCTATGAAGTGTTGGGCAGAACAAAAATTCCCATATATTTCCCTCTACCAGTCTCTCTAACATGCTTTCTGCAGGGCTTGAAATTTCCAGCTTGGACCATTATTAATCAGCCACCACATACCATGGGTTAGTTTATCAAATCATGACAGAATGAATATGGAGAGGAAATACTAAATGAGATGGGGAACTGAGGTAAAGTAAGAGCAGGAAGTCAGGTTAGCTTCAGTGGGGGCATGGAAAAATGTAAACAGAGAACTTACCAAGGTCAAGGGAGAGATCTGAAAGTTTAGGGACATATTGTGAATATTGTATCCCAGTGATGGTGGGTCACTAATTCATTCAATGAGTGGGATAGGGATGCTAAATGCCCTGATATGCAGACTGTTGAATAGAACAAAGTATTATCCCATTCCTTCCCTGACTTTTGAATGCCCTGCTAGATGTTTAGAAAAAGATTAGCTGAACGAATCTGTATTCCATTGTATAAAGACCTATATTTTTTTGTCCATGATTTTACTATACAGTGACCTTTGCAGTAAAGCAATAGAAGTGTGAGTCAAATGTTAATTTGAAATCTTTACCAGAATTGTCCTCAATTTCAGAAATACATGTCACTGGTGGTCATGATGATGGTTTTGTTTTGCAAAAGTACTATCACTCTGCATTTGTAGATGCTACATCATTGGCAACTTTATATGGACAGATACGTTTATACCTCTCCTTCATCGTGACTTTTAATGTAGCCATCCTCAAGGTTTTACCTTCTGAAATATATTTTATTATAAATTACTTTCCTTTTATTTATCCTCTATAATTTTAATTAAGGCATTAAAGTACTATTTTAAAATTAAATGCTAATTTAAATGATATAATGGATTTAATGCAAGATAATTAAGATGGCTTTACTTATGTATATAAGGTTATGTATATATATGTGTTATAAGGTAAAAGTGTTGCACAGGATAAGGTGGAAAGCAATGAACTTGGATTATGTGAAGGGTCTGAGGAAGGCCTTTGGGAAAGAAGAGGAGACCCTGAGGACATACTTTATATAGTTGCTCACTGATAGCCCTACGTACCAAGTCAGGTACAGATAAAATATTTTGATAGAAGCAAAATAAGGGACAAACTGATAAGTTAATTGCTTAATAAATTCATTCAGGCATTTAATAAGTATGAAACTAAAAGATTATAGTAGGTGGTAGAGATTCACAAAGGAATGAGTCCTTGATCCCCCAACTCTGGTAGGAGAAAGAGATGCATATATAAATGATTACAAGACAAGGAGGCAAGTTCAACTATAGAAAATAGTGGAGGGGATCTAATCAAATGTAGAAGAAAGATGAGCTGAGGAAGACTTTTCAGAGGAGATGGAGTGATGGGAACTTAATTCATTGTAATATTTAGCAAGACAAACGACGCTGAGAGGGATTGTTAAGCAATCCAAGGGGAGAAAAACACTGTGACCAGTTACAAAACCCAGTGAAAGACCAACTACTTGGAAGATAGCAAAGATCATCACTATGCTGATCACCAGGGATAGAGGTCCAAAGGCATCTGCCCTCTGCATCTTGGTATTGCAGTCACCAAGGAAAACACAATGCAGTCAAGAACTGAATGACAGAATATTTTACTTATATAGAGAAGAAACAGCAAGATCAGCTTTAATACTGGACATTGGCCCTCCCATGGGTAGCATGAATCTCTAGGCAGCCAGTGCAAGGCAGTTTGCCTATGCACCCTTCTGCTGCAGCAGTAAAAGGATCCCAACCCTCAACCATGGAATATGAAATACTTAAAACTGGGCATGTGCCTGAGTACTGTTGACATGCATGCTTAAGCAGAACAAAGGAAAACTCACTGAGCATGGAACAGGGAAAGATGTTCCCACACAAGGTGATGAGCCTGGCACAGGTTGTATGGGTTCTTCATCTCTTGGTAAGGATGTGTTCCTGTCTCGAGGCTCAATCTTACATAGCCACGTAGGGATCATGAAAAGAATGCATGAAATGAGTGCTTTTCCCAACAGGGAGGCGTTGTATCATTGAAAAGAGAAGCATAGAGAAAAGTAAAAGAACATGAATAAGATATATCCTGATACGTGTGGAAAATCTCAAGCAATGGCTGTGAGTCAGGAGAAAGGCAGAAACTAGATTTTTGAGGACCTTATTAATTATGTAAAAGAGTTGTAATATTTTTATAGAATAGAAGATATTTTTTGAGAAATATTTTTAGCTAGCTATGAGGAGGAAGGTGTTGAGACAGATGGGAGAGAAGACTAAGGATAGTGACTACACTACTATAGTAATTTGAGAGATAACGAAGAACTACAAGGGCAATGGGAGAGGAGAGAACGTTGCCTGAGACAGAGAGGAGATTAAAATATACCACTACCCAGTCACCATCAACAAGGTTCTGTACTGATTGGTCTGAGTTGGGTACGAGGTATTGGAATTTTTCTAAGTTCCTCAGGTAATTACAATACTAATAAATTTAAGAAGTACTGGATTAGATAATTACTTAAAATAAATCAATAGGACTTGACTGAAAATGAGAATGAAAGAAAAGGAGGCAAGGAGACATCTAGCATTATGCCAAGGGTTCTATTTTGGAAAAATTGGCAAATGGTGATGTTATTAATTCAATTAGAGGAGGTAAGAGATTGAATAACCTAAAGAGAGAAAATAATGCATTCCAAATGAACATAATGAGTTTGAGCTGCCCATGGTATATCTGAATGTTGATGGTCAGCAAGCAAGTGAATGAAACAGTTCAATACTTTACAAGTTAATATAAAACATAAGTATTTTGAGAAAGATGTGCAATTTTAAAATATAAATTTTAGAGTCATCAGTGTCTTGAAGTGGGGGGAGGGGTTAAAAAACACACCACTGTGTATTATTCTTTAGGGAAAGGGTGTGAAATGAGAAAGGCAGGGAACCAATGATGGAAATCTACACAATATCAACATTTCAGGGATGAATAGAGGAGAACTTACCAATGGAAGTGGCCAGAGGGAATGCTAAAGAGATTGAATAAGAATTAGGAAAGTATGGAGTCATGAAAGCCAAGGAAGAGCAGATTTTCAAAATATTATCTGCTGCAATGAAGAGATGAACTAAGATCACAGCATAAAGTATTAATTGGTCTTAGACTAGGGGCCACAGGTAACCTAATAAAGGTACTTTTCAGTGCAGTCCAGCTTGATGGAGTGGGTTGAGGAGTGAAAGAGTGACAAGAACTAGGGAGAGTGATCATTAATTTTTTCTTTGTAAAATTTAGATGAGAAATAAGGTCTGATGGTGTTAATGTAGCTAGAGAGGGGCTATGTGGCATGTTTGGAGAAAGTAGCAGTATAGTTATCTTAATGAAAAGTGATAAAGGTAAAGAGGGGGATGAAGTTGATTTCTTTGAATCAGAGAGACAATAATTTAAAAGGTTATAAAAAAGAAGTAGCAAGTAGTTTCTTTTTCAATGGTAGAAAACAAACGTAGTTAAATAATTAGGACAAGAATGGGTAGAGAGCTAATTAAAATTACGCCTTAATTGAAAATTTTTTTAAATTTCTCCTTTTTAAAATATTGTACATAGATATTGAAATTATTATATGTTTCTCATATTAATATTTTAGGATTTCAACATAGCTAATAATTGAGGAGCTGAGGTTTAGATACCAGTTCTCTCTGGCCCCCAAATTCTTATTTCTTCCAGTCTCCCATATCTATCTCAGGTTAAGAAGCTAATGAACCTCATGGTATAATCTTAATCAGGAACAAGAAGTCTGCCAAAATTATGAAGGAAATAGAAAGCCTTTAAAACTAAAAATTGAGAGCTATCCAAAAACTCCAGTCTTGTGCTTAGAATTTCTTGGTTGTACTTACTGTGTAATCATTTATATTTCCCTATATATTTCCCCTTAAAAGATACCATCACCTATAAACCATCATCTCAATGTTGACAGAGTAATGGGCCTACTGATAATGACTGGTACTCACTATAAAACAGACTTATCTGGGAACTTGCTACAACAGTTCTGAGTTAACAGATTTTCTGTCCTACTTTTAGACATTAGACATCAATTGAACGCATCAGGATTGTTAATAATATTTGTCTTACCAGCTACCTGTTAAGTCTTAGACAAGTAATGCAACCTGTGTGACTCAATTTTCCCATTAAAGAAAATGAAAGTGTTATTCTTTATTTGATCCCTTCAATTAAAAAATGCAGGAAATCTAAGAGTTATTATGAAGTTGTGTGATGAAATATGGTAGTTAAGGGAGTAGTTAAAAATATAAAAGCTGTTGGATATTTGATTCAGCCATTGTCCCTTAATGATGTTGGTTGTTGTTCTTAGAGAGTTGAAAAGCCCCTGTATTATTTGATAAGCACAATATTTATTTGTTAGTTACCATTTAGGAATATGGTTCCAAAGGACCCATAGCAGTATAGTCTGTCCTCTATTTTTTTGATTGTTGGCTAGTTTATTTCTTCTTTGGTTTATATGTTTAGTCATGAGAAATTATTCTGTTTCTCAAATATTATACTAGGTTCTTTGGAGAAGATACAAATATAGAATAAGATCTTTTCTTTAATACAAGAAAGACCTGTTCAGAGAATTTATAAGGCACCGGAGATTTATATTTCAATATAGAATGTGGTAAACACCTTAAGGCAAGCATAGGCATAGTGATACAAATGCTCTTTCTTTTTTTAAAAAAAAATTTAAATATTTATTTGAGAGAAAGAAAGAGACAGAGTGCAAGGGTGGGAGTGATGGGGGGCAGAGAGAGAGGGAGACACAGAATCCAAAATAGGCTCCAGCCTCTGAGCTGTCAGCACAGAGCCCGACACAGGGCTTGAACCCATGAACTGTGAGATCAGGACCTGAGCCAAAGTCAGATGCTTAACCGACTGAGCTACCAAGGTGCCCCCAAAATGCTCTTTCAATTAACATCAAGTTCTTGAGCACTATTACAAATCAGGCATTGTTTCTAAATTCTTGCGACACTCAATGTGGTCCATGAACCTGCAGCCTTGACTGTTCCTAGGATCTTGTTAGAAATATAGAATATCTGGCCCAAATTTAGCCATACTAAATTGGAACCAATGTTTTAATATAATCCCTAGGGTATTGATAACATACGTCAAATCTTCAGAAACACTGGTCTAGTTCAGTTTTTCTCACAGTGAAATATAAAGACCATCTACAACCGAATCCTGGATTCTGGGATCCTACACCTAGGAATTCTGTTTTAGTAGGTTTGTAGTGGGAACCTGGATCATTATTGAAACAAAATTATTCTCATGTGATTTTTTACCACATTTGGTTTGAGAACCGCTGATTTGGGCATGGGGGTTGCAAAGCTGGGGATTTAAAGAAATTGATATAAAATTAGGAAGGTGATTGAGACCAAGCATGGCTGGATTGGTTTGAATCAAAGAAAATGGTTTGGATGTAGGCAACCATTTAAATGCATATTGATCGTTGCAATGAAAGCATCTTAAAAAGATTAATATTAAGAAGTCTTCTGTTTGGGGCACCTGGGTGGCTCAGTTGGATGGGCTTCCTACTTCAGCTTAGGTCATGATTTAGCAGTTCATGAGTTTGAGCCCCATGTCGGGCTCTGTGCTGACAGCTCAGAGCCTGGAGCCTGTTTCAGATTCTGTGTCTCCCTCTCTCTCCCTGCCCCTCCCCTCCTCATGCTGTGTCTCTTCCTCTCTCTCACTCTCAAAAATAAAAATAAACATTAAAAATTAAAAAAAAAGAAGTATTCTGTTTGACCGTATAATAAGTTCTGGTTGGATATATCTACAGCATTGCTTTTGAAATCAAAATATGTTTTATACTGGTGTATTAGTTTCCTAGAGCTGCCATGACAAATTATAACAAACTAGGTTATAAAACAGAAATTAATAGTTCACAGCTCTATAGTGGAGAAGGCTGAAATCAAGGTTTTTGGCAAGTCACTGCTCTTTACAATGACACTAGGCAAAAATTCTCCCCAGCCTCTGAGATCTTCTGGTGGTTGTTGGCAATCTTTGGCCTTCTTTGGCTTGGAGATGCTTACTGAGATCTCCACTGTTATCTGCACATGGCTTTCTCCCCTGTGTGTCTTTCTTTGTTCAAAATTCCTCCCTTTTTTTTAAATTTTTTAACTTTTTTTTTTATTATTTATTTTTGAGATACAGAGCATGAGCGGGGGAGGGACAGAGAGAGAGGGAAACACAGAATCCAAAGCAGACTCCAGGCTCTGAGCTGTTAGCACAAAGCTCAACGCAGAGCTTGAACCCACGAAACCGTGAAATCATGACTTGAGCCAAAGTCGGATACTTAACAGACTGAGCCATCCAGGCACTCCTAAAATTCCTCCTTCTTATGGGCATATCAGTCATATTTGATTTAGGGTTCACTCTAATCTAGTATGGCCCTATATTAATTTTATTGCATCTGTAAAGAATCTATTTCTAAATAAAGTAACACTCATAGTTTCTGGTGGAAAGGAGTTTTAGGGGACACTAACTCAGTGTAGCTGGTATTCTAATAAGAAATATGCAGATACATGTTAAGTGGCAAATCACTTATACGCTGTTCTTTTTTTTAAGTTTCTTTATTTAGAGAGAGAGAGAGAGAAAGAGAGACAAAGAGAGAGAGAGAGAGAGAGAGAGAGAGAGAGAGAGAGAGAGAGAATCCCAAGCAGGCTCTGCACTGTCAGCACAGAGCCCAGCTCAGGGCTCAAACTCACAAACTCTGAGATTGTGACCTGAGCCAAAACCAAGAGTCAGATGCTTAACTGAGCCACCCAGGCGTCCCCACTTATACACTAATAATTTTTTTTCTTTGCAAAATGTAATTTACTAATATACCTTACATTTAAGAAAATTTGTGGCAGTATTGTGATTTCACTAATATTACTCAAGAAATAAGTAAATAATACTTATTTTATATTGGGAGATAAAATTTTTCCACATGACTTTTTCACATGGTTGTAAGAATCCTATGTGTGTTAGCAGTTATTATCTTATTACCTTTGTATTTGCATTCAATAAACCATCACATGTAAGTTGTAGATGAGAAATGAAGAAAGTTTATGGGGCACCTCAGTGGCTCAGTTGGTTAAGTGCTTGACTTCAGCTCAAATCATGATCCCATGGTTTGTGAGTTCGAGCCCCACTTCGGGCTCTGTGCTGACAGCTCAGAGCCTGCAGCCTGCTTTGGTTTCTGTGTCTCCTCCTCTCTCTGTCCCTCCCCCATCACACTCTGTCTTTGTCTCTCAAAAATAAGTAAACATTGAAAACAAATGTTTAAAATAAAGAAATGAGGAAAGTTTAGCCTGATTACATGGTTGCTACTTCTGGCTATTGTGAGAGAAAGATAAAAATATCTTCATATGACTAATGAAGAAAACATTTCTATCAGCCTAGCTTATTTTGTCTTTCACATGATGAATAAAATATACTAGATTGCATATGATGTTTCAAAATAACATTATTAGCTATAATTAACCCATTAATTAGTGAATTTACTGGTTTCACAAGTTACAGGACAATTAAAAATTATAGAGAGTCTACTATTCTAGATAAATAATTCAGGTTCAGTAAATACTTATTGATATAAAAGACAGAAATATATGATAGGATAGTTTTTGCCAGTGAGCAGTGATAGATAGTGGATAATAATGTAAATTTCTATGAGGTATTTGAGCTTTTCAGAAAATGCTTTATATAAAATGTTAAGGTTCTTATTATAAGTATACAATATATGGGCAAAGGCTAAGAATGAAAAGATAATAGAAAGCAACAACAATAAAGTTCAAGTGTTTGGCAATACAGTGTGGATTGAGACATCTCAGGCTAGTAGTGTACATAGAATTGGACATGAAATCCTTCCTTAACATTATAACTTTCAAAAGGGTACAACATAGCAAAACAGAATTATAAAGCTTAAACCAGTGGAACAAATCATAGCATTTGAAAATGCATTAGCTATGGGTGAAAGAAAATTAAAAATTAACTGGTGAGAAATTACTAATTTGGAGGTACATAGGTTTAGATACTCAAATTATAAGCTCTACATGGTATAGCAAACATTAAACTGAGAAAGTAACTGAAAACAATAGCACTGGGAGAAGAGGGCTCTCTTGCTTTCCAGGCTGCCCAGGATTCCCTAAGGAAAGGAGTCCTGCTGCTGATGAGTACACAATAAGCAATTACAAAACAACAAGAAAATTGGCTACTGTGTAAAACAAAACAAAATAGTACTACATTCTCAAGAAATCTAGTACAAAATTTAAAATGTAGATAAGGACTATAAAATAAGTATAACTAAATGATTAAAAAGGTAGATAAAGATACAGACATTATGCAGATTGAAAGAAATACCATTTAAAAACAGAAATATACCCAAGGAATTTCTAGAAATAAAAACTGTAATTCACGAAATTAAAATGGATGATTTAATAGTAGTTCAACTTCCTTCTTCCTGAATAACATCTCAGCATTTTTAGGGAGAGTCTGCCAGTAGTTGTATATAAAATTCTACATGAATAGCATTTTCACTTAGCCCTGAAATACTATAATTCAGATAGTCTTCTGTTCTCCATGAGAAAGATTTAATATAAGAAGCAAACTTGAACAAATAAATTGATAAATATGTAGGTAATTTAAAAATCACTGGATAAAGAAAAACAGTAATGACCATGCTTATTTTGCAGGGTTTTAAATCAGAACAAAGCTAAATTTATAAACATCAAGATAATAGATGTGTGTTTTCTAGAGGGATGATAAAGATGATGATTTACTTTTGATTTAATTATTTCAAATAGCCGCATAAAATTTAGTATATAATCATTAAATTTACTAAGTACAGTGATCAAAGACTTTTACATAAAACTTGATAAATCTGTTTTTTAAAGGTGAAGATTAAATATGACAGAATGATGCAATTAAATATGACAGAGATGGTTGAAATAAGCTCAGATATTTAACTTAATCCAAAAAATAAATGAATTAAACTCAGACAATAAACACATTTAAATTGGATTTGAAAATGCAGCTTTATATTGTTTGCAAGTGATTAATCTGAAACATGACACAGAGAGACAGAAATTGAAATGATATACCAGTTGGTACTAGGAATATACTATCAAAAATAACACTGGTGACACATATTAATATTAGTTTTAAAAAATAAGTTAAGACAAAACACATTTTAGGGATAAAAGGATCACTTTATACTGAAAAATAAAAAAAAAAAAGAATATGACTTCACCGAAATAATATAACAATTTGAAGACTGTAAACACCTAACAAAATAACCTCTGAATAAGCAGAATCTGATGAAATTAAAAAAAAAACTAGCATTTTACTACATTCTTTTCTATAATTGATAGGAAAAAATACCACAGACATAAAAATGCAGGAGGCAGAGATTACTTCTCATAATAGAGGAGGAGAGAAGTACCCTCATGCACAAATCCCTGGCAGATAACAAGCACAAAAACTAGACAAATTTTTTAAAAGAATTATTTATAAAACATAGGAATGCATTCAATTGCTGATAGACCTCCAAAGGGAATTTAGTCTGAAAAACCTGCAACCAGAGGGGTAAGAATTGTGAATCTGTCACTTGCTGGCCCAATGGCCCAACCTCCATGATGATAGTTGTGAAAAACTATGGAAGGAAAAATTCACAGCTTGTTTGGCTAGAGATACTTGAGATCAGAAGTTCAGAGCTAGGAGATAGCTGAAAATGTAAAGAGAAAATCCTGGCACCCCAGTTATCCCATGAGTGAGACACAAATCCCAACATAAACTGCCTACATTCCTGCAGCTAAAGACTAGAGATAAATATGCTCATGACAGAGCTACATGAAGCCAGATCTGTAAGTTCCGTACTTTCCTCATCTGAGTGTATTCCCCAAACATGCTGTGTTCAAGCAGCATAAAGATTGACATGAGAAAGTGCGGAGTCCATAAGTGGCAAAGCAGCTGGAAATGTAGGAGGAATCCCCAGAAGCAAGGAAAGCACAGAGAAAGGGAGTCTATCTCGGCTCAAATTCTTGGCACAGAGAAGATCCACAGGGAGCCAGGATTAAAAAGCATAAGAACAGAATAAATGTTCTGCAGTTGCATATCAAGGAAAAAATAATTTCCAGTTTGAATCCAGGTATATTAAATACCTACTATTGCAAAACCAAGAATCCACAGAATATGACACAATCACAAACTACTATAATGTTAGCTACACTGTCTAATTTTTCAACAAAAAAACTGTTAGACATGTATGTAAACAGGTAAAGGTGACTCATTATGAGGCAAAATAATAATCAGTAGAAACAACTCTAGGGGCACTGCGGTGGGTCAGTTGGTGAAGTGTCCAACTTGGGCTCAGGTCATGATCTCATGGTTCATGAGTTTGAGCCCCAGTGTCAGGCTCTGCGTTACTGTCTGCCCCTTGGGATCCACTCTCCCCCTCTCTCTGGCCCATCTCTCTCTCTCTCTCTCTCTCTCTCTCTCTCTCTCTCTCTAAATAAATAAATAAACTTAAAAAAAGAAAGAAAGAAACAACTCTAATGATGTTGGATTTAGGAGACAGACTCCAGTGCACATAACCTAAAAATATATACAAAGTGAAAGAAAATATGGTATAAGTGAATGTAGATGAGGAACCTAAACTGAGAAATAGAAATGCTATAAAAATAAGGTAATTCAGGAGCCGAAACTAGAATAATCGAAAAGATAATCTCTAGATGAAATCAACATCAGATTGATGAAGACAGAAGAAGGAACATGTGAACTGGAAGATAGATTAATAGAAATTACTCAATCTAAAGAACAGAGATTTAAAATATTGAAAAAAAAATGAATAGATTCTCCCTAACTTGTCAGGAAAATGAGGCATAACTTCAACTATAGAAGGATATGAGACAGAAAAAAATGAGTGGAAAATATATATAAAGAAATAATAGCTGAAAACTTAACTTCCAAAATGTTAATTTACAGATCTGAAATGTTCAACAGAGATGAATTAAAGGAAATTACTCCTAGGCGAATTATAAACAAAGTGATGAAAGCCAAATAATAGAGAAAATCTGAAAACAAAATGATAGGTTACCTTCAGAGAAAAATGATAAAATAGCACTGGCTTGCCATCAGAACCTATGGAATTCCAGAATTTTTAAAACAGTTTGAAAGTGCTGAAGGAAAAAAAAATCTCAGCCAAGAATTCTATATCTAGAAAAGCTATCCTTCAAAAATGAAGTTAAAATGAGGACATTTTTAGATTAAAACAGAAAAAATTAAAAAAAAAGAAACTATTGCCAGTAGACTAGCAACAGGAGAAAAGCTAAAGAAAGTTCTTTGGTCTAAAGGAAAAAGGCATTCAATGAAAATTCATATCATAAGAAGAACATCAAAAGTTGTGAATATGTAGGTTAAATAGATTATAGTTTTATTTTCATTTAACATCTTAAAAGGCAGATAAATAACCAAAAACTATACATGTAATTAAAGGCTTTTTAATAATGTAAAACAATAACATTTTTAGAAAAAATATGACCTTAGATTAGAGAAAGATTTATTATACAGATACACAAACACTTTATCAGAATTAAAATTTCTATACAACCAAAGAACCTTTTAGGTAGATGCAATAAGTCACAGACTAATAGAAAATAATCACAATACATGTATCTTAAAAATATTTTTATCTAGAATATATATATAGATTAAAATACAGTAATAAGATGATAACCCAATAAAAAAAAGGACAAAAGGCTTGAATAGACACATCACAAAAGAAGATACATAAAAAGCCAGTAAGCGTATGAAAAGTTGCTCAACGTCATTAGTCATCAGCGAAATGCAAGTTAAAAAACAAAAAAAAATGAGACAACCCTACATACACACAAGAAAGGTTAAAATTAAAAACCACTGATGATGCCAAATGCTGATGAGGAGAATGTGGAATTATTGCTGTTAGTAGTATAAAGTTTTAAAATGACTTTGCATAGCAGTTTAACAGTCTTAGTTAAACATACACCTACTCTATGGCACAGAAATTCCACTCCTAGGTATTTATCCAACAGAAGCTAAAACACATGCCTATAAAAGGACAAAATTATGCTTAACAGCTTCACACTGAAAATGACCAGCTCCACAATGGAAAATTGTCCATTAACCAGAAGATGGAGGAACAATGGTGGTATAATCAAACATGGACGATTACACTGCACTTTGACAAATGTATTAAGTAGAATATGTATAACCAGTGAATATCAAACATATGTTGAGGGACAGAAGCCAAATGTGAATAATATATACTGGATAACTCCATTCATATGAAATTTGAAAATAAGCATGATTAAACTCTAGTGCTACGAATCAGAATTACTTACCTTTTGGGTTGGAGGGTATTGATAGAAAGGGATATGAGAGATTTAGAGTGACAACAATGTTGTATATCTTAACTGAGATGGTAGTTAGATGGCTATAGGCAGTGAGTTCTATGATTCATCAAAGTGTATGTAAATTTCATGCCAATAGTGTTTCTTCATGTGCCTATAAAACTCATCTTTTTTTTTTTAATATTTATTTATTTTGAGAGAGAGAGCACGCACGCACAAGCAGGAAAGAGGCAGAGGTAGAGAGAAGGAGAGGATCAGAAGCAGGCTCCATGCTCAGTGCAGACTGGGACTTGGGACTCCATCTCAGGACCTTGAAATTATGACCTGAGCCAAAATCAAGGGTCAGCCACTTAATTGACTGAGCCACCCAGGCGTCCATAAGACTCTTATCTTTGTTTACCAGTGTGAAAGCTTAAAGTCTCAGAAATCACACTGCTTCTGTCACTTGATTTATATGGTTAAGGTCAATATAGACACAAACCTTTCTTCTTTGGTTTGTTTGGCTTTTCTTATCTTTTATGTCTTAATTTTCTTGGTAACTTGGGTCCACTTACTCTTTTTGTCTATAGCATATGGATTTGATATCTTTCATTATGTGACATACTTGGGTATCATCCTACCTCCGTTATACTCAAGGTTTTTCCTTATTTAATTTAATAACTTGCTCTAGAACCCAACAGTTCCTGTCCAGTTCTTTAATATAGATCCTTTTTAGTAAAAGTCATTAATGCCTATCACTGATTGCTCAGACTTGATTAGTGCATGACATTGTCCTAATTGTAGCATGAACCTGCTTTCAGTCTGAGCTCCATTATTTGTTGGTGTCTTGAAATAGACTTTCAGTCATTGGTTTGGTAGTCTGTGTGCCTAGAAGGAGCCCATGTGGCCATATAATTTTTGTAGCATTTTCATATGTCATGTTTCTGCCTCCTAACCCCACTATGTACAGCTACTTTTATCATCTCCTATTTGGTATTTTCTTAGACTCATAAAGTCACTTTTTTTTTCAAATTGTATAACACTGACATTGTTAGTAAACAAATTATTTGTTGAATGCCCACTCCATTGCTATTAGAATTCTAGGAAATGAAACCAAATGGGAATCTGTCTTCAGGATGCAGTTTTGTCCTGACACTTGCTCCTTAGCTTTGCCCATAAGGATTTGCTTCTGCATTGAGGACTCTGCCTACCAATCCAGGTCCCCTCATTTTTTCCAGTTTTATCGAGAAATAATTGCCATATGCCACTGTACAAGTTTAAGGTATACAACATGGTTTACCTGGATTGTGAAAGGATTACCACAAAAGATTTAGTTAATATGCAACATTTCACATAGCTACAATAAAAAGAAAAGAAAAAAAAAACTTTTCTCCTTCTGGTGAGAACTTCTAGGATTTCCTTGACCTAGTTCCTTTCAATCTTTCATAATCATAAACTAATCCCATGACCTTTTTGTACCGGTCTGTGTGCCTAGCTTCTGATGCCCAGCCATCCTGCCCTGGAACCAAAACAAACAAATCTGCCAAGATGCCCAATGTCTGACAGCTAAACCATGCCTGGTCACCTCCTGTTTCTTCCATCAACTGCTCATGTTTCCCCTTTCACAGGAAGCCTGACCTAAATATTATGTGTTGCTTTCCTTATCTAGTCAAAAGTAACTTCTTGAGATGCAATTTATCATACTATACCATTTTTAATTGTTTTCTTAGTACAACAACTTTTTTCAGAGGAGGGGCAGAGGGAGAGGGAGAGTGAGAATCCTGATTTCACATGGTACTCAATCTAATGACCCTGAGATTATGACACTGAGATCATGACCTGAGCTGAAACTGAGAGGCACCTATCCCACTGAGCCACTCAGAAGGCCCAGCATTACAACTTTTAATGTTCCATACAGTATAACCTTGGATTGCAAGTACTTGTTCCGTGAGTGTTCCACAAAACAAGCAAACATTTATAATAAATTTTAAGTTGATAAACAAGTGATGTTTTGCAGTATTAGTAGTCTGTGATGCCAAATGTCACATGATCAAAACTGAGTCAGTGGTTCTTGAAATTCACTTTGATATGCAAGTGCTTTGGATTGCAAGCATGTTTCCAGAATGAATTATGCTCACAAACCAAGGTTTTATATATATGCATTTGTTTGGTTTCCCTCACTAGAGTTCATAACCAACATTAGAGCAAGTCCTTTTTCTGTCTTATTCACTAGAATAATGGATAGGGAGAGAGTTAATATAAATACTTATTAAATAAATTAAACCTTAGTGCAGCTGCAGTCTAATGAAATAAGAGACTGTCTTTCTGAGTTTCCTCAGTTTCCTAAAATGGCAAATGGGGATGATAAAAATAACTGTACTTAGGGGTGTTATGAACAGGAAATATAACATGTGAAAGTGAACTTAAAATTATAAAACGTCTAACATGCTTTTATTTTAAGTTACTTTCCTGGCCAGGTTGAAGAGCATATATACATTCAGGTGTTACCCTGATGTTGTTATAAGGCACTTAAAAATAAGAAAACTTAAAAATAGTAGTGATATTTTAATATTCCATTATACTAAATAGGTATAGGATTAAAATAAGATCTACTTCTAAATATGGAGGAATTCCAGTTAGATACTCAAGTCATGGGGCAACATGAAGCATTGGAAAAGTGTAGAGCCTTGCTGAGTTTCTCCAATGTCTGGTTGTCAAGTTCCAGCTAAAGGCAGAGCCCAGGTCCAGATAGCTTCCCCTGTTTGACCACGTGAGGCTGTGCCCAGGATGAGTGATGGCAGGGTGAGGGCAGGCCAGGCCTTTGTGTGCAAGGAATGGTGGACAGAGGTCTTTAGAGGTAAGGAAAACAAGAAAAGGTTTCTGAGATAAACAATTTTGAATAACAAGGTTTCTAGTGATTAATTATTCCTAATTCCCCTTTACCTTCCTTTTCTCTATAACCTGTGGCTCCTTAAGCATTTTCATGTTACTCCTTACAGCATTTCCCCCAAGGCTGGCATGGGTCCTAAAATGATGTTCTATCTTAATTTCCAATGTCTCATTACTCAGCAATCAGGAGACTCTCAGGAGGAAATGGCCTAATATATTAATTACAATTTAGGTGCATATGACTAACAATTACTGTCTTTAATTCTCTCCTCTACTCTTCTTGGGATGGGGAAAATGTACCCATCAACCCAAGTGAATGAATTATAGAAATTTCAGGTGTCAAAAGAGAAAAATGTGAAATAACTAGTAGAAAGAGAAACACTCTTAGGACTTAAGAAATAACAATTTCAGAGTACATGAATCTGTTATCAGTACTGATACTATAAGCCAACACCAACCAAAGCTCTGATTTAATGAGTAATAGATATTTATTATCTTTTTAACTTGTCTCCGGTCTAGTCTCTGGTATTCCCTACTATAAAGCATGCTACAGATAATGACCTTGAAGTTCAGAGTGTTAAGTCACAAATCCAAAATTGCATGTCCCATAAAGACAGAGTTGGGATTGAAGCAGAGGTGCAAAGTTTGCGTTCTATTAAATGGACACTTTATCTGCACATAAGATTTCAAGTTGTGACATGGATCCATCTGTACCTGGATAATAAAATGCTGTTTAAAACATGTCAATATCAATATAGTACCAATGATTCTGGATGAAAAGTAAGGCTTTATTCTAAATACAGGCATTCACCCCCATTGGAACAAAACAGCATGTTCAGTAATTTAGAATGCCTAGGGATTGTTCCTTTGAGGTGAATTCTTTATATCATATTGATCGAGGTATATATAAGTCCTTCCAAAATTTGTACCCAAGTAATGATTGTTGTTTTTGTTTTTATTTTTTCCAAAGCATCTTTTCCCTAGAGTGACCCCCCACTGATAGAGTATTCAGTTTTTGAAAAACTTTATAAAGAGGTTAATGATGTTGGCCACTCTGCATCATAAAGTTCTTATGATCTATTCAGCAAATAGCAGTTTTTAATGAGCCGCATTGCCTCAAAGATAAAAGTATGTTAAGGTATCCAAGATGATAAAGTATGCATTGTGCAGCACTAATCATAATGGCTTAATTAGATGTTAATGTGGATTTTACGTTCATTAGAATTTAATGGTAACTGAATTTTTAAGTGTTCAGTTAGTCAGCAATTTCTAACATCACGGTTCTGGTGAGGAGAGATTTTCAAACCTGGAACTTGGTGAGAGAGTTGGTGTCAGTGTAAATTATACCCAAAAGAGAAAATTCCCATTTCTCAAGTCTACATTTCATGCCAAGTGATAGCAGGTGGTGCAGTCAGACAGGGCATGAATAACACACCCTGTATTTATGACCAGTCCTATTTATGACCAGTCCTATTTATGACCAGAAGGTAGCAGCTGCCATCTGGCATAATTTTTGGAGGGTATTGAAAGGTCATTGTGACCAAAATATCGATTTAGTGTTATTTTGTGATTTGGAGTCGGGTAACATTTATTGAGCTATAACTATATGTCTGAGGCTCTCCCAGGGGATTTCACATATGCTATCATAAAAAAAGTTCTAACACAAATCCTATTTTTACCTCTGTTTATTAGATCTATGATTTAAGGTTTGGGGAAGCTAAGAAGTTGCTGAAGATGATACATGGACAATACCTAGCCAATATGTAGTTAAGCTGAGTTGGATACATCTCTAATTCCAGGGACAGAATATAGAATTCTCATGGACATTGTCACTAGTCATAGGTCTTCTAGGGACAGGTGTATTTTAGCTTGTTCCTCCTACGGTGACACTTGAAAAGGGGGAACATATCCTAATATGCTAATTTCAGCTCTGAAAAGCAGTCTTACAAACCAGAGTACATCATGGATTTTCTAAGACTCTATGTATAAAACTTTAAACAAGATACTGACAAAACAGAGCCTGATCAATGATGGACGGCATAGACAATGAACAAACTCTAAACTACTAGATAGAAAAGACTATTATAAGAGCTATATGTGTCTTCAAATATTTGGAAGAAATGCAAGGGATGTTTTATATGTTGCAAGATGATTGTAGGCATAATAAGAGAATACATGGTGAGAGGTATCTAAAATATAATGTGCTCGCAAAAAGGTAGGAGTGCCCTAGAAATGTCCAAGAGAAGGCTGAATAAATGCTTCACAGTAATTTGGAAAAATTCAGCAAGCAGTGTACTGCTTGAGTTATATAAACTTTAGCTTCACCCTCCAGCCACCACACACTACAATAATGAATAATCTGTTAAATTTTTTAAGATAAAGTTTTGTAAAGCTTACAACAGGGTGGAGCTCAAGAGATTTTTAGAACTTCATTGAAGATAGTTCAGGTGAACTTGCATGGCTCAGCACAATTTGAGGCCGCTCACAAGAGCTGGCTTGAAAAGTAAATGCTATATACCAAAAAATGTAAAGTATAATTTAAGAACTACTAGAATTCATCCTGCCGAATAGAATTTCTCATTCTCTTTGTCATGGAGTCTGAAATTTTAGCCTTATTGACATATGCAATTGTTTCTTAAAGGCTGGTTGATGTCTTCCTGGATTTCTGTTAAAATGTACATACCCCCAGGAGGGTGACACCATAAGCTTTCATCAACTGGCATTTTGAAGAAGTATGACAGTTGCATCAGACTCCAGCTCTGGGGGAATATGGTGCAAGATTCATACCAAAACCTATGAGGAGAGGGCCAAAAAAAGGAGAAGAATTAAAAAAGAGATTGAAAAGTACAGATGGAAAGTTACAAAGGCAAAGTTTTTAGAGGGACTTCAGGGATTAGTGTTTCTCAGTAACTCCTGTAATGTGAGCGTGAACTCTTTTCAAAAGCTACCTCTGAAACTAGATGGCATGCATACAAACACACCATTCTCATCAAATAAAATGTATGCTCATTAGTGCTTACCCACACCTTCCCTCACAAAATTCAGAGCATGCTTATTTCATTTTCAAAAATAATTTTGAAGTACTATCTATGTGCAGAAAAGAGCAAGTATCTGGGTTGTTCATAAAGGAAACACATGTGGATAAATAAAACCCTAATCAAAAAATAGATTAACTGATTTTAAATTTTTTTTTCAACGTTTATTTATTTTTGGGACAGAGAGAGACAGAGCATGAACGGGGGAGGGGCAGAGAGAGAGGGAGACACAGAATCAGAAACAGGCTCCAGGCTCTGAGCCATCAGCCCAGAGCCTGACGCGGGGCTCGAACTCAAGGACCGCGAGATCGTGACCTGGCTGAAGTCGGACGCTTAACCGACTGCACCACCCAGGCGCCCCCAAAAATAGATTATCTGATTTTAAGAAGCCCCTTCTCCAGTGTACTCCGAGATCCTCTCTCCTTTCCTCCTCAAAGAGTATCGTTATGATTTCTAGCACTCTGTCTGAATGTAGCATGTTTTCAACTTTCTTAAAATGGAATAATTCATCTTAAATTAAGCTTCCTGTCCTGAACAATGTTTGTTAAGATCCCCCCCTGTTTTTTCCTTTAGTTGTTCATTTTCATTTATGTATGCTATTTTACCATATGAATGTACCAAGCTTTATCTATAATTTCTAATCTTTATGATTTAATCAGGGGCATTTTCATACAAAATCTCAGCAGAGCAGGCTTTTCTATTGAGAAATTGACAAGATATCTATAAAACATAAGAAAACTCAAATAACCAAGAATGGCAAAAGCAATTTGTAATAGAATGACATTAGAGGACAACACCACCTGATTTTATGATTTACCATGAAATCACAACAATTGAGACATTAGAGAAAGCAGTAACTTTTAATGGAACAAAACTAGGAATTGAGAAATAGTTCCACATGTATATGGCCAATTAACTCTCAACAAAGGTCCCAATGAAATTCAATGAAGAAATGAAAGTATTTCCAATAAATGAATCAGCAATGATTAGATGTCCATGTGAGACAATTGAACTGCAGCCCTTACCTTTCACCTTAACAAAAATCAAAATGTAAAAGCCAACACTAGGTCTAGAAGAATATTATGAAAAATCCTTACCACTATGGCTAGAAAAATGTTTCCCAAATAGGATACAGAAAGCACAAACTATAAAAGAAAACATAATATTTTGTGCATCATCAAAATACAATAATTTAAAATAAAAAAAAAAACTTTCTTTTTGAAAGACAATGAAAAGGAAATCCTAGACTGATGGAAATATATTTGCTATACATGTAGCTGACCAAAGATTTTTAACAAAAATATATAAGACACTCTTACAACTTAGAAGAAGATGACATAATATAAAAATGGGCAGAGGAGTTAAACAGAAATGACACAAAGGAAAATAACCAGAGAACAAAAAAAAATATGTGAAAAAGATAATCAACATGAGTCATCAGGAAAATCCACACTAAGAGTGTAGTAAGATTACATTATCCATCCATTCGGAGTGCTAAAATTTAAAAGAATGATAGTTTTGAAGATAGAAGAGGATGTGGAACCAAGGGATATGTAAGAAGCAGTATAGAGAAAAGAAATGAAATTTTCAGTTCATGTTAGATAATTTTGTAGATTTTGCACTTATGCAACTAAATACACATAGTCCCTCACTTGTAATGGTTTGATTTATGAATTTTTTTTGGCTTTCTGATGGTGTGAAAGCAATATGCATTCAGTTGAAACTGTACTTCGAATCGCAAATTTGAATAGTTTCTTAGGCTAGCAATATGTGGTGCCCGTCTCTCTCATGATGCCAGGTGGTGGCAATGAGCCATAGCTTTCAGTCAACCTGACCACCAGGATAAACAACTAATAACTTACAACCATTCTGTACCCATTCAGCCATTCTGTTTTTTACTTTCAGTACAGTATTCAATGAGTTACATGAGATAGTCAACACACTTTGTTATCAAATAGGCTTTGCGTTAGATGGTGTTGCCCAACTGTAGGCTCATGTAAACTTCTGAGTATAGTTGAGGTAAGCTAGGTTAAGCTATGATGTTTGTTAGGTTAGGTGCCTGAAATGCATTTTCAATTTAATATTTTCAACTTAAAATGGGTTTGTTGGGATGTAACCCCATGGTGAGTTGAGGATACCTCAGTTTGTCACTTCACAGATGATAGCAAGGAAACTTTAATGGTTGTAGGGGCAGGAGGTTGTGAAAATGTGCTGAAGATAGAGTGATATGACTTGTTTTTCATACCAATCTACAGGTGAGAGTAAAAGTATGCCTGAACATACATTTATAAACAAATCTTTCTAGTAATCTTTTGAAGCAACAAATGACTTTTTAATTAATTGTCTTATTGCTTAAATAAAAACCAAATTATCTTGCTTGAAACTATATACTTATTTATGTTTCTATTCATCTATGAATACAGCTCTATCTTATAACCACATGTGCTTATCTATCTCTAGCAATGAAATAATGAGGCACTTGAACTGTTTTATTCTACAATTTTTGCGCTGTTTGCATTTTTCCTACCAAAGTCATGTATTTAGTAAATCAACATATATGCAATATGAAAATGTAAATAAATTGGTATTTTTTAGTTGAATAATCTCTGCTGTACATTGCAAAAGTAAAAACCATAATGAGATACAGGGAATGGAAATTTGGAACAAATATTCAAGCACTTTATACATAGTTTCTACCAACCTTTCTTTGCCTCTAGGTATTTCCAATATATCTTGCTAATCTGTGGCCTCTCCCACATTCTAAATGTGATTCAACTTAGTCACACTGATCCTGCTATAAGACTTAGTTTACATTTTAAACCAGCTCATCTGTTGAATTCTGGGCCTGTTTATTTTATTTTGGACAAATCCCCTGGGCTTCACTAGTTTAATGATGACACTTAGCTAGCTGTCACTCCCCATCCCTATCTCTCCCTGGTCAAGTCTCTAAGCCTCATTTTTATTTATCTGTAAAATGGAGATTGTAACACTTCCTCCAAGTGCTGGGAGGAATTTTAATTGATAAACACAGGAGCATTGTAAATGAATTTTCACATTAAGGACTCAGGAATGGAAAACTAGGAAGGGTACAAAAGAAGAACATCAAACACCATTGTTGAAATTTGGACAAATTACTTAGCAAAATGGTATCTAGCCTTTCTATAAACATCCAAATATCACAATGACCAGAAGCATCTTGATTCAAAAATCCCCCAAGTACACAAAAAGGCTAAATATAATTACAGTTGTAAAACAATGTCATCTTAATCTTTTCCCTACTTATTGGAAATTTGATTTAACACTGAACCTCAAGAGGGAAGGCTGGGTGGGTAGCAAAAGAAATTTCTCTAAGAGAGCCAGTCATTAAAAAAACATTGTTAACAATTGTTCTGGCCTACTTCTCATATTCTCATTTGGCTTCTTGCCCAGATTTGCACAAATCACTAATAATGCCCAAAACAATTCATGAATATAGAGAAATGAAAAAAAGAAGAAGAAGAAAAGAAAAAAGAGGGGGCAGAAAAAAGGAAAAGTGAACTCAGGGGAAAAAATAACATCAGTTTTTAATTACTGGGGCACTAATGAAGACAGTGAATCAAATAAACAGTTTGTTCTCAAAGTGTTATCATGCAAAACACAATAAAATTGAAAGTTCCTGAAATAACACTTCACAGCAAGTAAAGGAAAATGCCCTATAACAGTCCTTGAAAGAAGAAATGCATTAGTATTTTGCTTTATTATTCCTGGTTGCAGGTTCCAATCTAATCTCCATAGAAATGGAATTCCAATTGGGCCTCAGAGATATCTTACAAGCACACTATAATCCCAACTTAAGAGAGAAATTCAAGTTAGCTGAAATTCAGTTTATTCTCACGGGAACAGTTTGGCTGAACTACTAGGAGGGATCAATTCAAGTCCTTAAAAGTGGCCTGGGTGAATTCTAAAATAAACCAAAAGAGCCAATATTAGAATATGAAGAAATACAGTTTGTTCTTCGTCCCTCCTTCCCCCTCACCTCCCACACACACACACTTCTTCCATTTCTTTTCTCACTATTTCTACCCTTATCAGCTTCTTCCATCTCTCTTCTCATTTTCTTTCACATATATGAAATGATAAGATGCTGAAGACAAAAATGCCCCTAAAGTACACAAAGACTCAGGCATCTTTAGAAACAACAAAGTACATATTTAACCACAACTATAACACAGAGACTCTAAGATATCCATGGAAACATGGTTTTTATTTTTATTGCAACAAATTCCTTTTGATTATCAGGAATAACATTTTTATTTCTCAAATGTTGATGATCTAATTTTTTTTTAGTTTTTCTTCTTTTTTATTTTTAACTAAAGTGCAACAAGATTTTTATACTCATTTTATTGTATTTGAACACATTGTTTGATTTGACAGTTCCCTTTCAACTGTGTGTTAGAAATTTTGTGTTTTCCATTTCAAAACATTTGGCAGTAGAAACAGTTTTTTCTTCTTCCCCCACACAATTGCAGATATAGTTGAATTCAGTCAACTTGAGTAAACGTATTACTTTAGCGAGCTTTGAGAATTTTTCTGTGCACTAAGAATGATTTTTAAAACCTGTCTTTAGCACCTTGGGAGTCAGAGTGGGCCATGAGGGGTGGGTCTGCCACTTAATATGGGCAAGTGGTTGAAGAGGTAGTAAGTCAGTTTCTCCAGCTGTGAAATGATTTGATAGTGAAGACTAAATGCTCTGATGTAAATGGAGCTCCTAGGACAGTAGTTATCTGTGGCAGACACCCCTTTGAAGGGTCATCCACTGCAGTCCATCCTTCTCTTCTGAGATCAGCGCTGAAGACACAATGGGGGACTTCCAGGTGCCACTTCTTTACCACCCAATCTTGTTCTTGGATGAAGCTAATGGATTTGTGACTTTGACCTGAGCCAATCGGATTCTCTCAGAGAAAATAGGCTTAGGAATAGGGAGGACACAGATCTTAGGAGCTATGTGATCTGAATCATGTTACAAGAAAATTCGTAAGGGAGAAGAAAGAAAAGTTCCTGCTGCTGAGGTTTCCAGAGCTGGCATAGTTCCTTATCTCCTGATTCTGTCTCTGATCTCATGATAAACCACAGTTATACTGCCCTATCAATATTTATGCTTTTTTTTTTTTTTTGCTTGATCTAGAAAGAGGTTCGGGTGCTTTTAAAAGAACATTAACACATAAATATGTATAGAAGAGTATGTTGTAGAAATAGACCTTCAGGGAAATGTGGGCTACTTAGAATTGAAGACACTTCTGTGGAAAGGTGAACAGATTATCATCTATGTTACTGGAAGAAAACTAGCGAGCTGGAAACAGCCTATTAAGGTATTGCTAGAGGATAATGCTCTAGGAGAGTTGACCCCATAGAAGATACTGAAAGAGAGACAAATGCCATTCTTGCAGAATTGGATGGCTGCTCCTGATTACATTGTAGAACATGATTGCAAATCAGTGTTCTCTTGCTTTCTTTAGCAGTTCAAATCACACACACACACACAAATACAGATATTTATTTGTTTAGATTATTTACTTACTCTGGCTTAATGCATGAGCTGTCCATGATTATAATGTTATATGTTATGTTGATAGTCAACTTCGAATGGACTTTTGGAGATAAGATTTAGAATTTCTAGGAAGCATTCAAAATATTTAAGAACAGTCATACCGTCCACCTCTACCCAATAATCCTTAAACACTTACTTAAAGCCATTCTTGCTGAAGGAAACACCAAACCAACCTACGCCTGACTCCACATTGTCACTTATTATGGGACTATTTTTAAAATCAATTTTAGCTGCAAATATTGTTAGTAATATCAGAATGAAAATAACTTATGTCAAGGATTTATCAAAGGGTATCATGAAAATAAATCTGTTGGAGGTGGTAGTGGTAAAGTTAGAATCTGTACTTGCAGATTTTGAAAATTCTCAACTGAGAATTGAACATAAGGAAAACTGCATTTAATGTCCTGGTTTGGACAGTCAGCTGTGTTTGTAACCTTCTTAAGAGTTTGCTAATTCACATAGGAACACCGTGCTTGATTCGTACCAGTGGTATTGAATGATCAGGTCACTCTTGCCCAATACAGGGAAAATTATTCAAAAATTTCAGAAGGCAAACATGTTTGATTGTGTCTATAATGTGGTTTCTGTTTACTCGGCTTCCAAGTATTCTGGGAGGAAGGGTACCCAGGTCTTTTAAAAGGCTTTCCCTGGTTCTTCTAGCTATTCTGTTATGCCAGACATATAAAAAGAGAAAGCTTCAATTGAAATAAAATAACCAATCTACCACTGGAAATAGGGTACTGAGTATACAGAGCCCATGTGGCAGCAGTCCATCACCGGTAAAAAAACAACAAAGTAGGGTTGGTACTCAGTTTGGAAAATGGCTTAGTCCATCTAATGTGCAATATATTAGGAAGTCAATTAAGTTCTTCCCACAAAATGGATCTATCTTATTATCACAACCAACTCTATCAACCCAGTACGAGCAATCCTCATCTTTTGCCTGGAGGACTGCAGTGCCTCCAAACCAGTCTCTATTCCCAGCTTTCTACTATAAACTATTACTAAGGAAAAACCAAAGTGATTCAGAAACACATAAATCTAACCATGACAACCATCTGCCCCATTTCAATAGCTTATTGTTGCATTGAGAATAAAATCCACATTCCTTTTTAAGGAATCCCATCTTATCCCATCTATTTCTCTGTCTTTACAGGTAAACTATTCCTAATTCACATGATCATTTTTTTGATAATTTAATTTTATATAGCTTTATTACATTTACTTGTCTCCCTGTCTGTCTCTACACCTGTGTGTGTATGTGCACATATTTTGAATAGGCAAGATATAGGCTGGGGAACAATATTCTGAATATATTTATCTAGAAAAGACTTGTATCCAGATAATATAAGAAATTCCTACAAATAAAAAGTAAATAAATAAAAAGATGACCAACCCAATTAAAAAAAAAAGGCAAAAGACTTAAGCAGACACTTCTCAAAAAATATATGCAAATGTCAATAAGCAAATGAAAAGGTGTTAAACAGCTTTGGTTCTCAGGGAGATTTCCCCAATGTGATAAAACATTAATAACAACAAAAATTTTAATAACTTATATGTTCTAAATATCTGGTTGTTTTGTATATGCCACGTGTTAGCCATGGCTCTAACAAGTCTAAGATCAGGGAAAGCTTATAAGAGCTTAGGTAGGGGGAAAAATGAAACAGTACAGGAAGTTGCCTTCAACAAGACTCTTACACGATGAAGAAGAATGCCATGTGAGTTATATCAACCTGCTGTCTGAGAGAATTCATCTCAGTAAAGGTTACAACGACCTCATCTTCCTGTCCCTCTAAAGCAGATTTTTAAGTGCAAGCTTCTGTGTTTGGCACTGGGAATAAAAAGATGAATAAAACTCTGTCTTCCCAGAGTTCACAGTAAAGTAGAGAAGTCAGCTACTTAAACTGATCATCATAACATAGTATGGAAAATGCTTAAAATGAAAGTATCTGTAAGTGCTGTGGGTCCACAGAGTAAAGAACTGACCTTATCTAGGGTGTGTCTAGAAATTCTTTGCAGAAGAGAAAACATTTGAACTGAATTGAATGATAAGTAGGCATTGTGCAGAGAAAGAAGAAACAAAAGGGCATTAAGGCAACGGAACCAGCATCTTAAGGCGCGGATATGTGAAAGAGTGTGAGACAGTGGAGGAAGTCCAAAGCCTTTGGCATAGTAGAATATAAACATTTTGAGTAAAGTAGAAAACATTGCAGGAAGTGGAATTGAAAGGGTAGGTGTAAGACGAGCTGTGCAGATTCGTAGCATCGGGACTATACTCTCCACTTAGTGAAGAACCTTTGATAGTGTCAATGTGTGGAAATATTTTGGCAAAACTTATGGTTTTAAAAGTTATTGTGATAGGCAGAATAATACCTTTCCACCGCCCCAAAGATATGCATCCTAATCCCCAGACCCTGTCAATATGTTACCTTACATGGCAAAAGGGACTTTGCAAATGTGATTACTTTAAGGATATGGAAGTGGGAACATTATCTTTGATTATCCAGGCAGACCCAATGTAATCACAAGAGTCCTTAAAAGTGGAAGCAAGAGGTGGGAGAGTCAGAGGGAGACTTGACTACACAGCAGAACACGGACCACTAAGACGTGAGGAAGACCCAACCCACCGTTGCTGGATTTAAAGATGGAGGAAGAGAGTCAAGAGCCACAGAATGTGAGTTGAATTTAGATGCTGGAAAAGCCAAGAAAGCAGAATCTTCCCTAGAGCTTCCAGAAGGAATTCAGCCCTGCTGACACATTGATTCCAGCTTAGTGAGACCGAATTTAGATTTATGACCTCCAGGACTGTAAGATAACAGATTTTGCTGTTTTAAACTACTAAGTTTGTGGTGATGTATTACAGCAGCCATACAGATCACACACAGATCTCATGTGGGGATGAAAGGACCCTCAGGATGAGCATTGCCCTCCCTGGTTTCTTCTTAGATATGGATCTTTCCATCTTTCAGGCTTTGGCTAAAAATAGGATCTTGAACACTGCTCAGAGTGGTGCTTACTATACTGTAGTAAATTTAAGAAGAACACAGTCTTTGAAGCCAGAGAAACTTGAATTATGGTCTCAGATCTGTCAGTCACTTACTCTGTAAGCTTGGGATAAGTACTCCAAAGATTGACCCTCACCTTTCTCATCCATAAAACAGGGAGGATAACACATTTCTCACTGAGTTGCTATGGGGATTGGCTAAACTAAGGTTCCTAAAGATTCTACAGTATTTGTGTATACATGCTTAGCACATGCTCATTCTCACTTCATAGTTCCCACAGAGCAGTGAAATGGAGATATATACGAACACACATATGCACTCCAGGCTGTTAATTCAGATACCAAGCAATTGATGCAGGTATCTTCTTGCAGTGAAGACCTAGGGAAAACATTCTGGAATTTGATGGTAGTAATACATCAGAAGAAAGTATTTGTGCATTTTCACAAACACACACACACACACACACACACACACAAACACACACACACACTCATGCCCAGAAGCACACAAATAAAGTGCATGATTGACTGGATTGGGGCATTTTTCTTCTGGATACATACTGTCATAGAGATAGATGAAAAATTGCTTGCCCCTTGCCAGCACTTTGCAAACCCACTCAAATGTGTGGGATGAATATGCACAAAGCCGTGCTAGTGAGATTCACCAAACAAGTCTAAATTTTCTTTTTTTTTAATTGTGCTCACCCAACATGGTTCTATTTTTAACTTCCCTTAGTTTTGTAACAATATCCTGGACAATAGTCTGGGTTTTTAATTAAAAATCTCAAGTTGGTGTCCCAGTTGAGCTGCTTAGTTTTATACCACTGAAGAAAAACCTGTGGCGGAATTCTTGTATTTCCAAAAGACTTATCGCCATAGGGTGCCCTGTATGCATATACCAAGTTACATTTTTCAGGGAGAGGTTCTTTGTTTTTTATCTCTTTCAGATCAAAGTACAAAATTTGTCAGGGCTTCTGGGTGGCTCAGTCGGTTGAGCCTCCAACTCTTGACTTTGGCTCAGGTCATGATTTCATGGCTCTTGAGTTCGAGCCCTGCCATCTGGCTCCTGCACTGACAAGTGCAGAGCCTGCTTGGGATTCTGTCTCCCTTTCTCTCTGCCCCTCCCCTGCTTGCTCTCTACCTCTCTCTCAAAATAAATAAAAAGAATCTTAAAAAAATTTTGTCACCAATCTATTGAATGGCCTATTGATCTTAGGGAGACAAAATACTTTAACACTGTTATGCTGAAGATTTTCAAATATTTGATTGGTGGCTCATTTTAGTGATAGCCCAAATAAAATCAAGAAAATGAAAAGAAACATCACATGTAATATGTTTATATTACATTTAAGTATTTCCTAAAAAATTATCTAGTATCTTTTGCATAACAAATTAAGATGAGCATAAATAAATATATGTTGCAAAGACAGTTTTCCCTAAGTTAGCATTTATTTTTCCTGACAAAAATAACACATTTTTATGTATTATCAGTATTCACTTATACACCATGATTTAAAGTTTGAAGAGATCTAGATAATAGTCCTTGCACTGAGGGTAACTATATAAACAGTTATAGGAAAATCAAATAACCTTTTCGGGTATTGTAATTCCAATGTAAAATATGGGGACTGAGCTACGTGCCTTGATTCATTTTATTTCTTAAACACTAAACATTCCATGATACTAATCCTTGGAACTTTTTATTGTCTATCTACTCTTCATAGGACTAAGACATACTTGATTTTTTTCTCTGGTTCTTATATTTTAAGCAAAGCCTTATATGGATGAAGTATCTGTTTTCATTTTTATAGGCATCTTGTTAAGCATTATAATATGAGTGTTATGTTGCTTCTACTTTTTGAAGTTTTATTTTTTGCAGGTGAAACTAGATTTTTCAGAAAGCTTTTTCCAACAGCAGTTTCCGTAAATTATTATTAGTAGTAGATTTATTCAGAGTAGATACAAAAGATATTCTCTACTACCAATAACTTACAATAGTTACAGAAAACACATTTTACATTGTAAGGAAAAAATACAGAAAATTATTACAGAAAAGAGGTCAAGAATAAATAAAGTAACTATGGCTAAAAGATAGACTGAAGCCACTTGGAAAAGAGAATCTTTAGTATGCTTCTTTTGTTTGACAGCTTAAGAGATATCTGGACTAAGAATCAATGATGTCAAAACACACAGTATTTTCTTTTTCTACTAATGGTATAGTGGGAAAATAGTAAAACATCTTCCATTTAAGGACTTTAAGAGATCATTATTTTCATTTGTCTGTATCAAAAATTACACATTTTAATTAAATTATAATTAACATACAGTGTTCTATTAGTTTCAGGTATACAATATAATGATTCAACAATTCTTATACACCTCATTGCTCATCAAGATAAGTCACACGTGTGTTTTTATCTCCTTGCCTTACCCTAGATTTGATCCAATATCATTCATTTTTATCACAACATCACTCATACTCATGCATACCTTAGGGTCCACCTTTGAAATTCATTGTCAGTAGTGGAGCCCTCTTCTTAGTTACTTTGGAACCACAGTACTGCCGCCACTGAAATTATACATTGAGTTTATTTGATATCCTTCTCAGCATTCTGTTTTCTTATGGATTGGCCACCTACTATGAACCAGGCACTTTGTATACATTATTTCATTTAATCATGGAAATAATATTGATTGAAAGTAGACCATATTTTAGATGTAGATAAAGCAGTCACTCCTATCTGAGTATCTTCTTCCTAATTTCTTGAGAGAGTAACAGTAAGCTTGGTTGCAAACATCAAGGCTAGTTGCAAGTTACATTGTCAATAAATTGATGCTGATCACCTGCCATGTACTGCCTTTTCAGTGTATTATCTGAAGGTTTCTTGAGACCTTAATCATTACATTGTACATTGAAATAGTACTCTGGTTCCTTCTTCCTTGCTTTTCACCACTCCCTCCAGCCTCAGACCTCTCAGGGATCTCCTCTTGCCAGTAATCTCTAATTCTTTTATAAAATTCTTTGGCTCCCAGATGGCTGACAGTATGTTCCTTCTAATTTCTTTCTCCCTGCAGATCTGCTAGGATTCTTAATTGGGTAGGATGGATTCATATTTTATGCATTGAGAATTTACACATAATTATAATAAAATGTAAAGAAAGTTGACTAAATTCTTCTTATCTCCTCACATCCTTCCCATCCCTTATATTTCTGCTCAAGTTAATTTTTTGGAATACCTATATGATCATGGCTTTAAATGTGTCTGTATCTGTTATAGTTTCAATGATCTCAAGTTCCTCAGCTTAGCAGAAAAGTCCATTTATGAGGAAGTCCTACTATTATTTCCAACTTCATTTCTTGCCACTTTCTTTCTTGCAGGCTTCACTTCAGACTTATGTTGCTTTGTGCTAGTGCATACTTACACATAGCCCATCTACTAAGAATATCCTTTGCTTCCTTTTTTTACCATTCGACTCCCACTTAACTTTCCAGAAGGATTTCATTCCATCAAGTCTAAATTACATGTCGTAAAAGCATTTTGTATATTTCACAGTTTGGTGTGCTTTTTACACTGTGCTAAACTGAATCATTGGTTTATTACCTGTATCTTTCATGAGGCCGTGGGACATTATAGGTGGAGAATATATCTCAGTTATAATTTTATCCTAATTATTTAGGAAGGAATCAGACTATAGCTTGATTCTAGTCAGATCCTGACTCTCATCCTTCTGTATAAAACATCTATTTCCATTTGTATGTCCCACAGATACCTCTAACTCAGCATGAATAAAACTTGAGATTTGCTTCCCTTTTGAAACATTATTCTTTCTATACCCATTCTTTTTATAAATAACACAGTATCCACTCAGTTTCCTGAGAAACTTTGAAATTGTTCTTAACACTTCTCTGCCCTCACTACAACTTAGCCCTTGCCAATCTGTCACCTTTCACATGTCCTTAAATCTCTAGTGTCAAAGTCTGTCCATCTGCACTGCCACAGCGTTAGGATCAGTTTCTAGCAGTTGTACTTGAGTTGCTAATACCATAAGAACTGGATCATTTTCCATTAGCCTTCTCTTCTCCAACTGATATTTCATAGGACACCAGAGTAGTATTTCTAATTATCTGATTATGCACACACTACATCCCCAAAACCTTCTAATGATCAACCTACCATTGTCTTTGGCAAAAGTTCAAACCGCTTATTGTGGCTAGGAAGGACATTCACCACCTGGAACTCATCTACTTCTTTAAGTTTATTTTTATCTACTTTATGTATCAAAGTGTTATCAAGTCAAAATGAATTCCTTGTAGTTTCCCCCAAATGCCACGGACTCTTTCACTTCCTGATGTTTATCTGTGCTGATCTGTCTGCCTGCATAGCTTTCGCCTCCCCTCTCTGCTTCACTACTTAACATGCTTCCTTCATAGGCAATGAGATAAAACTTCCTTTTGGACATCTTATTTGGTCACCATGACTGTGTTATTCCCCGTAACGGTAGGCCAGAAACTACTTGCATTGGTTCAAAAATTTATATATTCAAGAACTTTGTGAACAGTTGTTAATACTATAGGTAGCTTGAAATTGGCCACGGGGAAATATTCACTACATAGAAATTAACAAATGTGACAAAATCAGGTTTGTTTGTTTTTACAAAATCAGGTTTTTAATTTTTTCCCCCTAAGAACCATTTTATTAGCACATTGGTGTCTCTAATTACAATACACATGCTTCACTTCTTACCTTCATCACAGCATTATATACACTGTATTGCTATTGCCCATTCATTAGCTTGCTTTCCCATGAATTGTAGGATAGTTGGATTTAAGGATAGTTTCATTTTCTTTATCACTCACCTCTTGCACAGAGCAAATACCAATTATACATTGCCCCCCTCCAACAAGAATATTGCCCCCAATCTAATGCCAATAGATATACCAATTAAAATGGATGTTAAGTGAAAAGAACTCTGTAGATAAAATAACAGACGAAATAATTACTTTCTAATATGGCATTTCTGGAACTTATCATTTTGTCCTAGATTTAAAAGAGGTTTATCTTACAAAGCTGGAAGCAGAAAAACAAGCTTTAGTGAAAAACAGCTTCAGTACTCCTTCATTAAATCACTCAGGAATGAGAAAATGCACTACAATGTGTATTCTTCACATGTTGGGCAGTGTAATTGTTATTGGCAGAAAGGTATTTCCTTATTTTCTGTTGCTAGACATCTTCCTTATTTTAAGTAATTATTAGGGGGATTAAAATATAGTAAAACCAACCATAATACTATATAAGTTCATAACACTATATGAGTTCATATAATATTGTATGAAATCAATTTCATTAAGTGAAATTTCGTACACTAAGTAGGTAAAGGAATGACTGGGCTGAATCTGCTCTAGAAGATAGAAGTTCATCATATATTTCCAAATTTGTTTTATCTGAAGGCACATTATTATATAGTTATAGTGATAGGAAAGCAAATAAAACTCTGTTAGACTAAAATAGATTATGTATTGCTTTCATCCCATTGATGGTTTATTTAATTTATATGTAAGTAAACTTTGATGAGGTATTACTTTTTCATAGAAGAAACAACCAATAGTTCAGCCTATAGGTTTAACAGTAAGTAAATATAAGAATGAGAGTAAGTCTTCAAATATCATAACATTCTTGATGTCAAAAAAACAGAACAAAAGATTATTTTTTTTTAAATTTTTTTAATGCTTATTTCTGAGACAGAGCATGATTGGGGGGGTGCAGAGAGAGAGGGAGACACAGAATCCGAAGCAGGCTCCAGGCTCTGAGCTGACAGCACAGAACCCGATGCAGGGCTCGAACTCACAGACTGCGAGATCATGACCTGAGCCGAAGTCGGACACTCAATCAACTGAGCCACCCAGGCGCCCCCAAAAGATTATTTAAAGAAGAATGTATTCATTACATGTATTTAATTTAGAATGCTATCTTAGCTTTATAGACCTTATCCTAGATATCAAGGAAATATGTTAATTCTTACTAAGAAATTTAATATGTTTATTATAGATCTTCTAGTTATAAATGATTGGCATCTTATTCAAATAACTAAGCAAAGAGGAATATTAACTCAATGAAAAGAAGAAAAGTAGACCCATTTACACATGGCTGTGTTTTAAGCCCTCAGATGGGAAGTCTGGTCTTATGGCATATGGTCCTAAAGGAAGGGGAGCATCTTTCTGTTAGCTCTGGAAAAACAATTCAAATCCTGATTGCTCTAATTTGGGTCATGTCACCAGATATGTACCAATCACTTTGTCCAAAGATTGTGATACTTTTTTTTTTTAGTTTCCTGTGCTTGTGACTGCATAAAAACGTCAAAACCTAAAACACATTTTTTTTCTGTACATAAAATGTTTTAGATATCTCACCCAAACAAATTAGGATAATCCTATGTTCAACTTAAAAAATATCCCCATTCTGGGGTGCCTGGGTGGCTCTATCAGTTAAGCGTCCGACTTCGGCTCAGGTCATGATCTTGGGTTTGTGAGTTTGAGCCCTGCATCGGGCTCTGTGCTGACAGCTCAGAGCCTGGAGCCTGCTTCGGATTCTGTGTTTCCCTCCCTCTCTCTACCCCTCCCCTGCTTGTGCTCTGTCTCTCTCTGTCTCTCAAAAATGAATACATGTAAAAAAAATTTTTTTTAAATATCCCCATTCTTCTTAAAGGGATCTACCTAAAGCTTCCCATAGATATTGCATCCAGATCTAAATCAGGAAGTATAGGTTTTTGTCTTCTTCACTGTCAGAAAGAGGCTAACTGATAAAATCATGTGTACTCAATAAGTATGCCTGACAAATGAATTAAAATCACAACTTCACCCAGATCTGTTATTAGAAAAAGGGGAGAAGTAGAAGCAGCATAAAACATTCACTGATCTAAACATATATAGCATCTCTTCCTCGGAAGGAAGCATAAAATACTTTTTCTGTGTCAATAATGAGTTTTCTTAATCAGCCAGTTCATTAACATCATATTCTTGAAAGGATGATTTTCCTCCTTATCACATCTTTGTAAGGCTGTGGGGGCCAGCATTGATTTTGGATTCCATTTCTTTTTACTGAGAATTTAGAGCCCTGTGGAGTATCTTAGACATTGAGCAAATAGGTTATCATCACCTGAAAACACCACCTGAAAACATTGTGAGTTAATAACTAAATTTAAAAAATGGCCTCAAATCCAATGCCAATAGATATGAAAATGGATATCGCCATTGTGATTTATGTTGGTTTGCACTGAGCTGCAGTGTTCAGCCAAGCTTCCTAGACTTTCAAAAATTTATCTTTTGAAACAATAGTTTCAAGTATATATTACCTGATATAGGAAGCCTCATATGCTCCCTGGACTGCATCAAATACAATGGCTGTTTAAAGTTGGATACTGGTTTAATTTAAATGGCAAGAGATACCTAGCAGGAGAATTTCTGGAAACCCACAAGTTCCATTTTTTGTATCCTCTGTGTCTTCTCAGTCTTTTTTCCCATTTGTTTTAGCTTGGAAACAAGAGATTTTTGTTTTTATTTTGTTTTGTTTGTTGTTATTCAGTCCAATAGTCTGCATGATTTTGTGACTTGCTCCATCTTGATTGCAGATTGAAGGAACATTGGACCTCTTGTAACAACACATGGTGTGTTTACTTTTTGCTTTCCATCAGGTCATCTGAGACTGTAACTTGCTCTCTCTCTCTCTCTTTTTTTTTTTTTATGAGATTTTGAAAAGGACACTATAGAAAGACTCCAACATTCAAACATTTTACCAGGTCCCTTAACTGTCCAGTCTTGTTGGGTACCCAATATTTTTCACAGAAACGGGGAACAATATTTTAACCATCTATTTCTTGAACACAATAACTCCAAACTGGGTCAGGGGGCTCCTCACCACAATACCCTTTCTCAGTTTGCCACTTTCATTACTAGAACTATTACTAGCAATAAATGTCTTCCAGACACTAATTGCTTAATAAAGTAGGAGTCAGTAAAATTTACAGAATTTAACAGAAATTTATAGAAATCTAAGTCAGCATAGGTACTGAAATAAAGCTTTGCTAGATTATGTATTGTAATTGTAAAGTCTTGCAGCAGATTTTCTTCAGGCATAGCAGAATCAAGGTTCTGCCCCATTTCATCACTGGGTTTTGCTCTTTCCAAAATTGCCTTCATTTCATGGGAGAATTTCTTGTATAAATAATGATAAAGATGCCTACAAGTAGCTTACAGTTTATATTCTTTCTATGGCTTAAAATCCCAGCAAAAGTGGAGTGGTTTCCCCACTAATATTTACAAAAGTCCTGGAGAAGGTGCTAATTGATGGCCCTACTTGAACCATTACTCTCTTCTGAGGAATATAAGATTCTGATTACTCATGTTACTACTGGATAGCACAGATGAGAATTTACTTTAGCCCCACTCAAAGAAAGGTATTTTGTAGGATTATTATGAAATTAGGGAAGCATTGGTTTTTAAATAAAATGAATATTATAAAAAAAAGAATAGGAATAAAAAAGGAAGGAAGGAAGATAGTGAGGAAGGAATTTTATATCCAATAAATACTGAAACTAGAACTCAGTGCATCAACTCAGAGATTTTCATGTTGTTTGATGGAGAGCCAACATCCTGATAAGGGTCAGTTGCATCTATAGTAGAGAGGTGGACAAAAAGGCATAAAGTTATTAAACGAGAGAATGTAGATCATTTTAAAGGTGGCCTGTGCATTAGTATATTGATAGTATAATGTCAAGGTAAAAGGGAGGCTACTGTCATTGAAGGTGTTGGATGGAAGCTATCATCTACATTTTCTATGTGAGATGAATGAGTTTGAAAGTCCATTTCTGTACCAATAATCTTATTTTTACTAGCTTTTAACTACAATTTACAGATTTTTGACATCCAAACCATAATATCTTGAAGAATAAAGAAAAAAACAGGAATAATACAATATGCAAATAAATACATAATGGATTAAATTTCTTTCTTGAGGCATTTCTCATTTTTTAAACTCTCTTGGGAGACATACATGCTTGAACAATAAAATGAGAATCAATTGATAAACACTTGTCTCCATGAAAAACATTTCTTTCCTTCTTGGTTTCCTTCTCCATTTATACCCCCACCCAGCAACTTTTGTAGGTTTGCACCTGCAAAACACACTCTTTTTCATTTATGTTTTAAAGGAAGGAGTGAACCTGAAAAAAGCAAAGGAAATAAAACAACATAAGACAAGCAGTTTTCAAATTTTCTAAAAGTTTAAAAATATATAGATTATGTATTTATTGATGTCCTTAGTGTAATATATAAAATTAGCAAGTGTCACCTCAGTGACAATCATTTGTAAGATTTCTCTCTATCCCCATAAGTGTTACTGAGGTCTTGATCTGTAGTAATATTCTCTAACTTATTTGTCTCTCCACAAAAAATCAATATTAGATTTAATATGACATTTCCTAAGAGAGAGCCGCTTCATATGTTGACTTTTTAATAACTATTATACTTGCTCTCTTAAATTCTGATTTAAAAATTATTTCGATTGGTTAAGCCTTACATACACCTAACTTTAAACTATTGTCTAATTACTTTTGTTTTAATATAAAAATAATTCATGTCAAAAATGAGGAATAAATAGAAATGCTCAAGTATATGATTAAAATTAATCTAATACTTTTCCCTTGGTGAGTTACTTCTTTTTTTTTTTTCATATCTTATTCCTGTGGCTAGAAGTTATGTCTTAAGAAGTGTGCCAATATTGTATTTATTTTTTATTATAGGACTGAGATATCTCTGGGGCACTTGGGTGTCTCAGTCGGTTAGGCATCCAATTTTGGCTCAGGTCATGATCTCATGGTTCGTGAGTTTGAGCCCCATGTCCAGCTCCTCACTGACAACATTGAGTCTGCTTGGGATTCTGTCTCTCCCTCTCTCTGCCCTTCCCCTGCTCTCTCTTGCTCTCCGTCTCAAAATAAATAAATAAACTTAAAAAAAATTGATATATCTCTGATATATACAATTTTAGGTGGTAATGTTAATGTCCCCTCAAATTATACCTATGTATACTCTTATCATATTGCTTGATATTAAACTTTACTATAAATATGTTTTGATTACTTAATTTCTCTATGTTAAATTATTATTATTATACCCTATATTAGTATGAAGTTTAAACCATTACATAAAGCAAGTTTTGGCAAGAATTCTTTGTTATGTGCTAGTTTTAAAGGGGACTCTTCAGAAAAGACTGCAATAATATATGGCAAAAAGATCATGGGTTTTAAAACCAGATATCCTGGGATCAGGTCTCTTTAGATGATTCTTACTGTGTGCCTATGAGCAAGTTGATTAAATACTCTGAACCCCTTTTTCCTCATCTATAAAATAAGGTTTACACTCCTCATTTTTTACCATTTGCCTTGAGAACTAATTGTAAAAATATATGTAAGGCACCTGTCACATCATAAATTCTAAATAAATATTAGTTTCTTCTTTCTTTTAAAATAATTTTGAATTATAGTTTAAGATAATTGAATACAACTCATGAGCTTAAGAAGTTGTTCATTGTTGAATTTTTTGAGTGTGCATGTTTTCAAATTTCCTTTTACTCATATAAAAAAAAAGGAAGATAATTTTATTAGTCAGGGTTCTTCAGAGAAACAGAGGGATAGGTAGGTGTACGTAAGTAGGTAGGTAAATAATGAGGAATTGCTTTAAGGAGGCTGAGAGGTCTTAAAATCTGCAGTCAGTCAGCTGTAAACCCAGAAGATGTAATTTTAGTCCCATTCTGAAGACCTGAGAACCCGGAGAGACAATGATACAAACTATAGTCCAAAAGCTGGCAGAATTGAGATCCAAGAAGAACCACAATTTCTGTTCCAGTCCCATGACAGGAAATGGACCAATGTTCCAGTGCAAGGCAGTCAGTCAGCAGGAGCTCCCCCTTACTGAGGGGAGGATCAGCATTTTTTGTTTTATTCAGACCTTCAACTGATTGAATGAGGGCCACTCACATTAAGGAGAGCAATCTGCTTTACTCAGTCTACTGATTCAAATGTTAATCTCATCCTCAAATACTCACAGACACTTAAAGTAATGCTGACCAAAATATCTGGGTAACCATGGTCCAGTCAAATTAACACACAAAATTAATCATCACAGGAATAGTAATGGCATGCTTACTTTTTGACAATGGACATTTTGGTGTGGTTTTACCTCTGGTAATTTCTAACTACAGAAATGGCCTCTGAAGCATAGGTCATTTCCTTGGGAATTAATTGCTGTACTAGGGTTAATGGCCCACAGCAATGAACTTTCTGAGACAGCCATTAATCTGCCTTGATTATTATTGCTTAATTACTAATGAAAGTCTCCTCCTTCGTGTATAAGTTGAGTATCTCAGCTCAATCTCTTCCAGTTTAAAATGTTCGTTCATGATTCTTTTGGGTATGTTAGAGACTAATGTTGAAAACAGAAGGTAAATTAAGATCATCACAATCACAAATATTGATTTTATATTCTAAAATAAATATTAATGTATTTTATTTAATATGTATTATTAAATCAGTATTTAGTTAATGGTATTAACATTGATGCCATTCATATTCAAAAAGTAATTTTAACACATTATTCAATATCCTTATAAAGTTTATTTTCTTTTGATTATAAATTGGATAATGTTTATTACAGAAAATTTTGCAAATGTATAAATACAAAATGAGAAAAATCACATCTTTTACCACCCAAAGCAAATACTTAAGGCATTTTGGATACTATCTTTATATTCTTTCAATGATTTTTCTTGTTTGCATTTTTGCACGCATGTATAATATCTAGCATGAAAAGTCAATATAATATAGCATAACATTGTTTTAATGTTATCTCACATTCAATTTATGTATTATTTTTAATGATGTATTTCAATCATAAAAATTTAAGCTTAAATTTTTTATATTAGAATTTTACATAAAATTTAGTTGCACAAAGTTCTAAAATTAAAATGAGTTTGCAAACTCTTCTATAGAGAAATAAAGTCATAAAGGTGGGTTATGCTGAGACCAGGAGAAGAGAATCTTCAAAAGTAAAAGTAACAAGTATACCTCTCCCTGGATTGAGAGATTGCTTTCTTTCATCCATTTAATTCTCATTTCAATCCATTGAATTAGTTACTATTGTTTATGCTTTATATAGGAGAAACTGAGATTCACTTAAATGATTTAATCCAAATCTCATAGTTAGTAGCAAGGAAAAGATTTTAAATTGTCTCTGTATCCAAATCATTTCAGCTTTGGATTTAGAATTAAGGAAGTGGGGCAGAGGGAACTTTTTAGCAATCCTCCCATTTCATTGAATAAAAGTATAAAGTGTACAGTGAAAAATAATTCCCTGTGTTCTTTCACATGCCCTATTTTGTTCTCTAAAGGCAACCTTTTCCATTTATTTTAACTGCTACTTCCTATATTTAGCTCTGTTATTTCCAGCTAATGTTTCCAGCTAATATACTTATATAGGCATTCTTACTATCTTGATTTTATTAATATTTTATTGATGCCTGTTAAGAAATAGAAAGCACTATCGCATGAAGCACGTCTCCTTACCCTATCCCTGAAAAGTATTCTTGTGTTAAACTAGTATATAAGTGTGTACATTATTTTTGACTGTGTAAATATTTTTTTTCATTGCTGTGCCAAGCTGTGTCATAACTAAGTTTAAATTACATACAATAAACAACCTTTTATTTTTCCTGGAGTTATTAGTTGTTTGAGTTTTAATTTTTTTTGTTTCTATGGACCCATCAGTAATTCTTTCCATCCCCTCTCATAGAATCCCCAAACTATTTTCCAAATGGTGAAATATATAAGATAATATAATTGTTCCAAAGACAACCTGTGTATTTATGTTAAGGAGTTCTATATCCAGCTGCTTTAAAATTAACTAGTTGCTCAGTAGGCATATATAGCTTCAGTGTAATAGGAGAGTCTGTTTAATATTATCCTTGGAATTCTTTTTACCTTGTTGTGTTACTAGATTTTTGTTTCCTGGATGCTTTACTTTCCTCTTTAACAAGTAGTAAACTTTTTTTCAGGTCTTACAGTCATGAAAATGTTTATCATGATTGATAATCTAGCTGGATATAGAATTGTAAGTTAGCAAAAAAATCTTCCTCAGAACATTGAAGGCATTGTTCATGTCTTAGGAGGTTGCATTCTGCTCTTGAAAGGACCAATGCAATTTTGATACAGGATTTCTGATATGGGTGAAGCTTTGTTTTTTCATTTAAAAATGTTCTCATATGGAAAACTTCAGGCATTCTCTTTAGTTCTTTTGTTCTAAAATTTCACTATGGTGTGCCTTGTTGGGATTCTTTTTTCATTTACTATTCTTTGCAGTGAGACCTTGCAATATGCAAACTCAGATCCTTTAGTCCTGGGAAATATGCTTATACTTATATTATCTTTCTTAGATTCCTTCTCTTTTGTTTAATCCTCTTTGTCTTTCTGAAATTATATTTTGACCTCATTAATTCTTTAGTTGTCTTTTTTCACCTATTTCCATTTGTGATACTGTGATTTATAATAAGAAGTATATACTTGGTCTTTGTCTTTGGTTCTGGCACAGACCTCCTAAAAGCCTTGGAATTTCCTAAATGTTGAGAAATGTAAAAATGTCTTTTGTTATGTGAATGAGGTGACTTTGGGATTTCACCTAAAGATGAAGTCCAGTTGCCAAGGGAACCAACACATGATTAAAGGTTGGAACTTTCAGTCCCACCTCACCTGACCTCCAGAGAGGGGCAAGGAGCTGGAGGTTGAATCAATTGTCAGTGGCCAAATCTTCAGTAAACTGCTTTCACTTCCTGCTGACTCATGTTGATTTTTATCTAGTGTGAAGCCAAGGACCCTCTTGGCTAATCCTGTGGGATCCCACTCTCTGGGTCTTCAAACCCAGCCTGCCTATGTCAGAACTCTGCCCTTAACCTAATGAATCTGATATTATCTCCAACTTGATAGTGTCAGATGGAACTAAATTCTAGAACACTCTGTTGGTGTACCAAGCATTGCTTGTTGAAGGTATGTAAACCACCCCAGCCTCCGCCCCCCCCCCCACCATATACACACATCCATGTTGTAATTGGGTCCATGAACTTTAAAGACCATCACATTGATTTGTCTTAGCTTCCTTTTTAACTTTTAAAAGCATTTAAACATATCCTTATTCTTTATGTCAAATCTTCTATTAAGGATTTTATTGTCCTTTTTTTTTTTAATATGAAATTTATTGTCAAATTGGTTTCCATACAACACCCAGTGCTCATCCCAAAAGACCTCCTCAATACCCATCGCCCACCCTCCCCTCACTCCCACCCCCCATCAACCCTCAGTTTGTTCCCAGTTTTTAAGAGTCTCTTATGCTTTGGCTCTCTCCCTCTCTAACCTCTTTTTTTTTTCTTCCCCTCCCCCATGGACTTCTGTTAAGTTTCTCAAGATGCACATAAGAGTGAAAATATATGGTATCTGTCTTTCTCTGTATGGCTTATTTCACTTAACGTAACACTCTCCAGTTCCATCCACGTTGCTACAAAGGGCCATATTTCATTCTTTCTCATGGCCACGTAGTACTCCATTGTGTATATGAACCACAATTTCTTGATCCATTCATCAGTTGATGGACATTTAGGCTCTTTTCATAACTTGGCTATTGTTGAGAGTGAAGCTATAAACATTGGGGTACAAGTGACCCTATGCATCAGTACTCCTGTATCCCTTGGGTAAATTCCTAGCAGTGCTACTGCTGGGTCATAGGGTGGGTCTATTTTTAATTTTTTGAGGAACCTCCACCCTGTTTTCCAGAGTGGCTGCATCAGTTTGCATTCCCACAAACAGTACAGGAGGGTTCCCGTTTCTCCACATCCTCTCCAGCATCTGTAGTCTCCTGATTTGTTCATTTTGGCCACTCTGACTGGCATGAGGTGATATCTGAGTGTGGTTTTGATTTGTATTTCCCTGATGAGGAGTGACGCTGAGCATCTTTTCATGTGTGTTGGCCATCTGGATGTCTTCTTTAGAGAAGTGTCCATTCATGTTTTCTGCCCATTTCTTCACTGGATTATTTGTTTTTTGGGTGTGGAGTTTGGTGAGCTCTTTATAGATTTTGGATACTAGCCCTTTGTCTGATATGTCATTTGCAAATATCTTTTCCCATTCCATTGGTTGCCTTCTAGTTTTGTTGATTGTTTCCTTTGCTGTGCAGAAGCTTTTTATCTTCATTAGGTCCCAATAGTTCATTTTTGCTTTTAATTCCCTTGCCTTTGGAGATGTGTCAAGTAAGATATTGCTGTGGCTGAGGTCAGAGAGGTTTTTTCCTGCTTTCTCCTCTAGTGTTTTGATGGTTTCCTGTCTCACATTCAGTTCCTTTATCCATTTTTAATTTCACTATTTTCAAGTTAAATTCATTGAGTTACAAATTACATTCATACTTGATGTTTTTTGCTGTTTGTTAGAAATTTCTGCAGGCACTTGAGTTTCAGCTTCCACTATTCCATTGACTTTCAACCTTTCAAAAATATGTTCAGACTTTTGCTTCCAGAAAGATAAACTGTATGTGTTTTCCTCTATCCCTTCCACTAGAACATCTAAAAACCTTTGACATTATATACCAACTGTAAGAAGACTCCAAAAAGTGCAGAGAAGAAGGCACAATGGCTAGGGACATTGGGCCCAAGGAACAACACTGTGTGATTTCCCTGGGTTTTATTTTTGTCTCCTATAGCTGAAACTTGGAGCTGAAGACATCATATAACTAGAAACACCCACAGGCCTAATAAAAAAGCCTGTTCTCCCCAACTGAAGGATCAAGAAATGACAGCCTGGTAAAAACAGAAAAGTTTTAGACAATAACTTGGCTCCTCAGGCAATCATCACAGAAAAACTATGAACCTATCCCCACCCATGCCAGCAAAAACCAGGTAGTGGAGCTTGGACTTGCACCATTATTGGAATGTAATAAAGCTCCCTAATATCTCCACTGGGATGGTTACAGAAAAACACAGAGGGAGCTGGGATTTTCATCCTCTTGGCCAGTAACAAGCCATCCATCTCATGGTGTCAGTGGAAGCCACTTGGAGAACCTAGCCTCCCACCCCTACCCAACAGTATTGAGGTGGGTGGTGTGAGAGGAGGTCCAGTAGAGAATCAGGATTTTCACTACCACTTGTATCAGTACTGATACAAGTCTCACCATGGTCTCCATGGGACCGTGAAATGAGCCAGAACTCCTACTTTTACACAAAAGTTACAAAGAATATCCCAACTTCAGGTATCAATGGAAGCCCCGTAAGGAATATAGACTTTTACCTTCACCTGGTAGTAATATTTTAATGCCTGGCCTCTATTTCCCTGATCTGGCCTTCTCTTATGTGATTTCTACTCTATTTCTAATGCATTATTTTGCTCTGGTATAGTTTATTTTTTTAAGTTTATTTATTTTTGAGAGAGGGAGAGAGAAAATCCCAAGCAGACTGTGTACTGTCAACACAAAGCCCAATGGGGGGCTCGAACTCATGAACCATGAGATCATGACCTGAGACAAAATCAAGAGTCAGACACTTAACCAGCTGACCCACCCAGGCGCCTCTACTCTGACATAGTTACTTTATTGTGAAGAAGTTGTTTTCTTAGCACTTGAATATTACTTACCTTATTCTTAATATTTTCTTGTTATATATAGTTCCAAATATTTTGTGTTTTCCTTAATTCCTTGAAAACCGTGTTATTATTGAATTTTTTTCTATTCCCTAGAATATATATATACACACACATATATATGTGTGTGTGTGTGTATACATATGTACATATATATGAGTGTGTGTGTGTGTGTGTGTACATATGTGCGTGTGTGTATATATATATTTTTTTCCAGAGCTGATTCTCTTTTTCTTTTTCTGTCCTTTTTACTGTGCCATTTACATCTTTCCTTTCAGTTACGTCTTGCCCTAGTATTTTTGTATTGCTGCGCTGTCATACCTTTCTAGGCTATTTGTTAATTAAATAGGCTGTTTCATCTGAATCTTGTATTTGGCCAAATTATTTTTTTTGAGTGTTATTTTTTTGGCTCCTTTCAAACATCAGATGAGCTCTGTGTTTGGGTTTTTGTGTCAGAGCTTCAGATCCAAGTTTAAAGGTTGTAGGTTCTGTTTGTATTCCATATTCTGATTTTCTATCAATACTTAGTGGTGGGGGGCAGTAAAGGGTTGTATAGCCAGTGAATAATTTTCACTACTCTCTCATATTTTTAATTTCATACTGCCTTGTTAGAGTGATACAAAGTAGTGTGGGCACTGGGGACGGGCGAGCTTTGATTCAAATAGTTACCCTGGTTCTCTCTCTCTGTCTCTCTCTCTGTCTCTACATATATATATGTGTGTGTATATGTATATGTATATATATACTAGTATATATACTATACTATATATACTAGTTTATGTATTTATTTTGAAAGAGAGACAGAGAGAGTGAGCAGGGGAAGGGCAGAGAGAGAGGGAGAGAGGGAATCCCAAGCAGGCTCTGTGCTGTCAGTGCAAAGTCCAACACGGGGCTCAAACTCACTAACTGTGAAATCATGACCTGAGCCAAAACCAAGAGTCAGTCACTTAACAAACTGAGCCACCCAGCCACCCCCATTTGGTTGTAATATTTGAGTTTACTTAGCATTCATTTTTGTTTTTTTCCAAGTTAGTGTAACAGGGAATAAAAGAGGACCCATGTCATCTCTTGTTGTGTCATTGAGTAGATGGCTTTCATTTGGGACACTGTGTTTGCCCCCTAATGACATATACCTCTAGAAATTTACATTTGTTTTACATTTTATTTTTTCTTAATTATAAAAAAAATAATATTTAATTATTTAATTACTGGCAATAATTAGTTGTGTCACCTTTATCCCTGCCAGAAGGAAAATAAATGACAAATTTTATTAATGATGTCAGTTTCTACCAAGTCACCTTAATGAAGACATGTATTCTCTTTCTTTTGGCTCATTTTCTTCCCATCTGGCCCACCAATAATGCCCCACCATCCCTTTCTCTCAGACCCCTCATCAAGGACACTTCTCAAGTTAGTAAAATTTCTCTTAATTCCTCACTTCTAATTCTCCCCACAATGATAGGAGACACTGATAGAAGCTGGTGGTGCTGCATTGATGGGGGAAGGGATTTCTGTGGATTATTACTGCCTGCTTTCAATTTGATCTGATTATTCTTTTGCTACTAGACAATACTTTTCAAGATTTGTGATACAGAATTTGGTTCTTTCACAAGTTTGCATGCTATTAGTTTATTTTTGCTATTTTTATTGTTTTTTAATTGCCTTTAGATGTATGGTTAGTTAGGTTCTGCAAACTTTTATTTAGTCCTCAATATTTCAACCACCAAAACTTAGTTAACATCTTACTTATGATTTTGGCTGCTATTATGGTAGTGATAGAACTTGTGTTGATCAAGATTAGGCCTAATTTAGTCTTATTTAGTAATGGCAACAATGGCAACCAAGGTTGCAGTTTCAAGCCCTGTGTTAATCACTTAATTTATTCTATCTTTTTTTTTTTAGCTAATACCCTAATTCTTGATAGTATTCTTGGAAATGTTCACTTTCATCAAAGGAGTTATTGGTGAATGGAGGACAGATAGTTGAATGTGAATCTATCATTTTGAATGTAAAACCAACTCAAAGTTCAACTGTCATCATGGCAAGTCAGTTGTGAATTACCTGTCTACGTAAAGGATCCAGAGCTCCAGTGTTGACCAAGAACTATTTGACCTATTGGTGCTAGTCCCAAGTTTGCCTGGCACATTGAGGGTGTGTGCTCACATACATTCCTAGACAAAAAGCTCAGCTTTTCAGGCATTTGTGGTGACTTTCAAAGAAGTGACTAACAGTCAGTTTCTAGAACATATAAGGATCTTGGTGTTGTCCATTTGTGAAAGATTCACAAACATACTATGGAAATATAAAATAAATTACTTGCTGTTCACTTACATTCTAGCTGTGTCATTGAGGGAAACATGAGAACTGGTGTCAGAGTCCCAGGCATGTCTCTAGTACCTTGGAATAATTTTGTTTCACCTGAAATGCTTCTACCTGAGGAAAATGTTACCATGTGTAGAGTCCTCTGGTGGGAGAATATAGAATCCAACTTTTCCAGAAGTTCGGGAAATATGAAAGTACGTGTCAGAATAAGAAATATGTAGAAACATATTTCACATTTCAGATAGTCACTCGCAGTACATGTCCTTCAACCAGATTTTCTCTTCTTTACTTGTCCGCATTTGGTGGCATTTAGAACATTAACCTTCAGACTGCAGTTTCCTTATTCTGCTTTCTCCTTTCCTAGCTAGGATTAATTTTAATCAGACGGTAATTAAAATAGGTGCTGCATAACCAACTCACATTTCTGCAGGTAATTAAAGCTTCTGGATTCATGCATTTCCCTTCTCCCAGCTCTGTAAGAAGCAGTGGCAGATAATTTGTATTTTTCCTTCCAGCACTATTCTTATTGCAGTAATGGCTCGAGTTCTAATAAATCTCTTGCAAATAACTTGTCTGGGCTTTGTAATAATATAAGACAGAAATTATCAATTGTTCTTTTTCTTTAAAAACATATAATTCCCAGTTGTATGTTATTGATTCTAAAAACCATTATCTGTTACTGTCTTATTAATCAATAGTTGGGAGTTGTGTCTCAGAAGTTGTGAAAATCCTAGAAGTGGCCGTAGAACAAAGATGACCAGCGTAGTTATTACTGTACCCCTTCTTCCTTCTCTGTCACAGTAACTGAGCTTGATACAAAGGATTTTCAAGAAAGATTTCTCCATATGGAGAAAAAAAAAAAAGAACCTTGGGAAATGTGTTGGGTTTACATTTCTTGCTCATTTACTAATTCCCATGTTGTAAAAACAGACCACCCACTTACCCATTGTGAATACCTGCTTTATGGAACATTTGGCCACTATAATTACTTTTAAGATGGACTCTTGAGGAATCTCTACATGCACTCGTTAGATAAGATGCAACGTCCATAAAGGGAGCTCCTGTAATACATGACTTTTTTTTTTTAAAGTAAACTTTTCCTTTCAAACAAGATGTCGTGTTTCTCACAGCTGCTGGTACATCTACGGCTTTCATTCTGGAGCTGCCTGAATGTCATTGGCAGCCCCAAGCTTGGTGCATTGGGTCCCTTGCCAGTGGCATGAACAACAAACAGCAGCCCACCAAAACTTTGCTCCTTGGGAAGGGACTGCCTCTTAGCTATTGCCAGAGTCTCTGGTGCACAGCTCACTATGCATCTGGTGGTTATGAAATCTCATTTCATTACACTACTAATTTACAGGGAATGAAATTATAAACAAGGTGATTACTGAGCGTAATTTATGGTCCATGTAATTATATAGCTGTCAAAGTAGTGCTGGCAGTGGAATTGTGCAGAAGAGGGCTGCACTTTTGCCTGGTCTACTGAGTTTGTTAATTGTCCACAGCTGAAAATATTTTTTTGGACTGCAAGATCAGCAACCCTCAGTATGGAGAGCCCAGCTAGAGCTGGTCATAATTACCTGCCTGACTGGAAATGTTGCCTATTGGCTTTGAAGACCTTCAGGTGATGGAAAATTATCCTCTGGCCTTTTGGTCAATGGAGAAGAACACGTCCACCTTTCTGGGGTGGGGGAGGGAAAGACCCAATGAAATAGTAGCAAGTAATAAAGCACAGAGCCACGAGTATTCTATCTCTGTCTCTAAATATCCTTCTACCTATTGCACACACTCATACTTAGATGTGCATAATAGTGGTCGGAAGGTAACAGTATGGCCAGAATGAAAAATAAGCAGGAAAAATTATACTTTTGCCCTTTCTCAATAAATTAGACCTTTAATTATGGCTTCGTTAAGCACATCCTAGCACTTAGGGCTTGTGAGGGAAACCATATCTGCAAATAATCAGAAACAGGTGAAACACTCCAACCTACTCTAACCTGTTGCCAGAACAGGTGAAAAACATAGCACAGAGTGGGCCATTAAACCAAAGGCTTTGTTTACACAGCTACAATCTGATTTGATGGGCTTGTCTCCTACCCACCCGCAGAATCACTAGTTGTTTTGCAGTTTTCATTTTGTAGATATTACCTGGAAAGCATAGGCATTTTTTTTTATTTACCTGAATAACTCGTGCTGCAGAAAATCTGAAAGTTTTAATGCACAGAGGCATGTCAACTGTATTGCCTATTTAAACACATCAGAATCTTTGCAACTTCGATTATTTTGAGCTTCCTCTGTGGTTTCGTATGTTATTGATAATGAGCAGGTAGAATTATTTTTCCCTGTCCCTCTCTGACTTCTATTTCTAGGACCAGTTCTATCCAGATTCTGAATGAGAAGTCCCCTTGAACAATAACATATTTGTGGTATAGTCACTATTTTCCTTAGGACCAGGAGAGAGAGAGTGGAAGGTTTTATTCCTGAGCTTTGACATATATAAATGTTAACCTTGATAATAGAATGTAGTTGATTTTTTTTTAGCTTTTAAGTTAGAATAATAACTATAATAAGTGGTATTAGATTTAAGCAGAATTTTATGTCTACCAATAGGACACAGATTAATTTTATTTAAAAATAACACAGCTCTTGAGATGCCTGGGTGGGTCAGTCGGGTAAGCGGCCAGCACTTGATTTCCACTCAGGTCACCTTCTCACGGTTCCAGAGATAGAGCGCGGTCTGTGTCTGGCACTGCACTGACAATGCGGAGCCTCCTTGGGATTCTCTCTCCCTCTCTACTTCTCTCTCTCTCTCTCTCTCAAAATAAATAAATAAATAAATAAATAAATAAATAAATAAATAAATAAACTTAAAAAAAAAAAACAACAAAACCAGGGTTCTTACCATGTGCCAAATACATTGTGTAATTTCCTAATAAGCCACAACATAAGATAGTAACCTGTTAGAACAGTTAGTCATCAGAAAATAATATTGCTGGAAAGAGTCCATGGGAAGTTCTGAGTATAGAATTTGCCTTTGTTTTGAAGTTGATAAGATCATATATTACTAGCAGCCAGCAACTAGCAATTTATCAATTTTATCAAGATCATATGGTGTTTTAGATTTAAATTAAAGAAGGAAGTCTAGATTTACAGTCAAAAAGGTATTCATATGCAACATTCCTTATTAGTAATAAAAGATTAGAAACAACTAAAATTCCATTTCATGAAAGATTATTTTAGTAACTTATGATATATAATTAAGATATAAATTGAAGTAAAATGACGGGGATATAGCATTGTACCTACATCATAATGGTACTTTCAAACTGAGTATACTTAAAGAAAATTAAAAATAAGTGGAAAAGAGAAAAATCAGTGGATGAGATAGGTCAGTCGAATTACACATAGCTTTACTTTAAAAGTACGGTTGCTAAAGAGGTATTTGTGTGACACCTATTACATAATATCTTAAGATAAAGCAAAAATTGCTCTCCCCGCCAGTTCCCTATTGAATTCTGAGGTTCCAATGACAGAACCCTGGTTCCCCCGGAAGGAGCCAGACCTGTGTGTCAGCTGGCAAGCTTCATCATGGCCAGGATATCAAGTCTCATTTGCTTGACTAAAATCTGCTGCAAGCTCAGATGCATTCAGGCGAAGATTTAGAGAATGTCTGCACTTCCCGAAGTGCCTCATTTGTCAGTGGCAGTACAGCCAATGGAGCACAATCTGTGAGGGAAACACATTTGTAGTCAGGTTGCAAGGATTGTTTGGTGAAAAGGAGACAGTCAGAACCAGCATTTCCTCTAAGATAATAAAAATTCACAGTGGGGAACCCCATCTGAAGAATCTGTCTTGTCTTTCTGATCTAGGGTTACTGGAAATTCAGCTTCAGGTTTGCAGGGCTGTAATGCAAACTGATTTCCAGGCAGTGGGAGTCATTGCACTAGTGGGAAGCTAAAGAAAATAGAAAGCAAATGGAACTTAACTCTAAGAGAGAAATATCAAATCATGATGGCAAATGATTTACTTTGTTCTTAACTGCTAGGTGAATGGATGGAGTCATATTATATTCAGTGATAAAATTAATAGCCATTCTCTGACGACCAGTGTCCAGCCATGTAGATCTCTTTCTGTAAAGAGGGCTAATCTCGGTACCTAAGGCTTTAACTGATTTGACATTGGTTAATTTCATCCAAATACACACACTCCTTTTGGTTACTTACCTGAATAAAAATCACCACATGTTTTTGTACTTCTGCATTCTTCTCCATATTTATGATTTCACTGGACATGGGAAAGTTGCATCCCACCTTTCCTACCCATTAACCCTTCTCTCCCATCTCATAAATACAAGAACTTTCTCCATTTTTGACAAGATTTCAGACACCATTACATTTCTGTAACTTCTTTAGCATTCTGTTTCATCACCAAATGCTTTCCAAAGCCTAAGGATCAGACTTGCTTGGGGAAACGAAAATGTGCTCCTTTTAACCTCTCATGCCACAAAACACAAACCAAATTGTAATCAAATTATCTCCCTCTTCCCACTGAAGTAGAAACGAATAGACAGCAAATGTAGCTGAAGTCACATTACCAGACTTTTCTATTAAAAACCAGACCCTCATCTGCATGCTTTCTTTATTCACTACTTTCTTTTTGCTTCCAAGGGCTCTCTGAGAAAAGAGTTCTCTTAATTCCCTCAATACACTGGATACAAATGTGTATTCACATGAGGCAATTCAAGATTTTTTTTTTCTTCATCTGCTCCCTAGACTTTGGCTCAATCTTAGGCTTTGGGAGAAGTAACCACTCTTGCCTTCTCTTTTGCCCCTGAGGTGGTTTTTTATGGAATACTTTTGTCATTATACTTCTTAGACCCCCTCCTCCCTATAGTTTTCCTAGGAGAGAGCTAGGATGGTATTTTAAAATATGCTCCAATACCTTAGTTAAAAAGGGTAATTTGCCCCTTAAGCTATCACATCCTCTCTCCCTAATATAGTTGCTGTAAACCTTTGATTTCCTTCTTTCTCAGGTACTGAGGGGGATTGGAAAAATCCTTTTACCAAGGGGTATCAATGTGAATATGCAGAGCATTTTAATGGGGCACTTTTTGCCACCCTATTCTTGTAAAAGGGAAGGGAAGGGAAGGGAAGGGAAGGGAAGGAAGGGAAGGGAAGGGAAGGGAAGGAAGGGAAGGGAAGGGAAAAAGAAAGAAAAGAAAAGAAAAGAAAAGAAAAGAAAAGAAAAGAAAAGAAAAGAAAAGAAAAGAAAAGAAAAGAAAAGAAAAGAAAAGAAAAACAGTTTAACGTCCCAGCTGCTAAGAAAAGAGTATTTAAACCTAGACATGATTTTCATAGCAATCTAACTGGATACATCCAAACCAATTACCAAGTTTACTGTGAAATACATGATGATTTGGGCAAAGCAGGTCCCTCAAAGGAAGAAAACCATTCACCAGGAACCCTGCTCAACAGGATGTCGGCTTTGCACATGCCTTTCTGATATGTGGATGTTTCAAATCTCCCTTCACTTCAGGCTAATTGGCAATGATTCTTGCATGTGTCAGATGTCATGGGAAGGAATAAGAACATTTCTCACCCTGTTTCAAAGAAATGCATAATTGTTCTAATTTTTATTTTCTTCCTTCTTTTCTCTTGTATTTTTTTAAAAAATGTTTTCTTCCCCTGTTGTTTATCTCATTAACACAATGTTGAATGATTTCCATCTGGCAAGCTGGGGGAATTGCCTAGTATTATGGAGACCAAGCCAAAAACTAACATGATAAGTTATTTATTAGTTCTGGCCCTCTGGTTCCTTTACCCTAATTGGGATTGTGGAGATAGTTATTCATTGCTTATTTGTAATCCTTTTATTTAAAGGGAAAGTGAATGTTGATGTTTCTGCCTGGAAAAGCAATACTGATATGCAACCAAATAAACTAGGAGTATTCATGTCCAGGTTGAATATTCAAGTCCAACCTTGAAAGTAGTTATGATGGGTGGAGATGTCCATTGGGGAAAAAAAAGAACACACAGAGTGGAAGTTTTATAACTGAGCATCATTACTAATAGGCAAGTCTGTGGACATACTGCTTTTGAGAGAAAGAGCTCCAATGAACTGGGGATAAGCTGGAAGCAGGTCATCAGTGACCTGTACTATACATAATCTGTCAGGTTTGGGCTGGGAAGAAAGATATAATGGCATGAACAAAGAAAAGAGTGAGATTAATTAAGCGGGAACAATATGATGAAGAAGTAATTTTCTCCAATTCTGATATCCGTTAGGGGAGTCTTGGTGTGACTTAGGATAGGCTGGGATGTCAAGATTTCCAAAGCACAAGTAAAATGGTGATAAATAGCCCCTTTAGTGCTATGTAATGATCACTACAAGGGAAGCAAATGGGACACATGCACGTGCAGTAAGAAAGTATACTTGTCCCCTAAGTATTACACCATGTAGCACATAAAGTACGTATCAAATGGTTAAGCAATTAACCTCTCTGCACTGCTGATGCCAGAAGGATATTTTCATGGTGCTACGTAATGTGTGACATGGCATTTTTGTCATTGTTCTCTAGGGAAATCTAGTGCGTTTGAAATGTGCAAGGAGGATTATTGGTTGTCTTTTATAGAATATCTGCAAAATGGGTTGTCTGCACCTATCAGTTTGAGCCATTCCATAGCTCTATGAATTGTGGAAAACTGGTCGTCCTGCTAATTATCCTTGTCTAGAGGAATGCAAGTAGATTTTGTCTGGTTAGGTGCAATTCATTATCTCCTATAGATAATGACTAGCTTTGCCCCCATTTGACATTCATTTCAGTGTTTGTGATCACTTTTGTGTGTGTGCGTGTGTGTTTGAATTTTTCTTTGACCAATCATAACATGTCACTGGTTTCCTTCTTAATGAGTTAAATCTTTAGCCTGTGTTAATGTTATATTTTTATGAAGATCTTAATGTTAGCCCTTCAGCAATTTAATGAAAGGATCTGCTTTCATAGAACCTTTCTTTTACAGAAAGTTCGACATAGAAAAAACAAGGTTAGAGTGCAGGGCCATTACATAAAGAAAATAACTAGAATCTATTACTGAAAAACTCCCAGAAAAAAAACTTTACACAAATAAAATTGATAGAACCAGTACTCAAGGCTCACTTTAAATAGTTGTTTAAGCAGACATTGAGCTAAGGGTTCAGATTTGTTCAGCTTGGAGGAAGTAGGACTATAAATGGTATGGGGCACACAAGAGAATGGATGCACACACACAAAAGAATTCAGACTTGGCCAGACAAGTAATATTTCTTTATCCATGCCTACTATGGTTCCCATCAGTTACTTGCTGAGGCATAATTTGTGCAATCCTAATTTCACTGTATCAGTTCCATTATTCCCAATACACCATCCTATTCTCCAAAGCCCTAAATTAAATAATTCTTCCGGGGGTTACAATAGATATTTGAATAAGATATGCTTTTTCTAAATATGTATTGTTGTGTCCTGCATGAATAAAATCTGATGAGTTTTAAAAATCTTATAAACATCTGTCTCAGAAAGACTTCTGTCTATCCAGGTATGCCTCATGTTGCATCAGCATTTTTAGAGTATCCTCTTTAAAAAGGAAGTAAAATGATTGAGTACTGCAAAATTACAGTAGTTCCTCTGGTGTTTCTGTGTTTTTAGCTGTCAGCTCTATAGACAGTATTTGGCATGGCCAGTTATTGTATTTCATTATATATTTTCAAAATGTCAATTCCTATTCCAATTTACTTTGTCCCATTTCATCCTGTGGCTAATGAATTGTCTTCAGACTTATGAATATGAATTGGCAATGCCGTATCCAGTAAAATTTTTGCCAAAGATGAATAATTTATTTGTCTCCAGTATTGTCTTCCTGTGTCATTATTAACCAACATTTATCCTCACTCATGGGTATATCACATCTTCTTTCTCCTTGCTAAATACCCCATATAAATTCTCATGTCTGCACCATCACTGTGCCATTCATGGCAACTGACTTGCCTCTTTATCTTTCAACATTTGAAATTCTCATTATGATGCAAATTTCAGTTCAGGTCATTCTTTCAATTGTTTATTCATTTAAACTTTACAAACAAGGATTGACAAGCTCATGTCAAGTATTTTGGTTGAATGTCTTCTTCATACTCTCATTTCCCCACTCCACAAAGTCATTAACAGTGAAAACTTTGTTTTGTTTCATTGGTATTTTAGGAACTAAGACAGTAAGATTATCGTGGATATTAGAAAAGGCTTTTCAATGGGCATTTTTTAATGTCTTAAATATTGTGTAGTCAAAACTTTTTGTTTCACTGATGAGAAAACCAAAGTTCAAGAACTGAAGTAGCTTAATGTTATTTAAGCAGATGTGAAATCTAAGAGTCAACTCAGTGTTTTTGGCTCCAAGTCCAAAATTATGTCTCTTATACCAGGTTGCTTCTCTTGCTTACCAGATAAACAAAAGGATTTTGGTTGAGAGACATGATAATCTAGCTGTTGTGAAAAACACAATGAAACAGGATTGCTCTTTCAAATACCTTTATATTTGTTAGCTATCACTGTGTAACAAATCACCCTGAAACACAGTGACTTTAAATAATGGATACTGTGAGTCAGGTATCTGGACCCAGCTTAACTAGTTATTCCAAAGTCTCTTAGGAGATCTCATCTGCAGGTTGGACTGGCAAAAGAAAGCACTTACCAGCTCACTCTGTGATTGTCGGAATGCCTTGGTTCCTCACCCAGTGGGTCTGTCCATAGAACTGCTTCACAAGGCAGTGGGGCTTTTCCCAAAGTGAAGAATCCAGGAGAGAAGAGAGAGAAAGAGCACAAAAGGAAGCCATTGCTAATGAAAGCTGATTTTAGAAGTGATTGTTTATCAGTTCTGCTATTACTTTTCTTTGTTCAAAGAGAGTGAATAAGTCCAGCGTCCACCTAAGTAAGGGGAGAAGATTATACAAGGGCGTATATACCAACGATAGGAATCACGTAAATGGCTGCTTACCACACACGATTCACTAAGAGTAGGATATTTAAAGCACCGTTATTGTTAAACAACTGTCAGTGTATTCTCTAATTTTTAATTTCTTAGATTACTGTAGAATTGGGCAAGATACAATTTATTAATCAACTCCATGATACATTACCAACAATACAAGTTTATCCTCATGGGACAAGGTTAAACTATGACAAAGTCCTTGATTAAAGATTGAGGTAGAACAATTTGCAATTAAAGCAGTAATAAAATTCATATTAATAGTAGAAAAAAACAAAAATTGTTAGTCTGGAGCTTAGGTCTATCAGAGAAAAACTTCAAATGAAGTTGAAAAAAGTCTGCTTTATTAAATATTAGATTTAAATTATCAGAAGAAAGCACTGTCTTATTATCCTAGTGAAGAGCTTTCGAGGAAGTTCAGTTAGTAGGATTAAATTAATTGCAAGTCTAAACACAAGAAAAGGTTCAATTCTAGCTGAAGATCCCTTGAATTATCCATGGGAATGTAGGGATGGTGGGCACGATTGAAGTAGAGGACACTTCGTACTCCAGGTAACTTGTTAGTTGAATAAAAACATTCTGAAAGGTCTTTCTAGCTTGTGAAAAACCTTGTGTATGCTTGAATTATTTTTAAAATTATCCATGTTTTTGTTAAGATTATGTGCTTTGAATCATCAGGCCATGATTCAAATAGGAGTTCTATTTCAAACTAGCTCTGTGACTTTGCTCTAGTTACTTTACTGATTTGCAGTTCAACTTTCTAAGGTGTAAAGGTGGTATAATAATAGTGTCTGCCTCAAATTTTATTTTACAAATTAAGTGTGATAACAATATATGTGAAATACTTAACATGGTGCTGTGAAGTGTAATGTGTTATTATCTATAGATACAACTTTAGTAGTATCAGGAGTTCATTTCAATGAAATTATCTTACTGTGTATGGTTGATACATAGTTACTGTTCAGCATGTGATTCCTCCTGCTCCCAACCTATAGGAAATATTATATATATGTGTGTATGTTTATTATATGTATATGTGTGTGTGTGTGTATACACACACACACACACATATAATAACATTAAGATATAAACTAATAATAAATGTTCTAGGTGTCCTACAGACTTTATTGCCAATATGTATGGTAACAATAATAGCTGGCACTACTTTTTCATTTTGTATGGGTTATGATACAATTTTTATATTCTTTATGCTCATATTACCTGCATAGCCCAGAAAAAGGTAAATAAAATTATTGTCCCACTCCTAAAGATCTAGAAACTGAAACTTCTAGAGAGCACACATTTTCCATGCAGGGGCATAGACAGAGAGAAAACACAGAGATGTGGGAGAATTGCCATGTGATGAAGTCTGAATATTACATAGAGCAGACAGACTGGCTTCTTAAGAATATTTATACACATGTGCTATGACAAAAATACCTAGAGTGGTCAAAAAATGGCTAGGGAAACTATGCATTGTTAAAAATGACTCAAAACATGAGATTTCATAAGTTTCAGAAAGGCTGAGAATCGTCTGTAACGGGGAAGAGAACCTTCATAAAAGTAGTCACCTTACAGAATCAGATGGTGTGGGTTGCAGTGTGAGGGACAGATAAGGTTGCTGAAAGGAAGGTGAGGATGTGAACGCTGTCAGGGCAGAGACATTTCTCGCAGCCACATGGACTCAAAAGCATTTGATAGAAAGGGTTTCAATTCATAGTGTGTGTTATTTACAATTCATCAGCGACTGTCTTCTGCCACGTAATTTGAGTGTATCTAGTTATGTTGGGGACAGTAGGTCATACATCTGTACATTGAATGGTTTATTTTGGAGTCAGTATCTTCATCTAATTCCTTTTATGTGTCTTTAAAAATAGATATTTGTTCTGGAAGTAATTTTCAGTCATTACACGTGGCCCAGAAAGAGAAGACCAAATTGTAGGGCCAAAATACCTGCACAAGAAATAAGCAGGAGTACTTCTTGGGAAGGCAGTTCTTTGTCACCTTCATAAATCTGTCATTGGACATGTTTGTTAATCTCCCATCCCTTCGAAGGGCTCTAAATCACTGCCTTACAGATTAGCATGTGTATAAAACTTACTACCTTTCAGGTGTCAAACATTAAAAAAAAAAAGGCATTTCCATCAGAACGGTTATGTAAACCTGTCTGCAAAGATATGAGCTTATCTCTTTACCGGCAGTGTTTACTGCCCTCTACCATTTCCCCTCCTTGGGAACCTGCACTTTTTTCTGTTCCTGGACCCAATATAACAGAAACAAAGGGTATTTTCATAGAACTTTCTCATAACCTTTGCTTCATTTTCCAGTCTTATGAGTTTTCCCCTAATACACCTAGACACTGGTTTTTCATCCCATCCTCTTTGCTGACAGAAAAATCTGAGCTCCGGTTACTCTGGTCTTGGTCCTGCAAAACAGTATGATATTTACATTGAATCAATGTTTGCCCCTTCTTATCTTATTCTTCTTTATCTCAATATTAGACCAGCCATGCACTGGAGTTTTACTGCCTTTATTTCTTTTTTTTAATGTTTATTTACTTGAGAGAGAGAGAGAGAGAGAGAGAGAGAGAGAGAGAGAGAATGAGCAGGGAAGGGGTAGAGAGAGAGGGAGACAGAATCCCAAGCAGGCTCCATCCTGTCAGCACAGAGCCCGATGCAGGGCTCGGACTCATGAACTGAGAGATCATGACCTGAGCCAAAACCAAGAGTCAGACATTTAACCGTCTGAGCCATCCAGGCGCCCCATTTACTAGCTTCATTTCTTGAACCTGAGTAGTTTTCTTGTCTACTACTTAGTCCAGATTCCATGCCACCTCCTCCCACTTTCCCCAGGACAGCCCTCAACAAGGAGCCTTGTCTTATTCTACATTCTGGTCTATTGATCAGGACTCAGGCACCCTGCTTAGCTCCTAAGAAAATAATCCTCTCCCCTGGATTGGACCCAGCCCTCATGACCTCCAACCAATATTTTGCCATCTGTCTTATTCTCTAATATTAACTGACTCCACATGTGCCCTGTGTGGCTGAATATGTCAATTAAGACCATTTCCAGAATTAGCATTGACATATTTTCACTCTGTCCCACACTGGGCCTGAATTAATACCCTTCTGGAGCTAACTGTGATAGCCAAGTCTCTGAACCCTGGTCCAGCCATAGCCTGTATCAGATGGTGCTACCACCAATAATCACATGCTAATTTGTCTCTTATGTTGATCCATATTCACAAATATCTAACTTATGAAAAGACAGCTTGCTCTTAGTCTTTCTTTTCGAGATTTCTTTCCAAAATTTCAGAACATGGTAAGATGTATTGTAAATGACTATTGTAAGCCATTTAAGTTATGAAGAGTCATGAAAGTGACAGCAAGAGTCTCTTTCATGGAGAAGTAGTAGAAAAAGGAAAAACTTAAAAGTGGGAAAATTGGGTTTTATTTTTTGCCTATTTAACATCATTCTTGGCAAACATTTGAACCAAGATGGTAAAGAAAATGACATTTCAACATGCCATTGGGTACCATTATCAAATTTTCATCTTAGAATTGATTTTATTTTGGAACAGCAATTGGAAGATGATGGTCAAGAATATCTATAATGAAATCTTGCAGATTTACAGAACATTTGTTTCTTATCATAGTGGAAGTACAGTTCATTATATTTCAAAGGCCCTGTTTGTAATTGGCAAAAAAAAACTATCCACCAACCTTAATGTTTACCAATTACCTCTCCTCCAACAAGCTACACGATTTGATTTGTTTTGGACTTGTGTAAAACCAGCCTACTCTCAAGTTTTCAGGGATCTTTCTTTCGTAGACTCTGGAGGGGTTTTAGAAGTCTCTGACTCCCCAGAAAGGGCTAGGCCTTCACTCATTTATGTGCCTCATTTATTTGCCCATGTCACTGTGTACATGCTTATATTATTAGGATCACAGCAGGGAACTAATAGCGTAGTGAAAGAGAATTTAATAAAACGCCCATTTTAAACGATGTGGTTATGATTTAGGGAAACTAAAGTGAAAGAGCACAATGCCCTAGCATCAGCATTAGCGGATCACTCTTAACATCCTGATGTTTAAAGAGTCTATAGCCTGTTGCTAAATCTATAAGGTCATAGCAATATGGAGTCAGCCATAGTACAACCACTCTGAAGCAAGTCAACCAAAAGGAAACTGGAAGAATAAATACTTTGCTTCATTCAGTTGCCTTCTGCCCTCCTATCTCTTACTAGGTTCAATCCATAAAGTTCAGTCTCCCAGCAAAAAAGCAGGATGGAGAGGGTTAAGCTGTGGATCTTGAGGAAAAAAAAAGACTATATCCACCATGGTCTGTTTGAACATACAGTGTTCCTGATAATGTGTTCTTTTAAAAATTATTTTTTTAGGGGCACCTGAGTCAGTTGAATGTCTGACTCTGGCTCAGGTCATGGGTTTGAGTCCCACATCAGGCTCTGTGCTGACAGCTCAGAGCCTAGAGCCTGCTTTGGATTTTGCATCTCGCTCTCTCTCTGCCTTTCCCCCTCTTGCCCTCTCTCTCTCTCTCTCTCTCAAAAATAAGTAAATATTAAAAAAATTAAAGCTATTTTTTTAGAGAAGTTTTATCTTCACAGTAAAATTGTGAGGGAGGTACAGATATTTCCCATACATTCCTTTCCCTCATACTTGCATAGGCCCCCATATTATCAACACTCCCACCAGAGCAGTACACTCATTACAACTGATGAACTTACAACCTACATTGACACATCATAATCCCCCAAAGTCTGTAGTTTACCTCAGAGTTCCCTCTTGGTGTTGTACATTCTATGAGTTTGGACAGATGTATAATGGCACGATTATAGTATCATGCAGAATATGTCTAAATGTATTTTATCTCATGTCTCTTATGATTTTTCTGCCTCCCCAACCATATTATGAAATACTCAAAAACAAGAACTAAGTCTTATGTTACTTAGGTATCCCCCAGCCTACGCATTATGTCCACCACATTGTAGGCAATAAGTAGTTGTTTGCTGATGAATAAATAAAGACATATTGGCTTTTGTTTTTAAAATAATATGAGAGTTGTGATTCAAAATCAGTACAAGGTCATTTTCAAAATATTTCTATCCTCTCCCTTTTTTAGGGTATTCAAGTAAATATTATCCTTCAGGTGATAAAAATCAATCACATTTCCTAAATTTATAGGAGGGGCTTCTTGAGTAAAATTGCATTATTTACACAGTTCTTTGGTGAAACAATTGACTGATTCAACATGCAAGATACTTGGTTAAATTACATTCATATAATGTTGAAAATAAGATTTTTTTAGTCTTATTGACTAAAAGCTATTATCTTTGATGATGATCTTTCTACTCCCTTTGCCTGAATATCAAAAAGCCCTTTGTATATATTACTTCTGAGAAAATTACTAACACAACTCCTGGTTTGTAATATAAAGTAGTATAATTACAATTTAATGCTTCTCATTGATTGTTTGTGACTTTCTGTGTGCAATTATGTATTCAGTACATTCACATTTTCTATGAATTCTAATAGGCAGAGACTTATTTAAAGTGTAATGTGGTTCAGCTGTCCTATGAAGATTCTTCATTTTTTCATAAAGATAGGTAAAATTTCAGCTGAAATTTGACGTTGAAGTTTAAAGCCAGAAAGAAAAGAAGGAAGAAAGCTATTATACATTAGCAGTTTGACTTTGTCACAAAACACCAATAATAACAACAAAAACAGCTGGTTACTTCCACTAGACCCTGGACTTAGGAACCTTTAGGTAAAAACCCAGTGTGGAAAATTTCCTGATTGTATGATCCCTGCAATTGCTCATCCCCTCTGAGCCTCAGATTTTTCATTTGTAAATGAAATGTAAATTTTATTTGGGACATTACTACCTGTAAGGAATGACAGCCTATAAGAACTAAAAGACATGCCTTTTTCTTAGTAGACCTACAGAGTAGTTTGATTATTTCTAATATGATTTAATAGGAATTTCTTGGACTGTGAGTTTTTCCTTTGAGATTTATGGGAAAACAGTTACTGTGTATGAGCTCTGAGAATTATTCCCTCTGTTTCAGGTGATTTTTTTCTCCAGTCTTGATTACTTTTCCTTGTATTCATGTCCTGATTGGTACTCAGTTAAAGATTTGAAAAGGCAACTATCCAAAGATCTGTATTGCTCTCTCGTCTCTGCTATTCTTACCTAAAAATTCTAGCTGTCTTAGCTTCTCCACAACTCAAGCTCCTTTTCCTCACCTGAGTGAAATTACTAGGCTCCTCTTAGATTTCCCTTTTTAAACTACAACTTGTAAACTCTATCTAGACAGTAATTTGAGACAATAAATTGGTCATACTTTGTTTTCCCTAATCTCAGAAATCACTGACCTGGGCTGCCTGATGTTCAATATCTAAAAGGAAAACCAACAACATTGTTTTATATATTTTGTCCAGTTATTTAGTTGTTTCAGTCAATTGTGTAAATTGGGTTCCTTTTACTTCTTCTTGCCTTGAAGAAAAAGTCCTCAGACACAAGATATAGTACTCTACACAAGATACAGTGCCCAGATACAAGATACATGGATTTCTTTTTTTCTTTTTTAATCTTCAAAAAATTTTTTTAATGTTTGTTTATTTTTGAGAGATGGAGCATAAGTGAGGGAGGGGCAGAGAGACAGGGAGACACAGAATCTGAAGCAGGCTCCAGGCTCTACGCTGTCAGCACAGAGCCCAACGCAGGGCTGAAACTCACCAGCCGTGAGATCATGACCTGAGCTGAAGTTGGAAGTTTAACCGACTAAGCACCCAGCACCCCAATATAGACAGATTTCTAAGTGATTTTGTGGAGTGCCGTCTCCCTAACTATACCCCACTAACTTGTTCTGGATATGTCTTGTGAACGAGAAATAAAACTGCTTTTTTTGCCAGTAAAACAATAGGTTTAGTTTATTAGGCATAGAAATTACTCTGTCCTGCTTGATTTACATACTCTGAAGAAACGGTATTAATGTTGCAAGTATGTTGTTTTTCATACACCTTGCAGACAATGCGAAATTAATGGGAAGGAACATGACCTGTGTCTTCATTCCCTAAATCCAAATGCTCTCCAAATGTTGTCAATGATTTCTTCTGGTATTTTACAATATTACATTGCCTCTTCTATAACAAAACTTTCACCAGATCTAGTAAAGTTATCCCCCATTGCTTTCTGTCATTTTATTCTCATACTCTTACTTCTAAAAAGAAATGTACTCAGCTCTCAGGAATATCCTCAGATTAAATACCACTATAAACCCCTAAGACTAAGCCTTGAGAGGATCAAGCAGATTGGCAAGTAATTTAAATGCTTTCCAACACAAAGGTTAATTTAATTTATTAGACTACAATAAAATTTAGAATATTATTAACAACATGCATTAATATAGCCAAAATACACCAATTACAGATGAGAATATGAAGAAAATTGAGCAAATATCAGGAGGAAAAAGCCAATAGAAATAGAACTAGATGTGACATGGATGATGGAATTCATGGACAAAAACTTAACTATTTTTAACGTTTTCAAAGATTTAAAGAAAAAGATGACAATAATGAGTGAGCAGATGGAAAAACTAGTCAGAGAGAAAGACTTTCTTTAAAAAGACATATAAAATATAAATAAATATGAAGTCCTTAGAACCTTGCCTAACATTTAGTTAATGCTACCTCAATGTTTGTAAAGTGAAATATCCAAATACTTTTTCTGCCATTAATCAAAATGCTTAGACCCAATTCTTATAATAAACACCCCATATATATTCTGCCTTGTTCTATTTTCCTTTGTTATGTGGTCTTCATGGGCCTTTCTTTTCAAGGCCCAGCTCAAGGGCATCCTGTCTCATGAAGAAACCATCAACTAATCTATAAATCAATATTATCAGTCGTAACACATTGTTCAGAATTTATTCACTCAGTTACTCATCCAACAAGTATTTATTGATTACCTACTAACTAGTAGGCACAATATTAGGAACTGAAAATGCTGCAGGTGACAAGGCTGGTTTCTTTTATGCCACTTACATTCTATTGAAGGAGATGTGAACAAATATGTCTATAAGTAATACTTCTTGAAATTCATAGGAGAAACAAGACTGAAACAAGGGGATGTGATTTAGACTGAGAGGAAGTACTGAGAGCTACTTTTTATTGGGTTATTAGGGAAGTCCCCTCTCAGGTGGTTATATCTTAGCTGAGGCTCAAATGCTATGGAGAGTCAGCATATGAAGACTCAGGGGTAAAAATCCCCAATGAGAAATATGCTTGGTTCATGCTATGAAGGAGAAGGAGGAGAATGAGGAGGGGGAGTGGAAGGGGGAGGAGGGAGGAGAAGAGAAGAGGAAGGAGAGGAGGAAGGGGAAGAGGAGGAGGAAGGAGGAAGGGGATGAGGAGGAAGGAGAGGAAGAGGAGGGGGAAGAGGAAGGGGAAGAAGAGGAAGAGGAAGAAGAAAAAGAAGAAGGGGGTGGGAGAGGGGGAAGATGACCATCAGGGCTTATCCTTCTTATCAGTTAGGTTCCAGTCAGGTAAACAGAAAACATTCCAGTTATTTTTATAACTATAAATTAATTCTGAAATTGGTTAACAATGTGGTATAAAGCAAAACAGGCAAAAAGTACATGCTGTATTAACACAGAGATACTTATGGTAAGAAGCCGATTCTATCTTAGGGCTGTGGGAGTGAAAAGAATAGAGTTCTTACAAGTGCCAGGTTTGGAAGTGTAGTCCTGTATAGCTGGAGCTGAGTTCGTGAGGAGAGGTCACTGTACTGTTGATATTGGTATCTGTGAGGGGAATAATAAAGTTGGTTCTGATAATATGGATAAACCCTGGAAACTAGAATTAACTGCCAGTGCTAGGGCAAAGAAGTGTCATTGGGGTGACACTGATAAGAAGTGTGAACCAATAGAAAGGATTCTGTCTTTCTCATCTTTCATTTTCCACTCTCCCTTTTGCTCCCTGTATTGGCAAAGTTTAATGCGAATCCAGCTAGAAAGCAGAAATGTGGTATGAATATCCCTAGCTCAATGTGGTTTGAATATCCCCAGTTGAGGACAAGACAGAAGCATAAGTGACTTGTGAGCATAAGTGAGTGAGCATGAGAGGACTTGTATAAAGCAAATGCAATTGTAGATAATTTGCAAAAAGTATAGATTTTTTTTCTATAAATAGAAACAAGATCAGTAGGTAACCAGGAATCTTAAGTATATTTGATTTATATATGGAACAATGTTACTCAGGTTGCTACATGAACAGTTCATTGGAAAGTGTTAAGAGGAAAAGCAAGGACGTTCAGTTTAGAGGCAATTAAGTACTCCAGGGGGAAGATGAGGATGGTCTCAAACTGAGAGTTAGCAGTGGAGATAAAGAAGAGAGGGTAGCTTCGGCATTATTTCCCAGAAGTTGCAGTGAAATTAGATTGAGAGGGCGAAAGAAAAGCATGAAGCAAGGATGACTCCCTTGGTTTTTAATCTGAGCAATTGGTTGAGTGGAGATGACAAATAGAATTGTGTGATCCTCCAGTGAGATCCAGCCTCTTGGGTGCAAAAGGATATTCATGATTCATTATGTAGCAATACCTTTGTGTTCCTCGGTTCAGTAAATAACATAACCATTGCAACAGTTGTTCAAGTTAAAAACTTAGGGATCCCCTCTTCCCTTTATCTCCTCCACACCTAAATCCATTAGCAAATCCTGTGGGTTTTACCATAAAATTATCACAAATCTGAGAGAACTCCTTCCTGCTTCCGTTGATTGGTATACCGCAGAACAGCCAGAGTAAGAGTTGAGTTTACATTGATAGTATCACTGTCTAAGGATCAACACTCTATAAAAGCTTTCTATTATACTTAAAAATGGAACTTCTCCTTTGAAGGCTCTACCTTCTGCCTATGCCGCCAAAGTCATCCCCTACCAGCACTTCTTGTCCACTTAATTGTAGCTCCTCTGGTTTTCATGAAGTTTCTCTATCACTGTGAGATCAGTCCAGTCTCATGACCTTCACTTTTGCCATCCCATCTGCCCATAATGCACTGCCCCTGAAATCTATTGACTTGCTCACTTCACTCAAAACCCCACTCAAATTTTGTGCAAAGTGGCTTTCTCTGATCTCTTTATATGAAATACTCCCTTTCCACATAACTCTATCCCTATGCTCTACTTTAATACTGTTTATAGTGTTTATTATTATTTGAAATTTTCATTATTTATTTGCTTCCTTTTTTTAACTTTTAATTAAAAAAATCTTTTTAATGTTTATTTATGTTTGAGAGACAGATGTGAGTGGGGGAGGGGCAGAGAGAGAGAGACACACACACACACACAATCTGAAGCAGGCTCCAGGCTCTGAGCTGTTAGCACAGTTAGCACAGAGCCTGATGTGGGGCTCGAACTCACAGACTGCGAGATCACAATCTGAGCCAAGGTCAGATGCTTAACCAACAGCCATCCAGGTGCTCCTGCTTCCTTCTTTTTTTTGTTTTTGTTTTTGTTTTTGTTTTTGAATGTTTATTTATTTCTGAAAGAGAGACAGAGCACGAGCAGGGGAGGGGCAGAGAAGGAGACACAGAATCTGAAGCAGGCTCTAGGCTATGAGCTATGAGCACAGACCCCAATGCAGGACTTGAACCCATGAGCTGTGAAATCATGACCTGAGCCAAAGTCAGATGCTCAACTGACTGAGCCACCCCGATGCCCCTGTTTGCTTCCTTGTTAAAGATAAATGCCCCCAATGGAATGTAACACTCTGAGTCAGGGAGGGGCTTTTTCACTCCTGTAACCCCAGTGGCTACAACAGTTGCCAGCATGTAGAACATGTTCAAGACATTTTTATACACAGATTGATTCAAGTAGATGTTCTTTTCATTATATGATTCAGATTCTTACTAGTAACAGAGCTGGAATAAAATATAAGTTTTCCTCATTTCCTTCAATTATATTCCATTGGCAGATTATCACAATTTGTAATTATACATGTAATTATTCTCTGTGAGATGTTTTTGAAGTCTACAAGCAAAAGGAACCTGCCTGTTTTGTTCACTGATGTATCCTTCTTAATTTCCACTATTCCTGAAATATAGTATATGCTTAATAAATATTTATTGAATACATGAATAAATAAATTCAAGAATATACACATGAAAAATTGATACCTTTCAATTTTAGAGAAACAAGAAAATGGAATTAGAATGAGTTCCCTAAGCCGCTGTCCACAGGTGGCCCTGCTTCTTTAAAGCTAGCTATGAATATACTGCCCTCTCATGGTCCACTTCAGACTAAATTAGAAAAGGCACACTATATACATTCCATTATTATGTAAATTTTATTCTAAAAGGATACCTTCTGAAAGATAACTATGCAACCAAAATTTACCAAGAGGGGCTTTTTAGACTTGTGGATGAAATTCCCATTGCAATGTACCAGGTAATAAGGCTGTACATGACAATACAATTGTAACTAAACCTATTGTGTATATCTTTCAGCCTGCATGATTTTTAAAATGCTTTCAGGATGAAAAAATAAAAGGACCTTGACCACAGAGTTTCAATATTAAAGATGGTCAGAATAATACAATAAATCCCTAGGCACCTGGCTATCAGCACAACTCCTTGCTTATTTGAAATATCTTTGTTTGCTTTTCACACTAACACCAGTCTAACTGGGAACAATCAAATAATCAATTCTACAAAGGTGACTTTTTAAAGAACACGAATATATGTGAGCCCTGGGAGTTGAGGTAGAGATGTGGGGAGAGGGAGGCAGAGAAAAACTTGAGCTTTTGTGCATTCTGAGTGCTATACTGTTTACCCAGGGAGAAAGTAGTATTTTAGTTCTGCTCTTCCATTTCTCAATCCAGTAATGTGACCTGCATTAATGGTGGTCTCAGAAGGGAAACATGAGCAAAAACAATGGCAGAAGGAGCCAATTTAGGAATAAAATAATTTGCATTTGTATAACACTGTGTTTGTTTGTTTGTTTGTTTGTTTGTTTGTTTGTTTTTGTTTTTTTCCTCCCTAGGTAACCAAGCACTTGCCTGACACAAATCCTTCTCTTGAAAAAGGTCATTTTGACATCCCTGATGACTTCTGAATTGTCTCTCTCCAACAAAATGACTTACCTTTTCATGCATTCGGTCCCATGCACATTCTTCCTCTTCTTTCTCCTCACCACAAATCTAGTCTAGTATAAATAAGCTAATTATAGAAATTCTGAGTATGAAGAGATCCTTAAGGGTCTTCTGGTCCAAAAGTTTGCAGGCAGACTTCCTCTTAATTTCTAAGTAAAAATTAATGGCAGAAACTCTAGAAAAGTGTTTTTTTATTTGCATAACCCATTGAGTATGTTGGATTCCTAAGATATATCCCAGACACTCTTACAATAGGAAATATAGAGTTTCTGAGCGTTGGGGTCAGAAATGCATTTACAGCAAGCATTCCAGGTGATAGATATCCCTCAATGTTTTCCATCTCACGTATTAGCTGTTTTCATATTGTTAAAGTTACACAATATTTTAAACATTCAAGAAGTTAAGAAACAATTAGAAAGAACTGTCAGCTAATGCAATATTCAGATTATGCACAAGTAATTTTTTTTTGCCATATGAGACAGACACATTTTAAAGAAAATCTTACAGATACATTTAAAACCTCATGACCAGTTTTTGATGTTCCTTCCCTCCCTAGAGTGAACTACTCCCCTGAAGTCCTTGAATATTTTATATTTGAATATTTCATTGTGAATATTTTATTCCAGTGTAACATCATACATAAAATTTCAGAAATCAGAAGTGTAGGCCTTGATAAGTTTCACAAAATGATCTACTTTGTAACCAGCACCCATATGAAGAAAGAGAACATTACCAGCACCTGAGGCACGTGGGTGGCTCAGTTGGTTAAGCGTCTGACTCTTGATTTTTGGCTCAGGTCATGATCTCACGGTTGTGAGATCAAGCCCTTCGTGGGGTTCTGCGCTGAGTGCATAGCCTGCTTTCCTTCTCTCTCTGCCACTCCCCCACACAAATAATGGAAAACAAAACACTACCAGCACCTCTGTAAGACCCTTTCCTGGGTTCTATCTCCCCTGGTGTCCCAGATGACACCCTGGAATGTTTACTTCTAAGCCCTTCATGGAAGGGTCTTAAATTTTCCCTTTTGTTTGTTTCCCCACTATAGCACGACTCACAAGAGGTTTACTCTACTTTTCAGGAGTACTTGACTTCTTATCTTTCCACTATTATATGTTTAATATGTGCCTAGTGATTCAAAGTGGAAACCAGTGTGTGGTGATCTTGTTTGTTTCTGTCATTCTGTTAGCCTGGGATTTGTTCCCCTCAAATCCTGCCTGTTTCAGACTCTCTATAATGCCATTACAAGATTCTTTGTGTGTGTGTGACTATTTTTAAGAAGTTTTACATTTTAGGTTTATAGAAAAAGGAAAGAATAGAGTTCCCATATAACCTTCTCTCTGCCCAGTTTCCCCTATTATTAACATCTTGCATTAGGGTGACATATTTGTTACCATTGATGAGCCAGAAATGACAAATTACTAACTGAAGTCCATAACTTACATTAGGCTTTACTCTTTGTGTTGAACTTTCTATGAATGTTAACATATGGACAGTGTATGATACAGTGTATGATACCATCATCCAGAAAAGTTTTACTGCCCTAAAAATCCTCTGTGTCCCACCTATTCAGCCCTCCCTCACCCGAAACCCTTGCAACCCCTGATCTTTTTACCATAGCTCTAGCTTTGCTTTTTCTAGAACGTCATATAGTTAGAATCATAAAGTACATAGCCTTTACAGATTGGCTTCTTTCACTTAGTAATATGTATTTAAGTTTCCTCCATATGTTTTTAGTGGCTTAATAGCTCCTTTTTTATTGCTGAATAATGTTAACCTGTATGGATATATGTTATTTATCCATTTACCTGTTGAAAGCCATCTTGGTTGCTTCAGAGTTTTTACTATTATGAATAAAGCGGCTATTAACATTTATGTGCAGGGTTTTGTGCAGATATAAATTTTCAGTTCACTTGGGTAAATACCAAGGAGTGGGGTTGTTAGGTTCCAGGGTATGAATATATTTCATTTTGTAAAATATTGCCAAACCATTTTCAAACGCAGTATACCATTTTGCATTCTCATTAGCCATCAATTAAGCTTACTGCTGGTCCATATCCATACCAGCACTTGGTGTTGTCAGTGTTTTAAAGTTTGGCTATTCTAATAGGTTTAGTGGTGACACAGTGTTATTTTAATAATTTTCAGTTTTCTAATGACATATGACATGGAACATTCTTTCATATGCTTATTTGCTCTGTGTCTATCTTCCTTGGTGAGGTGTCTGTCCAGATTTTATGTCCATTTTAAAAAAACAGATTATTATTATTGAGTGTTAAGACTTCCTTGTGTATTGTAGAAAACAGTCTTTATCAGATGTCTTTTGCAAATATTTCTTACAATTTATGGCTTGTCATTCTCTTGGCATTGTCTTTCACAGAGCAGAAGTTTTAAATTTAATGAAGCCAGAATTCTCATTTTTTTTCTTTCATGGGTCATGCATTTGTTGCTCTAAGAATTCATTGCTAAACCCATCACCTGGATCATCTCCTCTGTTACATTCTAGGGCTGGGATAGTTTAGTATTTTACATTTCTACCTATGACCCATTTTGAATTATTTTCTGTGAAAGACGTAAGGTCTGTGTCTAATTTCATTTAGGTTTGTTTTGTTTTATGTGTGGATATTTTGTTCCAGCATCATTTGTTGTAAGACTCTTCTTTCTTAAATCTATTACCTTTGCTCCTTTGTCAGAGATCAATTTGTGTGCGTTATGTCCGGACTCTCCAGTCTGTTCCTTTGATCTATTTGCCTATCTTTTTGCCAGTGCTGTCTTGTCTTGATTACTGTAGCTTCAGGTCAGGCAGTGTCAGTCGTCTGACTTTGTTCTTCTCTTTTGATATTGCTTTGGCTATCCCGAGTCTTTTGGCTTCCCTCATAAATTTCAGAATCACAAAATAACTTGCTGGGATTCTTTTATTGCAATTGCATTGAATCTTTAGGTCAAGTTAGGAAGAACTGACATCTTTACAATATTGAGTCTTCTCAGTCTTGATTATGGAGTGTTTCTCCATTTATTTAAATCTTCTCTGATTTCTTTCATCAGCTCTTCTTGAAATTTAAATAGTAACCAACTGTTTTGGTTGTTCTCAGCAAGATTATTGGTGTATTTAAAGCCTTTCTGTTACAGCTGGAAGTGGGTTATTCTCCCAGACTGTACTTAAGGTCCCTAAAGCTTGACATCCATTGTAATGCAGAAATAGATTAGAATTTAATATAGACTATTATTTATAGAATTTATATTGATAGAATTTAATATAAAATAGAACTTAATATAAAGAACCACACACATTTCAGGGTTGACAATGAGTTTAAGTCAAGTACAGAACATAAAATCAAATGCTTTGGAGTTATACAATGTGGGCTCAAATCCTTGATCTAATATTTGCTATAAAACTCTGACCAGTTATTTGGTATCTGTGAGCATCAGTTCCCTAATGTATGCCCAAGTATATAAACATTATCAACTCAATATTGTTTGCTAGGAGTAAATGGTAAAGCAAGTTTAAATTGCTTAAGGCATGATAGGTGATAGGTTACTCAAAATATTATTTTTACATGTATTTTATCATTGATTATGGATTTAAGTAAATCAGGCATTTGGATAACTCAAGCATTTTGTCATTGATTGTGGACTTTGATAAAGCAAGCATAAATAAGCAAATAAGAAATATTTTTTTATTCTTTTTGCCAAAGAGATCTGACACTATGCCAGGGATGCGGAAATTTTTCTGCTCAGTCACTAAAATAAACCCTGAAGAGATGTCACGAAGACGCTACAAATATCGCAATCAACCATTTACTCATTTCAGGAAGTCCACTGCCCCCAAACTATCTTCTGGTATTCAAGAATTTAGGTAATATGTCTACTTTTAATACTATCATCAAGTTATGAAACTTAACTGTGACTCTTTGCATGTACTCAGTTCCCAGTGCTAGTAAATATATTTTACATTAGAAATATCTCTGGATACTGACCCACTTTGGCATTTCCACTGTCTCAACTTGGGCTATCACCATATTTTACATATTTGTTTTCTAACAGCTCTGACTTTTATATCTTCTCCCATCGCAGGGTGTTCTCTGCACAGTTGCTAAATTTTTAATTTATATAAAACATAAAAATAAACATTTAACTCATGACCTACAACTATTTAATTGCCTCCTACCTTGTACACCATCTTCGTTCCCACGTATCCTGCATTGAAATGAGTTAAAGCCATTAAATAAAGCTCATTTAATAATAAAGTTAATACTTTTTTATTCCCAGCCTCGTCCAGTGACTAATTCATCCTGGTTTTAACACTGAAATTCTCACATGCCAGGAAAACCTTTATTTCAAGGAAAACTGGCATGATTTGTCATCCTAGATACACTGAATCAGACTTTCTGGTAGTAGATCCAGAAAACTATGTTTTTGAACATGCTTCTCCAGTGATTCTTATTCACAGAAAATGTCGGTGAGCCACTGGCCTAAAAATATATAATCTCCATTTTTGCATTATATAATGTCATTTTGGACATAATTTTATTACAATTTCTTTGTTTAGTATTGTCTCGCACACCAAACATATGACCTCCTTAATATTAAGGACAATGCTTCTTATTTTTTAATCCACAATGACTAAAGATAGTTGAATCTCATTATTAAAAATAAATATATGAATATAGTATGTACTTCGATTTTCCTATGGGGTAATTTTTTTTTTCTTTTTAAGTTTGGCAAAATGAATGGATGTGAGCGAGGATGACTGAAATTCGATATTAAATAATTTAAATTTTCTTTTCTTGATTTCCATTAACTAATATGTTGTTAATCTGTTATTTACAATGAGTGTCCATGTAATGAAATATCTTTACCCATGTTCTGGTCTAAGTCCTATTTGAGTCTCTGTTGAATGAATCAACACACAAAAATTGTGAATACGATGCTAGTGGCCACATACAAGTATATGCATACACTGCTTAAAAAGCAGAATAGCCTCGGGGTGCCTGGGCGGCTCAGTCAGTTAAGCGTCTCACTCTTTACTTTGTTTTATTTTTAACATGTATTATCAAGAGACAGAGAGAGACAGAGCATGAGCATGGGAGGGGCAGAGAGAGGGGAGACACAGAATCTGAAGCAGGCTCCAGGCTCTGAGCTGTCAGCACAGCACTAGATGCAGGGCTCAAACTCACAAACCGCGAGATCATGGCCCTAGATGAAGTCGGACACCTAACCAACTGGGCCACCCAGGTGCACCTTAAGCATCCCACTGTTAATTTTGGCTCATGGGATGATCTCATGGTTCATGAGTTTGAGCTCCATGTCCGGCTCTGTGCCCTCAGCAAAGAGCCTGTCTGAGATTTTGTCTCCCTCTCTCTCTGTCCCTCCCGTGCTAGCTCTCTCCCTCTCTCAAAATAAATAAAAATAAGCTTTAAAAAAAAAAGCAGAGTAGTCTTTAGACAAAGATATTTAGAAGAGAATGTGTTTTCATTTAAGTGCAACAATTAATGTATTCTTTTTTGAAATATTATGCCATTATTCTCATTTAAAAGATCACAATCGTTATACAATTGAACATGATTTCTTAGTTATTTTAGTAACAAATGTGAATTTGTAATATCACAAGTGATCAAACTCTCTGATTTTCTTTTTACATTTGAGCATGGAAATACTAAATAAATTCAAAAGCGTATCCTTCTTTGGGTTAAATACCATGAAAAATGTATACATAAAAAATAAATCTCAAACCCAGTGCTTCTTTTCAAGCATCATTTTGGCTTGAAATCCCAGAATTAAGACTTGGATGGGACATAATTTTAGGAAATGGCTAAAAATACCTTAAATTCCCTGGCAAGTCCTTAATGGATGTTTACTTTAAGATTTTTCTCATAGGACGTTTGCTCATAAGCTATGTATTGGTCTTGCAAAAATTATTTGAGGATTTTGGAACCATAAGCAGTGATTAAGTAAATCTCATTCAGCAATGTCTTCATGGTATTTCAGACAGCGATCATTTTCATACAACACATAAGTCCCTCCATTCATGGTGACTCCTAATAGTATGAATGAATAAACACTGAATGGTTACCAAAGTCCAAATAGCCAACATTTAGTTGAGTAATTCAATTGAATAATTTAACAAACATTCACTGTATGTGGGTTTTTCTTTCTTATCCTATACTGTTTTGAGCCTAGGAATACAACAATAACTGTAGCATAGAAACTGTTATGGGAAATATTGGGAGAGAGATACCCCCAAACACATGAAACCCGTATTTCTCCAGGATCGCAATAAAAGTAAACACTTCTTGTTCTTGGTTCTGCTTCCATGTTAACACCCTATTTTCTTTTGATATCTAGATCTGACTTGATTATGTAATGAATCATCCAAACTGCAACACACTGATAATTAGAGCTACTGGACACACACACACTCATAGATACATAAATACACACATGTATACTCATGAAATATTTATTTAAAAAATGCTTTAATGTTTATTTTTGAAAGAGAGAGAGAGAGAGAGAGAGAGAGAGAGAGAGAGAGAGACAGAACACGAGCAGGGGAGGGGCAGAGAGTGAGGGAGACACAGAATCCGAAGCAGACTACAGGTTCTGAGCTGTCAGCACAGAGCCCAATGTGGGGCTCTAACTCAAGAACCACAAGATCATGCTGAGCCAAAGTTGGATGCTTAACCCACTGAGCCACTCATGTGCCCATGAAGCATTTATTTATTGAGTTAAATTGATATTATTATATTGGTACATTGAATTGGATTTAAAAAAATGAACCATTATGCAATTAACTAATTTTCTACTTAAAGCACTTCTGTTATTGATACAACTTGGCATCATTTACCAGTTTAAGAAAAAAATAAGTGAAATTAATTTAGGACAGTTGTTTCATCTAAATATAAAGTTATGTTTCAGAAGGTTATATAGAAACATATTTCCAGCAACTACAAATGTTAAAGCATTGTCTTCTGAAATAGTTCTTCAGGTAACTACGAACATTGAAATATATGCCCATGCTTGTTTAGCAGATTTGTTTCTTTTGCTTTCCATGTCCTATGATTGATATACTATGATTGCTATCCCATGAGCCACATGGAAAATGGTAAATATTTGAGTATATTATGAGTTCATCATTATGTACATTATTAAAATAGAAATCTGGTACTTTTTTATTAAAAGAGAACTATAATTTTCTAGCTTATTCAACTGAATTTCTTACAAAATCAAAAGTAATTCAAAACTCAAAGATGAGGGGCACCTGGGTGGCTCAGTCGGTTAGGCATCTGACTTTGGCTCAGGTCATGATCTCACGGTTTGTGGGTTTGAGCCCTGCATCGGGCTCTGTGCTGACAGCTTCGAGCCAGAGCCTGCTTCAGATTCTCTGTCTCCCTCTCTCTCTGCCCGTCCCATGCTCATGCTCTGTCTCTCTCTGTCTCTCAATAATAAATACACATTAAAATAAAATTATAAAAAAAAAAAACTAAAAGATGAATAAAAAGTTGTAAAATTACATTATAGTGGTACAGATTTTCGTCAGACACGCTAAGATCACACAGCAAAAGTGTTCCTTAACTAATGTGCCTTGCATATGGTCTACTCAGTCTCTCTTTCTTAGCAATTATTTTCTGGTTCCCACTAACTCTTGAATGATGGATGGCCTAGTAGCTCCATGCATTTCAGGCCCCCATGGCATGAACCTTGCAACAATTGCTTGGTGTTCGAGTGACTAGTAGAAGCAGCAGGATTAAATACTTCTTTACCAGCATTCAACATGAAGGAGCTCGCTGGTCTGAACCAGGGGTTTCTGAGCACATTTTGCTGTGTTAAAGGGTGTCTTGCATACTTAAATGAAGGGTGTGAACCACTTGTGTATGGTAAAAATGATCACATGTGCTCTTTCAGGCTTAACCACATGTGAAATTAAAAACCATTTTCATTACACCTGTATTTCACATGATAATATATAATACCTTAGCAGAAACTGAAAGTTCAACATGGACTTTTACCAATTACATCTCAGTTTATTTTAATGCAATTAATAATAATAGTGCTCAATTAAAAAAAATGAAAAATCCAGGGCACTTGCTAAACCTGATGGAATTTGGGACAACAGCGAAACTGGGATATAAGTCACCATATCACTGATCTACCCCCGTATCACTTATTCTCATTTTAAGAAGTAGCTCACATAAGTCCCTGTGAATCATAAATGATGTTTCCTTCTACTTTGTGTGATGATTCTCCAGTTTTAGTGCTAAAGCTTCCTGGCCACGTGTTCTTTGCTTCTTGTCCTGGCATCCATTCTCTTGCAGCAATTTCTGCTGCTGTCATTCCCTGTCAGCGGTACCCGTGCTGACATTGCTGTAAGCAATCTCCTCTGGTTGCCAAATTTTAGCGAGAAATACATACCTTCCTTCCAATTATGTTAAACTTTATTATTAGACTGGGAAGCAGCGCAGCTCACACTCTAAGTTTCCTACAGTGCTTTATTTTTGCACATTTATTCAGTTCATTATATTTCTTCTGTCTTTAATAATTTGACTCAAATTCCCTGGAGACATAAATCAAGAGATCGTTTGAATGATTCCACTTTCTCATTTTTAACCCAAATTTCCATGCACTTGTTTTGAGATGGATTCCTTCTTTTACATGAGCTCTGCTTGGAGATTAAGAGTTAGCCGATGCCTTCCGACTTCTTAATTCATAATCCTGGAGAACAGCTATCACCCAACAGATCTCATCCTGGACCCTCCAATAAAAGCAAATGATGACTTTTGCAAATCAAGTTTCAGGGAAGCAGACAAATATACTGAAATAGGACTGGATTTCACAACAAAGGTTTTCATAACAAAGGTTATGTGGCTTAAATTGTTGACCTGGAATCCTGCATACAGAAATAAAGGCAGTCCAGTATTGTGATTTATGTTCCCGTTTCAATGAGAATAGGAAGAATGAGTCAAAGAAAGTTATACAAGGAAGATGCCGTTTGAGGTAGATTACTTATGGTAGCTTGATCAGAATTCCTTAAGCAAATAGAAGAAGGAAGGACACTTTAGGGAGAAATCACATGTTTCAGTGAAGTGATACGTGGAAAATTGCCACCTATTTAAAAATTAATGGGTGTTCTGGCAGATAGAATGAAGAGTTTGGGGCAGGAGGCGATAGGAGTTAAGATACTGTCAAAGATTTTGCCACTTAAGAAATCTGGACTTTATTTGGTTTGAAGGAGCAAGCAAACACGGGTTTGTTAAAAAGGAGAGTGGAATATATACTTAGAGCTGTACAGTAATAACTCTTATAGCAGTTTAGTTAATGAGTAGAAAATGGGGTAAGTCCAAAGCAAGTAATCTTACTAGCAAGCAATTATTCTGGAAGATAGTCTTATATTATGGACTTCCAGGTGTCTGAAAATTCTGAGTAAGGGGTCTGACCATATGTGTTTTCAAAAAGAATGGTCAATTATATAAGCAGTCAGAAGGTCAGAAAACTATAGAGGCATCCTTTCAGTATTCAGGCTAAGAAGACCGATATAATCTCTTCTTTGTTGGTTTGAGAGATAATAAATTGAGTCAGGATCTGATGTCAGGGAAGGGTAGCAAGACAACTTTTGGGTAGAAAGAAACGGGACCACCAGATCAACTTATGCAACAAATCAGGTAATCCAGTGGTCCTAATTATGACTCAACAAATGGCGAATTTGCAGTGACATCCCTCCTGTGAAAGCCCTAGGGCTGTAAACAAACAGAGGTAATATTTTTGATCTGGAATACCCATTCACATAATAGTAAAGGGATACAGGGGGCTTATCTTCCCTTGCATCATGAAAAGCTAAATTGATGAGAAAAGGGTCCAAGGACAAGCCAGTACAAATAAAGTAACCCTTTGGAAAAACAAAAAGCACCTTGAGAAATGCTTGGTTTATTGTAAGAAACACGAAGGCAGCATCCTTGGATGAGAGATTCTTCTGGTGACAGGTAATATGCAGGCTTGAGTCATTCGATTGTAATGTTTAACCGAATTGTGACCTTATTTTTCTCCCAGAAGACAAATTAAGGATAATGATGATGATGCAACAAGCATGATAATAAGAGCGTAAGTATATGGAGTGGTTAATATGTGCCAGAAACTCATCTAAATGTTTAATAAGCATTGCTCATTTCAACTTTTGTGATAGATAAATAAATAAGTAAGCAATAGATGATAGGTAGATAGATAGAGAGATGCTAAAACAGATGATCTATATTAACCAAATTTTTGAGTAGGTGATTTTTTTTTAATTGACTAAATCTAACTGTCTTGCATACCATTAGCCTTGATCCTAGAATCTGTTTCTGCTATGCTGGTGATCTGGATTTAATCTTCAAACTTAGTCAAATATGTTAAAGCAATGATTAGGCCAGCTGAGACTATAAGCTCTCCAGGGAAAATCAAAGCAATCCTTAAATGTGTATTTAATTCCCAAACATATGGGGGCTTTTCTAGAGTCTTTCTGCTCCTGGTTTATAGCTCAATTCCACTCTGACCGGAGAACCACATTTCATGGTGTCAGGCCTTTGGAATTTGTTGAACCTTGGTTGATGACCTAGCATATGGGCGATTTTTTGGAATGTTGCTTGTGTACTTGGAGCAACTGTTTCAGTTGCTCTTGCCAATTGTTGTGTGCATATATCATTTAGATCAACCTTGTTTTGGTCAGATCACTGTAACATTTTAGTTTGTTTTATCAAGTGCTGAGAAAGGTATTTGAAAAATTTACCAGATTAGCTTGTATTTGTAGGGTTTTTCTTTCAGTCCTGTTATATATGTTCAGTTTAGGTTTATATTCTTGTTGAGTTCAAACATTTAACGTTATGAAACACCTTTGTTTCTTTTTATCGTACTGTAATTTTCTTCCTGTAGTGGTATCTACTTTATTAGTCACACAGGCTTTCTTTTTAGCTATTGTTTATGTGCTATACCTTTTCTCCATCATTTTTTGTGTCTATTTTTTAAAAATATTCCTCATGTAAACAGAACATTGTTGTGGTTGTAGCTAGTTGTCTCCTCTGTCTTTTACCTAGAGTATTTAGTCAGATTATCTGTCATACTCTTAGGATTTATTTTGTGACTCAATTTACATCTTGCCATTACCTTTTGACATGTGTTCTTTGTTTCTATTTCTCACCTTTTTCTTTGCTTTAGTATTTTAGAGTATTTTCTTCCTCTCCAATATTGGCTTGTTAGTTATGCATAATTTTACCATAGACCCTAAAGATTACAAAACACATTCTCACCTTAGGGCTTTAGAGCACTTGCACTACATTATTTTCCTCTCCCCCACCATTTTCATGATTATTGTTTATTAAATCAATGAAAGCTTGAGAGCAAGATTCAGCTCAAAGCAATTTGTATTCAAAATAATGGTTATGTGTTGATTTTTCTTCAGTCCATACTTACTGATTCTGTCGTGTGTGTGTGTGTGTGTGTGTGTGTGTGTGTGTGTAGAGTAGAGTGAAGGATTATGCCCCTAGAACAAAGTACTGACAAATACAAGGCACGGGATCTGATAGTAAGAAGAAGAAACTTGTTGGGTTTCCTTATCAATTCAGAGTGTTAAAGTGTATTTAGTTGGGGCTATGTGCCAGATACTGTACTGGACTTTGAAGATTCAGTAGAGAAGAAGAAAGACATATTCACTGGTTTTATAACATTGCATTCTAACAGGGAAAGAGATACAAATCAAGATGCACATGCAATCTAATTCAGTTATTATGTTTCATTTGCTTGTTTAAAGAAACAAACGGATGCAGTAGGAAGAAGTGTGGCTGAGGCCATTTTAGGGTCATCACAGAAAGTGTCTCTGACTGTAGAACACTAATCCCCTTATCTCAAGGATGAAACAAAAAAACTAACTAAGCAAATAGGCAACGTGTGGTTCATTTGAGGGGCAAGAGAATCTATTGCTTGTTTTCCAGTCTCTGTAACTGATGAAGATAATCACGTCAAACTTGGATGTTGCAGGTAGAGGATAGCAGAATTCAACACTGGGTTTCTGAACAAACTCTTGGAGGAGAGTCCCCTTCCCACTAAACAAATGTTTTACACTTTAACTGGACAAGAAATAAAATGGTCCTATATTTGCTATATTTGGGCTATTATTATTTTTTTTCAAAAACATTTTAATGTTTATTTATTTTTAAGAGAGAAAGAGAGCATGAGCAGAGAGGGGCAGAGAGAGAGAGAGAGGGAGACACAGAATCCAAAGCAGGCTCCAGGTTCTGAGCTGTCCACACAAAACCAGACATAGGGCTCGAACCCACAATGATATCATGACCTAAGCTGAAATCGGACGCTTAACTGACTGGCTGCCCGGCCTTCCCTGGGCTATTATATATCTTAAAGTTTATTTGTTAGAGCCATTTGCAACACTCTAGCTAATCTTAATGGGGAAAATTATGATTTTTATTCTAAGAATAATGTAAAGTTTTGAAGCTTTCAAGTTAAGGCATGATATCACCCTAATTACAAATTTAACATTACTCTGATTGAAATGTGAAAAAATAGAAGGAGAGTGGGGATAGAAATAAAAGCATAGTTAAAGGTTGGAAGAGTGTTCTTGGCAAGAGATGATGATGTTCCAGACTGATATGACATTCTGGAACAGACAAAACTATAGTGATTGAGAATAGGTCAGTGGTTACCAGGAGTTAGGAGAGGAGGAAGGTTGACTCAAAGGACAGTATGAGAGCATTTTTAGAGAATAAGAAAACTGTATCCTGAATGTGACTACATGAATTTATACATATGCTAAAAGTCTACATTAAAGAAAAAAACCTTTACAAAAAAATCAATTATACTGTATGTAAATATAAGAATAACAATGAAAAAAGTGCTTTAAAAACCCCATAGACCTCAGAACATTGTCTTCAAGGCATGAAAGTGGTCCACAAGATACAATTCAATTTGTTTGTACAGATTCTTGTTGATAAATTACTCAATAGTCAGAGACTGCCCTCTATGTCCTTGTTTATTTTGTAATAAAGTTCTACACAATATTGAATTTAACACATTGGGAGCCACATTTTATTAATTGTATATGTACAATTTTTGAAAAAGATAAAGGAAGTAAATTAGGAAACTAGTTTCAGTGTGTGGTATGTAAATAAAACTCATAATACTATTTAGTAATGATACTGAAACATTTCTTATAGTTTAATGGGAAGTAATTTACAACCTCAAGCAAGCTGACGTGTTCCTCAAATATATATTGTTTCCTTGAAATTGTATTCTATATCATATTGCATTTATATCTTGTGTATCATACACATCATAGTACATATCATGATCCATGAGATTGAGAGGTAACAATTCTTTATTTGGTGTAATTGGGTAGGAATTTAAAGACGGCTCTGAATCTAGTGTCTCCGAGTAGGTGTATGTGTGGGGTTTGTATGCAGACACTGAGTATTGCTGAAGCAGGGATCTTGGGCCCCATGTCACAAGACAACAGAAAATCTTATTCTCCTGCTTGACGTGCCATAAACATAAAGAATGCAAACCTATAGACATATCTGTATTGCAAATTATTATTTATATAGCACTCTCAGCTACTGGTTTGTATCTTCCATGAAAAGAGTATGTTTTTTATTTGTTTAATTATCCTCAACACTCCCAGGTTATTGATGGATTGCATGCTTTCAACAAAAGTATATTTAACTGAATGGATGTGAACGGACGAATAGATGGATTGGTTAAAGTATTAATTAGTTAAAAGAGTAGTAGTTATCTCCCTTCTCACTTCTTGTTTACATTCCCAGTAGGATCTAGTAATATTATTGGACATACATATTAGGATATAGGTGGGTAGATTGATAGATAAATAGATCCCACTATATCTGTCATATACAAATTTAATAGTTTAAGCCTTTAAGAATAAATGATACTAGTAGGAACCTTGGGAAAAATATGAATGTGTCTGTGTGTGTATACACTTATATAAATGTATACATATATATGGGTATATATATTCATATTCATATATATTCATATTCATATATATACTTATATAAATGTATATATTCATATTTTTCCCAAAGCTCCTACTAACATCATTTACTCTTAAATATATTGAATCATCTTACATAGAACACATCAACATTTACAGTGAAATTCTGCTACTAAAGCTACTTAGAGCCCCTTCTCTATTTTTTCCCCCATTTTCCAGTCTATTATCTTTTGTAATAAGTAATTTCCTTCCAGGTACAGGTGACTCATTTTATCTGAATCAAAGTGATTTCAAGGTTCAGTCTGGATTTTGCTGATGTGCCTGGTTTCAAATATTGAGTCATTCACTTTTTTGGCAGAAGAGCCTTGCTCAGTGCCAAGTAATTTAGAAAGCTAGAAGGAGCTCCAGTTGGAAGTCAGGCAGAACACAATCAGATGCCAAGTTTTCTTTTTCTATGAAACAATAAAGCTGGTAAATGAAAGTGAATTTTGCAGATCTTTACTAGTAGGAACAAATGTGATTCAAAAGACCCAAGCCAAAAGCCTTTCCTGCGCAGTGGGCATTAGCACTCACTTTTATCATTTCAGACCCTAGTCTGGTGCCTGGCTTAAAGGAGGCATTCAGTTAGGGGGTGTTGTTCAATTCAGATGTTGTGTGCCTCATTAGGGTATTTCATTTCTGCTGCCTCCACACATAAATCATTGTATCAGATAATCTACCTCTTAGTTGAGCTCAATGACCCTGCTTGCCATTTTCTCTGGAATTTTCTGTATCTCTTTAAACTCTTCCTGTTACTATTTCTGGCTTAATTGTTAGCAGTGGAGTTCTACAAGAACTGCATAGAGTTGTAAAATAACTAATTACCAATACATATTCATCGGTGTGATTTTATTTAAAAGCAAATGAATAGCATCAGATCATCCTGCTCTCTAGAATCACAGAATTAAATTACAAACCATGATTTAGATTTGGACAACAAATAAGACAAAAAGGAAAAAAAAGTGAGTGTGAATTGATCTATTCTTTTGCATCTAAGATTTTGCAGTCACAGCAAAGTTGTTTGGATTGTAATAGAAGGGCTATAGGTATATTGCATTTTAAAATGGCTCTTGGCCTTTTAAAGGAATAGTCTTATTTAATGGTGATGGAATTTAATCAAGACAGACGTCAAAACTATTTTAGTAGGACTAATATAGTACATAACTACATCATGGGGGAGAACAGCCGCAGCATCCCTTTTGAATGAAAGTATTCTGAGGCTTGTGGCATTTCACAAATTAAACACATAAAAATAATGTCGGATGCTCAAAAAACAACCACCTTGTTTAAAAATTCTCAGCACTGAGAGCTTTGAGTTTCACATTTAGTGGCAGTGTAACCTGGACTTTGTTTCTACTTGGACCAGATTCCAGAACTGTGCCTGAGAACACAGGGACAGTTTTAAATCACTCTTAGATGTTGAGCATCTAGGAACCTTTTTAAAATGCCCAATACCTTGCCAAATTGTGCAAAATATCTCCCAGGAAGAAAGTAGAAAGACACAGCTTTCAATTATCATTGGCTCCAGAACATGTTAGGTTCTTTCCTAAGGTATAGGTTTTATGCATTCTGAGTTTGCCACAGGGCATACCAACCACCCTCCTTTCAGAACACGCATGCTTTTCCAATGTTCTGAAGGTCCACCTCAGATCAGCCTTTGTGAGGTTTCACTTGTGAGGAAATAATGTATTGGCTATGGTAGATGTCGAATGGTGTCATGGAACAATTTTGAAGTTTTCTATATAGAGTTGCTATAAATTGTGTTTCAAGGAATGAGAATGGGGTTTATATAGGCGATCGAGGCTTTGGATCTGTTCTCCTAATGGACAAGCAAGCTACTTAACCACTGTGGGCTTCTCAACAACCTTCTAAATAGGATTTTTGTGAAACTTAAATGAAATAGTATAACAAAATCATTTACAACAGTGTGAGGAGTGATGGAGAGAAGTCATGGTCTGGAGTCAGACTGCAAGCATTCAGATATTGCCATGTAACAGCTGCCCCATTTAAGGGGAGATATGCAAACTTTTTAGATGTCAGTTTCTACATCCATAAAATGGAGGTGAAAATAATACATAGTCCATAGGATGGTTTAAACAACAATCCCATTTAAAGTGTGTGAAGCACACTTAATCATGATACCTAGCACTTAATACATACTCAAAATTTCATATTCCTGCAACATTTTTTTGTGTGTGGATGTATATGATCTTGTCTTGTTTGCTTGCTTGTTTACTTCTTATGGGTAGGGGCTCATAAAATAGTGGCAAACAGTGTAAGGTAATGAGGGAAACCCAGGACTCAGCTGGGGGGAAAGAACAGTGTCCTGTGACTCTCTTTTCCTAGGTAAGTGCTTTGCCCCTAACATTATCATTATTGCCATAATTAACTTCATAAGAAGTTACAATATATGGTTTCACATTGCATTCGTGTGGAGATACTCAACCGAATATTTCGTCAAAGATTTTCCAGGACCTCCATTGAGCTAGTGTTTAGAGTAGCAGTTTCAGGAGATGAAGGGCTCTTGGAGTGGATGTTTTCATCTAGAAAATCAATTAATCAGTGGCAATTCTGGCTCCACCTGAGTGAACGAGAATTTGCGTATGGCTCCCTTTCCAAGAAATCATCTCTTTTGGGTGTGCAGAGCACTTCCTGTGAGTCCTCACGACTGCCATTCTATTTGACTAAGATGCCAGTCACGTTCATCAAAGGGTGGTTGGCCACCTGTGAAGATGGGCTGACTGCCCTTTGGGGCAAAGAAATCTGGAGTCCTGGATTTTGTCAGTTCTAAAAGTGAACATTTTCCGGATTACTGCTTTAATGGTCCCAGGTTCATCACTGTTGCTTCTATTTAAAAATAATGATTGGCTTTAGATTTGTCATGCGGACGTACCTTAAATCTCAGATTTCTATGGAAATAAGTAACATATCGGCTAACAATACAATTAGTTGGATAAGCAATTCAATACCTCTCTCAGTTACCTGGTTTCCCTAATCTTGCCACTGATGTTGGTCTAGTATGGTGTGCTTCTCTTCTAGTCATGTAAAAGTAGGCACTTTTCTTCTCTTGCTGACTTGTCCAGGTATTTTGGCATTAGACCGATATTTAGTGTAATTAACTGATTGTAAAAGAAATCAAACAACCTAAGCTGTATCCATCAGAATATCAGTGCTTGCCATGTGTCAGGAGCCTTGTTAAATTCTTTGAAAGCATTTAGAAAACATAGCCCTTAGAGTCAGAGTGGTGATTTTAAATCCTCATTTGTAAATGTAGGTGACAACAATAATGATACTAAGCTCACAAGGTTGCTATATGAATATGAATAGATAATTTGCACATACAAAGCACTTAGAGTAAAGCTGGGCATTTAGAAAAGTGCTCAGTACATGTTAGATATTATTATTATTGTTACGCTGTACCGTATTATAATAATCTATAATATCCCATTATATGACATACTACAAAATACTCTATTTAAATATATATATATATATGCACATATGCATGCATATACACACATGTATATGTATTACACAATACTAGAATGCTAATGTACCCATTCCACAGGTAAAGCAGTTGAGATTTAATGCAGTTAAGAAACTTGCCAATGTCACAAGGGACGTAGAACTCAAACCCAAGCAATTAGCCAGCATGATACTCTATTACTTTTGACTATGCACATGTAGTCAATGAGGCAGATTCTTTCTCTAATAGATTTAACTTATACTTTGAAGAACCAAATAAATGAAGAGATGATATTTCTAGATTAATAAAGCCAAATAGTATTTATTAAAGAAGTGGGAAGCAGAAATTGGTAAATGTAGAGTTAACCCAAAGGCCCAAGTATCTGGTAGGTACATTAATACAAATGTGTAAAACAAAATAGGTATAAGGATGATGAGGCTTATCATCATAACTAGAGAGCACGGGCTTTAATGATACTGATTCTTATCATGTAGAAATGTGAGTATACCGTCACCAATTTCTCACAAAGGGCCCAGCCTCCACATACTTATGTGAAAACACTCTGATTTTAAAAATGGGAATTATTTCAAAATAGTTTAAAGCACTGTGAAGTCTAAATAAAGCAGTTCCACAGATTGAATTTGGCCAATGGGCCACCAGTGTGCAATCTCCATAAAATATGCTGTGAAATCACAGACTCCTGAGTGATGAATTCTTCATAAACAGTTGTATTCCTAAAGAGCTGAATACTTTGAACAGCATCTGCCCATTAATACGTTCCTCATGTGTGAGGCGCTGCATTTACTGAAAAAAAAAATTCCATGTGGAGACACAGCCTCACTCAGGTAGTGAAAACATCACCGTCAAGCCCAGAAATGGAAAAGGAGCTGTAACTGCACTGGGCTATGATTGCCCACAGAGTCTGTTTTTTTCAAGTCTATACAGATATTCTAAGGTAGGGTACTGGGCATTCACTTATACTTTGCCCCATCATACCCCCAAAATATTTCCACAAATCTTTGGTACTCTATTTTGTTTTAGTTTCTTGATTTGCTTGGGCTGGAGTGTTGCAATAACATCTTTCTAATTTAGTTGCAGTCCTGGAAAAAATGTTCATCCTTGCCTGGTCTTTTGTCTACTGTCTCTAGTTTTCATTTAGTATCCTACCTACTCCATTGATCCTACTGCTAGTAGCATTGATCCTACTGCTCAACTCAGTGCTGACAGGAGCAAACAGACTCAGCTGGACACACTTACAATATACTCAGTGCATTACCATTATTGCTATCACACATCTTTGTTTTCTTCGTTGCACGTGTATAATCTTGAGCTATTTGCTGAAACGTATACTTTCTATGCATAAGGCCTATTAAATAAATTGTGTCATATAAAACAAAGCACAGAACTTAGTTGAGAAAAGTGACTGTTCTTGATAAGTCCTCTCTTGGTCATTTATAATTATGACCATGGTTTTCTCAGTAGGAAATTAAAAAACAGATTTCTGACTGAGCATAGAACGTTAGGAAATTTCCCTTCTTTTAATGGTAATCAGTTCTGAAGTGTGATTAGTACCTGAACTCTGGTCTTTTTTACTACTCCAGTTTTCAGCCCCACATTAGGTCCTATTTTATACTTCTTCCCCTGAGGTCCAAAATCTTGCATGTTTTACAACCAAAGCCAGCAGATTCATAGTACTGTCCAAAGGAGGAAGTGAAATCATATTGTTTTAAGCTTGTAATAAAAATTAAGCAAACTGGACCACATAAAATAGAAGCTATAGAACTAGATCTTAACACTTCATGTCTTCTAATTAATCTAACGTAGTGGACTTAAAATGGTTCAAAAGACAGACTAGAAAATTTAAAGGATTTGCCGGTACATACAAAGATTCTTCCATTTCCTAAAGGGAAATGCAGTGATCATAAGGCAAGATGGAAAACGTTTTAATCATGGTATTAAAACATTAATTTTCTTACCAGGACAATCAGCAACATAGCTAGAATGATAATTTGAATCCGATTTATTTTCATATGTTGTCTTTTATACCAAATACCTTAAAATACTAGGGATACAATAATGAGATAACATTTATTCAGTACTTTGAAGTGAAATTTCTAACTCTTGTGTGTCCCAGCAGATTGATCTGTGATTTCGCTAAAAAGACAACAAGATAAAGTTTATCCTGCCCTATTTTCATCCATTTCACTTTGCTTTTTGCTTTTCATTTCCAATCACACAGAATTTGTTACAAGGAAAACAAGGCAGTGCAGGAAAAGGAAGTTGGCAATGCCAGGGGGAGAGTGATTGCAGATCTTTTAGTTAAACTAGGAACTAAAAACCAAAGATTCAGGCTCAACACTTAATTCACTGAAGGCTGACAGTGGTATTGGGTAAAAACCAATGTCTGGATGGATCTATGTGGAAAAGGAGTAAAGTTATTTTTTTATAGTTTTTAAAGTACTGTCAGATCAAAGGGCTAATGTAAGTGCGTTTACCTTTTTTTAATGTCCAAGTTCAGAATACACAGCACTCTGGTATCCTTCCAAGTGTGATGAAGAATTTCTCGCAATACCCTAGCGAGGTCAGTCGAGTTACAGATAGCCCATTGTGGGGAATTTTGCATTACTCCAGAGCATTCTGATAAATGATAAATTTTGCAGTCCGTCAGTAGGATATGTGAAGGTCTCTTCTTTACCATTTAGCTGGTAACTGATTGGCAATTTTCAATATCACCTGTCCCCACCACCGCCATCACTATTTAAGAATGAGTAAAATGATCTCAAACTATTTGGAGCTCAACAACCACATTAACTGCGGATATTACGTGGAACATGTTAGGTATTTCTAATTTAAAAATAAAAACCATCTTTTAAAGAATGTAGTAAACTGTCTTTTATCAACACCTTTGTCTGGAGAATAAATATTAGACATGGATCATTTGAGCGTTTATGCCACTTATAAATATTGCTTTCACCTTGGATCAAACCCTGATGTTTTCCTTGAAGTCAAGTAGCTTGAAATTGTGCAGGTATTTTTGGTTATAGTCAGGGAAGGTAAAAATGGACAACTATTTTTATGCCTCAAAAAAACCATCCAAGATTTATAAGCATAGCAACTTTTTCCTCGAAACTTCGTCAAAGATTATTCTCAATTAAGTCAGGTAGTTAAATGTTTGCCATTTATTCCATGTACCTTTAAAAAACATTTTTGTGTAATACCGAACTCAACTATTAGGTCTAGAATCCTTTCTCTTAATGAATGCTTCAGCACTAACTGTTGAAAAGCAATTTATTTTTATGAAACTCTAAGGATCAAATCTCAGAAGCCATTATTTATATGATGAACCTATGACTTTCCAAATTGCCTTGAAGTGCTGCACAGAAGTGCTCCTTTTGTCTTTTGTATTTGCTTTATTGCTACATGACGTGTTGCTATTTATTGTGAAAAACAAATTTCAAAGCAAAAAGGGAGGTGTTATTAAATATCTCTGTGCAACACCTGTGATTTCCTTTAACAACTAAACTACAACATCTTAGATGATGCTGTTCGTAACATAATGACATTTAAATGATTCAAAATACTTGTAAAACTTATTTTTCTGATATTATGAAATAGGCTTTACTTTAAAAAAATATATTAACAAAGATACAGGTTTTGAGATTGTTCTAAATAATATGAATTCACGATAGCCGCGCTTTCGGTTTCGTGGAGGAAGACTTTATTAATTATAAGGGAATGGGGATATAAGGAATTGAAAAATTATAGTAGGCAAAGAGGGAAAGAAGTGTAGAAAAGAACAAAGAAGGCTTAATACATCAGATCGGTGCTTACAACATCCAGCCTTCTGGCCGGGAAGCCCCACAGTTGAACAGCCGGTTGGAGTCCCCATTGAGGGTCCTGGGCTGAGAGTCCTTCCCTCAGGTGAGACTTCGAAGTAGCTATTCCCACCAGAGCAATATATATACTACCTGTGCGTGCTTTATGGCTAGTCATTAAGTTTGCCTAAGCGCTGCAGAAAGTGAGCTTTACTTTTTTTGTTTTTTAGTATTTGTTTTTTGTTTCTCTTCGTATATCACAATCTTAGGAGCTTGGCCCTCTGCATATTCTTCTTTCCTCCTTGATGCATTCCAGGGGAATCAGCCTGGTCTGGCTCAAGGAGGAAGGTGAGGCACATTAAGACCTCTTGGCATCAGGAACAGAAGGGCCACTTCTGATCCCGAGGCCAAATACAGAGGACAAGCCTACTAAGCCCGCATGATTGCCTACATGTGGCTCTGGGCAGATATGTGTGACAGGTCACATAAACAACTTCTATACAGAACAGAGATACACCTAAAGCCTTGAACTTTTTTCTTTTAAGCATGTCTAAGGGAACTCTCTTGAATTAATGTCTGTGTTTATTTGATACAAACATAGTGAAACGTTTTTAACTTCATTATTAATTTATTTGGTAGGAGTGGGCTGTTTACCCTGAACAGTCTCAAACATAGTCCACTTTTCACTCCCAGAAAGGTTTTAAATGTTGACATTTATCACAATTTACAGAGTAAAATACACAGGAAGCAAATTGCCCAGAATGCCCTTCTCATAATATATTGAGAATGCAATTGGCTTGCTTCTCATTTCTGGTAATTAACTGCCTTAGGTGAGCACAAGGTGGATTTACATTTGGTAGAAACATAATGACCAGATTGTCTAAACTGATAATATGGAAATTCTGCCTGACACATGGTTTTACAAGAAGAAAACACACCTGAGATAGGATCCATGCCGAGATAGCTGGAATAGAACCGTAGTGTGTAGATACAACTTCATATCATTATGAAAGTCAAATGAGAAGTTCAAAGGGCTATACAGTTTTTCAAGTTTGAAGTATAACTTAATCTTAGTCTATTCATGTTTATCATATGAACCTCCTTTTCGAATAAACCCATTGTATTTGTTTTCAAGCTTGACCTATTAATCCAACTGTTATAGAATGCTAGATTTTATCTGTTACATAGGTACATATGGTACATATATGTGTGTGCCTGTGTATGCATGTGTGTATATAAATGTGTATATATGTATTATATATGTAATGTGTGTTTGTATGTCTGTGTATGGTCAGCAGCATGTCAATTTGGAGATTAAAAGCCAAGCTTTTAATCTAGGTTAAATGTTACCAATACATGATACAAGGTGAGTATTGAGATTGTATTTACCTGTTGAAAAAATACTTTGATCTAGTAGCTCCTAAAATTAGAAGCCTCTTTAAATAGCACTCATTTTATGTTAAGGATGAGGAGATCAAGTCCAAGTGATTATCCAAAGTTAAGCAGTCTGTTTCTGAACTCAGCTCCAGCCCAAGTCTCCTCTCTCCTTCTTAGTCCCTCGCATGACCCCCACCACATATGGGAGAAGATTCTGCAATCTAACCAGTCACATTTAAAAATCAGGCAATATTGTTATATGACTTCCCTCAAAGGTCAGTTCAGCTAACACTATCCATCTGGTTGTAGCACACACACAAGAAGATGTTCTATATGTTCCTTAGGAACAGGAGTGAAATTTAAATAGTTATGTTAAAGCTCCATAATAATGTAATTATAGTAATAAAATCTGATAAATAAGAAAAAGAATACTTGCTTCCCCAGACTTACCACCTAGGGGTGATAATTCATTTGTGTCCAGAATAATTAATGTGTTGCATTAATTTTTTCACAAATGAGCATATATCCAAGGTTGTGTATCAAAAACATTATATAAATATATACAATACCGATATCTATTTAGAAAATAACATAAAATAATTATTTTCATTTCATGGAATTTTTTTTCTTCGACATATCAAACAGTATAAGCTGTTAATTACCTTTTTCTCTTTTCTTCCAGAAACTTACACTTTGTTTTTTTTTTTTTTTTTTTTTTTTTTGCTATGGTACATCATTTAGATATTCTTCCTTTACATTTTTATAAATGATCCTTTAATTTTCACAAAAGCATTGTTTTCTTCTGTTGTATTAGCTGTTTGTTTTCTCACTGCCTGTGTGTATTTCCCTAGCCTTGCTTGCAATTGTTTTTCTTTCTGATTATCTTGAATATAGATGTTAGAGAAAGTGCTGGTAACTAGGCATTTATTTCCAACTGCAAAACTCAGCATAGAAGTTCTTAAATCCCTATCAGGGAGATATTCAGAAAAATCATGCTCATATTGTTTTATAATGGCCCAGATATTTTAAATGTGTGAATCACCAACAGTGCAAGAGGGTTTCCCTTTCTCCACATCCTCGCCAACACCTGTTGTTTCTTGTGTTGTTGATTTTAGCCATTATGACAGGTGTGAGGTGATAGCTCATTGTAGTTTTGATTTTTATTTCCCTGATGATCAGTGATATTGAGCATCTTTTGAGATGTGTCTATTGGTCATCTGTATGTCTTCTTCGGAAAAAATGTCTATTCATGTCTTCTGTCCGATATTAAATTGGATTATTTGTCTTTTGGGTGGTGAGTTTTATAAGTTCTTTGTATATTTTGGATCCTAACCCTGTATCAGAGATGTCATTTGCAAATATCCTCTCCTATTCCAGAGGTTGTCTTTTAGTTTTGTTGATTGTTCTCTTTGCTGGGCAGAAGCTTTTTAATTTGATAAAGCCCAATACTTTATTTTTGCTTTTGTTTCCCTTGCCTCAGGAGACCTATCTAGAAAGAAGTTCCTATGGCTGATGTCAAAGAGTTTACTGCTTATCTTCTTCTCTAGGATTTTGATGGTTTCCTACCTCACATTTAGGTCTTACATCCATTTTGAATTTATTTTTGCATTTAATGTAAGTGGTCCAGTTTCATTCTTTTGCATGTTGCTGTCCAGTTTTTCCAACACCATTTGTTGAAGAGACTGTCTTTTTCCCATTGGATATTCTTTCCTACTTTGTCAAAGATTAATTGTGTGTATAGTTGTGGGTTCATTTCTGTTTTTTTTTTTTTAATTCGGCTCCATTGATCTGTGTGTCTCTTTTTCTGCCAGTACCATAGTGTTTTGATCACTACAGCTTTGTAATATAACTTGAAGTTCTCAACTGTGATGCTTCCAGCTTTTCCTTTCTTTTTCCAGGTTAAGTTGGCTATTTGGGGTCTTTCGTGGTCCCGACAAATCTTATGATTATTTGTTCTGGCCCTATGAAAAATTCTGTTGGTATTTTGATAGGGGTTGCATTAAAAGTATAGATTGGGGGCACCTGAGTGTCTCAGTCAGTTGAGCATCCAGCTTCGGCTTGGGTCATGATCTCGTGGTTTGTGGTTTGAACCCCACCTCTGGCTCTGTGCTGACAGCTCAGAGCCTGGAGCCTGCTTGGGATTTTGTGTCTTCCTCTCTCTCTCTCTCTGCCCCACCCCACTCATGCTCTGTCTCTCAAGAATTAATAAACGTTAAAAAAAAAAACATTTAAAAGTGTAGATTGCTTTTGGGTAGTGAGTAATATAGACATTTTAACAATATTGCTTCTTCTAATCTGTGAGCATTTTCCTCAAAAAGGTAAAAATTGAACTACCCTATAATCCAACAATACTAGGTGTTTACCCAGAGAATACAAAAATACTAATTCAAAGAGATACATCCACCCTGATGCTTATAGCAGCATTATCTTCAATAGCCAAATTATGGAAACAGCCCAAATGCCCATAAATTGATGAATGGATAAAGAAGATATATATATATTCCACACATATATATATATTATTCCACATATATATATTCCACATATATATATGGAATATATATATATATATATATATATATATATATACACACACACACATATATATATATAATGGAGTATAACTCAGCCATCAGAAAGAATGCAGTCTTGCCATTTGCAATGATTTGGATGGAGCCAGAGAGTATTATGCTGAGTGAAATAAGTCAGCGAGAGAAAGACAAATACCATGTGATTTCACTCATATGTGGAATTTAAGAAATAAAATGGGAAGCAAGCCAAGAAACAGACTCTTCACTATAGAGAACAAACTGATGGTTATCAGGGGGGAAGTGGGTGAGGGGATGGGTAAAGTAGGTAATGGGGATTAAGGAGTGAACTTGCTGTGATGAGTACCAGATGATGTATGGAAATGGGGAGTTCATATATTGTACACCTGAAACTAATTTCCACTGTATGTTAATTAACTGGACTTTAAATTAAAAAAACTTACAAAAACTGTATGAATCATATGAGCATTTAATAATTAAATTTTTTTAAACTGCTTATTTCCTTTAGTGACCTTTCAGGATGTCTAGAGAGGCAAAACAAAACTCTTCAGAAACTTTATATACATTGATAATGTTTTAAAGGTCCTTGGTATAGGAATTTAAGAAAACTCAGTATACTGTTGTTAGGGTTTGTGCTGGTGGTGGAGCTGCTTAAGACAAATTACTACTGAGACTTTCCTTACCGGACATTGCAGACAATGTAATAGAGTTGTTTGCTACCATAGCCATGTTGCTTCTAATTCAATCACCTATTCAGCCATTCTGGGGTGAGCAGTGAGTAGTGAGTGTATTGAAGCAGTCTGCTGGGGTCCAACCAGGTTTGTCGTCAAAAAAAGATGGTGACTCTTGTAGAAATTCTCTGAATGAGGAGGACAGACAACACTTGGATAACAAAGAGGAAGACTAGAGATACTTCAAGGGGGAGGAAGTCTGTGAATGAAGATAATGGAGGTAACAAAGTGTTGTATGGGGCAGGGGGAAGAAGCATTTAAAAGAAGTATCCAACTGAAAGCAAGGTTAATGTGTAACCATTTTGGAAACTTGACTCTGCCTGTGATTTCTTGTATTAGACTGTGAGAATGAGGCAGTTACTCTTGTTACGTCCCCATATACATAACTTGCAGTATTGTGGTCACCATTGATGCTTAGGGCATGGGAATAGTATAAACTAATTATTAAAGGCAGAATTCTTTAGAGAGTAAATCATTTTTGTAATATCAGATGCTTAAATATCAAATAGGAAAGAAAAAAAGGAAAAGATTTCTCAAATTGAAGATTTTAAAACAATGCTTTGGCTTAAAAAAGCTCTTGTTTGACAGGGTCAGTCCTTTCTCTTTGTATTACATACAGTTCCCAGACTGAGAGAGAGCTGAAAGCAATTTTACATTTATTGAAAACTGTGATTTCACAGTGTTTCACAGATGAGTGTATGCATTCTGCAGAGCCCATATGAGAACCATTTCCCAAATTCAGTAGACATAGATCTGTGCTACGTACCTATTAGGAAACTATGATATAGAATGCTTAGGACTGCACTCAGAAACAAGCAGCACAGAATGCACCTGATGGAGGAAATAAATGATGCAGAGATAAGACCTTCCTATCACATCTGATTTTCTAATCTTAGCTTAGAATGTTTAATGTTTCTATTCAGGTAAATGAGGATGAACACCACAGTGAGCTGGATGAGGCTCTGTTTAAAAAGAGAGAGAGAGAGGGAGGGAGAGGGAGAGAGGGAGAGAAAGAAAGAACAGGGGGCACCTGGGTGGCTCAGTAGGTGAAATGTCTGACTCTGGATTTTGGCTCAGGTCATCATGATCTTATGGTTTATGAGATGGAGCCCCATGTCAGTCTCTGCACTAACAACACAGAGCCTGCCTGGGATTCTCTCTCTCTCTCTGCCTCTCCCCTGCTCTCTTTCTTCTCTCTCAAAATAAATAAATAAACTTTAAAAAGGAACAACTCAATCATATCTTTGGGGGTCACGAATCAGTTTCTCCAACCCTCTTTCACTATACCTAACTGAGAAAAAAGTCAGCCAGGTATCTGAGAATGGATTGATGCAGAACCAGGGTGAGCACTGTCATTAAGACCTGTAGGGAATGAAGGGAAACCATGATTTTGAGAAGTATGCAAACTGCCACAAAATATTTGCAAGAAGCTCAAAAGGGCAAAGGAAACCTTAGGTGAAATAACAATATTTAACTCAATGACCATAAAGTCTTTTATTATGAGGGCAAAGTCTCTAATATTTATTAAGAGTTAAACCCCTTTTGACTTCTATAATCCAAGATTCTACCTGGAGGTTGTTCATTTCAGTAGAGTGAATAACTGCAGAAGTACTAAATAGGGAAACAGTGCCTACAATGAAAATTATAAAATAAATAACCTAGAGTGGAACACTGTACTTCAAGTTCCACTGTGACATCAATAGAAACTGAGTAGTGTGGAAGAAGAACAGAGGTGCCAGCAACATACACAAAGTTGTGGAGCTCTGAGGCAATTGTCACTTCATTGATGCCATTAAAGTTAGTGAGAATCAAGTTTTGGAAGTTAGAAAAGAAAACCTTAAAGAACTTTGGCAGAAGTAAGAAGTAGACAGGGCTTGGAATAATATAAAGAATTTGAAAAGTATGCTGTAAACAAGGAACTTCCACAGTAAAGGCTGTGACTACCAAATCTCTTCATTAGATGACATCTGTTAGGTATCATGCTAGATTGGGAAGGAAATTAAAAAGTCACAAACAATTCTCGGCAGTTATAATTCTAAGAGAAGTAAAGAAGATATTGAAGATTTATACAAGTAATTTGAAGCACAATTCTTTAGTAGATGAGGTCTGCAAAGTGAATAAGGGTTTCCTCTATGTTATAATAAGATAGAAGGTGGAAATGAGGTCTAAGTTGAAGAGCATCTTAGAAGTAGATGTGAGGACAGAAGGACATGATAATGCTGGAAAGGGAAGAGGCAGATAGCTGTTGCATTTTTTACTTCGATCTGGAGACAGGAAGGAGAGGACAGCTGTAATTGGGCAGTTATTAACAACAGAAATGAGTTTCTTACTTGGAGGCACAGAATTGCCAAAGAAACTAATATAACTTAATCCTTTAGGAATTTTTTTCTGCCTTAATAATATAGATATAAATGTTTTAAGTGAGATAATATTGGTAAAACATCTGGCAAGTAATATGGACAAATTCAAATGGTGACCACAATACGGCAAGTTATGGATATGGGGACGTAACAAGAGTAACTGCCTCATTCTCACAGTCTAATACAAGAAATCACAGGCAGAGTCAAGTTTCCAAAATGGTTACACATTAACCTTGCTTTCAGTTGGATATTTCTTTTAAATGCTTCTTCCCCCTGCCCCATACAACACTTTGTTAGCTCCATATCTTCATTCACAGACTTCCTCCCCCTTGAAGTATCTTTAGCCTTCCTCTTTGTTATCCAAGTGTTGTCTGTCCTCCTCATTCAGAGAATTTCTACAAGAGTCACCATCTTTTTTTGACGACATACCTGGTTGGACCCCAGTAGACAACTTCAGTGCAGTCACTACTCACTGCTCACCCCAGAATGGCTGAATAGGTGATTGAATTAGAAGCAACATGGCTATGGTAGCAAGCAACTCTATTACATTGTCTGAAATGTCCAGTAAGGAAAGTTTCAGTAGTAATTTGTCTTAAGCAGCTCCACCACCAGCACAAACACCAACAAGAGTGTATATGGCCCATGTGACTAAAGCTGATGAAGGGCCAGAATGAGAATTCCCAGTCCTTGAGTTTTCAGCCTTGACTAGAACACAAGTAAAGGATGAGGCTTTGGAGATAAAGACACTATAGGGCCAGTTTTAAACAGTGAAGAAAGGGAAAGGGGGCTGGCTCCTTTCCACTAATTCTGCACACAGCCTTTCATAAAGCTTATTCTGAGAGTCCCCAGTGCTGTTGTCTCAAAGACAGAACTTAGAAAATACATATGGGGTCAAACAATTGATAATAAAGAGATTGTTAATTGGATATCAAATCTTGGCAGAGATCCAGGAAGCCAATCTGCAATGTATTGATAGAGACTGGTCACTTAATTTAATAAATATCTGATTTATAAATTGGCTCTTAATTTGCTCTGTAACTTGAGTCCATTCTTTATTCAAATATGAGGTAGCCATAGTATAAGTGAAAAGACATGTCTAATAAGAGGCAAATGAGGTCCGATACAGTCCAAACTCCAATTTTGCTATGACATATGAGCTTAAATAACAAGATTGTTCAACTAAAAGAAAAAAAAAATGGAGTATTAATTCATAATTCCTAGGTCTTTTGTGAGTGTCAAATGATTAAGACAGTGAAAGTGCTTTATAATCATAATGTATGTTATAAATATTTATAACTACTACTCTCCAAAATACACTGGTTTATAAACTAGCTATTTTTCTGGTTATATTTAAATAGGTAGTTCTCATTTCTATTGCTCTGTAATCACCCATTCCATCTCTCTTACTTAGAATGCCACCTTGTGTTCCACTGTATAATCCAAAAAACATTCTTGGCACTGATGATATGGTGTTAAGTAAGAAAGACAACGTTGCAATTCTCATAGATTTATATTACAGACCTCTTATTATCTTTGTCACATGAAGGACTATGTTTAAATTTGCAATGAAATACCAGGTAACTATTTTCATCCGCAACTAAGTCCATATTTGCATTGATGTCATTAATATGAAGGAGAATTTAGGAAGTTCCATATTATGTTTATTTAGTTATTTATTCATGTGTGCATACATCCACTCCATCAATCACTTCTTTTACTATTAATAGGCTCTACTATTAACATCTATCTGAAATCCCTGCCCTGTTTCAAGGACTACTTTATTTATCATATCTCCAGGCCTCACTGCTCGTTGTTTCCTTAGAATTCCCATGAAAGGTGGTGTTGTTTCTCATGAATTAATCTTGACTTTTATAATGTGTCCAGAAAGATGAAATAAAATGGATGGGCTTAAGTGGAATAGAGAATCTGATTTGAAATCCTATGAGCTATATGAGCATAGTGAATGAATCTCTCCAGTCTCTGTTTTCTTATCTATAGTTAATGGAATATTAATAGACCATATTGGTGTTTTTCCCCAGTTTTAATAAAAATAGCTCATATGAAAGAATATAGCATGCTGTTTAGATCATAGCAGATATATAAAATTTTAGTTCCTCCTAATCAATCTTCTATGTCTCTCTGTTAGTCTTTCAAAATAATAAGAGCGAGGTGCTAAAAAAAACTTATACTGGCGTAATTTGAAAAGTAGAAGTTGATGACTATTTTATGTACTATAGTAGTGATTTCAAACATTGCCATGTATAAGTATAAGCAGTCATCATTGCTAAAAGGAAGACTACTGAGGCTCCGGGTCCAGGTGGAGTGCTTTGAGGTAGGGCTCAGGATTATGAATTTTAAGCAGGTGACTGCATATGATTTTGCTGTTGGTCATCAGCATATCATATTTTGAGACATGCAGTTATAGAGTAATTTCCGAGTTTGTCACTTTGTCACTGCACAAAGTATAAAACAACAGCTAACTGCATATCTCCCACAATACCATCACATATTGTCACCCTGTAGCAAAACCTGAGTCTCAGAGACAAGCTTAATAGATTTCTCACATACACACAGAAATCATCCTCATCTGCCATATTAAACCTAATAATGTTTTCATTTCACAGCCATATTCTCCATTGAGTAGCAGAGGTATCAAGGAATAATTGATTTGATAATGGATCATTCTGTGGTCTATCAATTGAATCCTCCAAGGATATGGCACGTTTCAAAATGAATCAACTGCAGAGAATAATCGCTTTATTTTTATTTGGTGTTCCAGATTAAGTATTTTAATTCTAAAAGTAAATGAATATTCTCCTCTCAGAAATTGAAACAAATGAAAAATCTAAGGAGGATACATGACTTTATTATCCATTGCATCTTTTACCTAGAGTGGCATTTTTTTTGTATGACTTTCCCTACTTCTGGGAAATAGTGAGGGAGCCATTTGTATCCTTCCCAAGAAAAATATATTGATAACCCAGTGTTACAGACATCACCTCTGTAGTAATGAGCAAAACAGAAGATCCTGGTTTCCTAAAGCTTGCAATTTAGAGGTACAGACCTGCAACCAATAATCATAAGCACCTGGGAATACTTGATGGGACTTCCATTGTTTTCTGTCATCCAGTAACAAGGGAATACAAGCAATTTGATTCCTTATGGAATGCAGAGTTATAAGCCAAGATTTAATTTCTCTCCATTAATGCAAATATATATTTCACCACTGCCTCTGTGTCAGGTGCTGAGTGATGAAGATATGCAAAATCTGACCCCTATCCGTAAGGAATTCACTGTCTGGTAGTGAAAACCAACAATTAGAGCACAGCATTATCAATGTTATGATAGAGGCCCTACATAAAACAAATGTATGTCTTGTTTTTAAAACCCATAAGTATTCTGCTGTGCTTGAGTAGAAAACATAGCACAGACTATTCTTTGGTGAATACTGCACAAACAAAGACATTTGACCTCCTGTCTGTGACAGGAATATCAATAGCAGAATATGTTTCCTGTTTGGAGCCAATATGATTTTTTGGTGCCAGGCTGCTGCAGGTCAGGCTGGTGTCATCCCTTGTCGTCTTGTTGGCAGTCTCCACGTGGCCTTATCATACAGTATTCCTTGCTGGTGTTGGAAGGACCCTCTCTTACACCTTAGAGTCACCGTTGCATGCACCAAGCTTATGTGGTCTGGCATGCCTAATGACTTTTTTTTTATTTTTTATTTTTTTTAGTTACAAGAACTTTCATGTTTTCTTGAGTCCAAATCCCCAGAGATTCAGAGAGCACTCATGGGCAGAAAACAATCTAAGAGACTCAAAAACTACCTTCTGTCTTCAGTGAATGGAACAGAGCTGAGAGTCCAAATCCATGTACCTGTTTTCCGTAGATTTACTTTTTTTACAGGGGATATTTTGCTCCCTCTCTCAAAAAGGTAATTTTCAGACTGCGTCAGATATCTAGACATGCCTAGATATATTGAATACTCGGGAGTAAGTTGAGGTTTAGGCTTGGGTTTCTCCCCAGTGCCTGTCAACATGCAAATAAACTCATTCATTTTCCAGCAAACTAGTCAGATTATCAAGTCCACACCTTCATGATATGGGTTTTTAAGCACTTCTGATGCCTTCCTTCCCACCAAAGGAAAGTGAGGCCCATTTCAAATACGACCCGTTTCCCCTAAGGGTATTTTCAACCAGATGATCTTTGTGCTTTGAGAAACAAACAAACAAACGAAACCATAAAGGAATTCATATGGCATGGAGGAAACATATCTTAACAAGCAATGCAGCTTCAAAACATGCCAACATGGGACACTTAGTCTATCATTGTCAAGATGGTCGCCAAAGAGAAATTTCTTTACATTTTCCCCATAAAATGTCATTTTAATCTTTTCTTGACAGATTTCTTGACTTGCGTTTATCAGTATGCAGAGGTTGAGGCTTGAAGAATCTGAATTAAACATAAACAGGTGTGGGGCACCTGGGTGGCTCAGCTGGTTGAGTGTCCAACTCTTGACTTTGGCTCAGGTCATATTCCCAAGATCATGGGATTGAGCTTCACGTTGGGCTCTGTGCTGAGTGTGGAACCTGCTTAAGATTCTCTCTCTCTCCTTCTGCCCCTTTCCTTGGCTTGTGTTCACTTGTTCTCTCTCTAAAAAAAATAAAAATAAAAATAAACAGTGCTTTTGTTTTATAGTCTAATTTTTATCTGAGAATAAATGAATTTCACTTCAGAATGCCATCTTACACAGATCCATCATACTGCCTCACATTTTATCCACCATATACTTTTGTTATATCACCCTTGCTTCCAGATTATGTTTTGTTGACCTGTTTTCTTCCATGGTGGTACATGCAGTGATAGTGATCAGAAAAGACATTTCGGAGTTGTCCATTCAAGAATATACCAGTTAAACCCTAGAGAAAACTGAATGACACAATGTAGTTTCTAGTTTAGAGTGTTTTCTCTGGGCCAGCAACATCAGCATCACTTGTTACGTTTGCAAATTCTCAACCCTTAACCCATACTTACTGCTCTGGGGGTAAGGCCCAGGAATCTGATTTAACAAGTCCCCCAGGTGATTCTCACGCACACTAATGTTTGAGAAAAACTGAGAACAATACAATGGAAGTTTTCTTCTCTCAGTTCCTTTCCTGCCCTTTATATCATCCCCAGTGCCTCCTTTATTCAGTATCTATCATGATTATTCTTTAGGCTGACACCTTAGTTTACAATCTTTATCATTATGCCTCATTAACATCTTATTATAATGACAGTCATCCGTCATCCACGGTTTTGCCTTCTGAGGTTTCGGTTACCTGTTGTCAGCTGGGGCCCAGTAGCAGACGATCCTCTTTCCGACTTATCGTCAGAAGGTCCGTAGCAGCCTAACGCTAGGTAACATACCTATGTCATTCACCTCACTTCATCTCATCACAAAGGCATTTGTCCTCTCAAATCATCACAAGAAGAGGAAGGGCAAGTACAGTACAGAGAGGTATTTTGACAGAGAAGGACCACATTCACATAAGCTTTATGGCAGTATGTTGTTATAATTGTTCTATTTTATTATTAGTCATTGTTTTAATCTCTTACTAATTTATGAATTCAACTTTATCATAGGTATGTATGTATAGGAAAAAACAGTATACATAGTTTTCTATGGGCCAGTACTATCCATAGTTCTAGGCATTCACTGGGGGTCTTGGAATGTATTCCCTGTGGTTAAAGGAGGAACTATTGTAATGTCTGTAAGGGGTTTTATTTCTCCAGAGACAGAGGATTAATCTGTGCAGTCAGATTCTATGGGGGTCCTGTTTCTATCCACTTATTTCGTGTGACAGCTCTCCACCCTGATCATTTCTTCCTGTGCTTGGTATAGTTCTTAGATAAAAAAATAATAACTATATGGCTTTTTTTTTTTTGCAATTCTTTGCTTCTGCCTTACACTTAATGAGACAGAAATACATACCTACCTTTATAGGAAAATATATGATTAAGAAAAGAAACACAACACCAAACTCCCCCAAATTCTAAGAATAGGTAAACAAAACTCATTAAGTTTTTTTACCAAGTTGTTTATTACCATTTTTGTATTGATTTTTTTATAGATTATTATATTTGTTCATTCCCATCATTACTTCTACTATAACTGCCTCTACCTTAGAGACATATTTTAACTTACACTAACATTTTCCCTCAGTATTAATGACTTTTCTCCAAGAGACTGGCAACACAGCTGTCAATCCATCTACAGCAAATGAGACAATATCTTTTGACCTTTTTAAATATATGATTCATGCCATTGAGCTATTTATGAATTAAAGGGCGTAATTTAACATCATACCATTGTTCATGGTTTTAATATAATGTTTCTGCACCAGTACATATTCTTGATTTCATGCCACCTTTTCTCTGACTCCCTGTTAAATCACTGAAGTCCATAGGATAAAAAATAACAATAGAACACATTGTCAAATTTCCTGTGGTATCAGAACTGTGGTTTTCCTTTCAGCTGTGTCCCTCGTGAAAAGCTCTTCCCTTTGTGACTCTTGCTTTGATACCTCAGCGAATATAATCCTCCAGAGCCACCCCTCATTTGCTGTTGTATCACCTCTTCTGCCTCCCCAGGTGGTGTGAGTGATGCCTCATTTTCCATCACAGATGGAGAGCAACTACAGTGTAGTTAAGAGGGTGGGTTCTAGAGTAATGCCACATGAATGAAAAGTACAATACCTGTAATGCAGCATTTGTGTGCCCTTAGGCAAATTGCTTAACCTCATTCAGTGTCCTTGCCTGCAGAATGAGGATAATAATAGCAACTACCTTCCAGAGCTGTGGTGGGCATTAAATGAGTTAATGGATGCAACTCATCTGCCGCATGGTGAGCATTCCATAACTGCTAGCCGTGATTAACTCTTACGTGGTAAATAAGTATCTCATTACGCTGGCATCATGTATGTTTAGTTTGGTGCCTCAGACCAAACAGGGAAGTTGTGGAAGTCATATTCTAATATTTAATTATATATGTTTAGTAATTGGGCATCATGAATGGTGACTATCTGACACTGCATGACTCATTTACCATTCCAGAAAATCCCTGGGCTCGTTCGAGCTGGACACTTTCTGCTCTGGGGAGGCATCCCATCTTGCAGCGTTGTACTTCGAGAAAGCCTAGATTCCATTATCCCATACCAGAAATGCTCTCTTGGGCATATTTGGCTTGGGTCAAGGCTCATAATCCTACTATTAATTCTCTTCAAATATCTGTCTTTTTCCTAGTTTAGGATACAGTTCAGTGGATGACAAATGAGCAAGTGCCATCTTGGGAAAGCAAAATTGTGAAAAGGCAATTAAACTTTCAAGTCCAGGTTTATCAGAAAATTACCCACACCCACCAAATAGTTCCAAATAATTGTGCATTTGTTTGAGGTTTCTAGGAGATATCAGAGATTATTTAATTTGAATAATTATTTGTAGAATATTACCATTTTATAACTATACTATCGTATTTTGCAAGTGATATTTAACAGTGACCATACCTTCTGGGTCTGAACACTAAGACATCAAATCACAAGAGCCTATATTCCATTGGCTCAAGTTGAAATATAATATACATATCACAAAAATCATATCAGCATTAACATGTTTTACATTGGCTAAATCCGTTTTATTACAGTCGGTCAAATTACTTATTTTTTTCTGGGATCACAATCAATTAAGGAAAAGTTTAATGAGACATATTAAGTAAATGAATCTTGCCTCCTAAGAGATTTACTTCATTATAAATGATATACCGTATAGAGGTGAAGAAAGGAGGTGAATAAGTTGCCCAGGGAAGACTACAAATGTGTATCTTTGTCCTAGACACCATTGAGAGCATCTATTTATAGCTTCTTTGATAATAAACTGTAATGAAATAAGTAATAAACTTTTAACAGCTGTTAAATTTAATAAATGAATTTTTAGCATAAGAAAGTGATTTGCAGTTAAATGCATGCAGGCAAATAACAGCCAACCAGAAAAATCTGGGGTTGGCTTTCAATAATTCCTTTAGGACTGAAATCAAACAATGAGCTGTCTTCTTAAATTCAGTGGTGCTTCATTGCTTAATGACACAGATCTTGTTTCAAACTTTTGCCAAGACAAAATGACAATTAACAGAGAGAATGAACTAGTTGTACATGTATTATTTGATCTCATGAATTCATCCATTCCACAAATATGCCAGGAGGACTAGTAGATACTAGTTTCTAGAGTGCGAGTTAACAACTTTTAGACCTATAGAATTTACAGAGTGCTAACTCACCTGATTTCACTAAATTATCACAAAAACTGGGAGGTAAGGGTAGTTTTAAAATAGTCGATTTTGTTGAAACACAATAGTACAACCATTTTAAGTATACAGTTTAGTGAGTTTTGACAAATTTATATACCCATGTAACCACCACTAAAATTAAGATATATACATTTCCAACACCTACAAAATTCCCTTGCATCCCTTCTCAGACAACCTTTCCTCATCCCTTACCCAAGAACCTACTGATTTGCTTTTTTTTAAATGTTTAATTTAATTTTTTTTGAGAGAGAGAGAGACAGAGTATGAACGGGGGAGGGACAGGGAGAGAGGGCGGCACAGAATCCGAAGCAGGCTCTAGGCGCTGGCTCTCAGCACGGAGCCCACATGGGGCTAGAACTCGTGAACTGCGAGATCATGACCTGAGCCAAAGTCGAATGCTTAACCTACCCAGACACCCCCTGAATTGCTTTCTGACACTGTATATTACTTTTGCCTTTTCTAAGCTGAATAATACATAAGTTTTTATGCCTGGCTTCAATGGTTCAACATGTTTTCTTAATTCCTTTGTGTTGCATATGTCAAAAACTGCTATCATACCTGTACTGCCAGTGGTTTGTTCATTTTATTCCTAAGTAGTATTCCAGTGTATCGATATATCACAAATTATCAATTCATCAATTAATTGGCATTAAGACTGTTGTCATTTGGGGCTATTAGGAATAAACATGCTGCAAACAATTTTGCACAAGTCTTTTCAAGGGTATGTCCTTCAGTTTTTGTTTTGTTTGTTTTGTTTTGAATGGATTATTTTGTTTTATTTTGAATCAGATTGCTGTGTAGCATGGTAATTATGTGCAGTACAAATTTATAAAAAATTGACAGCATTTTACAAAGTCACTGAACCATTGTGCAGTCCCATAATTACAAATGAATGAAATGTATGCAATTTTAAGTTGCTCTATACTCTTACCAACACTTGGTATTGTTATTCTTTTTAATTTTATGTGAGGATCAATTTTTTAATTGCAATAAAGACATGAAGGAAATAATTTAACCTACAATAGCTAAGCAAGTCAAAGAATCCTTAATTCTATGTTTTCTGGCTTCACATCCATTGACCTTTCCACTACATCGTGCTGCTACTTATTTTATCCCTTTTCTCCTTGACTGTATTTGGAAGAGTACACATATATCAAAATGTATACAATGATTGTTTTTTTTCCACTTCAAAGTAAAATTTAATAGCATTTAACATTATTTCAGCTACTTTCAAACCCATGCTGAGATGTTTGTGCAAGTGAGGCCATACTATTAAGCCTGAATAAGTACTACAATTTTCCAGGCAGGTTATTATGATATGATGCGCTTCTAAACATCTCTCGCTGTCATTGTTTTTGTTGAGCACTGTAAGACCCTGGTAATAAACAGTACTGAATATATCTTTTACAAATATTTTATACATGCCACATTTTAAAAAGAAACTTTAGCATCCTTCTTGTATGCAGTTAATAGGCATTTTAAGCACAGGGGAAGAAACTGAATCTCTGCCCCAACCCCTTATCTTCAGAAGCAGGTTCTGCTTCAAGAGCTTTGTGATATATGCTATGAGTAAAATGGCATGAAATCAGGGAACAAAAGACTTGGCTTGGCATGGCTTCCTGACCCAATTCTGCCTCTGTCCATGCTATTTAACCTTCTCTTCTCTTTCTTGGAAAGTGTTCTGCCAGGCACTTTACATGTTTTCTTAGGTTGAGTTCCCTAGAACAGTTCCTCAGTTGGGAATTCCTTTGTATGATCCTTTAAGGGGGTGCTCTCAGAGGGACAGATAAACAAGTAGAAGACCAGATAGGGAGAGTAGAAGCAACCACACAAATCTGGAATGCAGATTGTACTTCAGAGTCCATCACACTTTGAGTCGGACTGTTTTATCCTTCACCCTGCCAAAGAAGTCATTGACCACAGACATCTTGGGATAGAATCCATGGCCTAATCCCAGGGACTTTCCACAGAGATGGCTTCAGTTGTCCAAGGGCAATTCTTACAGGTGAATCTATTTTTCAAAGTACTGGCAGTGGCCAAGATGAGCACACCAATAGAACTGATAAAGGGGATCCCAGGAGTTCCAATGGGGCATCAAAATCTGTATTACCTTATTCCATTTCCAACAGGAGAGAAGCCTTAGAGCTAAAGCCTTAAGAGGCTAAACAAGTTGCCTGGAGACCACATGGTCAGTCAATAGTAGCGATAGAATAACCATCGTTTTACCTTTAACTCCAAGTGATCAACCAAGAGAATATACATGAACCTTCTAAGATCTACAACAGATGACAGACTATACTCATGACCATTTAACACCATTTAACACTGGTGTTATTATCTGAGAAAAAAAAATGTTTCTCTGACCCAACTCAACTTGTCATTGCAAGGACCCCATTTCCACCCACTGAAGTTCTCCTGAATACTTTCCGTAAGCCCCACTTGGGCATTACAAGAGAACTCTTTATCAAATATTTTTGCTATCTGAGCCTACCGTCATCTTTCTACCCTGTCCCTTTGTGTAACACCCTTTGGAGGAGTTGCTTTCTCCTCTGGGTGTAACTTTTCCTATTGCTAGGACTCCCAAACCCCTCCTCCTCCTTTTTTTTTTAAACATAACAATCTTCTGCAACGAGGACTGAGGGTTGTGGCTGTGCTGTGCCCTGCTCTTCTTTTTTTTTTTTTTTTTTTTTTTCCACAACGTTTATTTATTTTTGGGACAGAGAGAGACAGCATGAACGGGGGAGGGGCAGAGAGAGGGAGACACAGAATCGGAAACAGGCTCCAGGCTCTGAGCCATCAGCCCAGAGCCTGACGCGGGGCCGCGAGATCGTGACCTGGCTGAAGTCGGACGCTTAACCGACTGCGCCACCCAGGCGCCCCTGTGCCCTGCTCTTCTATCCCACAGACAGTACTTTTGCAGTTAGAAATATGTAGAAGCAGATGTATGCCTTAGTGTGGTTCATGTCACAGGAACACTGACTTGCAATTATAGGGATTTGTTTTATAAAAGGATCTTGATTCTCATTTGCAGCTATCCTTTTGTTGAAGTTTATACGAGATGACTTCAAAAATGGACAGAGAAAAAATTAACCAAATCAGGCATTAAGAATCATCTAAACCAGTGATTCTAATATATGCCTCCTCTTTGGAATCCTTACTTTGGTTTATTAAATAAGGACCACAGGGGCACCTAGGTGGCTCAGTTGGTTAAGCATCCAACTCTTGATTTGGGCTCAGGTCATGATCTCATGGTTTGTGAGTTCAAGCCCCACATCAGGCTCTGCTTTGACAATGTAGAGCCTGCTTGGTATTCTCTTTCTTTCTCCCCTTCTCCCTTTCTCTTGCCTTCTCTCTTTCTGTCCCCTGCTCATGTTCTCTCCGTCTCTAAATGGATAAATAATTAAATACCACCAAAGATAGTGTTCAGGAATTTTCATTTTCCAAGGTTAGTACTTCCAAGTGGGGTGAGAAGATCCATCTACCAAAAATCTCTTTCTTCTTATAGTCTTCTCCCTATGCCTCCTATTTCTTCAATTCCACAAGCAACCCACCTCACACTACATTTTTGAAATTTACACTTTCAGCTGCCCAACAAACTATAATAAAATATAGGACTGAGTCACAACAGAACACAATAGTTAACTCTGGAGTGGTATCAAATACATTCATATACTTGCCCTATCATTTACTGATGGTGTGTATTAGGCTAACTACATAACCTCTGAGAGTCCCATTTTCTCATCCTTCATATGGGATAAATCATAGCATCTACCTTGTGGGATGGCTGTGAAAACAGTGAAATAATTGATGGAAACTATAGAGAATACTCACTGGCACTTGGGAAGTGCTCTATAAATATTAGCCATGATTATTTCCATTAAAAATAAAAAGTTTTTCTAAATAATGAAGAGGGAAGGGAGAGTTTATGCAAAATTAATGGACACTGGCTGCCAAATCATGCATAAATGCACAATCCTCAAACATTGGAGCTTGATGTCTTATTTGCATGTTTGAGAGCCACCGGGGGCAGAAGAGTGATCATCAAGAATTAGAATAGTCAATAACTTATATTCTATATCTAGAAAAGAAATAACCTGGTGAGGAAACTCTTAAATAGGAAGGAAAGTTTATAGAACTACAATAAAGGGTGCAAAATAAACTCTAAAAATGTGTGTTACATAATCACTAGTATATTTTTAGTGTAATTTTGACATGCCCAGGTGTGTACTAAACATAGGCTCAGAACTAGAAAATAGTTAAATTATAAAGTGATTACTCACACTGGAAGAGAACTCTTGGCTTTACAAAAGAATTCACCATAGGATTCCTCATATATCAACTTCTTCAAATTTTCTATGGTTTGTAAAAGGTCCAAGAAACTACAAATCTAAATTACCAAGAGATATTATCAATTAAACCTAATTAGAAATCAAGGTTAAGTGAAATAGGACAATGACAGTGAAGAAGCATTGGATTCAAGTTTTATTATGAAGAAGAGAAAGATAAATAAGATATATTCATGATGTATTTGGCTTAGGTTTCCCAGAAAGCGGAGTCAGAGACAAAAGATTGGATAGAATATGTTTGTTTGAGAAGTGAGTGATGGGCCAGTGAATCAGAGCAGGAGGGAAATCCAATAGAATAAGTAATATTGAGTTGCACACTATATGGGGAACTGGTATTGATCTTCCAAGATCTTCAGAGAATCCTTATGAAATGTAGTTTAGAATTGTCTATCTAAGGGAAGAAAAAGAAAGGCAATTATGTGTTAGTTCCCACTCCCAATGGTGAAGAGGGGTGCATCAGGTATTAATTCGAGTTGCACCTGCTTGTATGCTAAGTACGTTCCCATTTGTAGACAACTGATATGGCAACAGAAAAACCTGGGACAGGAAGCTAAGAAGTAAACAGTGCAGCATCAAAATGTGGTGCCTTCGGATCTCATTTGCCTAAAAGACAGAGAATGGTCTTTGGCTGTATCTGTGACTAGAGTAAGATTTGGGGCAGAGAGGATTTGAAAAGATAAAAGGGTTGATTTCACAGCTCTTATACATCTAACAACTTGAGGAGGGGAGAAAATATACATAAATTATATCTGAACAAGAGACATCTTAATGATAGCTGCCAACAGAGAGACATTTGTGCTATTATGAAAATACAACATAGGGAGAAGTAATTTTGATTGAGATGATTTAGGGAAAAAAATGTAGTGTTTGTTTTTGTTTTTGAGGGGGGATAAACTCCATGTTGAACACAAAAGCTTAGGTAGGATTTCCATAAGATAAATGAGGAATTTATGAGTGATATGGGTGGGGAATGGATTAAATAGGTAATCAGTATTAAGGAGGGCACTTGTGAGGAGCCCTGGGTTATATATGTAAGTGATGAATTACTAAATTTTCCACCTGAAACTAATATTACACTGTATGTTAACTAATTGGAATTTAAATAAAAACTTGAAAAAATAAAAATAAAATAAAATAAAATAAAATAAAATAAAATAAAATAAAATACTTAAATTCCAAACTTCAGGGACTTAGTGTGGCAGGGACCTCCACTGGTCCTCTGAGGGTGGGTAGTGTCTTGCCACATTGGAAAAAAAAAGGAATTTATGAATATTTATAAAGAAAGGGAAGAGAAAAAAAGAACAGAGGGGCATATAAGGCATATTTAGGACACATGTAGGTATATTTGGCCTAGATCTAAGGTATGTTTGGGATACAATCAAAAGAAAGCATGTTCATTAAGATGGAGAAGTAGATGGGGGCAGACTGTGCAGACCTTAGCAATCTGCTGAATTTTGGTAGTATTCATGAATAGTACGTTGTCTGTGGAACTCTAATTTCTTTTGGGAATTATCATTTTCTAATTTAATAAGGGCCTGATGGGATTTTTTTATTTGGTTCCCTATTAATAGTATTATAGTATCTTTTAATAGTATCTTTTAATTGTATTAATAGTATTAATAGTATATTTTTCAGTGCATTAGTTTTTAATTTTAATAAAGTCAACCTTATTTATTTTTCTTTATTTCATGGATCATGCCTTTGATGTGTCTAAAAACTTATCACAATACAGTAGTTAACATAGATTTTCTTCTACATGTTCTATACTTTTACATATTTATTATAAGTTTATAATCTATTTTGGGTTAATTCCTATGAAAAATGTAAGTACTGTAATGTAAGCTAAGAAAATGTAAGGTTCTTTCTATTTTCTTAATTTTTAATTTTAATTTTTTTTTGGCATATGGATATATGATTATTTTAGCACCATTTCTTGGAAAGACTATTCTTGCCTCATTGAATTCCTTTTGTTCTTTTATCAAAAGTCAATTCTCTATATTTGAATGGGTCTTTCTGGTCTGTCTATTCTGTCCCAGTGATTGATTTATATGTCTATTCTTTTGCTAATACCACACTGTCTTGATTAATGTAGCTTTTTAGAAGTGTTAAAATTGACTACTGTGAATCATACTACTTTGCTCTTCAGTATTATGTTGGCTTTTTCAGATTTTTTGCTTTCCATAGAAACTTTGGAATGAGTTTATAATATCTACCAAATAGTTTGCTAAGATTTCAACTGGGTTTGTGTCAGATCTATAGATCAATTAGGAAAAAATGACATCTTAACAGTATTTAGTCCTCCAATGCATGGACACAGATTATCTTTCCATCTATTTAGATTTTTTATTTCTTTGACCAAAGTTTTATAATTTTCAGTATATAGATTCTAAACAAATTTTGTTATATTTATACCTAAATATTTCATCTATTTTGATAGTTTATGTTTTGTTAGTATTGAGTAGTATTCCATCGTTTTCATATACCATTTACCTACTGAAGTATCTACTGGGTGTTTCCAAGTTTTGGCAATTATGAATAAAGATGCTTTAAACATCTATGTGCACGTTTTTGTGTAGACATGAGTCTCTAATTCATTTGGGCAAATATTAAGGAACATACTGCTGGATCATAGGGTAAGAGTATGTTCACTTTTGTAAAAAACTACCAAACTGTCTTCCAAAGTGGCTATACCATTTTGCATTGCTACCACCAATGAATGAGAGGTCCTGTTGTTCCACATCCTCACCAATATTTGGTTGGTTGTCAGTGTTTTGGATTTGGGTTATTCTAATAAGTGTGCAGTAGTATCACATGGGTGTTTTAACAATCAGTTCCCTAATGACTTTATGATGTTGCATATCTTTTCATATATTTATCTGTCATCTGTACAGCTTCTTTGGTGACGTGTGTGTTCAGCTCTTTTGCCCATTTTTAAATCATTTTTTTCCTGTTGTTGACTTTTAACTGTTCTTTGTATATTTTTGCTAAGTCTTTTATCAGATGTGTCTTTGCACATATTTTCTTCCATTTTCTGTGACTTCTCATTCTCTCAATACTGTCTTTTACAGAGCTGATGTTTGTTTGTTTAATTTTAATCAAGTTCAGCTTATCAAGTATTTCTTTTCTGGATTGCACCTTCCACATTATATCTAAAAAAGTCATTGCCATACACAAGTCACCTAGATATTTGCTTATGTTATTTTCTAAAAGTTGAATAGTTTTGTGGTCTACATTTAGGTCCATGATCCATTTTTATTTAGCCCAATTATTATTATTTCTACTATTCTTCTTTTATTTAGAACTAAGCTGTTCTTCCTTAGTTTCCTAATGTTGAAACATAGGTTATTTATTTTAGATCTTCCCTCTTTTGTGATGTATGATTTTAACATTACAAATTTCCCTCTGAGTACTGTTTATACTTCATCTTATGCTGTTTGATACGTTGTCTTTTACTTTTTATTTACCCCCAATTTATTTTTTTCAATTTCAGTTGAGAATTATCATTTGACTAATATGATTTTAGAGTTTAAATTCCATATATTTGGTTATTATCATGCTCCGTTTCTTTCATTAATTTCTAGTTTAATTCTAGTGTGATATAAAATATATGGGCATGACTTCTATTCTTTTAAGTATGCTAAGGTGGTTTTATTGCCCAGAATGTGGTCCATGTTGGTAAATGTTTCATGTGAGTTTGAGAAGTGTATGTATTCTGCTGTTGTCAGATGCAGGATCCTGTAAATGTCAATTAGATCAAGTTGATGGATAGTGCCATTGAAGTCAGCTATATCCTCACTGATTTTCTGCCTGCTTGATCTATCAATTACTAAAAGAAAAGTGAAGTCTTAGATTGTTATAGTGAGTTTGTGTATTTCTCTGTGCAGTCCTGTCGGTTTTTACCTCACGCATTTTGATACCCGTCCTCCCCGCCCCCCACTGCCACCATGAGGTACATACATGTTTAGAATTGTCATGTCTACATGGGGAATTGACACTTTTATCATTATATAATGCTCGTCTTTCTTCTCTTTTCTTTCTTCTGAGGTTTTGGTTTGGTTTTGGGTTTGAGGTTTTTTGTTTTTTGTTTTTTTGTTTTTTTGTTTTTTTTTTTTTTTTGGTCTAAAAGTAATTTAGGTACTCCAGAATTCTCTTTTTTTCAAGTTTATTTTGAGAGAGAGAGTGTGGTAGCAAGGCAGAGAGAGAAGGAGAGAGAGAGAATCCCATTGTAGGGCTTGAACCCACGAATTCACAAGCTGTGAAACCATGACCTGAGCCGAAGTTGAACACTCAACCAACTCAGCCACCCAAGTGCCCCTAGGATTCTTTCAATTAATATTAGCAGGATATAACTTTTTCCCTTTACTTTTAATATATTTAAATTTTTATATTTAAAGGTTTTTCCCCCCACTGTAACAATTTTTGTATTTTTTCATGACAAATATTTTTACTGAAACCTTTGATCATAAACTTACATGGGCACAATTATTCCCAAAACAGTTGAAACACTTGCTGAAATGTTTGCAAGGGTTGTACAATATCAACAGTCTTTACAGATGTTTTTTCCCTCCTATTAAGTTGTCCAAATACATATTTGCATGTGTAAATTATTCCAACTATTACAGAAATAAATAAGAATATCATGTTTGAAAGTATGACATTTTATCTTCCAAATTTACTGAATTTATAAGGAATTTTTTTTTAATTTAAATTTAAGTTAGTTAACATACAGTGTAGTCTTGACTTCAATAAAACTACCCTATGGCCCAGCAGTTGCACTGCTAGGTATTTATCCAAAGGATACAAAAATGATGATTTGAAGGGGTACATGCACCCCAGTGTTTATAGCAGCACTATTAACAATAGCCAAATTATGGGAAGAACCCAAATGTTCATCGACTGATGAATAGATAACATATACACATACATACAATTGAATACTATTCAGCAGTGAAAAATAATGAAATCTTGCCATTTGCAACAATATGGATGGAACTAGAGGGTATTATGCTAAGCAAAATACGTCAGTCAGAGAAAGATGTATTATTTCATTCATATGTGGAATTTAAGAAACTCAACAGATGAACATAAGGGAAGGGAAAGAAAAATAATATAAAAACAGAGAGGGGGCAAACGATAAGAGACTCTTAAATATAGAGAACAAACTGAGGGTTGCTGGAGAGGGGCAGAGTTGGGGGATGGGTTAAATGGGTGACAGGCATTAAGGAGGGAACTTTTCAGGATGAGCACAGCTGTCATATGTAAGAGATGAATCACTGGGTTCTATTCCTGAAGCCAAGACTACACTGTTTGTTAACAATCTTTGTATTTTAATTGGTGTATTTAAGCCATTTGCATTGAAAGTGATAATTGACACAGTTGGGTTAATCACGTTTGTAACTATTTTCTATGAATTACATTTGTTCTTTGTTTCCTTTTTTTCTTCCTTTTCTGCCTTTTTGGTTTTAATTTAGCATTTTACATGATGCCGTTTTATCTCTTTATATATTATTCACATTTCTTAATTTTTTTCATTGTTTGTGCTAGAATTTTCAGTATACATTTCTAGGTAATCTAAGTCCACTTTCAAATGACACTATACCAGTTCATATGTAAGGCAAGTACTTGTAATACAGTATTCCTAACTCTTTTCCCCACCTCTATAGCATTGGTCCCTGTGACATTGCTTATGTTATTTCATTTATTCTTATTTTATCATCATCTAATATATTATTATTATTTTATACAAATAATTATAGTTTAAATCAATAATAAAAATAAAAGTATTTGTTTCATTTTATCATAATTTATTCTTTCTGAACTCTTCGTTTCTTTATATAGGCCCAAGTTTCTGACCTTTATATATAAGTTTCCATCTGCCTAAGGAACTTTGTTTAACATTTCTTGAACATAAGGTCTTATGGCCATGAATTTCTTGTTTTTATTTATCTGAGAAAGTTATATCTCCTTAATTTTTGAAATATAATCTTCCTGCCAATATATTTCTAAGAAGCTGAATACTTCTTCTTTTCACACTTTATTTTTCTTTCAACACTTTATTCTGCTTGCTGTTCTCTGAGATTCCTGGATCTGTGATTTGACATCTTTCATTAATTTGGGGCCATTTTGTCTAATGTTACTTCAGATATTTCTTTGTTCCATTCTCTCTTTTTTCTTCTTCTATTCCAATTATGAATGTGTTACATCTATTAAAATTGTCCCACAATTCTTGACTCTGTTTTTATTTTATTTTTTTTCTTTCTTCCTTTCAGTTTGGGAATTTTTTATTGGCCTGTGTTCAAGCTCACTTATTCTTTCTCCTGGACAGTGATGTCCAGTCTAATGATAAGCCCATCAAAGGCATTTTTCATTTATGTTAGGGTGTTTTATCATGTAGTATTCCTTTTTGATTCTTTCTTATAATTTACATTCCTCTATCTACATTACCCTTATCATTCTTGCATTTTGTCTTTCACCATCAGAGCCCTTTTATTAATTACAGCTTTTAAAAATTCCCTGCCTGACAATACCAACATTTGTGCCATACCTGACTCTGCTTTGGGTACATTTGACTAAATTAAATCCAAAAACAACATGGGTGAACCTCAAAATTATTACATAAAACAAAATAAACTAGCAACAAAAGAATACCCTAAATGATGTAAATAAGACCAGCATTGACAAATCAGGTTTCTAAGATTCCAATTATATGCTAAATAAAGAAGAGGTATGTAAAAGGAAGGATACAAAAAATGTTGAATTAAAAATAGTAGAAATAGGAAAACCATGAAACATTATCCAAAAGAAACCCATGGAACTATACTAAGTACCAAACAGCAATACCAGTTTTGGTTGATAGAAATCAGACATGTAGTTACCACAAACAGTGATAGGCAGTAGAGGGGAGCATCTTGAGTGCAAAGCGGGTGGGTGAATGTGTGGAGGTGAAAGGAATGTTTCGAATTTGACTTAAGTAGTATCTAAACAGGTGCATAATGTGTTAAAAAAAATCTCTGAAAGCCATGCACAAAATAAAATGCCTTCATATTATTTTTTTAATTGTATCTCAATAAAGTAGACTTAAAGAGAAGAACGATAGAAAAGGATATAAAACTCCTGTTATTCTAACGCATCCTTTAGAGAGTGGAAAAGAAAGCCAATGAATTGGTAAAGAATTTTGCACTTATGTAATTATGTAATTAACAAAAAAAACTCATATCCAGGGCATACAAAGAAATTCTACCATTATAAAAAAAAGCAAAAGACAAAAATAGGCAAGAGACTTGAAGAGTCTCCTCAAAAAAAGCGGTAACCCAAATGCCAATAAACTATAAAATGTTGTTCAACCTCTGAGAAGATTACAAATTCAAAGCACAGTGGTAATCCATTCATCACTCATCCTAAAGAATGGATAAAATTAAAACCAGAATCTGAAGGAATTGGAGCTGATTCCCATTCTTCAGGTGGGAAAATGCAAATTGATTCAGAGTGTCTTAATTCAGACTGCTATTACAGTGTACCACAAATTGGTGGTTTATACACAACAGAAATGTATTATCTCACATTTATGGAGTCCAAGATCAGGATACCATCATGGTCAGGTTCTGGTGAAAGCCCCCTTCTGGCTTGCAGAGTGCCATCTTCTATACTCTCACATGGCAGAAAGAGGTAATGAGGGTTAGTTTAGTTCATAAGAATGGCCCTCGTGATAGTATTAGTGGCTTTGTGAGAAGTGAAAGAGAAAAAGAGTTGTCTCTCTCTACACGAGCACAGAGTTGAGGCCATGTAAGGATACAGCAAGAAGGTGGAAGTCTGCAACCCACAAAGACCATTCTCACCAGGAATGGAATCAAACCAACACCTTGGTCTTGAAATTCGCAGCTCCAGAACTATGAGAAATAAATGTCTGTTATTTGAGTATGGTATTTTATTATAGTAAGGGGGCCAAGGCAGGGATATTGTTACAAGTGTATAACACAACTCTGGAAATAAAAGGATATGGATGTATCTCACAAACGTAATGTTGAATGAAAGAAACAAAATATGGAAGAATAAATATTATGTGCTTCCATCTAAGTTTGTTTTTAAAAAAATGGTAAAAGTCAATCACAATATTACAGAAGAATATCTAGAGATTAAAGCAATAAAAAAATAAAGAACAGACTTATCTAAAAGCTAAGCTAATGGTTACCTCTTGTGGGAGGGAGGAGGTAGTGATTGAGAAAGAACATTAGAGAGGCTTCTAGGGTATATACACTATTTTCTGACTTGGGTTATGATTGCATGGTCTTTGTGATAGCTTCCTAAATTTTATATGTGGAGCATTTTTCTGTATATCTCATAATAAAAAAGCGAAAACATAAAGCAAGAGAATAATAAACACTAAATTGAGAGGAGTAGTTCCTCCAGAGGGAAAGCTGGCCCTGGAGAAAGGGAAGGTACATAAGCAGACTCTTCAAAATATACAAAACGTTGCATAAATTATTTTGTATATACTAAAGATTATGTTAAAGTGCAAATAAATTTTAAAATGTTTACATTTCGTTTGGTCAGAAATTTGGACCCAATAATGTCTAAGTTATATAAGATCACTGATTTCAACTCTGACATTTATTTAGGTCAGATTTTTTTACATTTTCATATCATCAGTGAGACCATGAGATCTCAGAGAAGATGTACAACTTTTCCACCAGCAAAGTGCATGATGATGATGTGATGATGATGCTTATGGTGATGATGATGATGATGGCTACCATTATTGAACACTTACTCTGTTTGGTTTGAATGTGTCAGTATTACCTTGCAGTAGCTTGGTTAGTATCTATAGTTATTACCCCCATTTGGCAGAAGTGGACACTGAAGCACACACACACACACACACACACACACACACACACAGAAATAACAGGTTTACTAGACATAGCAGAAAGTAGCAAGGCCAGGATCTGAAGTCAACAAGTGCAACTCCACTGCCTTGTTCTTAATTACTGTAATATATCGAATCTCACAAATTACTAGAATATGTTGAATCTTCCCTAAAAGGACTGTGTGTGTGTGTGTGTGTGTGTGTGTATCTCACATGAATATTATTTCCTTCTGAACGAGCACTTGGCTGTAGTCTAGAACTGATTTGTAACTTTAGTTTTGGTCTTTGTAGCTGAGTATTCCTTTGAAAGTTACTCACATTTTCTGGTATTCAATTTCCCAATTAAAAAAATGGGAATGATTCTATCGTAGCCTGACCACCTCACAGGATTATTTTAAGAACCAGCATAGATCATGTATGTATTAGCATTTATGAAATGTAAAAGGCTAAGAATATAAACTAACATCATGAAAATAATTATCCCCTAATGCAAAATTATACTTGCTATATGGGCATACATAACATGCATACACCTGAAAGAAATACTCTCATAATATTAATCAATCGTACCTTACAGACAGTCTTCCAATGGCTTCACATATAATCATTATATTAATATGGCATACAAATAGTATACTTGTTGAGTAATGAAAATATTAATAATAATACCTCTTGGTTATCTTCATTATGCATTTCACTTTCAAGATCTATCAGCACCGTATAAATACCATTGCAACCATTTTAACTCCAGTAGATTGTGCCTTCTGGATTAATTTCAGAATTAGAATCTTTTTTTCTTGATAATATACATGTTGAATGGTGATGGATTCTAAGAGAAGCTGCATTCATCTATGGCAATTTATTCTTAGGCTATATGAAGTGTGTCATTCTTTTCCCAAGCAGAGTTGATTTTATTCAATAAAGCATATCTCAGTGCTTTTAAAATCCGGGGGGAAATTATATTTTAAATTACTTAAGGGAAAAAAGCAGTGTTGCTTGACATCAAGGATTAACTGCTCCTACATAAGTTAATTTATTTTAAAAATGTGAAATATCAGTATGCTGATTCTGGCATCTGACTTTACAGCTCAGATGTTAAAGGTATATTTTGTGAACATTATGCAAATGAGTACCCCAAATTAATAAGCTAAAAATGCTTATGAAACAATGTAAAATTATTAACTAACTTATCTGATAATCTGGAAATTTTTACATGTTAAACACCACATTCTAGGAAATTCAAGCTGTGCAGTAGTACTAAATAATAAAAGGCAGACATTTACGTATCAGTTGAAAAAGTATGTGAGCCCTTCTGTATGTAAGAAACTGTGTTAGACACAGTGAGGGAAAAAAGACAGAATTCCTCTTCTCTCATGGCTCACAGCCTAAAACTCAAACAAGGCAGGCCATGCTCTGTGTCAACAGAGTTAAAGCAAACTGCTTTGAGGATATGAAAGACAGACAGCATAATTCCAGGTGAGATTAAGAAAGCACCATTCGTTCAAACACATGCAATCTGTTTATTTTGCCTGAACATGGACATGAGTGACATGGACATAGGGACAGTGTATTTGTGCTCACAGAATCCTAGTTTGTTTGTGGAATTATTTGAAATTTTCTTACCTTGATAAGAAAAAAATTCACCTGTGTATTCATGCATAAAATAAGCAATTTAGACTAGATGATTATCCTAGGTCCTTCAGCCCTTATATTCTTAAAAATTAGACTCTGTAGCATCTTTTTTTTATTTATTTATTTGTGAGAGAGAGACAGACAAACAGAGGTGAGCAGGGGAGGGGCAGAGAGAGAGGGAGACACAGAAGCAGTAGCAGGCTCCAGGCTCAGAGCTGTAAACACAGAGCCCCACGAGGGGCTCGAACTCACGGACCCTGAGATCGTGACCTGAGCCGAAGTCAAATGCTTAACCGACCCAACCTGTTGCATATTATTTGACATGAGTAACTTACCCATGTGGACACTTCAGAAGACATCTTAACTATATTTTTCTAAAATATGAAAAAAAATGCCAGCCTTATTTTTACATTAAAAAATCTGATAATTATCTGCCATGTATATTAAGGCTTCAATTATCTCTGGGAAAAAATAATTAGTACCTAGAGATACGATGTGATTATCATAAAGCAGTTGAAATAAATAAGACGAATAGTATGTGGTCAATATGGGTAATTGACCTGATTGTTATTTTTTGATAATGATCAGTACTACAAGGATTAACACAAACATGGATGTGCATGGACTTTTATAGAGGAAAACACTAAATAAAGATCAGTTTAATAAATGACTTGCCTCAGGACAACCAGATAATAAATGCCACCATCACAAACAAGAATTCATTTTTTTTTTATTCCAACTGCCATGCTATTTCCTCTCCCTGTGCTACTGCTTCATGTGTATTCATGGAATCCTTCTGAAAATAAACTCAACCGTACATTACTTTCTAGTCAACTGATACGGATCTTTTACAAAAATATCAGTATCACCCTTCTCATCAAAACCACCAACAAATAAGTGTTTAACAAACATCCATTATATGTCAGTCAGCTGTGGAAAATAATTCCTTAACTAGAACACGGAAAATATCACTTAACTAGAACACGAGTCTGTATGAAATTCAGAGGAAACAATAGTGGGGGAAAAGCTCATAAAAGTCAGAAGAGTTCCAGAAATATGTGAATTAAAATCCTTTGCAAAACCTCTCACTTAATTTTTAACTAGGTTTCAAATCACCATGCTGACTCATTTTTGAAAACTGAAAAAACTTAGACAAACAAATTACCAAGGGCGAGTGAGGCTGAACTAGAGGCAAGTATCTTTCAAAAAGAAAACGAAAACAAAAAAGAAAACACAAGTGACAGCTTGCTGTTGCTGCTGAAATTCCATTAAACAAACTTTAAATTGAGGCTGAAATGAAATACAAAACAGGGAATAGTTATTTTTAAAGTACAGAAACCATGGACCATTTTATTACAACATAGTATGATTGCATATATTTACTTTCACAACCATATATATTGCGTGAAGTGATGCAAAACTATGTAGGGATTCTGAGGAAAACATTTTTAGCATACTTGAAAATATTGCCTAGTAATTTTCAAATGTAAAATGTGTGCGGAAGAAAAATATCTTAGATAGTGTGTGCTTTGCTCTTCCACTGAAACTAAGGAAAACACCGGTTCTAAAAAATACTTTTAAAATGGTATGGCACCTTAACAATATAATATGGAAAAGGAGAACAGTAACTTAAACCTGAAGAAAATCTAGCAGACACCACCCTCACCAAGTACCATAATCATGCTGAGTAAAGACTCCCTGGCACGTTGTCAGAGAAAGCAGACAAACCCAAATTGAGGGACGTTCTATAAGACACTTGATGAAGTGTCTTAAAAAGTGTCAAGATTATGAAAAATAAGAGATGAGAAACCATCAAGATTGGAGCAGACTAAGGAGCCATTGCAACATAATGTAAGCCTGCATTAGATCCTAGAACAGACAAAAAGGACTTTGTAGGAAAACTGGTAAAATCCAAACAACGCCCTTAGATTGGTTAACAGTGCAATACAATGTTAATTTCTTAGTTTAAGTACAGGTACCATGATAATGTAAGATGTTGTATGAGAGGGAGATGGAAGAAAGGTGCACAGGGACTCTGCACTATCTATTCAACTCTTTTGTAAATCTGAAAAAATTTCAAAATAATAGTTTAAAAAATTGTAATGAAATGACATGGAGGAAAATATTGTGACGTTGGGTTAGGCAATGGAATAAACACCAAAGTGCACAAACAGAAAAAAAAAAAATTAGTAAGTAGATTTAATCAAGATTAAACAGTTGTGTCTTAAAAAAATCATAGTTAAGAGTATAAAAAGGTGACTTAGGAAAACTTTTTGTAAAACATGTATCAAATGAGAGATATACTGAATATATAAGAATCTCTTACAGTTTGGGGCTCCTGGGTGGCTCAGTTGGTTAAGCATCTTTTTATTTCGGCTCAGGTCATGATCTCACAGTTTATGAGATGAAGCCCTGTGTTGGGGCCCTGTGCTGACAGTGTGGAACCTGCTTGAGATTCTTTCTCTCCCTCTCTCATTATCTCTCCACTGCTCATACTCTCTGTCTTTTTCTCTCTGAATAAATAAATAAACTTTAAAAAAGATCTCATAAAATTGAAAAAAGCGAAAACATTTGAATAGACACTTTCTAAGAGAAGATAAATGAATAATAAACACATACGAAGATGCTCAACATCACTAGTCATCAAGGAAATGACTAAGATCATATTAAGATCATATAAGATGACACTAATACTAGAATGGCTAATGTGAATGAGACTGCTAACACCAACAATAGGCTAGGAATGCGAGACACAGCACTCCTATATTGCCGGTGGGACTGCAAAATGGTATAATCACTTTGGTAAAAAGTATGGAAACACTTTACGAAGTTTACATGCATTTTTCATGTGACCCAGCAATTATTATCTAGCAGAAATCAAATTATGTATCCACGCAAAGACGTTTATGTGAGTGTTCATTACAACATTGCTCATTATAGCTCTAAATTGGGAAAACCATAAACATTTTTCAACTGGTGAATAAACAAATTGTGGTTTATGTATACAATGGAATGCTACCCAATAATAAAAGAGTGAAATATTAGTGAACAGAAAAAAATGGACAAATCTCAGAAACCTTATGCTACCTGAAGGAAGTTAAATACAAAAGACTGTGTGTGGATCAACTTATATGAAATTCTAGAAAATACAAAACTACAGTGACAGAAAGTAAGTCAGTATTTTGAGATGCTGCAGGTAGGGAAGAGATTTTTAGTGCAAGCTTTTCAGAGCAAAAGGACTATTCTAGATCTTAATTATGTGATAGCATTTACACAATTACATGCAATTACCAAAATACATCTGTATACTTCTAATTGACAAAATGTATATAAATAAAACCTTAATAATCAAAAAAGAACAAAATAATGTACACACCTATCAACAAAACTGATAAAATGTAACCTGTCAAACAGTAAGCCAATAGGGACTTAAATCATAGACATATTGACTATTTCTGTAGGAGAAAGACAATTGGATGTAGGCAATTTCAGAATTGCCTCGTCAATTCCATGATGTTGGATTAAGGTCTCTGAAATTCTTTAGACATCAGGATAGCTGTGGACATCAGACATCATATTCTCATGTGGTTGTATAAAAATCGGGAAATTGGAAGAGGGAATTATATTAGTGTCTTGTTGCTGCCATGACAAATTACCACAAATTTAATAGTCTAAACAACAAAAGTGTATTATTTTAGAGTTCTGTAAACAGGTTTCACTGTACTAACATCAAGATGTTGGCAAGCTCTTTTCCTTTGTGGAGACTCCTAGGCAGAAATCCTTTTCCTTGTCTTTTCCAGCTTCCATGGAGGCTATGTGCATCTCATGACTCATGGCCACTTTCATCTTTAAAGCCAACAAAGGCAGATTGAGTCCTTCTCACATCCCACCTTGCTTTTCTCTTATTAACTCATTTACCAGAACTATGGATCTAGTACCCTAAATGCAAAGACAGTGGAAAAAGTAATGACCTGGCTCTTCCATCTTCTATAGTGGGAGATGGGCCAGATGACTTTTCTCCCACCACCAGGATCTATCACATATTTCTTTTCCATGGTTCTTCTTCCCAGAAGAAAATGACAGAAACATGTAAAATATTTAAGTAGCAAAGTTCTCTTTAGTTCTGTGGCATTAGAAAGATAAGATACATCAAATCTTGCCATTTACAACAAGGTGGATGGAACGTGTATTATGCTAAGCAAAATAAGTCAGAGAAAGACAAATATCATATGGTTTCACCCATATGTGGGATTTAAGAAACAAAACAGATGAACATAGGGGAAGGGAAGCAAAAATAAGATAAAAAGAGAGAGAGAAAGACAAAGCATAAGAGACTCTTACAGAGAACAAACTGAGGGTTGCTGGCAGGGTGTTGGGTGGGGAGAAGGGCTAAATGGGCAATGGGCATTAAGGAGGGCATTTGTTGGGATGAGCACTGGGTGTTACATATATACGTGATGAAACACTAAATTCTGTTCCTGAAATCATTGTTACACTATATGTTAACAAACTTGGATTTAAATTTAAAAAATAAGTAAAATTAAAAAGAAAAAAGAGAGATGAGATACATATGCAGTATCTCAGGAAATAAAACATCTGCAAATTTTTCTTGAATCAAATTCTTTTTTTTTTAATTTTTTTAATGTTTATTTATTTTTGACAGAGAGACAGAGACAGAGACAGAGCATGAGCGGGGGAGGGTGAGAGAGAGAGAGAGAGAGAGAGAGAGAGAGAGACAGAATCCGAAGCAGGCTCCAGGCTCTGAGCTGTCAGCACAGAGCCCGTCACGGGGCTCGAACTCACAGACCACGAGATCATGACCTGAGCCGAAGTTGGACACTCAACCGACTGAGCCACCCAGGTGCCCCTCGAATCAAAATCTTAAAGATGCACTCTAGCCAACTGAAATATAAAGAGAGATAACTAACAAAACTCAATGTCAAAACCTTACTACATTCTGGAACCTTTCAAAACAACTAATTTAGCTAATCCTTACCATATTTTTACAAGGTAGATACTATAATCCCATTTATAGATGAGAAAACAAAAATGCAGAAGGATGGACTCCTTCAATGTCACATAACTGTTAAGTGGTAAAGATCTAAAACTAGCAATGCCCACTTCAGAATTCAGACTCTTCATCCTAAAATTATAATTTTACATAAAAGTGTGTGGTGCCTGTGAGATTACCAAATGAAAACTTCTAGAAATTGGTTGGGTATATCCAGTCTATACCTCAGAAGTGAGGTCTGGGCTGGAGATACAAAACTTGAAAGTAGGGAACACTTTGCAGATATGCCTCAGGGAACCTGGTGACAAGATCTGAAAAGAAGGGTAACAGGCCAGGAGCCCCGAGGTATGGTACTGGAGGTCACAGAAAACTGAGAGAGGGTCAGAGCAAGCAGAAGGCCTGGAACAACAAGGATATGCAGAATCACATTGGATGGCTTGACGTATCAGGCCAGAAACCAACAGGACACCTATAGTAACCTAAGAAGCAAGTCTGAAAATCAGAGGTGGGGGTGGGGAAATAGAGGAGCAAGAATCAATGTCAGTAATTGCACTGCCTCACATTCATATAGTACTTTAATGTGTCTCACAATTTCTGATTCTCTTCCATTTTTTTCTCATCAAGGAGACTATGAAATGGGAAATGAAAGCAGGTGCCTCCTTGTTGTATATTCTAGGAGCTCGTATCTGCTTCTCATAAGGCAGGAGGCTGATGTTCACAGGGAGAGTTGATTGAAAATGCTTCTCCCTACTGCCAAAATAGTGGCTAAATATGAAGAGTTCCAGAAATATGCTTTTCACTGTAAGAGAAAATTGGCAACGTTTGAAGACATCAATTGATATAGATATAGCTTTCTCTTAACCAAAGAAAAAAAGAAAAAAAAAGAAAGAAAAAGAAAAGAAACAACAACAACAAAAACAAGCCTGGAGTTTCTTTAAGTTATTATTGCCATTTCTGTTTTAATTGAATTTTACTTTGTAAGGGCCAGAAATGTCCCTTTTGTTCACTTAACAATAGAATATGGCCATCTCTCCATATCCATATAATATTCTTTCTTCTTAATGGAATCTGCACATCTAACTCCTTGTAAAAGTCCTGCAGGAGAGCCCCTTTCATATTCTGGCTGATGCATCCAGAGCAGTAAGAACCATTCAGTTCTCAGTGGCCTTACATTTGGGACATTTCAGAAAATTCCTGGACTTCTCTGCCATGTTTTATTAACATTGACTCCCAGCATTACATTAGAATAGATTTTATTTTCTCTTTATGTCAATTAGATTGACTGACAGTCTGCAATGAGTTTCCTGGTAACACCTAGGGGATGGTTAAGTTTCCTAGCTTACTATTCTTCAAAATATTGAGAACCTGTCACTAAAAAGTCCCTTTTCTTTCTTTTCTGCTGATGAAGACAATTTTACTCCTAACCTCACGTATAATTTGCCAAATACAATAAGGTTTTAGATTATACAACTGCCTGACATCATGGATTTTTCAAGAGTTTTTTTTTTTTTTTCTTCCCCTTGGTGATAATCTTGAATTCTCTATGGGAGGTAGTTAAGATTTAATCATTAGTTTAATCACGGCTGTTTGCTCTGTCTACATGAAGCCAAACAGCCTTTTTTTTTTTAAGTGTGTGTATTAAATGATTAATCATGAAATTGCACTAAAATACTCTTTGGGCTTAGACATGCATTTCCTGGACATAGAATTAAGCATAGATAATTGATCTGTACAAATCTATACATATTTACCCTAAGGGTAAATGGAGTGGAGCAGTACACAAAGGATTTACTTTGAAAATAATTTGGGATGTTAACCTGCAAATTTATTCCCTGGTAACCTTGAGTGTTCCAAGTAGGTATTAACTTAGCCCATTTACTGTGCTTTCAGAATCTGCTCCTGTGTTACCATCCCAATATCACTCTATAGAACGTACATGTGTTACCCCTTTGTGTTGAATTAATATGTCTCTAATAATCTATTCTTCTGTTCTGCACTACGGTCCTTGTGTTTCACCAATATGCCAATCATTGTGGTTGAGAAACCTCATGGCTTAGCCTCAAAGGAGGAAAAGATTTTCAGGAAAGGAAAGAAAAGTTTATATAGAGAAAAAGCATCAGGACATATATTTTAACTATTTTTCTGTTAGAAATATATTCAGATTTGCCTCAATGTTCAATGGGGTAAAGTCCCACTAAAACCAATCTAAGTTGAAAGTATCATTAAGTCAAAGTAAATTGAATACAAATAACCTACCAGACATCACAACTTAGCCTAGGCTACCCCTGAATGTGCTTAGAACACTTACATTAGCTACAGTTGGGCAAAATCATCTAACACTAAGCCTATTTTATATTAAAGTGTTGAATGTCTCATGTAAGGTATTGAACACTCTACTGAAAGTGAAAAACAGAATTGTCCTATAGGTACAGATCATTGTGACTCGTCAGCTGTTTACCCTCGTGATTGCGCGGATCACTGAGAGCTGCAGCTTGTTGTCCTGCCCAGCATCACAAGAGAGTATCATACTGCCTGTTGTAATTCTGGGAGAAGATCAAAGTTCAAAATTTGAAGCAAGGTTTCTATAGAATGCATATCGCTTGGACAATGTTGTGAAATGGAAAAATCATAGGTTGAACCACTGTAATATCGCTAAAAATCATACGTTACACCACTGTAGTTGGCAACTGTCTCTAGTATCCTGCATCACACTAGGACAAGTTAGTTAACAATCAGTGCTATTTTCTTTCCCCATTTAGATTGCCTCATGATACAGAGCACAACTCTGAAGCCAGACCACCGAGCTTAAATGCCACCAGTTGTGTAATTTTAGGCAAATTACTGTAACTAATCTGTGACTCACTTTCTCATCTGAAAGATTAAGTGGACTAATCCCATAGTTCTTTTATGGGGAATAATATACAACTAGATTATAATATGCAAGCATTTATGACAGTTTCTACCATATAGTAAGCACTTACTATTCCTTATTGCATGCAGTTAACATACAAAAGCTTGGAGGTATTAATAATAATTTTTTTTTATGAAATTGTATTGCATGTATTTTGTTCCAATTACTCTTGAATGCCTATTGAGAGTAAATGTATAGAATGGTTGGGGCATAGTAAATGCACATATTCAACCACAGATTGATTGATTGATTGATTGATATTTTAGACAAAGCGAGCATTCACGCATGCCCATGTAAGCAGGGGAGGGGCAGAGGGAGAGAGAAAATCTTAAACAGGCTCCACACTCACAGCAGAGCTTGACATGGGGCTCAATTCTGCAAACCGTGAGATCATGACGTGAGCCAAAACCAAGAGTTGGACACGCAACTATACTGAACTACCAGTATAGTTCAAGGCAGTTAAGACAAGGCATTTCTCCGGCGCCTGTGTGGTACAGTCAGTTAAGTGTCTGACTCTTGATCTCAGTTCAGGTCATGATCTCACAATTCGTGCATTTGATTGCCACATTGGGCTCTGTGCTGGTGACATCGGGCCCTCAACCACAGTAGATAAACAATACGGTTCCCAACATTCCCACCAACAGAATATGAATACTTTCGGTCCACTTTTTTGCAGGAACTTTGTATTGTTAGCCATTTTAGTATAAGTTCTCTATATAAGTGCTACATATGAAGACCTTGTCATTCATATGTGTTAAAATATGTTTTACCTTTCTGTACCTTGCCCTGTGGTCTCTTAATAGTCTAGGAGCACCTAGGTGGCTGGGTCGGTTAAGCATCCGACTTTGAATTTTGTCTCAGGTCTCGTGTTCATGACATCGAACCCCGTGTCAGGCTTTGTACTGACAGCGCAGAGCCTGCTTGGGATTCTGTCTCTCAGCCCCTCCCTGCTTGTGCTCTCCCTCTCTCTCTCTCTCTCTCTCAAAAAAAAAAAAAAAGAAAAATTAAAAAGTGTAGTCTAATGAATACTTTTAAGTTTAAATGTAATCCAGTCTTTGAACCATTTTCTCTTATGATGAGAATAAAAAGTTGTATTCTCCCAAGTTCAAGAAAGAAGTGGAAAACATAATCTTGTTTGACCCTGGATTCAAACTCTGTGCAAGGTTTTACAGCTCCTGTTTAAGGAGCTGCAATTGTATCATTAACAATTCTGTTTTAATATGCTTATTTCTGAGTGTTAGAAACTTTTGTTTGTATAGTCAGCCTGTTCTTGAACATTGTGCTTGCCCAAGAAGTTTACAAAGATTAGTTCTCTGACTTCTTCTTCCCCTTGCCTGGAAGGTGATAAATCCACCTTGGTTTCAGATATATTTGAGGAGTAATCAATTCCCTCAGCAATACTAGTACTTTGTGTGACTTGTTTGAGAAATCTGGCAAGTATAGGGGCACCCGGGTGGGTGGCTCAGTCAGTTCAGCTTCCAACTCTTGATTTCAACTCAGGTCATGGTCCTAGGGTTGTGGGATGGAGCCCTGAGTAGGACGTTTTTACAGGGGAAAAAAAAAGCGTCTTAACCTCTTTATAATTCAAACCCAAATACTATGCTTCAGGCTTAGGTCTTGACTCATAGAATTTCACCTTCACATGCTCTTCTCAGTGTTTGTGGGGATACTTGAGCTTTCACAGAGGACTTTGATGCTAGCTCCATCTCAAAGTTTTGATTATACTTATTTAATTTTTTTAAATTTTTTAATGTTTATTTTTTATTTTTGAGAGAGAGACAGAGCATGAGCGGGGAAGGGGCAGAGAGAGGAGACACAGAATCTGAAGCAGGCTCCAGGCTCTGAGCTGTCAGCACAGAGCCCAATGCGAGGCTTGAACCCATGAACCACAAGATCATGACCTGAGCCAAAGTCAAATGCTTAACTGACTGAGCCACCCAGGCTCCCGTAAGAGAGAATCTTAAGCAGGTTCCATGTTCAGTGAAGAACCCAGTGTGACGCTTAATCCCATGACCCTGGGATCATGACCTGAGCTGAAATCAAGAGTCAGTCGCTCAACCAACTGAGTCACCAGGTGCCCCTGATTATACTTACTTTTATATATTATACAATTTCTGGTTTTGATTTCCTCATTACCACCAAGTGGTAGAACAGAATAATTTTTAAACAAGTTCCAGGGCTAGTTTTGAGTGGAGCTGAGGTTCACAAAATGGAGTAAGTCATACTCTTTGGTTTATGGAACTCTATTATCTTTGTTGTGTGTGTGTGTGAACACATTTAGTTTTTAGATTCTTTTAGGTATCTATGTCCTTCAAATTACTGTCCATAGGGGTGGCCATGGAAGTGCATCACTGAGGTCTCTCTTCAGAAGAACCTGTTGGAGGGACACTGCTGCCACCCTCTTATCCATCATAATCTTCATCGCTGTACACATTCCCCCAGGCTTCTTCCATCTACTGACAGAACACAGAGGGCTATTAAAACTGGATCATTCCCACCTGTTGTGGGATTCCTCTAAAGGCACCACTTTGTCCTGGGGACTTCTTGTCTGCCTGTGGTCCAAGAACCTTGAAACCATTTTTATCCCCCCCACCTTTCATAGGAACAAAACTGTGTCACAGTCTGACAGCCCTCCAGAAGACTCCTCCCCCTCATAATTTTCACAGACATTTCACCAAGAAACCCTGTATACTTTTAATTCCTTCTTGGTTTGCGCCTCCTGGATGATCAGAACTGACACTTAACAGAAATGGGGAGAAAGAGAAAGAGAGACAGAGAGATCCTTGAAAAACATTGTATTGCTTTATGAGCATGTGAGTTTTATTCATATAAATGATATATTGCAATAAATTTTTATAACACTTTAATGTTTCTGCTAAACATTATGTTTTTTTTTGAGGGGGGGGGAGGAGATTAATCTCTTTTCATTTTTTTTTCTGACCAGTATGGGCCATTCTACCATAGGAATATGTCACACTTTCTTTTCATCCCCCTTTTCATGAATCCCTAAACTGTTTCTGGTCTTTGCTAACATAAAACGTGTTGCTCTAAATACTGTATTTAGTTTTTTTCCTGTCAACAGGTAAAAGCACTTTTCTAGGCTATTTCGGATGCTGGTTGTACAGTTAATTGTACAGATATTTTATTGTAATTCACATAAATGCTACAAACAACTTTCCCAAATTGTTGCATCACATAAAGCTCCCACCAGCATGGCAGGGGTCCTCTTTGCCCATTATCCTTATCATTTGCCATGATTTTTTTCCTCCATGTTTACTGCTCTGATAAGTGATAAATCAAATTGTATCTCTCTGATTATTAGTAAAGCCGAGAATTTATTTGTAAATATATTTGCCATTTGGAATATCTTCACTGTGAGCTACTTATTCATCTTCTGCATCATTTGTTTTCGACTGGATTTCCTATTCTTTTAGGCTTCTACTTTCAAATTTAAGTTTCTCCTTTTAAACTAGTCTTTTTGAATATGTTTGCATGTGTCCGTGTGTTGTGTGTACACGTGTCGTTTTGAGGTTGTTGGTTGTGACAAGTTTATTAAGGCATAACTGACATACAATATATTGCACGTATATAAAATGTAAAATTTGACAACACTGACCTATGTATACCTCCATGAAACTATTACTATGATCAATATCATTGATCATCTTGTGATTCCCAAAGATTCCTTGTGACTGATTCTTTTCTCCCACCTCTTTGAACCACTCCCTACTCCTTCCATAAACAACAAATGTCCTAGTTTCTGTTATGGTAGGTTAGTTTGCATATTCTTGCCTTTTATGTTAATGAGTCATACAACATGTATTTTATTTGGTTGGTGTCTCTCTCTCAATATAATTATTTCAGGATTCATCCATGATGTAGTGTCTACCAATGGTTCATGCCTTCTTATTTCCAAGCAGCATTTCACTCATTTGTGTATACGAGAGCTTGTTTTTCCATTCACTTGTTAATGGACATTTAAGTTGTTACCAATTTTTTTCCTATCTCAGATAAAGTTTCACTAGCATTTGTGTCTTTGTATGGAATACACATTCATTTCTCCTGGGTAAATAGTGAAGAGTCGAATGGCTGTATTGTGGGGAAAGCATATGTTTAATTTTTAAAGAAACTGACAAGCTACCATTTTACATTCCCAACAGCAGTATATGAAACTTAGTAACTGTGTTTACACCCCAACACTTTGTATGATCAGCCTTGTAAATTTTAGCCTTTCTAATCGGTATGTATCTCATTTTGGCATTAATTTGCATTTCCCTAATGACTAATAATGTTGAACATAATTTATGTGCTTATTGGCCATCTGCATATCTTTTTTGATGAAATGCCTTTTCAAAAATTTTACCCATCTTTATTGGGTTATTTGTTTTCTTATTATTGAGCTTTAAGAATGCTTTATGTATGCCAGAGATAAGTCCTTAATCAGATTCACAAATATTTTTATCATTTCTTTATCACCACTAGTTCACATTCCAAGTTTGTTTTATCCTCTCTCTCTTTTTTAATTCTTTTATATATTTCTCATAACTCCTTCCTGAGAGAAATATTATATTGTATCATGTTGTTAATTTGGTTGAATATAGAGGACTATGTTTATTCCATGTTTAATTTGGTTGAATATAGAGGACTATGTTTATTCCATATCTTACTTCATCTAGGGTACATCCTCTAGGTCTATTTTCATTTCTGTGTTTTGTTTTTCAGATATTTTTAAGTGTATCTCTATATAGATTTGATTTATTTTATTTTTATGCATTTATTTTATGCATTTTTTAAGAAATTAGGGAATACCTATTCAGTTTTGCCATTGCCCAAAAAATAAAGTGGGATGGGCATCCATGGTAGCTGACTTAGCCAAGAGTTTCATTTTTTATATGTAATCTCAGAGCATTTGATCAAAAATTATGCTTTGACATGTGATGTGCACATGTAGATCTATAAAAAAAAGTAGAGAGTTCAGAAGGAGACCCAATTATTTGACTGATTAGTCAGCTTCAATAAAAGTACCAAGATGATTCAGTGGAAAATAATTTTTTCACCATAAACTATTAGAAAAATTAGACAGTATAAAATTTTAAAAAGGAAAAAAGGAAGACAAATCAGTAAAAAGACAGAACTTTGATGTATCTTGCTCTACTTACCACCCACAAACATTACCTGATAATACATGACAAACCAAAATGTAAAGCTTAAAATTAACAGCATCTAGAAGATAACATGTGGGGAATCTCTGTAAGTTTGGGTCAGGCAAAGTTTTTTTTTTTTTTTAATTTGACAGAAAATAAATATGAAATATAAAATTTAAAAAGCAGTGTTGAGCTTTTTCAAAATTAAAAAAAATCTTCAAAAGACACTGTTAAGAATGTAAAAAGATAAGGCACAAATGAGAGAAAATATTTCCAAAACACACACACAGTAAAACCCTTGGATTGCGAATAACTTGTTCTGTGAGTGTTCCAAATGATGGGCAAAGATTTCTAATAAATTTTAGCTTGATAAACAAGCAGTGTCTTACAATACGAGTAGTACGTGATGCCAAATGACACATGATGACAACTGAGTCAATGGTTTTTGAAATTCGCTTTGATACACAAGTGATTTGGATTATAAGCATGTTTCTGGAATGAATTATGCTTCCAAACTAAAATTTTACTGTATTTGAAAAAGGACTTTTCTTGGTGCCTTGGTGGCACCAAGTTGGTTGGGGGTCCCACTCTTGGTTTTGGCTCAGGTCATGACCTCACGGTCGTGAGTTTGAGCCCCACTCAAACTACGCTGGGTGTGGAGCCTGCCTGGGATTCTCTTTCTCTCTTCCCCCCACCCTTTCTAAAAATAAATAAACTTAAAAAAAGGAAATGAAATTTATTAAAAAAAAGGAAAAGGACTTTTCAATGAATATATAATTATAAATAAAATTATAATATACAAATTATTTTTATAATACAAGTAAACTATATAAAGAATATACAAAAAAACTCTTAAAATTCAATGATGAGAGGAAAAGCAACCCAATAACAAATGGACTAAAAGCTTGAACAAATGCTTCACCCTAGAAAGATAGAGATGGCAAATAAGCACATGGAAAAAATTGTTCGACATCATTTGTCATTAGGGATATGCAAATTAAATTCACAATGATATTTCATACACATTTACTAGAAAGGCTGGGATTGAAAAATAAAATGAAACAGGCAATACAAAATGTTGGCAAGGATGTGACACAACTGGAACTCGCACACACTGCTGGAGGAATGCAAAATGTGTTCAACAATGAAAAAGAACCGACTACTGACATCTCCTACAACATGAAAGAAGTCCAATAACTAGGAATGAAGCCAGAACTCAGAAAACTACCGACTAAATGTTTCCATTTATTCGATACTCTGGAAAATGGTAAGGATAGGAACAGTTATCAGATCATCAATTGCCAGGGACCAGGAATGAAATGAGGTTGGCTGACCACAGGGGGGAATGAGGTCAATTTGGGGCGTAGTGGAAATACTTTCTACCTTAATGATGTGGGCGATTATATAACTGATTGCATTTCTCAAACCTCATGGAATTGTACCAAAAAAAAAAAAAAAAGGCAAAACAAAATGGTGAATTTTACTAATGTAAATACATATCAGTAAGCCTGAATTAATGAAAATGTATGCTTGACAATTGCTCTAGGAGCATGACCTTCCTTACCCCTTGATGTATCTTACTTCATACTCTTAAATCAGATTTTTATTTGCTTACCTGCATTTTGGTCAGTATCCCGACTAGAATGCAAGGGTCTCAGAGGCACTCCTTGTTCATTATGATATACCTGCGGTGTGATAGTACATGACACCCAGGAGGTACTCCTGTGTCAAGTGTTTGGTTCACTAAATTAACACTTTAGATTTGAATTTTCTCTATTCATTTTTTTTATCAACAACTACAGAAATGATAGTGATTTTTTTTTGCTTCCAACTTTCAACTCCAGAATTTAAAATAAAATAAATAAAAGTAGTTACTTTTCCAGGATGGGGCGGGAATTGCTTCTTCAGCCTCACCCCTCTTGTCATAACTTCATCAATGGTCAAACATATTCTAAATCCACACTTTTTAGACCCTAATGCAAACTCTCAAACTGGCAGTTTTAGATACCTGAAAAGTGTGTTTTCAAGATTCCATTTTCTCATGTCAATAATATGCTAAATATTACCTACTCTTCAAACTTGTGATAAGGATTATATAAGTATATAATGAGCCAGATTTAATGATTGGCCAAGAAATATTATTCAATACATATCTTTCTTTAAAAATCATTCAAAATGGGGCACCTCAGTGGCTCAGTCAGTTAAACATCTGCCTTTGGTTCAGGTCATGATCTTGCAGGTGTGGGTTCAAGCCCCACTTCAGGCTCTCTGCTGTCCACGTGGAGCCTGCTTTGGATCCTCTGTCCCCCTCTCTCTCTGTCCCCCTCTCTCTCTGTCCCTCCAACTCTCTCTCTCTCTCTCTCTCTCTCTCTCAAAATTAAATATATTTTTAAAAATTCAATATATATTCTCTATATTCAAAATTAGTTTTTCTGGAATAATTATAATAATTCCATTATATATTAGAAGAGGAAATTCAGTATGCTTTCTGTGTAGATTTTTAAACAAATAGAAAATATTATTATTTCCTTTCTCATGACCTTGCTAAACACAGTCTGATGTTCTCTCATCTGATGTAATCAGATATTGAGAACAATTTTCTGTAGTCAGTTATCATTTTTTCTTATATTATTCTTATGTTTTTACTCTGACATTAATGATGCCTTTTTATAAATATATTCTACCTCTATCTAACAACCCCCAGCCCTTACTTCATGCTCTAAACCCCTGAAGGACAAGAACTCTGTATTATATTTCTGTGGATCTTTTTTTCTTTTAAAATTTTTTTTAACTTTATTTATTTATTTTGAGAGGAGGGGAGGGGCAGAGAGACAGGAGAGAGACACTCCCAGACAGGCTCCACACCGTCAATGCAGAGCCAAGGCTGGGCTTGAACTCAAGAACCATGAGATCATGACCTGAGCTGAAGCCAGATGCTTAACCAACTGAGCCACCCAGGTGCCCTTATATTTCTGTGGATCTTGACTTTAATATTGTACATATTGTAGGGTCTATATAAACATGTTGATTTGTTAGCTAAGCTGTGGGAAGGAGCACAGTTACACATTCAGAAATTGATAATCACAAGAGGATGATATTAACAAATAAACAAAAACACTCACTACTTTTAAAATTTTCTTCAAAATTTTTTCTGAATTAGGTCATTTTTAAGATTACTTAGTAAGCGTATCCAGAAAGTTTCTTCTGTAGTCAATATAATGTGTAAGTCCCCTTGACACTGTGAACAATTCTTCATGCAATGCAGACATATCGGCCTGTTGTTGGAAAGGGCAGCTGGCTCATTTTTCTTGCTTGCTTAGTCTAATGCTACTTTGGGCCCAGAGAATGAGGAATTGTCTTTTACCAAGAATGAAGCACTGTATATTCCCCCCAAGCTCTACTCTTGGAAAGTCCACAGGTGAAAGGAAAAAAATGGAAATAAATAAATGTTATCATCTTTTCTTCCTTTTCACTGTCCTCAACTCTGTCATTTTTGTTTTTATTTTTGTTTGTTCATTTTTAAAATTACCCTGGAACTTATTACAAAGTACTCAATTTCCACAAGACAGTGCCTGAAAATTATGGATGAACTTTACTTTCAAAATAATATGTTTTTCAAAATTCTAGATCCATATGTATGATCAGTAATTATTTCTCTCTGCATTACTTCTAGGAGTCCTATTATGCTAGAAATAACTGCTTTGGCCATTATCCTTGTCTTCAAATGTGAGAGAAGGGTCAAAAAAGATGAGTGTAAAATGTGTCTCAGCCAAGTGCTTGTCCAGTTAGCATGATCCAATAAATATCTGTTCTTACTATTCAAACCTGCTCCCCTGCTCTGCTTCTGGACGTCCTTCCCCAAATTCGTATACAGTGAGTACTTGAGTCATGTGATTATGCAGTCTACTTTTATATCTACCTATTTGAGAGGCTAAATATACAGAAAGGATAAAATACCACATCTGGCAACTGACATCTTTGCATTAACCACTCCAGATATTCAGACCACAACTTCTATCTATAGCTACCAGTCCAAGGAGCCAAACTGAAACCCTGTAGCAATCAGCCAAGAATGTTAAGGATTTACCATCCTTATGTTTACCAAAACTTTATGTTTACCAAACCTGATGTTTGCCCCAGTTTCCAACTCGGACGAAGGAGAGAAAGCCAAATATGCTCTTCAATACAACCATACAGAATGCCTCACCTCTTGCTAGCCTGCATCCGGCTCCCCATGCCAACAACTTCTAATTAGAGCCTACCTGAAGCCTTCCACTTTTTTTTCACTATAAAGATATTCCATTTATTTTCTTTGAGTGTCTTCCAAATGCTAGCAATAACGGCTAAATCTCTTGCTACAGCAAGCTGTGAATGAATAGCTTTTCTTTGTTTCCATTTGGGTGGTCTTCACTTATTTCCACATACTCTTCATTCGAACTTTGTCATTATAGTATTAGTAATATTTGATTTTATTTTTAAGTTTTTATTAAATTCAAGTTAGTTATAATATTAGTTTCAGGTGTACAAAATAATTCGCATGTTTATACACGACACTATACTCACTACAAAGGTGGCTACCATCTGCCCCATTTGTCACTATTACAGTACCATTGACCATATTCCTTAGTCTGTGTCTTTTATTGCAAGGACTTATTTATTCCATTACTGGAAGCTTGTACTTCCCACTCCCCTTCACCAGTTTTGCTCCTCCTCCCACCCCTCTCCTCTGGCAATGTTCTCTGTATTTGTAGGTCTTTCTGGCTTTTTGTTTGTTTATTCGTTTGGTTTATTTTAGATGCAACATAGTGAAATCATATGGCATTTGCTTTTCTACGTCTGATTTATTTCCCTTAGCATAATTACTCCTAGGTCTATCCATGTTGTCAAAAATGACATCCTTTGTCATGACTGTAATATTCCACTGTGTGTGTGTGTGTGTGTGCGTGTGTGTACGTGCACGTGTGCATGTGCGCTCACATATGATTACCAAATCTTCTGTATCCATTCATGTATTGATGGACACTTGGGTTGCTGTTGTAAATAATTCTACAATAAACACAGAGGTGCATATAAATTTTTGAATTTGAACTTTGCATGATTTTAACTTGAATATTATGGTGACCTCTCATTGTTCTCATCTCCTATTTTTGTTGTTGTTGTTCATTCTTACAATAGGCTGCCCTTGAAGCAAATGTCTACCTTTTCATCACTTTGATATCTCAGGACTTAATGCAGTCGTGTCAGTCTCTACTTGAATGTTTGCCAATATTCCTCAGTTCCCAAAGATCAAATACAGAATGTTTCCTGTGACCATAGGACTCCATGATTTAGTGCCAGCTGAGTTTCCTTTTTCACCATTTCTATTTCCAAAAACACTGAACTACTTAAAATTTCATGTTTCCACTCCCTGTTTGCTTCAAATGATTTTCTTGATTTTCCACTAAACATACTAACTCATTCTTTCATTCTCAAATCAGTCATCACCTTTGATAATCTTAACTGTTCTCTCCAAGCAAATTTAAATCCCATACATGGTCTTGTTATCATCATTATAGAAAATGCCACATGATGTTATAATGGTGTTTAGATACTTCCTTCTTTACTAGATTCCAAGATGATTAAAGGACATTTCCTTTTCTCTTGACTTTTGTATTCCCAGGGTAGGACATTTGATAGGTGCTCTGAAAATGTTAGTGAGTTTATGTGGGTATTCAATATTCCATGTTCAATAGAACCAACTGCTCTTTTCTTTTGGTTATTTCCAGATGAGTTTATGTTTATTTTTATATGGAGAACTCTATTATAAGTTGCTTCTTTTCAAACACACAAAAATGGAAAGGGACGGAGACACATCATCTAAGTTTGCTACACATTTTGACCACACTCAGATTTTCTAGTATCCTGGTGTTGGTTTATTTGGGATTTTTTGCAATGAACCTAACCATAATCCTTTAGTAAGATTTTTTTTTATAATACTGTAGATTTATTCCAAACTGTTTTCACAGGGGAATGCCTTGCACTTCATTATGCTGAATTTAAAAGCAGTTAGCATGTTATGACAAAGTACTCCAAAACTGTTTGAGCACAAGTGTCATTAAAATTTGCAAACGGAATGCTGAGTCTTTAGAGATATAGATGAACCATCTCTTCAAATTTCAAGAAGGTTCTGTTCCCTTAATAAAAAGGCAAAATATGCAAATATTTTTTTTTAAAAGCTACGTGCATATGTTTGGTGTTTCAAAACACATATTGGCTTTTCACTCAAACAAAATAATGTAGAAAAGAAGTTGAGCCAGGGTGAAGGCTAACTTGTTGATTTATAAATCATTTTAAACAATGCAGTTTGTGGTAATTTGTTATAGTAGCCACAAGAGACTAACACACTAGTAGTGTAGTGTCGCCTTTTTCAGAATGTCTTTTTTTAATTTATTATTATTTTTTAATCTTTATTTTTGAGAGAGAGAAAGAGAAACAGAGTGCAAGCAGGGGAGGAGCAGAGAGAGAGGGAGACACAGAATCCGAAGCAGGCTCCAGGCTCCAAGCTGTCAGCATATAGCCCGACGCGGGGCTCGAAAGCATGAACCTTGAGATCATGACCTGAGCCGAAGTCAGCCGTCCCAAGAGATTGAGCCACGCAGGCACAGAATTTCAGGCACACATTTCAGAATGTCTTACAGTGGACTCACACAGCATGCAGCTTTTAGACTGACTTCTTTCATTTTAATACTGTGCACTTATGACACTTTTACACCTATTCATGGCTTGATGGTTTGTTTCTTTTTATTGCTAAATAACACTCTACCGTATGGATGTTTCACAGTTTGTTTATCCACACACCTATTGAAGGACATCTCATCTTAAGTTACTTTTTTTTCAGTGATGAATAAAGCTGCTGTAAACATTCATGTATAGATTTTGTGTGGACATACCTTTTCCAATAAGCTGGGTAAATACTTAGGAGTGTGATGGCTAAATTGTATGGCAAGACTATGTTTAGTTTTATGAGAAAATGATAAACTGTCTCCCAAAGTAGGGGTAACGTTTTTTTTCACACTAGCAATAAATGAAAAGTCCCTGTTGTTCTGCATTTTTATCTGCAATTGGATCTTGCAATGTTTGGATCTTCACCCTTCTAATAAGTGTGTAGTGTTAGCTCACTGTTGTTTAATTTGAAATTCCCCAATAACAGATGTTGCCAATCTTCCTTTTATATGATTATTTAATATTGGTACATCTTCTTTAGTAAGACGTTGACTCATAATTTTTGCCTAGTTCCAAACTGTTATCCTTTTATGCAGTATTAGTAGTTTTGTGCATAATTTGGACAGAAGTCATTTTTCCAATATGTGTTTTCCACCTATTTTCTCCTAGTATGTGGCTTGTTTCTTCATTCTTTTTACAGTTACTTTTGCAGAGGAGGAGTTTTACATTTTAATAAATTCTGACTCATCATTTCTTTTTTCTTTCATGGTTCATCATGTTGGTGTTCTGTGTAAAGGCTCCTCACCAACTGCAAAGTCACATAATATTTTCCATGTTATCTTCTGCACATTTTTTAGGTTTGTGTTCTATTTTTAGATAGACCTGTGTCAGGTCTATGTTTATGCTGGCTTATCTATCTATACATATATTTTTCATACAGAATTCCAATTATTCCAGCACCATTTGTTACAATGATTTTCAATTCTCCATTGAATTGTCTTTGCTCCTTTGCAAACTCAATTATTTATGTGTGTCTATTTCTGGGTTTTCTATTCTTTTCCATTGATATATGTGTATATTCATCCACCAATACCTTGCTGTCTTCATTACTGTAGCTCTATAGCAAGTCTTGAAATTGGGTAATGTGTGCCCTCTCTTTCCCTTTCTTCCTTCTCTCCTACTCCTCTTCCTCCTCAACCTCCTTCTGCTTTTCTATTGTGTTGTCTATTCAGGGTCTTTGGCCTTTTCATATAAACTTATAATAAGTTTTTCAGTATCTACAGTATAGCTTGTATGATTTATAAATATCTATAAAATATCTAAGACAATCTATCTGGCAGACAAAGGGCTGCACTCCTTCCAAAGGCACTATGGGACAGCCCATTCTTTGCCTCTTCCAACATTTGGAAGCATCTGGCTTCCAGTATCAGGCTCCAGATGTTCCTTCGTTGCTAAACACATCACTCCAATATTTGCCTCAGTGATCACATTGCTTCTTCCTCTTCTCTGTGTGTCTTTCTACTGTTTGTTTCTTGTAAGGACACTTGTCATGGGATTTGATGTTCACTTGTGTCATACAGGATAATATCCTAATCTTTACATTAAATACATCTTTTAAGCCCCTTTTTGCAACTATGGCAGCATTCAGCCCACTACAGATGGTACTGTTGCCAGTGGCAAGGGAAGTGTGGAGGATTGGGTGGCCAAATCATGGGTGATTTTTTAGGACTGTAAAACCATTTTATGATACTAAAGTGGCAAACACAAAACACTATGTATATGTCAAAAACCCATGAAACTATGCCACAAAAACTAAAATGTAATATATGCTAATTAAAAGATAATTTTGGAGGTCAGAGAATTCATGGATGGAATGGAAAATGTGACAAATCAATTGAACTGTATTTACAATTCAGGAATGAACTCATTAAAGGGGATTGGGAAAATAAAGCTACCTAAGTAGCTTTGGAAATGAGTGTAGTCTGTAAAACTAAAGGCATGTGAAACTACATAGCAATGCACTCTAGTTGATAAAGTTGTTTCACATGGAGATATGGGTTAGCGATTCTGGTACCACTATATGTGTGTGTATACTGGAGCTAAACAATTATGTGAATGGATTGTGGGTTATGAGAGGCAGGTTTCTCACTGTTGGAGTAGGACATTATAGATAAGCAAGGTAAAAAGGTTCAACTGAACCATGTTAAAACAGATTAGAGTTGGAGATGTCAGTTTGAATTTATGTTAACTTCATACATGTACAGATGGTTACATACAGAAATATTCATAGATATGACTATATATGCTAGTTAGTATATACACATATATCTTCTTGCTGTGTTAGCTGAAAGGACATGGAAACCATGACACTCTAGTAGAAATAAACAAACCTAGTACTTAGATCTTGATTCTAAACCTATTATTTAATAATATGAATTGGGGTTCATTGGAGAAATGACTGTTTCTGGGACTGAGGCAGGAAATATACAAGGGGAGCCTAGGGAAGATTGTAGTACCAAAAAGTAATGAAATGCTAAACAAGCAAAAAGAAAACAAAATGACAAAATTAACCAAAAATAAAACAGAACAAAACAACAATGGGAGTATGTCAAAGTGACATAGGAACCAACTGAAAGGGTCTCTAATGGCCAAATCTGAGCCAATGTGAACAACAACAACAGCAACAACAAATACATAAAGTTCTATTGTATTGTAACCCAAAGTATAAAATAAATGTCTTACAGTCTACATTGATATAAATGCATGACTGAATAAATTAATATAGAGAGGAGAATAGGCAAATATCCCATACAGAAGAATTCAAAATTTATGTAGTTACTCCACTGTCAAGGAGATGGACATAACTCTCCACTATTGGTGAGGGGGGGTGCATAGTGACTTCCTTCCTGAGTATATTATGCCTGTTCCAAAAGGTACACTATGGAAAAAAGAAAAAAAAGCACAGTAGAGAAATGTGACAAACATCACTTCAGTCAGGTAATCAAGGTTCATATCAACAGTGATGAGTCATATTGATGGTATGTATCCTGGATATGACGTGATGAAAATGACACCTTATCTCTGTGGTCTTCCCCTTCAAAACACATAATCCTAGTCTAATCATGACAGAAACTTAAGATGAATGTCAGTTGAACGACATTCTGCAAAATACCTGACCAATCCTCTTCTCAACTGTCAAGGTCATCAAACTATCACAGCTAAGAGGAGCCTAAAGAGACATGATGACTCCATGTAATGTGATATCCTACTTGTGATCCTTAAACTGAAAAAGTTCATTAGGTAAATACTAGGGTAATAGGAATACAGCATGGACTTTATTTAATGATAACAGATAAGTATTTGTTCATTTATTGGAACAAATATACTACTAACATGAGATGTTGATAACAGTGGAAACTGGACATGGGGTATATGAGAACTTTCTATCTTCATATTTCTTTAAATCTAAATGTGGAAAAAAAACCCTAAAACACTAACTATGAGTGTTAGCTCACTACATGAATGTATATATTACTTTTTACACTGAATAAATGAAACATCCTCAAGAATATGATAATATTTAACATTTCACAAATGTCTTAGTCTCCCACTATTGCTGATACTATCGCTTTTTGCTGTTACTGTTATCTTTTGAAATCTAACTTATCTTTCAAGGTCTAATAAAAGCCTACTTTTTAAAAAGTTTATTTATTTTTGAGAGAGACAGAGAGAGAGAAAGGGCATACAAGAGTGAGGAGGGGCGAGCAGGGAAAGGGAAAGGGAAAGAGATCCTAATCCTAAACAGGATCCTAATCCTAAACAGGCTTCACGCTGTCAGCATGGAGCCCAATACTGGGCCCCATCCCATGAACCATGAGATCATGACTTCAGCCCAAACCAGGAGTCAGACGCTTAACCAACTGAGCCACCCAGGTGCCCCTAAAAGCCTACTTTAGAGGCTTTCATAGCATCCAAAAAGATGTCTTTTCTCCCTCTGCATTATTAGGACACTCTGCTTATAAGACCACATTGTAATTGGGATGTGCATTTCACTGTCTCTGAGATAATGTGAGTTTCTGAGGTGCTGTGTTTCTTGGAGTCAGCATAACACAGTAGTTACAAAATGGACACTCAGTCAAAAGGACCTGGTTTTGAATCATTAGCTACTTCATTTCATTTTCCAGTTACATAATCTTGGGCATTATTTAACCCTCTGTGTCTCAGGTTTCTTATCTATAAAGTGGACCTAACAGTAGCACCTATCTGTAAGAATTTTGTGAGGAATAACTGGCTTAATACATATAAAAGTTAGGAAGAGTCCTGTTATACGGAATAAACAATGTAGGAATTTTCTACTATTGTTGTTTCTGTGTTGTTTTTGTCGTTAAATCTGTGTTGCTGTCGTCTCACCATAGCAAGGGCTTACTAGGCAGGTGTTAATTTTTCTACTTAAGTTTAATAAATGTGGCAGACAGCAATAAATTCAGCCAGTTCATTGTTCTCCATAAATCTGTGTTGGGGCTTTACAAAATAAGTTTAACCAGTTGGAAATTCCAAATCTCATCTGTATAATGGGTTTCTTCCTAATTCACTAAAGCTGAAATATTCCAATAAATAATTTCTATCTGAGCATAGATAATGGGAAAATGATAGAGGCCATTGTATAAACTCAGCAGATGTCTATTATTTTAAGTAACAGTATTTTTGGAAATTTGACAAAATGTCTTTTACACAAATTAAAAATAGTAGCGTTTAGTAAGGGTTAATTAGTGCAGATTCCCTATATACAGGAAATATGACACATGGGCATGGTATTTTATACATCAGATGCATGATAAGTTACTTACATCAGAGTACCTATAACATACTTAAATTTTTGCTCCCTGGACCGAAAAAATTCAGAAATGCAAGTAATATGTGTGAAACATTAAGAATATGAAATGTATAAGAGGGTTTGTTTTTATTTTAGGTATAGCAGTCAGGTGATCATAATTATCATAGTTGTAATAAATTTATGTTTGCATTTCCTAAAAATTCTAGAAATAGTTTCTCAGATGAACTATTTTCTCAGGCTTCAAAATAATTAATTTGTCCCTTCATTTAATTATCCATCTTATAGACACCGGTACGTATAAAGAGGTTAATATAAGCAAGTATATTACAGGAAACACTTTTTTTTTTAAGTAGGTTCCAAGCCCAGTGTGGAGCCCAACGCTGGGCTTGAACTCACAACCCTGAGATCAAGACCCTGAGATCAACACTTAACCATCTGAGCCAGCGAGGCTCAGTCTTGAAAGGGCTTTTATCTCAACAAAATAAATGGCAGGAATACAACAAATCAGGTCATTGTACCAAATATCATTTTCGTATATGATACATGTACACACGTTTTAGAACAGAGAAGGAGCAGAGACAGAGATGGACACAGAGCAGCTAATTGGTAGTGGATATAAGGAGGGGGGTGGGAATAGGGAAATATTCAAATGCAAAGTCAGGATCACAGCTTAATCAATCATTTTTCAGCCTCCAAATTCATTAGCACTTTTGTGAATTTTGTTGAGGAGTGTTGTGTTTCTCTTGACTGCTCTCATTTCTTGGGCACTAAAAAAGTCACACAGGATAGTTAACTTCAACATCTTCAGAAACACAAGCAGCAGGTTCCTCACAAGCTGTGTTTTTTAAAATACTGAGTCATTTCTTGTGGCTGACTCAATTGCTGCCCTTTTGTTTCAATAGCATGTTTTCCCTCTGAAGTTACATGCCATAGTCTGCAGACCGACCATCATGTTGACTCTTATCACGTGTAACGTGGAACTCAGTAGAAACCACTTAAAGATTTACAAAGCATTTTAGGGCATTTTATCCTCTGATTAGATTTGCATGCACTCACATTCTGATTGTCCCAAATGTAATTAGCTTTTTCTGTTTACCAATTATCTAGGAAGATTTGCCAAATGCATCTTGACAGCGTTCCGACAGGAACTTGCAGCAGTTACAAATTATTTGCAATAAGTTCATTTACACCATAGTGTAATTCTACACTACATGAAGAATTAACACTATTTATTCATGAGATAGTAGAAACACTCTAAGGGATTTCTGTCAAAGAGAATTGGGTCATTATTTGTTGGAATGAACAAGTCATTAGGAAATACAACACATAAATCTCAACCAGGAAAAAAATTATTTCTAATTTCATCTCTGCAACTTTCAACCTAACATGTTTTATCAATGCAAAGCCAAGCATGAACTAATCAGTTCTTTAAAATGCACAGTAGTGGTGAAAAAAAAATATGCTGATGTTTCAGAAAATGTGTGTATAGAGCTTTAAAAGGTGCTATAAAGATGTGTAATATATAAATGAAATCATGAAACTACGTGGTAAACTCATCATCATCCTCCATGTCTTATTTGATGTAGAAAATGCTGACAATTAGTTTAAAATTAAGAAAGAGCTCCTTGCTAAGTTTTATGGTTACCATTTTTTGAGTAGAAAATATTTTTTAGGTTTAAAATGTATTGTATTCTTATAGTAATTGAATAGTACACACTTATTTTTATGTAAACAAACTATATGATTAAACAGGATGAGTGACAGCAAAATTTGGTACCCATATATATAATGACACAGGGTGAAAGAGTGAAATGTGAATTGCCAGTAAACTTATTAAAATGTCCAAACTCACCAGGAACCAATGAAATATAAATTATCTCAACAAAGAAATGCCCTTTTCACCTATGAAATTGGAAACGATCAAAATAAATGACTAAATGAAAGATAATTATTACCTACCCATCTATCTAACTCTTGATCAATCTTACCACAGTATTTGAGAGAACTTGGAGTAAATCTTATAGAACAGTAACACATATATGCACTTTCACACACACACAAACACACACACACAAGCATGAGCACGTGTGAAGACCAGGAAACGTATGTGAGCCAAGTAGAGAAACTAGTTTGTAAGCAAAACTATTCTATAGCTATATAAATATAAATATACTTTGTCATTAGTGCCTCTCTCTCACTCTAAAAAGCACTTCTGTATGAATGACTCGTATGATTATCCAAGAGTCTTCAACTGATTTTAACGTAAAAATGACTCCCTGCAATGCTAGGAAAATGAGCAGAGTTATCAGGGGTCTCCAGGAGCTAAGTTTGAGTGTGTTGTGCCAAGGGATAGACCATTACGTAAATCTTTCATGCTTTCTTTGGACTCCCTAAGAACAATAACCCAAGAGGGTGGTCAAAATTTTAAAGAAGTATAGCCCTTGGGAAGATAGTCTTTGAGACACTAGTCCACTGTCTTCCCAATGCTGGCCTTAAAAAATTTCTTTCTTGTTCACCCCCCACACCAAAAAAATGTGTACAGCCCTCACAAGCACTGAAGTATATATTCCAAACATCCATTAGATTAAGATAATCAGTATTACTGATGCCTCTAACCACTAAAGACGCTAACATAAATCTTGAAAGACAGCATCCCAAGCCTAGCATAATTTTTAATTTTTTCACACATAATATATGACATACAATTTAAAAAGCATGTGATGAGACATTATATGTAATGAAAATCTAAAAGTAGTAATTGCCCACAATGAAACCATAAAAATTACTGGAGACCCCAAAAGAAATCACATTAATAACTTCAATTAAAAAAAAAGGAAAGAAAAATAATGCCATCAGAGATTGGGAAGCTATGTAACAAACAGAAATTCCAGAACTGAAAGTACAATAATTAAAATTAAGAAATTAATGGAGGGGGCTGGCAGTAAATTACATACAATTAAATAGAAAATTAGAAGACATACAACAAGAAAATAGGCAGAATTAAGTTGGAGGGATAAAAGGATGGAAAATGAAAAAGAGAGTATGACACAGAAAGGATAAAGTGAAATATAAAATATATGTTCACTGGAGTCACAGAGGGAAAGAGGAGCTATAAGGATTATCTTACATTCCTTATATAAAAGATATAAGAAAAAAGTTTTGAAGATAAAAATCATAGAATCTACTCAGACAAAAAAATATCAAGTCACAGAAATTAGGAGGACTACAAAATTCAAGTGGGAAAATTTTTTTAAAGGTCATAGCTAAGAATGTTAATAATAAAATCTTAAAGCAGACATAAAAAGTCAGATTGATTTAGAGGAGTAACAATGAGACCAGAGGGTATGAAGCCAGAATTAATGGAATAATATCTTCTAGCTTTTGGGGGTGGGATTAAGTTCAAATTCTAGAAAAAGAAAGGAAAGATTTTTCAACAGTTGAAGTAAAACATTGCCAGACGAGTAAAACTTACTTTGACAAAGAAGACATGCAATAAAAGATATACTAATGAGTTTTCATCAAAGAGAAGAAATTTAAATAAAAACTTAGAAAGAGAGGGAGAGAGAGAGAGAGAGAGAGAGAAGGCAATTATGGCATATGGAAATGAGAGGTATAGGATAAAGACCAAAAGAAAAAAAAGACATATAAACACAGATAAATATAAAAGATTATTGTCTGTACAAACCAATATATCCATATCAGGGGAAATGAAAATATATGCATTGAATTAACATAATAGAAAACAATAGCATATGACTAATAAATGTTGCTAACTTTCTAAAGCCATTTTATTGTCTTGGAAGAGTTAGAAGTCCTAATTTGTATAGACTTTGATGGATCAGTGACTAAGAATGTAACCTCCAAGCACTCCTGAGTGGCTCAGTAGGTTAAGGGACTGACTCTTGATATTGGCTCAGTTTAGTGATCTTGCAGTTGTGAAGTTGAGCCCTGAGTCCGGTGCCATGCTCAGCATGGAGCCTGCTTGGGATATTTTGAGAAAGAGAGAAAGAGAGGAAGCATGAATGGGGGAAGGGCAGAGAGAGAGGGAGACAGAGAATCTCAAGCAGACTCCACACTGTTAGCACAGAGCCCCACCTGGGACTCACACTCAAGAAACCGTGATATCATGACCCAAGCTGAAATCAAGAGTTGGGTGCTTAACCCACTGAGGCAGCTAGGTGCCCCATCAAAATAATTAAATATTTTTTTTAAAAAGGAATGTAATTTCCAGAGAAAACACTAAAATAAGTTAAATAATGTATAACTACCAACCTAGTAGAGCCATGTAATCAGACAAATCCAAAAGCAAGTAGGATAATAGATTTAAATCCAAATGTAAAAGTACTCACATTAAATATAAATGGATAAAATTTTTTAATTAAAAGACAGAATTTTAGAATGATTTTTTAAAATTCCGTACTGCTTAAAAGAGACGCATCTACATTAAATGAATACAGAATATTAAAACATAAGAAAAGCAAATATATTGTAGGCAAAATTAAACAAAATAAATCTAGTGCTGTAATATTAGGAAAATTAGACTTAAAAGAAAGAAATACTGCAAGAGGAAAAAAAAAAAGATCATTTCATATTTTTTAAAGTTTTGATGTATTAGGAAGATATAAAATTGTAGTTTTAGACACCTACAAAATATCTCAAAATAAATGAAACTAATATTATTAGAAATAAAGAAATACATGAAGCTATAACTATTTTAAGATATGTTTATAAATATATTCAGTATTTGGTACATAAAGTAGACAATATTACATTACTAATATATAAAAGTTTTTACCAGTCTTTTCAACAAAAATTCTCTGATATTTATTAAAGCTGCATAATATATATAGACATCAAGTGCTCATGGAACATTTTCATGTAGGTAGTATCTGCTTTCTATGTATTTGAGAGCATGTTTTTGATAGTGTAGAATTAGGCCAGGAATAAATAACAACAGAAAGCTAGAAAATCCTCATGTTTTTGAAAATTAATAAGCATATAAGCTTAAGCCAAAGAAGGAAAGATATTAAAATTATAAATTACTTAAAATAAATTAATATCATTAATCAAAATTAATTAATATATTAATTAAAATATGAAGTCAAGAACATGTGTGATAAAGCTAACATGAGGATTTGAGAGAAATACTCAATTAAGTAAGACAAAAAAAGATTGAAAATATTTGTGATAAGCAATCATTTTAGGAAAATATTAACAAAGAAGAAAATTAAGAAAACAAAAGGAAAGTAATAATATGGATAACACCAGAAACTAATAAAATAGAAAATAAACAAAAAAGAGCATATATTAGGCCAAAATTTTTTTCAAAATGCTAATAAAATTCATAAATGCCAAGAAAATCTGATGAACTCAAAAGAGAGAATGGGAGTGAGAGTCAAAGCAAGCAAGAGGGAGGGATGTGGAAGTGACAGAGAGACAGAGAAAGATACAGACAGAATGGAGCCTGGGTGTTCGTTCAGTCGGTTAAGTGTCCGACTTTGGCTCAGGTCATGATCTCACGGTTCCTGGGTTCGAGCCCTGCATCAGGCTCTGTGCTGACAGCTCAGAGCCTGGATCCTACTTCGGATTCTGTGTCTCACTTTCTCTCTTCCCCGCCCCAACTCATGCTCTCTCTCAAAAATAAATAAACATAAAAGAAAGAAAGATACAGAAGATAAAACAAAAGACAGAAAGGAAGGCACAAATGACCAATGTTGGGATTAAATATACGAGAGACCAAAAACAGATAGTGAAAGGATTTTATGTCAATGAAATTAGAAATGAAAAAGAAAAAAATATCTGGAAATATTTAGGCAAATATAATTTATCAGTAATATGTGGAACAATGCACTTTACCAAACTGGGAACAAAATCTGGAAATACAGCTTACCAAAACTGACACTAGAAGAATTTGAAAATCTTAATAACTCATTACCACTAAAGGAAGTGAAACTGTAATTAAAAGCCCTCTATAGGGGCGCCTGGGTGGCGCAGTCGGTTAAGCGTCGGACTTCAGCTCAGGTCACGATCTCGTGGTCCGTGAGTTCGAGCCCTGCGTTGGGCTCTGGGCTGACTGCTCAGAGCCTGGAGCCTATTTCCGATTCTGTGTCTCCCTCTCTCTCTGCCCCTCCCCCGTTCATGCTCTGTCTCTCTCTGTCTCAAAAATAAATAAATGTTAAAAAAAAAAAAAGCCCTCTATCAATAAAACTGCAAGTCCACAGGGTTTCATCATAGAATTCTAATAATTGAACAATAGTTCACTGGAAAATAACAGGCAAATTTTAATCAGGAACACAAGGGCAAGTGGAAAAATGCTCTAATGAACCTACATATAATATAAATGCCAAAGCAGAATATCAAGGAATTATGTTTTTCAGGAACCCAGTAACCAGGACCCACAACAGTGGTCGCATAGTGAAGATATTATCATTTGGACTTCCTCCATTGCACATTCCCTCCTGTACTGCAGGACTTCATAGCCCCAGATGCTTGCTCCTATGTCAAGGGGCTCTCCAATCTATAACATCTTTATTATATTTTAAATTCCTGAGGGGAAGCATCTAGCTAACCACACTTTTGATATTTGCATAAGCTGTAGTTTGCAGATATATAAAATTAAATAAATATGGAGCACTGAGTCTTAACTTTTATTTCTCTTGGTATGCCACATAAATAAAAAGGATATTTAGATGCTGACACAAAAAAGGACAAATAGCCCTTTAGCTCTCCAACATCTACATGAATCCATTTTCTACTTTGGACCTAGCTCCGACATGCACACACAAAATGTTTCCACTTTATATAATGGAACTATCCCTTCTGTGACTAAAAAAGCACTCGCTCTTCTTAAGGAAATAAGCAAAATTGCTGTATGTTACTGCATGCAGGCTAGATCCAGAATTTCTAGATCATGTATATGCCTCTTTAAGTTCTGTCATTCTTATATTCTGCAAATTGTAGAACAATTGTGTAATTATAAAATTAAACATCAAACTATGTAAAATATTGAAGGAGACAATGACAAGGATAATTCACTAAAATATATAAATACGTGCATTACACACTCTATCAACTTCATTATTAAGAACGTGTTTCAAATTGAGCATCTATGAGCATAGAGGTTTGAGACACGTTGAGTCATTGGGATCATAAGAGCAAAGTGGAAGAAATACAGCCTGGACAAGCTGAAGAGCCCTCACTGGCATAGGGCTGTATACAAAGCTAGCCACTTAGGGGTGATTTAGGAAATGCTTGGGAACATTCCCCCAAAATGTGATATATATTTCCTCCAAAATCAATCAGGAGGCCTTTTTCTCAGTGATTGAGAGAACAAGGTTACAACATTTACATCATTGTTCACTCCCTTAGAAGGAAGGACCTTGCATGTTCCATATTTTTGGCTAGTCATAAAATTCTCTGAGGTGTCTGGTTCCTGTATTTTTTGTGAGATTTATCTTTCTGTCTTGGAATACATATATATATATATATATATATATATATATATATATATATATAAAACCAAGAAATCTAGGACACTTACTATTTCCTGTAATCCTGTTCTTAAAATATACTATTATGTTGTGATTTATTTTCTTGACCAGTTGAATATTGAACTTCCTTGATATCTGAATTGTGTTAAAGAATTTGGTTTCTGAGATGCCTGGGTGACTCAGTCAGTTAAGCATCTGACTCTTGATTTTGGCTCAGGTCATGATCTCAAGGTTCATGAGAAAGAACCCCGCTTTGGGCTCTGTGCAGACAGCATGGAGCCTGCTTGGGATTCTCTCTCTCTCTCTCTCTCTCTCTCTCTCTCTCTCCCTCCCTCCTACTCTCTCCCTCTCTCTCTGCCCCTCTCCCACTCATGCGCTTGCTAACTCTCTGTCTCAAAATAAATAAATAAACATTAAAACAACAAAAAGTTGCTTGGTCACATGGAGTTGCAGTTTGTGGAATGCACAAGGCCACTGAGCTAAAGGAATGAGGGCAAACTGAAATCCAGTCTGCTCTCAACTCATTCAGCTCTGTGCTCTGGACTTGGGCTGCATCTGCCTGTAGGAAGGCAAACAAAAATGTGTCCTTTATCAAATTTGTCCTCCCCCCTCAGAGAGAAGATTTTTCTAATTGTACTTCCCAGTGTATAATTTTTCATAATATGTCCACATATAGAAGCTTTTTCTTTCTCTCTCTAATTGGAAAAAAAAAGTGCTTTAAAAAGTGGTGGTAGCCCTGGATAGAGAGTGAGTAATCCTGAAGCAAGTGATACTGTTTTACTGCTGGGCTTGCTGAGTAAAAGCAATCTTTTTGTGCTTTTTTATCTTATTGCAATGGAGAAAAAGTATTTGTCAGGTCAGTAGCTGCTTGCCAGCTAAATTGATTTGTTCCTATAATAAGACCATATCTGCAAGAACAGCTGCATTGGAATGATGATATGATTAAACTCTAAGATATTCCACTGTGTTTCTCCAAAAGGCATTTATCTTTTGCATCAGCCAAGATGAAACTTAAATGGGAATGAGATAAGCATCACCGTTCCTGATTCTTTAAAGTTTTGACGTTGACTCTAATATCTGAAGTTCCCCCAGGATTCGGGTTTTGCTTTTGATTTTAATTGTGTTTTTCACCCATAATAGTCCTTACTTGGTGTGTCAGTGAGCTATTGTGGTAATTCTGCCAGGTCCTAAAGATACACGTTCAGATTACACATCCTGTTTTACCAGTCCTATTGTGAGGAAGATCAGGTCAGAGCTCCTTTCATCATCTTGACCTTGGTTCTACAGTAATTGGTATTAGCCAAAGGATGGTGTCCAATAGTGTTTCCTTCCTGTAGGCAAAGATAGGAGATGAGTTGCTGTAGATGTCTTTAAGGAAGGTTAAGAGGATGTCATGGTATATAATCCTCCTTCTCTTGCAATATTCTTTCTCAAGGATTTTTTTCTCAAGGAAATTTTGGCTAAAGACAAAAGAAGATATACAAGGAAACATTAGAGATACATGTTTTTGACATTAAATATCCCATGCCAAAAAAAAAAAAGTCAAAGGAATTCCCCAGGTAAATAGGACATGTTATAATTTGGAAGTCTGTGTCTTTAAAAAGGATGATAAACTGGGATGCCTGGGTGGCTTAGTAGGTTAAGCATCTGACTCTTGATTTCAGGACAGGTCATGATCTCATGGTTCATGAGATTGAGCCCCACATCAGGCTCTGTGCTGAGCATGGAACCTGCTTGGGATTCATTCTCTCTCCCTTTTCCCCTGTCCACAGCTTGTGCTCTGTGTGTGTGTGTGCATCTCAAAAATATAAATAAGATATATATATATATATGTGCATGTATATATATGTATATGTATATATATGTACATATATATACATATACATATATATACATACATACATATATACATACATATATATACATATACATGTATATACATATATATATATATATATATATATATATATGGCAAAAATTAGAAAGCATTTTCTTCTATAATTTATAAGGTTCAGGGGCACCTAGGTGGCTCAGTCAATTAGGCGTCCGACTTGGGCTCAGGTTATAATCTCACAGTTCACAAGTTCAAGCCCCACATCAGACTCTGTGCTGACAGTTCAGAGCCTGGAGCCTGCTTCAGACTCTGTGTGTCCCTCTCTCTGCCCCTCCCTACTTGCCCCTCTCTGTCTCTGTCTCTGTCTCTCTCTCTCTCTCTCAAAAAAAATAATAATTTATAAGGTACATACATGTAAAATCTGTAATAACAGCATAAAGCAAACCTACAGCCATGGGCCAAACCCAGTCTACAGCTTCTAAATATATAGCCCTAAAGCTAAAAATTACATTTTAAGCAATATTTTTAAAAGGTTAGAAAAACAAAATAAAACAAAACTAAAGCAGAATATACAATGGAAACTGTTTGTAGCCTGCAAAGTCTGGAACATTTGCTATATGGTCAATTACATTAATTATGTAATTATATATTTGCTATATGCATTTGCATTATGTTGGCTATATGGTCAAATTACATTTGCTCTATGGTCATTTACATTAGTTCTGACTTTTTTATGACTGAGTGATATTCCAGTGTAGACATATACCACATCTTCTTTATCCATTCATCAGTTGATGGACACTTGGGCTGTTTCCATAATTTAGCCATTGTAGATAATTCTGCTGTATACATCGCTGTGCATGTATCCCATTGGGTAAATACCTAGGAGTACAACTGATGAATCATAGGGTAGTTCTATTTGCAACTTTTTGAGGATGCTCCATACGGTTTCCCAGGGTGACTGCACCAGTTTGCATTTCCACCAATAGTACAAGAGGGTTGCCCTTTCTCAACATCCTTGCTAATACCTGCTGTTTCTTGTGTTGTTGATTTTAGCCATTCTGACAGGTGTGAGATGATATCTCATTTGCAGTGACATGGATGGAGCTATAGAGTATTATGCTAAGCAAAATGTCGCAGAAAGACAAATACTATATGATTTCATTCACATGTGGAATTTGAGAAACATATGAGTACAGGAGAAAAAAAAGAGAGAGAGGCAAACTAAACAACAGACTCTTAACTGTGGAGAACAAACTGATGGTTCCCAGAAGGGAAGTGGGTGGGGGATGGGTTACATAGGTCATGGGGATTAAAGAATGCACTTGTGATGAGCATCAGGTGTTGCATGGAAGTGTTGAATCACTATATTGTACACCTGAAACTAATACTACACTGTATTTAACTAACTGGAATTTGAATAAAAACTTTTGAAAGAAAAGGTAAGAGTGTGAGACATACGTTTCCAGCTGTAGAAAAAATAAGTCACAGAAATAAAAGGTACAGCACAGGAAATTTATGGGGTGCCTGGGTGGCTGAGTCAGTTGAGTGGCTGACTCTTGATTTCAGCTCAGGTCATGATCCCAGGATCATGGGACTGAGCCCTGCATTGGGCTCTGCACTGAGCGTGAAATTTGCTTAAGATTCTTTCTCTCCCTCTCTGCCCTTCTCCCCCACTAGCACTGTCTCTCACTCTCTAAAATGAAAAAAATAAAATAAAATTCCAAATAAAATATTTAAATAATCCAAAGGAAAGCAGAAAAGGAGAAATTAAGAGAGACTGACAGAGACAAACTGGTAAAATGTAGACCTAAATCTAACCATGTAAATAATTACATTAAATATTAATGGATTATCTTCATGATCTTGAATAGGCAATGGTTTTTAGATATAACAGTAATACCACAAGCCACAATTGAAAAATATACAAATAGGACTTCATCAAATTTAGAAATTGTTGCACTGCAAATTATACCATCCAGAAAGTGAAACATAATCCATAGAATGGGAGAAAATATTTATAAATCATGAATCTCATTGGGTGCTTCTGTTCAGAATACAAGAAACTCTCCAACAGAAGTTATTCAATTTAAAAAGTAGGTAAATTATTTCAGTAGATATTTCTCCAGAGAAGATATAGAAGTGGCCAATAATTTTATAAAATAATGCTAATATCATTAATTATTGGGGAAATACAAATCAAAACTTCAGTGAGACACCATTTCACACTCACTAGGATGGCTATAAGACAGAAAATAACAAGTATTGTTAATGATACAGAGAAACTGAAACCCTCATATATTGCTTGTAGGGATGTAAAACAAAAATCAATTGCATTAAAAAAATCAATTGCATTTTATATACTGGTAGCAAGTAGTCGAAAATAAAATTTAAGAATAAATTTCATTTATAATATATCAAGAGACCTAAAATATTTAGGAATAAATTTAAGAAAGGATAAGGAAAACCTCTAAAATAAGCCATAACTGAGATAAACTTAATAAGATATAAGTAAGTGGAAACATATGCCATTTTCATTCATTGGAAAATTCACTATTATTAAGATATATATTCTACCCATTTTGCTTTACATATTCAATGTTCTCCTAAAGAACCCAAAACTTTTCTTTAAAGTTTGATGGAACAATTAAAATATTGAACTGAAAAGGAATTAGAATATACAAAACAACATTGAAAGAAGTACAACATTTGGAAGACTTACATCCCTTTAGTTCAGAATTAACAGTAAATCTATGTAATCGAGACTGTAAGATTAAACCACAAATATTAGGGAAAGTTGGGTAGAGGGAGAAAGATCAATGTAACACAATAAAACAGCTAGTAAAAGCACACAATTATATATTCATTTCATTTGCAACAAAAGCACCAAGATAACCCAATGGATTAAACTTCTTTTTCAAGAAATAGTGCAAGAATAGTTGAATATCCATAGGCAAAATTGAAATACTAAAACTATAAAGAAAGTCATAGCCATGACTTACGGTGAGCCAAGTATTTCTTTTTTTTTTAATTTTTAATGTTTATTTTTGAGGGAGAAAGAGACATAACAAGAATGGGGGAGGGACAGAGAGAGAGACACAGAATCCTAAGCAGGATCAAGGCTTTGAGCTGTCAACACAGAGCCGGACACAGGGCTCAAACCCATAAACTGTGAGATCATGACCTGAGCCAAAGTTGGATGCTTAGCTGACTGAGCCACCCAGGCTCCCCAGCCAAGTGTTTCTTATATGTCACAGAAATCAATAACTATGATAGCAAAAGTGTATGCATTACATAACTATATATGAGTGTATATTATACAGTCACAGAGACTGGTTTGCAGAATAACATATTCCTACAGGTAAATAATCAAAAGAAAAATGACTTCTTAAAAAGGGGCAAAAGATTTATAGACACTTTGCAAAAGATGTTCTATAAATCATTAGGGAAATGGAAATTGAATTTACAACCCAACAAATGGACTGAAATTTTATAAAAAGATTGACAATAAATAATGTATTTGAAGATGTGAAGCAACTGTAATTACATTTATTATTTATGAAAAATGTAAATAATACTGTTACTTTATAAGCATTATGGCAGTGTCTTAGTTTCTTCTAAAACTGAACATACACTTAGCATATGTCACAAGTTTTACTTCTAGGTATCCACTCATAAAAAATGAAACAAACATTTACATGAAAGCTTGTATACCAATATTCATGAAGATTTCATTCAGAAGTGTCACAAAGAGAAAACAGTTTCCATCAATAACATAATGGATAAACAAACTTGGGTATGTTCCTGTAATGCAATGCTACTCAGCAACAAAAAGACACAAACTACTATTTCACACAAAAATATGAATCAATATCAAAAGCATCTGTTGTGTGAAAGAAAAATGCAAGTGAACATACTGTATGATTTTACTTATATGAAGTTCTTTACTAGGTGCAATTGACTAATAGTGGAGAAGGATTAAAAAACCAGTTGTAGGATGGAATTTGGGGAAATTTTCTGGAGCCAATGTAATATCCTATATATTTATAATGCATCTGGGCTTCACAGATGTAAGCATTTGTCAAAACTCAGCAAATGTACACTTAATATTTATGTAAGTCATTGTATGCAAAATTTGGAAGAAAAGAAGAAAATCAGTAAAGAAATTGGAATTTAGCTAATGTATTACATATTAGTATACTGATGCCTGCAAATTACTTTGAAACACATCAAAAGCTACAATGTACTTTTGGATCAAGCGTTGGATGAATGAGTATATGCATATAAGACAAAGCAAGTTCAGTAATGTTAATGGTAGTAAGTGGTAAATATGTTGGTGTTTGCTATAAAATACTTTTGGTTTTGCTGTTTGAAAAATTTCATAAATAAGATTGTGGGGAAATTGTTTTAAAAGGCAGGCAGGTATTATGTAGATGAGCATGGTCGATGAATTCCAGAAAAAAAAAACAAAAACAAAAACCTAGCAGATGGAAAAGATAGAAGATTAATCAATGAACTATGAGTCTTATAATTAAATAATCTAGAGCTTGGGTCACAAGCATGGACATATTTTAACTTTCAATCCTCAGTTTATATATATATATGTGTGGAAAACGTGAAGGTCTCAAAGGGGAGATTATATTGGGTGAGCCTGACTTAATCAGGTGAAATTCCTTAAAAGAGGAAATCGGCTCTCACTGATGAGAGAATCTCTTGCTGGCGTTGAAGAAATGAGCTGCCAAGTTATAAAAGGTTCACATGCCTGGAATATAAAATATGGATTTTAAGAGCTGAGAATGACCCCCACTGGAAAGCCAGCAAAAAAACCAAAAGCCTCAGTCTACTAGTCGCAAGGAAATGAACTCTGCCAATAATCTGAGGAAAGATGGAAGATATTATTTCCCCAGATAAGCATCTGGTGGGACCCCAGACCCATTCAACACTTTGATTACAGCCTTGTGAGACCTGTGAGACCCTCAGCAGAAGACCAGTTAAACTTTGCCTGGGCTCTGGACCCAAGACACTGACTTGATGAAACGTGCTATTTTTTTTTTTTTTTTTTTTTTTAGTAGCTGAGTTAATGGTCATTTGTTATGCAGCAATAGAAAACCAGTACAAGTAAGGTCATGAGTTTGGATATCAAGCTAAATATTCTGAGCATTTAATGTATAATAAAAAAAAGGAAGATCACTTGTAGCAAAGGAGTAGCATGATCTGAGGCTTTCATTAGCAAGGAAGTTAAGAAGACTGCATAAAAATCTGTATAGAAACTGTGATATCTCAGTTCTTAACAAAATGGTTTATTTTTCATTGATGTAATAGTCTGTTGTGAGCGTTTCTTTTAGCAACTCATTTCCACTGTCACCCAAGAATCCTGGATGTTTTTCATTCTCCAACTTTGTCGTCTTGGAGTTCCTTGTCTCCCTCAAGGAAAAGAAGAGAGACAGCTTGGGAAATTTCATACCCTAATTCTTAAGTATGTCAGGCAAGAAAGAATTCTTATCACTTCTGCTCAATCCCATTGACCACAATGAGTCATAGGTTCCCATTTTATCTTCAAGTATGACTAGGAAATGTACAGAAGCCCATGGAATATGTGGTGAGCCCAAACAGTTTCTGATCAGAGAGGAGAATTTCAAAAAGGAAGAAGGCAGTGTCAAATCCTTCAGAAAAAGATAGATGATAACTAAAAGTTAGTTATTAGGTTATATTAGAAGCCTCCAAGGTTCTATGTCTGCAAGGGAAATCCAGCCCGCTGCTTGTATTTATGAATAAAGTTTTATTGGAATAGAGCATGATCTTTATTTATTTATTTTTTTTTGCTTTGGTATATTGTCTATGTCCACATCTGTGTTATAGCCAGAGTTTAGTTGTTGCCAAAACTATTTGTCTGGCAAAGAACAAAATTGTTACTACATGGCTCTTTTTAGAAATAGTTTGCCAACCCCAGGATTACATAATTAGAAAATTAATCATGATTTTTGAGCTGTGAGTAGGTACTATAGAACCAATGAGGGAAAGAATGAGAAAGAATGAGAAAATAGATTAATAATATAGATCCGATTCTGTGTCTCCCTCTCTTTCTGGCCCTCCCCCACTCATGCTCTGTCTCTGTCTCTCTCTCTCAAAAATAAACATTTAAAAAAAAAGAAACTTAAAAAAGGGGCGCCTGGGTGGCTCAGTCGGTTAAGCATCTGACTTTGGCTCAGGTCATGATCTCACGGCTCATGAGTTCAAGCCCCACATCAGGCTCTGTGCTGACAGCTCAGAGCCTGGAGCCTGCTTCAAATTCTGTGTCTCCCTCTCTCTCTGCCCCTCCCCCACTCATTCTCTGTTTCTCTCTCTCTCTGTCTCTCTCTCTCAAAAATAAATAAACATTGAATAAATAATAAATAAATAAATAAATAAATAAATAAATAAATGAAGTAGATATGACTCCTTCTGGAAGTTTGCCAAGGAAGAAAACAGAAAAACATGTTCTTGAGCTTTGCTACTCACTTACTTATTTGTTGTTTCTTTTACTTTTATTGTTTTTTTTTAATTAAAAAAATTAATGTTTATTTATTTTTGAGAGAAAGAGACAGAGCATGAGTGGGGGAGGAGCAAAGAGAGAGAGACACTGAATCCAACACAGGCACCAGGCTCTGAGCTGTCAGCACTAGCCTGACATGGGGCTTGAACTCACAGACTGCACGATCATGACCTGAGCTGAAATCAGATGCTTAATCGACTGAGCCTCCCAGGAACCCCTGTTGTTTCTTTTATTTTGTCAAATATTCCTTTTGTAAAACCTGAGCATGTTGTAAACAATGGTAAAACTCTGAAGATGCAGGTACATGGTAAGATAATGGAAGAAGTGAGTGTCTTGAGAAGTCAGAATAGAATCAGATTATAAATGTCAGTGGAAAGACCAGCCCTGGTAAGGATGATGGCATTAAAATCCCCCTGAGACAAATCTGAGAAGAGAAGAAAGAGATCCCTATATGGCATTTTTACAAATATTCTTTTTTTTTCTGCCTTCAGATTCAATTTTGTACTTATTAAAGTTGAACAGTATAGAAATTTGAAAAAGAGAAAATGAATATCTCCCATAACCATATCATTTCCCCATGAACAATTTTTGATAAACAGCATCAGCTCTGTATTTTTCTGGGCATACATTAACATGCATAATTTGTTTATTTTTAATACTAATGGGGTCATAAATATATATTGTTCTTTATTTGCTTTCTTTAGTATGATTTGTCAATTATGCATAGAGCTCTCTCTTTTTTAATAGCCCCACACAGAAGACTTCTTATATAGATCTTCCAAGTTTTATGTTACCAATTCATATGATATACATTTGAGTTATTTCTAATTCTAGTTATTATTAGAATGCTGCAATTAGTATGCCTGTCTATAAGCACTTCTTATTTTATTAGTATTTCTGTAGAAAAAAATTCCAGAAGTGGAATCCATACTAATTTTAATCTGAAAAGGAAATGTTGAAGGATCGTACACCAAATAGTACTGATGATATTATCCCATAAGAAGCAAGAAAATTCAGGAGCTGCCTATAAGGGGAAATGGCTGTGTTCAGGACTTGACAAGAATGGAGAAGCTTTGGAATGACTAATGCCGTTATGACACTAATCTTGCAGCATTTTTTTATCCTTTTCCCTCTAAAGCCTTTCACAGCTTCTAGATATTCCTTAATTCACCATCAAGTGCATTTTTCATTGCCATGAAAATGCAGTGGCTGACGGCAGAGCCAATCTTGCCATAGTCCTACCAACCTTTCCTTGTTCTTTTATTTGGATGCCATGTTAAGTTATTTTCTAAGAAGCCCTTTCAAAAGAGGAATAGCACACCACAGATCTGGAAAGTGTCTGATTTTTTTCACATTGACCTGAATGGGAGAAATACGAATTATTCAAGTCTGTCCTTGAGGTATTAGTAAGATGGTCTCATGCTGCAAGTGCAAGTCTGGATATTTTTGCAGTGTTCTCTTAGCCTGCATTACTGATTCGCCCAACCATCACGGCCAGATGTATTGATTGGCCTTGCCAGTCCTTATACAGTGGACTCCCAACCCTGAAATTGTTCTCATAGTAAAATATGTGTGTGTGTATGTTAAATGTTTGGATTTAGCCTAACAGCTAGATCTTTTTAATAGTTCTTTGCTTTCTACATTAGTTCATTAGATGTGCTTTGAGTCTGTGGTATGCCAAGACTAAGCTAATGAGCTTAGAATACAAGGAAGAGGGAAGACAGAGCATCTGGTTTCATGAAACGTTTGACCTAGTGAGGGGAAAGATGGGAGGTTGAAACACGTTATCTTGGAGGGACTCACCGTGCCACTGGGTTCATAGAAAGTTAAAAGGAAGGTCATATGAAATGAGAAGCTAGAGCAAAGTGAAAGAAAGCATAGAATGCTGGTGGAGCCAGGTTTTTTTCAGGAGAACTGGATATGAGGACTTGGAGGGAATCCTGTGAAGGAGAGACGAGCTATGTACAACAGAAGTATTGTAACAAAAAGATGACAGAATATGACTTCCTTTCACCTTATTTCCTCTTGCAGATAATGCACATATATAGAATTCTATATTTGGAGAAATCAGAGGATTTATTTACATTTTAAACAAAATATCTTGGATATGAAATTAGCAAAGAATTTATCCAAAGTTTCCAGTGGCGATAAAAATCAGTATGAGCATTTTTACTTACATTTGGCATTCGTAGGCAAATACATCAATATAATTTAGTCTTCATTCACCCTTCCACAGTGTCAAGAGAGAAAGTTACAAAATGAATTATAAATCAACTGTTTCTTTCTTTCCTAATGTCTTTGTTTAGAGAAGAAACTCTTTGCTATTTTTCAAAAACACACACACACACACAACATAAAATCCAAAACTAATTAGGTGCAGTTCATTGCCATTTCCAAACCAATAGTAAAGTTACCAGTAACATTAATTAGCATAAAAATTGGCTGATTCTTATTATCTCTAAGTACTAAATCTTTTCTGTTTATACCTTTTAGATTTGTTAGGCAATGGGCTGAGTGAAACCTTATGAAACAAAAGGCTTGGCAGCTGCACATTTTAAATATGCAGAGACTTGACTAAGACTTGACTATTGTATACACAGAAATAATGTATAGAAAGATTGCTAGCCCATTATGTAGTCATGATGATCTGCTTTACCACCACATTTCCCACCATAGTGCAATTACACTGAGACCACTATTTAATCACATTTATCTATCTACTGTTAAACTGGGCATGACACTGTCAGTGCTGTAGAATCTTATATCTGGATCTCAGCTTGCTCATGGAGTTTGGGAATTACAAAACAGGTTGAAAGCGATCTTTCCTGTGAATTAATGAGGTACTCAGATCATCTGCACTCTCATCTCCATCGAACAGGTGCTAGAATGGCAAAAGGATAATTGTTTTAAATTTTGTTGTGCATTTTATTAAAATCATATTCTACAAGCAACAACATGAAATGCTAAAAAAGACGGTAAGAGGTCTAATACATGGCAGAATTAAAAATTTAACTCTTTGATGTGTGTGCATAAACTATTGACATTGCTTCTGCTAGCTTTTCATGCAAAATAAAATGGTTTTGATCATTAGGAAAAGAAACATACGTGTTCAACATATATTTATAGTTGACCAAAAAATGTATTGAGTGGTTACTCAATGGAAAACACTGTACTAGGCCCTGGGGATGCAAAAATGAATAACTTTGGAGAAAAATAAAATTTGGTCTGTGCCGACTATACCCTACTTTTTCTCCTCATAATTTTTATAAGCGTTATGTATATATATTTGTTTACTATTTCATCTTCTTCTCCCTTACAGGCTCTATTTTGTTTTTGTTGTTTGTTTGTTTTTAGTGGGTTGGGGGAGGCAGTGCATAAAACAACATAAATTTATTGTCTCACAGTTCTAGAGACTAGAAGTCCAAAATCAAGGTGTTAACAGGGCCAAACTCCGTCAGAAGCCTCTAGTGGAGGATTTGTCCTAATCTCTTCCCACCTCTGGTGGCTTAATCACTCCAATCTCTGCCTCCATCTTTTTCTCTTAGTCTGTGGCTCTGTGTACAAATGTCTCTCTTCTTATGAGAACACTTGTCATACTAAATTTAGGTCCACCCTAATCCAGTATGACCTTGTCTTAACTAAATATGCCTTCAGAGACCCTATTTCCAAATAAGCTCACATTCTGAAGTTCAGGTTGGGCGTGAATTTTTGGAGGACACTATTCTACCTAGTATACTTACCATAGAAGAAATGACAGGCATAGAAACAGCATATATTAGAAGCCATCCTATTGCAATAAACTTTGGGGACTCAGAGAGGTGAGTCTTAAACAATGGACAATTCTCTTTCAGCATGAACTGAAATAAAGGGTCAGATATGACTTGTGCTTAAGGTGGTTCTTCTGTACTTTAAGGAAAAGGTGAGTAGATCCTCATGACAAATGTGGTTTGAAGAAAGGCTCTGTATTAATGCAGGCTCTATTTTGTTCACCAAGGATACCTATCAGTGAGCAGATTCTCAAATATATTAAAGAAGGGAGGGAGGGAGAGAAGGAAAGAAGGAAGGAAGGAAGGAAGGAAAGAAGGAAGGAACGAAGGAACGAAGGAGGGAGGGAAGGAGAGAAGAACGGACCTGTTCAATAGGATTTTGTTAGAATTTTCAAAGAGATACTTCCTGAAATCCAAGAAAATGTATGGGAACATCTAGTTCACTCTGGGAAAGGTTAAGAATGTTTCCCTAAGGAGATAAAATGTTGAGATTTTACATGTGTGAAAATATATTTATTTAGCCCTCATATTGCACAGTTTTGCTAAAGTATAAAATTCTAGTTTGGAAATGAATTTTCCTCACATTTAAAAAGATTTTGTTCCACTTTTTTCTAACTTCCCATCTTGTTGTTAACAAGTGCAAAATCATTCTGAAATTTAACCACTGGGTATATATCTACTTTTTTTTTCTGAAAATATTTAGATCTTTGCTGCCAGGAAATTTCTAGATAAAAAGTTTTAGGATGGTCTATTTTCTTCCATTGTTTGGGGGCACTTAATGTACATTTTCAATATGTAAATTCATACTTCTCAATTATACAGAATGTTCTTAAATTATTTCTGTGATAATCTCTTCTATTTCATTATAGTGAGGGGTCGATACCACAGAATCTAGAGTCACAGTCAGTGCCTGATTGCAGATTCAGTATGACCTAGCTGTATGGCTAGGGCCAACCAGCTTAACCTCTCTGTACTTAGAATTTTTCACCTGCCAAATGTAGATTGTAATAATAGTATCTCCTCATAGAATCGTTTCATATTTGAGCGAATGTGTTTTTGTTTTTGCAAAATGGTTAGAATAGTGTCCAGCGCTTAGAGATTGCTTTAGAAAGGTCTGCTATTACAGATACTGTCCTTCCGAATGATTTCTACACTTTTTCTTATTTCCTCTCCTTTGTTTTCCATATCTGTTTCTTTCATTTGGCTGTACTTTCTGAGCAGCTTCCTCAGCTATATCTTTGCATCATCTTATTGAGCTTTTCATTCGAGGTACCATATTTTCAATCTTTAGTTCTTTTTCCTGTCCTGCATGTTTCTCTTAGCACATTGCACTTGTTTACAGATGTAGTGTCTTATCTTATCTCTCCGAGGATTTTAATGGGAGGTAATTTTGTTATACTTGTACAGTTTACAGCAGTACAAGGCTTATTAGGAAAAAAGAATTGTCTCCTATACACATCTCCGTTTCTCACAAGCCTAAAGTAACTACTTACAGTGCTTTTAATTGTTTGTTTGTTTTGGTATTTGCCTATGCATCTCTAAGTAGTATATTTATACTGCTCTTTTTTTTGTTTTGTTTTAGAAATTACCTAGTCAGTTCCTACATAGAGTATTAAAATTTCCTCTTCTGTCCTTCACTGAACACACACACACACACACACACACCCAATGACCTCTATCCCAATGTAGTTACAATTTTGGTTATATTGGTACATATATTTGAAACAGGGTGCTGTTGAAAAAAAAACACACACCAGATGGAGAATAGAAGCAAGGCAAGATTTTATTCATGGCCGGGCCAAACCTGATCTCCTGATCTTATGGGGAAAAGTGCAGAGAATGGCCCCGAACAAAGGTAGCAGTGAGCTTATATGGATTTTAGCAAGTCAGAGTACATCATTATGTAGTTAACCAATTACAATTTACAGCATTTCATGGTAACCAATCATATTGTGACACACAGACGTTAGTCTTGGCGGGAACCTATCAATTTAAAGTTCTTTGTCCTACCAGGTTTTAAAATGACGAATCATACATTTGTTAGACACCTACGATACCATGGGGCAGTGAGTTTGTGACTTTTTACATGTTGGTCTTGCCTAGGCCAGATCTTGGTAGAAGGGGTGGGGGAGCATTTTGCAACCTAAGTTATCTATTTAGCAAGCAGGCGAAGTTACAGAAGCGAGATAGGGCGGTTAGTATTTTCTGATAACCCTAACAGGGAACTACATAAGCTTTTATCTCAATTATTCATGAAAGGTGAGTTTAAGCCAAACTTATATACAATAAGCTTTCTGATATCTTATAAGTTGATCTATTACATATTAATATGGCTAAACAAATGCTATTTATAGGTGAGTCATACAGTGCTCTAAAATTATTTCACTTTCAAGTGCATATTTATTCTTTCTACACTTCTTACACTTAACTATATTGTCATTTTGGTTTGCTTGCTTGGTTAAACAATAGTTTTTTGGGGTTTTATTTTGTTTTATATTTTAATTTCCTTATGACTCATCCCTGAACCTTCCCACCAATTATACGAATCGCTTTCCAGCCTTCCAGATATATCATACATATCAATTTGATCTTATTGTAGACATCTTTCCTGGGATCTCATGAACTATTGAATTCTGGAGATGTTACTCCCCATGTCTGCTGCACAGCCATTATCCTGGGATCTCCCTTCCTTCCTTCCATCTTGGGAGTTCCATTCATCTAAGGATGATTTTCTACATCTCAGGGTATGATCAGTTTCCTTTCTCCTATCTGCAAATTAAGGCCCACCTAATAAATATATGCAGGTAATGTTCTCTAATGGAACACTCCAAACGAATCAATTTTAAGTGATGTCCTCTGTGTCCAAGCCTTGTCCAAGCCCTCAGCCTTTTTAGTGGTTCACTCTTCAACATAAACAAGTGGCCACATGTTCATAGACATCTGAGAAAAAAGACTGTAACATGAAAGAAAAGGGCCAAAACAATCAACCAAGCAAACTTAGCTGAGAAAGAGACTAGGCAGAGGTGAAAATTTCATGTCTAAAACTGAAAAATCAAGACATCGTAACATACTGCTCAAGAATAGATCCAGTTTTTAATAAGGCTGTAAGCTTATATTATTTGAGAGCCTCTCTTTAAGAAAAAAACCAGGGGTGCCTGGGTGGCTCACTCACTTGAGCATCCAACTTCAGCTCAGGTCATGATCATAGTTCCTGGGTTTGAGCCCCGAGTTGGGCTCTGTGCTGACAGCTCAGCCTGGAGCCTGCTTCAGATTCTGTGTCTCCCTCTCTCTCTGCCCCTCCCCTGCTTGCACTCTATGTCTCTATGTCTCTCAAAAATAAATAAACATTAAAAAAAGGAAGGAAAGAAAAAATAAAAATTATGAATTTAAGACAGAGGTACAAAAGGGAATATTACTTAGAATAACAAAAGATAGGCTTTGCAAGGAGCTCATCCAACTGAGGGTATGGAAACTTCATTATCATTAAAATAAATCAGCATCTGATGAACATGCTATCTAGAAATGTGGAAATAAATAAAAAAATAAACATTTAAAAAGTCTGTTTTCTTCTTTTAATAGGGAATGAGAATATTTCTTCATATATTTTGAGTATTTACCTTTGTTTAAATTTTTTAATGTTTATTTATTTTTGAGGGAGAGAGAGAGGGCACAGAAGTGGGGGAGGGGCAGAGAGAGAGGGAGACACAGAATCTGAAGCAGGCTCCAGGTTCTGAGCTGTCAACATGAAGCCTGACATGGGGCTTGAACCCACGAACCACAAGATCATGACCTGAGCCAAAGTTGGATGCTTAATGGACTGACCCATCCAGGTGCCCTGAGTATTTCCCTTTTAAAATGATATGCATATTTAATTGTTATGAAATCTTCTGAAGAAACTGTCAGAAAATAACGTTTATGTACACAAATATAATGATATAAGGTAATTAACCCAAACTGGTTAAGTCTAGGGAGACTCACCAAGTATGGGCTAAGGAGAGCAGTCAGCCTAAATGTTTTACAAGAAAACCCTGGTGTTACAGTCTTTTTTGTTTTGGCTTTAACCTTAATCTTTATTGACTGATCATGCTTTTAAATCCTTATCCAGGAGTGGCATAGCTGAGTTAGAGTCCTACCCAGGCATCTGAAAGCAGTGTGTGTCCATATAAAAATCATTATAATGCATTTGTTCTGCTCTTCTTGTAATAGAAGCCAAGGATTCCTTCCCCATGAAGGAGATAAAAATGCAAACACTTAAAAGAAGTTCATTTGAATGACAGTATAGTATATGTTAAAAATATATCTTTATATTAGTCCATTAGTGAATTGATTCCATTTGCTTTGTAAGTATAAACCTCAAACCAGTTATTTATCTCTTGCCAGACTTATTAAAAGTTAAAGAATTACTTAGACGTACCTTCATGGTTGTACATATGTAACCTTGAAAGATTCAAACTTTAAAACTTTTTACATTTTTTTAAAGACCTAAGTGCAGTCTCTAATCCTAGTAATAAACTTTGAGGAACTTAGTATTAATTTTTATAACTTAGCAATAATATTAGAGGCATAAATGCATGCTCTAATTTGCAACATAAAAAGGAAAACACAATATTTTCACTTAAGTACGAATGTTCTGTATTTTCTAGCTGCACTTTAAAAAGTCACTAAGTACCCCCCACTGGAATAAACAAACAAAGGAAACAAAAAAAGTGTATGGTTTTCCAGTTATTACTATACTAATATCCTGGCATATTTTATAAAATATTTTACTGATTGTTTTTCATATTAAGAAATTGGGGCTTCATTTGCTCTGCACTAAGGTTGTCAGACAATAGTTATCTTATGCCCTTCAGTTCTTTTCCTAAGAGTGAATGGTTAGTGGTCTTTTTTCTTTTACACTTGACTGTGTCTTCTTCCCTTCTAATAACAGAGACCACTGGACTTTTCCCACTGGGTATGTGCCTTATATCAGAAGATCCACTCACATTCTCAATTTAATCTCAAATCAAGCAAGAAATCATGACCAGATTCACAGTTACGGAATTTAGCTCAAAAGTCCATGCTCATAACCATGATCTTTTGTCATTTTACAAACATCCTTTGTTACAATTACATTTGGAATCCAGGATTAATTTCTGCATGCCAAAGTTTCCCCCCAAATTTTCCTGAATTGTTTGACTATAAAGGGCAGTGTGGGATTTTTTAAAAGTAGACATTTTTAAGAGCAGTTTTTAGTTGATGGCAATATTAAGCAGAAGATACATAGATTTCCCAAACAGCCTCTTTGCCTACATCCACACTCCCTTCCCCATTACCAAAATCCTGCACCAGAATGGTATGTTTGCTGTAACCAATGAACCTCCATTGTCACATCAATATTGATGCATTTTTGGAGTGGTGGTGGGGGTCGATAGCTGATGGTCCTGAAAGAATCCTTGAGAAGTCTTTGGTGCAAAAAGGTGATTTTATTAAAGCACAGGGACAGGACCCTCAGGCAGAAAGAGCTGCACTGGGGTTGTGAGGAGTGACCTATTATATACTATGGAGTTGGGGGAGGTAAGTTTTCCAAAGGATTTTCACATGCTAAAGAGGACTGACTCCAGAGATTCTGGAGGCCTGTCTATTGTCAAGCTAAGGTTGTTTTTCCCTCTAGCAAAGCATTAACATTAGGACAGAAGGAGTTCCTGGAGAAATGTTATACTCAGCCTGCCTCAAATATTTGTCAATGGACTACAGGTTATAAAGGAATTTCGTTTTATTTACATTTCTTTGCCTTTGTTCCCCACATCACTATGGAGGGGGACAGTGATGTTAGGACTCTAGGAAAGTAAGTCTATAGGTTTCTGAAGATTGCCTTTTTTCTTGTAAATCATTAAAAACCAGTTACAAACTGGTAGAGATTCCCATCCCGAATGACTGTGATTTCTATCACTTAGCCATTTGTTTTTCCCTTCCCTTTGTTCTTGGACAGCCAGGAGTGCCTGAAGAATATTACACCTATCCCACCCGAGGGGGTTGGGGGCTTGCCTTATGCTCCCTCATCAACTGTCACCCAAAGTCTGTAGTTTATATTAGGGTTCACCCTTGGTGTTGTAAATTTTATGGGTTTTGATAAATGTGTAATGACATTTATCCACCATTATAGTATCATACAGCAGGACACAAATTTTTGTCCATATGATTACTTCTCCTGGGGCACTTTGTGAGTGGGCTAATCCCCACTATGATCCCCTGAATAAAGACCCCCTGCCAGGCTGGACTTCTAATTATGGCCTACTCCATTTTTCTTCGTCTGTACTCAACCCATCTGACAAGACTCCACTACTTTTTATGTTGATCTTATGTGGAATTAGGCTGACACTGCTTATGATCTTTGACCATTGTGACTTACCTCCCTTTCCCTACATCGTGTTTATACAGTGCAGTTTGGTCAGCTTCTATTTGCAGCCATCTGACTCCATTGGTCCTATAGTTTTGGGTACTAACTACCTCTTACTTTTCATACATCAAGGTTGCTTTATCCCCGGATTTTGATATGGTCTTGAATACACCAGCAGTAAATTCAAGAGAACAGAAGAAAAATTACCATTTATTTTGAAATTAAACTTACCTGTTATTTTTAGTAGTTTATTGTGATCATAGAACAGAGTAAACAACATATATTATTTCAGTAATGAACATTAGAGACTCAAATTTTATTTTAAGTACTGCTACCTTATTTGGACTTTGTACACTCTTGGGAGCTGTCTCATCCAACAGAGCATAATATCATAGAATCTTAGATTTGAGGGATCTTGAAGAGTATGCAGTTTTCTACACGTGTTCCATGTGAGGATGTTGAACCTCATTGGTGAATGGGAGTTGTCCAACATCATTCAGTTAGTTGACAGCAAAAGGACTAAAATCTACATCTCCTTTTTCGTGGCTTAGTGTCTTTTCCCTTATTTATAAGGTAAGTGGTTTGAAAAAGAATGCAGGCATGGAAGCAGAAGGTCAGAGGACTTACATTCCAGAGAGCCTGACCATATTAAGTCTGTTGAATTCACTAAGGTTAAAGTCTAGCTGATACAATTAGAAATGTGTATTTGGTCTTTGTTTCAGGTTCCTCGCAAACAGCTACCAAAATACTTGCAATCTCCAGAGTGATGAGTGTTTTGTATACTAATGAGATGGCTGATGGCTGGGGTACAATAGGTAACTTCAGGAGTGGGGTGGTTACCAGAAATACTAAGGCATGATTGGAGGGTTGGAACATTCAGTCCTATCCCCTGACCTCCAGGGAGAGTAGAGTGCCCAGAGATTGAGTTCAATCACCAATGACTAATGATTTAGTCAATCTTGTCTACATAATGAAACCCCAATAAAAACCCCTGAATGCTGGGATTTGAACAGCTTCTGGGTTGATGGATGTACCCCCGTATTGGGAGGAGGGTGCACCCCATATCCATAGAGAAAGAAGTCCCTGTGCCCAGGACTATTTTTGTTCTTTGCCCCATATAGCTCTTTCTAAGGCTGTTTATTTTTATCCTTTATAACAAACCAATAACAGTAAATAAAGTAATTCTCGGAGTTCTGTGAGTAGTTGTTGCAAATTATTGAACCCCAAAGGAAGGTCTTGGGAACCTCTAATTTATATGTGGTCTTCAGAAGTGTGGGAGGCTAGGACTTAGAATTGGTGTCTGATGTAGATCGCAGTTCTGTGAGAATGAGCTTAAACACTAAGACCCCTCCTTAAACTGTGGGGATCTGTGCTAACTCCCAAGTAATGTCAAAATTGAATTGTAAGTCACCCATTCAGTATCAGGACACTTGGAGAATCGTTTGCTGTAGGGGGGGAAAAACCACATATTTGGTGTCAGAAGTGTTATGAATGAAAACACAAGAGTCTGATTCTCAGAACTCCAGATTCAAAAATGTGACTTTATGAATATTCCCCTCAAAGATCACACTCTATGATGGCAGACACATGATAAAAAATCAGGCATGTCAATTTCTTAATTTATAGTGGAATTTTCAATGACAAGAAACAGGTAATTTTTATCCAGAGTTTCAAAGCATTTTTAGATTGAAAATTTAGCAAGCTATTTAAAAACTAATATATCTAGTGAGTGTTGATCAAAAAGTAATTGGTGTTTGCTTCCTTTATAAAAAGGTTTTATCATTAAAGATGCTTCTAATGTCTTCCACCTGAATAGACCCTTCATAAGTGATTTAACCCTACAAATAGAAAGAATTTCTGGATTGTTGACTTGTTCATTGATGCCTTAATATGTTTGCTACATAGAAGGATACATATATATCCATGTTATGAGAACATTCTGCTCTTTATTATAGGAAACGCTCTTTGTTGGACTAAAAAAAGTAAATAAGTAAAAAAAACACATTAGTCTGCAGTAGTTTTTATTTTGTTTTTTTTTTTTTTGATGTGCAAAACCCTGCTTAGAAGGATATTATGATTATTTCAAGCAAAGATAGCGTGTATGCATGCACAAGTGCTAAATCTTACCTTGTATTAAGTCTACTCATGGTAAATATTATAGTCAATGCAAGCGATTGAAAAGGGACGGTGCTATTTTATAATGTTTTATTTAACATTAATTATAATGAAGAATGAAAACCTTGGTGTGTGTGTGTGTGTGTGTGTGTGTGTGTGTGTATGCACGATTTTATTAAAACCAAGTTCAGATTTATAGATAAGGGCACAATTGTGTTATGAGATTGCTTCGGTTTTTAACTGAACCACTGTGATTATAAATAAATATCCAGCAAGATTGCATTCCTTTCTTGCTAATGACGAACCCTGCAAAGGTTAAAAAAAAAAGGATGATTTGTTTGGATAATTGATAATTATTTCACTGACTCTCCCTCCCAAAGCTCTGATGGGGCATGGTACAAAATGCTGAATCCTTTTTCTATCCAGGCACATTGTAGCAACAGATGTACCCAGCCATTATTACGAATGGAAACATACCAATCAGTATGGCATGGTTCCCGACTTGCCCCCCAGAGCCAGCAAGGAACACCAACACTGCCTGAAGAATAACACCGTCTGTCCAACAGTCAAACCCCGCGTAAGATTTTGGATGGAACTAAACATTGCATGCGCATAACAGACTTTAAATAAAACAAATTCTTCTTGAATCCAACCCAAGACACTTACTTGACAAATGCCTCAAATGTTATTGTGAAAAGTCAGCTTCCCTGACATTAGTGCTCTTCCAACAGTGGCTCTGGCTGTTTCACGTATCCCAGCTCATTTAAGTGTCTCTGTGTTCCCTCTAGAATGTTTTGTTTAAAATTACTATATGCTGCCAAGAAATGAACAGAAATTCCGCGATGATGGCCCCTGGCTGACTCTACTCTCACTCCCTCGCTCTCTACTAAATCCAGTGCGTAAGCCGCACTGCTGTTCGTGTGGTTTCTTTAAATGCATATTTGACCAAATTAATTACCTGTTTAAAATTCTCCTATGCCTCCTCCCCCTTTAACTCTTACTATACCAATACAAGATTTCACGTACTTTAGCTTCATATACAAATGTCATAAACTGGTCCTTAATTATCAATCAAAAATGTTAATATTCATTTGAAGAGCAGTAATCTAAATTATTTATGGTTTATCTGCAAATACTGAGCCACAAAACTCTTTGTCATTACAAAACCTTTCTGTCTAGCATGCTCAGACAGGGTTTCCATGGGTCTACTTAACTAAATGTTTATTGGCTGAAATTTCACTCATCTGCCCTTCATGTCTGTCTGTCTACCTATCTATCTATCTATCCATCTACCTACTTACTTTATCAAAACAGATAAGGATCTTAAAGGTAACTATAAAATATTATTGTTCTTGACTCCAAAAGCAAGTGGAATCATGTAAAAGGGTTTAAGAAAAATAAGTTTCTTAAATTATGTCCTTCTGAACAAATGGCTCCACACAGAATATGTAGAAAGGATCAGAAGTAACACTTTGTGTGCAATATCTGAATATTTTGTTAAATATAGAAATATTAAAGTCAGCATTCTAACATTATTTCCATGTTTACTAAATAAATGATACTCTACAGGGATTAATCAAAAATAAAATATTCAAAAATTTAATACACTTTGACCCAAGGATTTTATTTCTGATAATCTTTAATAAAGACATCATTGCAATACCAAAAAAGGTTTCATACACAATAGCATTTAATGCACTAATAGGGGAATATTATTCATTAAAAATTTAGGGAAAATCATAATATCATTAAAACACTAATATGATATATAATGAAACAAAGGTGTTTTTAAAAATTTATTTTAATGTTTATTTTTGAGATAGAAAGAGAGAGCATGAGCAGGGGAGGGGCAGAGAGAGACGGAGACACAGAATCTGAAGCAGGCTCCAAGCTCCTGGCTGTACAGAGACAGAGGGCTTAAACCCACAGACTGTGAAATCATGACCTGAGCCAAAGTCGGACACTTAACCAACTGAGCCACCCAGGTGCTCCAAAGTTTTAAAGTTATATATGACATGTAATCTCAATTTTACAAGTATATCCAGACTCAACTGAAATAAATTACACGAAACTATTAACAGTGGTTGCATTCTATAATGAAGTGTGAAATTTTTCATTTTTATCATTAACTGTTTTTCAAAGTATCTTTAAAGTGTGTATAAATTTTATATTGCAAAAAAAGAAACACTTCATTTTTAAAAAGGGCAATTAGGGACACCTGGGTGGCTCAGTCCTTCTATGCATCCACCTCTTGATTTCGGGTCAGGTCATGATCTCGCGGTTTGGGAGTTTGAGCCTCGCGGAGCCTGCTTGGTGTGTTGTATCTCTCTGTCTCTCCCTCCCTCCCTCCCACACACACACTCTCTCTCTCAATATAAATAAACTTTAAAAAATTAAAAGTGAAATAAATGAAAGGGAAGGTTATGTAGAATGGAGGCAATGCAGCAGTTCCACATGAACATTTAGAGGATTCAATCATTATCTGTTTTAGTCTTCCAAAGATTAGTCTCCTCTAAATTTTATTTAAATAGATTGATTAACAAGCATGCAAAATAAACTTTTTGGTCTTGTTAGATTTTATGGTTTCATTGGGTTGGAAACAAATCTACTGGAAGTTTGGTTTGGGAACATGTTACAGCTGCCTTATTGGAAGGTAACTTACTAAAGTGCATTGGTAAATGATTTCCTCACAAATTAGAAATATACACTCTCATCGTCATCTGTTAGAATTCCAAGCATATACAGAGAGAGACTCCATCTTATCCAAATAGACAAATTAAAGGATTACTTAAATTAACTTTTATTTTTCACTTGAGGCTACTCTTTGTTCAAACTTTCCACAGTTTTTGAGATAATTGAGATTTTATAGAGCATTTTCATGTTAAAAATTGAAGAGGTCATGTAATTTTGATATTTCTCTGCAGAAAATGTCTCCCTAACATTAGCAGTCAACTGTTATAAAACCTTTCATTTGAAAATCTAAAGGAGTTTTGCAAATTTGATTCATCACAACACAGTGAGTTCTCTTATTTAATCAGCTACTCCTCTCTGATTATATAGTTCAGATTAAAGTCCCAGTTAATGTGGAAACAGACCGTAAACAATTGGCCCTAAATGATCCAATAAAACGCAGATTTTCAAAAGAGAAAATTATATATTGGGATTGAAATAGCAAAGCCCAAAACCTTTGACTTACCAAGAAAAATAAAATAAAAACGTCTGCACTCAAATCTTAGAATTATGAAAACCTGTTCTTTTATCTAGAAATGTATCCACATGTATTTTGCCTTATATCAATTAAAGAAATATAATAATAATAACAATGGCCACTTCTTGAGCACTTAGTATGCCCCAATATCTATACTCTTGCATTATTTATGGGTTTAAAAATATTAAGTGAATTATTCCATTTAATTTTAAATAAATGTTATTGAAGTACAGCATATATACAAAAAATGCATGTCAAAAGTGGAGAGATCATGACTTCTCACAAAATATACATGCTCTGTAACAACCATCGATATTAAGAAGCAGAGCATAAGTAGTACTCCTAAAGCAACTTAATATTTTCTTTCAACCATTAACTCTGCTATATTAGCAACTATACTTCTGATTTCTATCACCATGGGTAGAATTATGTTATGTATGATGGTGTGACTGAAATAATTTTTCATTCAACATTGAACTTAAGAAATTCACCCACATTTTTGTGTGTAGGCATAATTTTAAATTCTTATTTCTTCTAGTATTTCACTGGATAATATTACAGAGGTTACTTATCCAGTCTCCTAGCGATGGATATTTGGATGTTTCTAAAATTTTGACTTCAAGTAATAATGTTGCTATGAGCATTCATATATATTCAATTTTAGTAGATACTGTTAAGAGATTTCTGAAGTGGTTGTACCAATTTATACTTTCACCACTGGTGGGACATCAACCTTGGTACTATTTATCTTTTTATATCAGGGGTTGAGAACGTTTATCCTTTTTTTGAAGTGTGTGTGTTCAAGTTATTAATAATACGTATATGTACATAATATACTCTAAGGTTTTCTACTCTTTAAATGTTATATTTTAATAAATAAGAATTCTTAAATATAGGTAGATTTTTCATATTTTGGTATCATGGCTCTGCACTATGTCCTGATAAACACATCTTTACCTAGTCTAAGATCATGGAGATATTCCATTATCTTATAAAAGCTTTTTTCTTTTACCCTTTATGTTTACATATACAACAGGAATTATTTTCTGTAGATGGTGTAAAGCTTTTACATACTCCATGATTTATTTATATATGAATTTGGAAAAATATAGATTGATATTTATAGGGAAGTATTTCAAAGGTCATTCTTTCTATATCCTACAGTTTTGTATTAGTCACAAATCAAGTGATTGCTTATGTGTGTTCTGTTTCTGGACATTATTCTATTGATTTGTCTATTCCTGTGCCAAAACCACTGTCACTGTTGTTGTTTTATAAATAAGTGTCAAACCTGCTCATGCAAACCTTTTAGTTTTGTTCATTTTCAAGATGATATTTTCAGTTCTTGGCCCTTTATGTTAAAATTTTAGAATCAGCTTGTCAGTAATGACGAATTAACAGTGCTAGGACTTTGAAGGGTTTTCAGTGAATCTACAAAGAAACAGGGGGTATTAACATCTTTACAATATTGCCTCTTACAATCTGTGGACATGATTTATACCACAGTTTGTTTACAACTATTTCCCCCTGAAAGGAGGAAATTACTGAAAGTAACTAATGTAGATTTCTGTGTAACAGTTTTGTATACATTAAGATACAATGTACACACATTTTACTAATTCTGGGTGTTCGAATTTTAATGCTACTGCAAATAGTATCGTTAAAAATTATATTTTTTCTGATTCCATGTAGCATGAAGTACTAAATGTCAAATATAATCTTGACTCAAAGTGAACTTTAATGAGTGAAGGATATTTGTTGCCAGATCAAGAGAGAAACTCTGGGCCATGATTTCTTTTGAAAAAGGTAGCATTATTTACATACTTTGTGATTCTAAATTTTTAGCATTTAAAATATATCATTTAATTGTCCTTTGTGTTGCATTGTTTCTGTAGAGAATCTATCAGATTTATTGTTGCTTCGTTGAGGTACAGTGTTGTTTCCCTTCCCTCTGGTGGCTCTTTTTACTGGGTTTTTTATTTGTTTGTTTGACTCATTAGGACAGAGATAGAAAATAAAGATATAGATATGCCTACATATGTATGTATACATATTTTCTCACACATTTATACACATATAAATATATGTGTCTAAAACATGTACACTATATATATCATATATGTATGAATATAAAATGTATAATATATATGTAGATATAATGGATATTTTCTCATACCCTTATAAATATATACATCTATACATATACACACATACCCACATGCATATTACTCAGAAACACACCCTCACACACACACACACACACACACACACACACATTGATATGAACTATGAGTTCACACCAATTACAATTTAATACTTCCAATTATAATTTAACACCACAGGAGTCTTTCAGATTTTCCCACTTTTTTAAGTTTATTTATTTGTCATGAACCATGAGATCGTGACCTGAGCCGAAATCATCAGTCATTCAACCGACTGAGCCACCCAGGGGCCGCCCCCCTTCCCATTTTTATAATTCCTTTCTCTGACAGTAAGAAACCTGGCTGACATCGCCTTCAGTTTACTTAACTGATCAGCCCTCCACCGTTGTTTTCAACACATGTCTGTGTCCACCACTACCTCCCAGTGAAGAAGCTTCTCACACTCCTCAGACACTGATGCTCTGATCTGCGTGGTACCCTTCTCACTTTGCTTTGGCTCCAGTACCTCTGGACTACAGTTGACTCTCCTACTTTTATAGGTACCCTTCCCCCTCACCCCATGGGGCTCCGACGTCAGTGCTGGGCTGTGCAGTTGTCTTTAATCCTGTGCAGGTACCCCCTCATTCACTAGGTCTTTGAAAGGCTTCTCTGGGTTGCTACTTCTCCCCTACACGCATGCTCCCCACATCTAGCACAGGCTCCAAAATTCTGCTTTGAGCTGCAGCCACTGACCTTATGAGGTTCGGTTCAACTTTTGCTCACCTTGTTGGTAGGGTACAGCCTTTAAGGAGTATTTAACCTACTCTAATCCCTCCTCCGGGTCAGGTCCTAAGCTCCACTTTTTCTCTCTGTAGGAGCACAAGGCTATTAAAACTTCTGTTTAGGCTTTCAGCTCCTTTCTGCAGGATCTCTTAAAGCCCTCACGCTACATCTTACGAATGGCAGATGCCTCCATGGGCAAAGCTTAGAGTGCCTGCCCTCCGTCTTCTGCCTCACTTCCTTCAAGTCCTCCCTGCCTTGAAAGCCCCAGATTCCAATTTCTACCTTCCTAGTCTTATGACATTATCAAAAGGTCTGCCAGTTTTTTGCCTGGATTCTGAATCTTCTGCTATTGTGTAATTAATTCACTGACTATCCAGGAGAGAAAATCAGCATAGAGAATTCTTTAATAAACTTCTTTCTCTCAGAGATCTTGGCCCTACAACCTCGGACTCATTTGGCATCTTTCCAGTACGTTCAAAAAGTACATTTTTATTCAGTTTTTCTAGTTGTTCTTGATGAGGGTGGTCTGCTACAAGTTATTCCATCATGGTCCTGTTTCAATTAATTTTTACAAAACCCAATGGGATGCATTTTATAGCAGACATTTTAAAAGAAAAGAGAACTGAGATACAGGAATGTACTATTATCATGGTCACAACATCCAGCGAGATCTGGATCTCAACCTCAGCCATCTGACTTTAGAAGTATTGCTGTTAATATTGTACCTTTTATCACCATAAGTCAGTGTCTCCTCTTACTCTACATTTATTCTAGATTTGCAAGTAGTCTGTATAAACAGCCCACAACTAAGAGGAAGAATTAATAAAAAGTGAAAGAAAGGGGCGGGGGGAAGCTGTCCATTATCAAACTGACTCAACAGAAGAAATGATGCACTTGTTTGCCTATTGGAGGCCTTATCTATGTCAGTTTCTTCATTTGTCACTATTGACAGTGGGGTGGATAATGCTTTGTTGGGAAACAACTAGCCTGTGCCCTGGAGGATGTTTAATAGCATCCCAGGCTTCTACCCACTAGATGCCAGCAACATCCTCCAGTTGTGATGAGCAAAATGTCTCCAGACAATGCCAAATGGCCCCTGGGAGGTAGAATCACCCTTGGTTGAACACCATTGACTTATAATAAAAGATAATTTTCCAAATAGGGTAGGTCATTTGTATCAAACTCCTAATACGTTCCCTCTGTGTTGGTTTGGAACTGAAAAGTACAACTTAATTTGTTTTTCAAATTCCCACTAAATCTGAAGGACCATAAAACTCAAATTTGATAAGATACATGCAGTGGGATCCGCACAAGCAGAAATAAGACAAAATAGATGAGAAACAGCGGCAAGTGCATTACTGGTTGTGTCCTTCTCTGAATAGAAATCTATAAAACAATAAATAAGCTGCCACGTTCAGCATAGCTTAGCCTTGTCTTTCATAATTCCCCACAGTGTGCTTAGAGGAAAAGAGTTTAATGCCTATTGAACTTTTATCCAAATTTAGTAAAAAGCAATATAAATCTTTCTCGGGCCCTCTGCGATTCCCCTACCTGCCACATCATCACTCTTTTGCTTGCCAGTATAAAGAGTTTGGCTTTTGTTTTCAAGAAGGTTGGAAGCTGTCACTTATGCTGCAATTATGAAAAATGTGCTCTGAATTTATTTCAACCAGGCGGGAATAGGATCCTGACATAGGCAAGAACTTTTCAACTCGGAATCAGGTCAACTGCCAAATAATTGCATGTAGCTCCTTCAGAATAGCAACTTTTGTTCACTCACCTTTTCATTTCTAACCCTCCCACAGTGCCTAATATGCACTGGAACAAATATAGTAGTCCCCCCTCCCTTATGGATGGTTTTGCTTTCCATGGTCAACCAGGGTCTGGAAGCACATGATAATGCTTCTGACGAATTGTCAGAAGGTCCATAGCACCCTAACGCTATGTCACAATGCCTATGTCATTTACCTCACTTCCTCACATCACATAGGCATCTTCTCATCCCCACCATCACAAGAATGGTGAGTATAGTGTAGGAAGATATTTTTAAAGAGAGAAAGAGACCACATTCACATAACTTTGATCATAGTATATTGTTACAGTTGTTCTATTTTATTATTAGTTATTGGTGTTAATCTCTGGCTATGCCTAATGTATAAATTAAACTTTATCATAGGTATATATATATATATATATATATATATATATATATAGGAAACAATAGAGTATATGTAGGGTTCAGTAATATCCAGGGTCATCCTTTTGGGGGTCTTGGAACATACCTCCCACAGAGAAGGGGTGACTATTGTACTAACTAATATGTATCAAGTACTTTCATAAGTAAAATGAATAAGTAAATAAATGTTCAAAGAATATATTATCCTTAGTGACTTTGATAAAAAAATATATGAATTCACACACCACACACACACACACACACACACACACACTTAAGATACTTTAATGTGACTACAAGATTCTTCCTTTAAGGAAGAACTTTTGCCCTAAGTATAGTCTATTGCATTATTGGAAGCAGTCAGTGAACTATATTCTGAGTTTTTACTGTATAATAATGACACCGTGTTTGTTACTTTTATAAGCTCCAAAAGATACTCATTTGTAAGTTTAAAAAATATATTCAGAACACAAGGGCAGAAAACTGCCCACATAAATCTAAACATTTTGGGATGTGACAGATAAGAGAAGTAATGCTGAAAATAGTTACAGATATTTCACTTTAGCTGAAAGGCAAAAGAAGAAATACCTCATAACATATAAAGCCACAGTCACTCTATGATAAATATATAAATTCAAAATTACCAACATCAAAGAAAAGAATAAACAGACACATCACTTATGCAATGCACCCGCATCATTAGTCATCACTAATGAAGATTTGCTTTTGAATCAATAGAGAAAATAGGAGTTCATGCAAAATGTGTATATCTTTGTTATACAATACATGTCTTCTGTTTTTAAAAATTTGTAATCTACCTTTTCTGCCAATATAATCAGTAAGCAAAAAATGCTAACATCTACAAAGAGAAGCTAAATAACATGCAAAAAGTTACCCTAAACAAAATACTATTCATAGATATCAAGAACTCTTAGACTGTCTTGGTCCATTCAGGCTATGAAAGGATACCACAGACTGGGTGGCTTTAAAAACCAAATGTTTTTCTCACAGTTCTGGAGGCTGGAAATCCAAGAGCAGGGCGCCAGCATGGTTGGGTTGTGGTGACAGCCTTCTTTCACATTACAGGTGGCCATTTTCTCCTTGTATCCTCTAATGGCAGAGAGCAGAGAGAAGCAGGCTCTCTCTTGGGATTCTTACAGGGGCACTAATCCCATTCCCGAAGGTTCCGCCCTCATGACTTCAGCTAATCCTAATTAATTTACAAAGACCTGACCTCCCCATACTATCACACTGAGGGGAAGGGTTTCAACATATGAATTTTGAGGGGGGAACCACAGCATTCAGTCCATAACATGGATAATATTGGGTTTGGGTTCAGCCATATTCTTCTGCATGCATTTCATTAGATTTCCCTTTCTCTGACTTTGCCTGTACTCTTTCCCTTGCTGATTCATGTTAAATCTTCTTAAAAGGTTTTTGGGTTTTGTTTTTCAATCCATAATTAAATATACCTTCTCTTGGGAGCACCTGGGTGGCTCACTCAGTTAAGTGTCCAACTTTGGCCTGGGTCATGATTTCACGTTTTATAAGTTTGAGCCCTGCACTGGGCTCTCTGCTCTCAGCACAGAGTCTGCTTTGGATCCTCTGGTCCCCTCTCTCTCTGCCCCTCCCCGGCCCATTCTCCCTCTCACTCAAAATCAATAAATTTAATAAATAAATAAATAAATAAATGTACATTCTTTTGGTAAATTTCCTGACATCATTACTTTGAATTACATTTCTTTCCTATGAACTCCCACTGAATCTACTCATCTCACTGACTTTCAACTGGTAGTTTAGTATAGTTAATTTAATTAGTAACATAACTAATAATGTAACCAATACATACATTTTCCCCTTATATTTCACATGTACCTTAAAAAGCAGATGATAAGTGAAATACACAAATATATGCAATGCTCTGTAAACAAACAAGGTATAAGCCATGCCATGTTTTCTAATTCCCAAGCTGGTGCAATCCAAATGAACTTCCAGAGCAGAAACTTATCTCTCATCTTTCAAACTTAAGATTTTGCCTAAAATACATCATTTGTGGACCATTACCAATATCAGAACTGATTCCTTGAATTCCCAGCTAAGGGGTGTTTGTGCTTACGTATCTAAAAAAATAATTTGGCTCATTGTGTAGTAATTATTTACCTGCAGGGGCCTAAAATCGCCAATGTTTATAGACCTGGGCAATGATGTCACTTCCGGCATACTTTACAGTGCTAACATTTTGCAGTGTAAGTCGAATTCTTAACCACTTTACTGCTTCCTAGCTCGATGGTAACTTTTGAGCCATATTGAATCTAACAATCTTTCCCAGAAAAAGTGGAGAATGTTGGTGTGTTGAAATTCAAGTATTAACTAGAATTTTCTCTTAGTATTTAATAAGATTGATGCCTCTATAATCTAATTCACAGCTGATGGCAGCCTTAAGATTCTTTTCCCCCAGAAGGGGCAGGTCCCAGCTTGCTATGGAGATGACCCCTTGCAAAATAAATGGCACCAGGCAACTAATTTCAACCAAACTATTGCCTCCTAGCGTAAGATGTTTACATTCTTTTTTTGTTGTTTGTTTTGTTTTGTATTACCCCAATTTTAAGATTTTTCTCATCTTTAATCATTTTTGAGGGAAGTTCAAAAGATACTCAAGCTATGTTTCTTTTTTCTCAGATCTATTTCCAAACCAAAGGTTTTCCCTATCTCTTCACAGATGGCAAAGGGGACCAGAGGGTAGATTAATGCCTTTCTGCAGTTGACCTCTCTGAGAATCAAGCTTCTATCCTGTGACTATAAGAATTCATTCTTGGGGCGCCTGGGTGGCTCAGTCGGTTAAGCGTCCGACTTCAGCTCAGGTCACGATCTCACGGTCTGTGAGTTCGAGCCCCACGTTGGGCTCTGGGCTGATGGCTCAGAGCCTGGAGCCTGCTTCCGATTCTGTGTCTCCCTCTCTCTCTGTCCCTCCCCCGTTCATGCTCTGTCTCTCTCTGTCTCAAAAAAAAATAAATAAACGTTAAAAAAAAATAAAATAAAAATAAAATAAAAAAAGAATTCATTCTTGTATAGATGCTCACATAAATGATAATAATTTTATAATGAGCCTGAATACTGCAAAATTCATATTTATTAGACATTCTTAATTCCGTATCTTATACAGCATCCAGAACATACTGTCACCTTGAATGAAAACCATAAGGCACCCAAATACAGAAAGAGAACTCTGTATGAATTGCTGTTCTCTGTGAAACCCTTCAGGACGTTCTCTTTTTATTAGAGATATGGTTTTAACTAGCTTAGTTCCCTCAACTCAGTGAGAAGTTTGTGATCTCTTATATTTTTTAACATCTCCTTCATAATTAAATAACTATGTGGTAAGATTTATTCAAACTAAGCTAAAATTACTCTCATTTGGCAAGAGACCAAGTCTTAATAGAATAACACGTTTAAATCCTTTTAGTATCAGGATGCACTAAATACTCATAGAAAAAAATTGGCATTTTTCCCACAGATGAACTCTGAATCTATTATTTATTATTGCTTTAAATAAATGCCATGTGTACACTTAGGCAAATAATATTCCACATCAATTCCAAGATACAGTGTAGCCCAACAGGGGATCTTTGAGCTTCATTATCATGGACTGCCTTATTTCCAGATCATAACCTTAACCACGTCTCATGTCTTAGGGAGTGCAAATCTACTACTAACCATTCATCTTAGGAAATGCATGTTGCTTCATGTGGCTTTAATTAACATGAAATAAACTTTAAGGCATATGTAGTGAGCTCTGCTTTTCCTCACTAGGTAAATGGTTATATCTCTTTCTTTTAATAGCCAATGTATAAATAATCTGGAATAATCTTTTTCCCACAAGATATGTAGCAGGAAAAAAAAACAGTTAACATAATATTGAGTTGTTGGTAACAAATTAATTTGTGTTAGGAAATTTGTATTGGAAATCATAGGCTGTGCTTAAATTAAGAGAGAAAGGAAGTCTGTGAAACCCAAAGTCTATTTAGTTGCAAATGGCTTTTCCTAATGTGTTATCAAGAGTCATAACTATGTTGGTACTTAGTAAGTTTACAAAGTTATCTTTTCCTGGGGCAGATATTCCAGTGTGTGTATGTATATGTATCCACATATATGTATGCATGTATGTATGCATATAATGTTTTTGGAGATTATGACTACAATTATTCTTTTTCTAAATTTTTTATATGTTTTTTTAATTTTATTTTTTGAGAGAGAGAAAGACAGAGTACAAGCAGGGGAGGGGCAGAGAGAGAGGTAGGTATTCAATCCAAAGCAGGCTCCAGGCTCTGAGCTGTCAACACACGGCCCTACAAAGGGCTGGAACTCAACAGAGTACAAGATCATGACCTGAGCTAAAGTCGGATGGTCAACTGACTGAGCCACCCAGGTGCCCCTGACTACAGTTATTCTTTTTTTTTTAATTATTTTTTAACGTTTACTTATTTTTGAGACAGAGGAGACAGAGCATGAACGGGGGAGGGTCATAGAGAGAGGGAGACACAGAATCTGAAACAGGCTCCAGGCTCTGTCAGCACAGAGCCTGACGCGGGGCTCAAACTCACAGACCGCGAGATCATGACCTGAGCCAGAGTCTGACGCTTAACCGACTGAGCCACCCAAGCGCCGCTGACTACAGTTATTCTTAACAAGTGCTCTGGACAGCTTCCGTAAAATTCTTTTATTTAAATTTTTTTCATGTTTGTTTATTTTGAATGAGAGAGAGACAGAGCGCGAGCAGGGGAGGGGCAGAGAGAGAGGGAGACACAGAATCCAAAGCAGGTTCCATGCTCTGAGCTGTCAGCATAGAGCCTGACACAGGGTTCCAACCCACAAACCATGAGATCATGACCTAAGCCGAAGTCAGACGCTTAACCGACTGAGCCACCCAGGCACCCCAACTTCTGTAAAATTCTTAAGTCAACAAAACAAAACTTAATTCTGTGCAACCATATGTGCACGCATGCACATACACACAGACACTCCTACTTTTGTTGGATAGTATTTATATATGTATTAAAAATGAAGTTTCTGTTGCTCTATGTAGGAAAACCTAGTTAAGCACCACTTCTTGCAAAAATATATCTGAGTACGATGCGTATATAGCACATTTATTAATACACCAGCTTTGGAGTTGGGCTCAAAGGTTCTTTTTTTTTTATTTTATTTTATTTTTATTTTTTTGGGGGGGACAGAGAAAGACCGAGCATGAATGGGGGAGGGGCAGAGAGAGAGAGACACAGAATCGGAAACAGGCTCCAGGCTCTGAGCCATCAGCCCAGAGCCTGACACGGGGCTCGAACTCACGGACCGCGAGATCGTGACCTGGCCGAAGTCGGACGCTTAACCGACTGCGCCACCCAGGCGCCCCTGGGCTCAAAGGTTCTAATCCAAATTGCAACATGCTAGCTTTGTGACTGTTAAAAATGGCTTTTCTTCTCTAATTCTTTGTGTTCTAATGTTATGAGGCCGTGTTAATAAGTACTACATCATAGAGGGTTGTCATTATGATTAAAGGAAATGATGTTTGCAAAGTACCTATTGCAATTCAAATTCATTAGTATCTGAAATAGAATACTCAACAAGTGTTTAATATAATAATAATAACTAAAATAACTAAACTATTAATAATGACTGAAGGTATTCAAGATGTACTCTTTCATCCCATTAAAAATATTTCACTATTAGCTTGCAATTTCACCTTTACATATGTATTTTTATTATATTAATTTTTTCATTTGTTCTTAGAATATTCACTGAACTTCTGTATTCTTCCTTTATTGTGCCAGTACATAGGATAGTATGGTGGTCAAAGCAGACATAGTCTTTTCCTTATGGAGCTTGCAAAGTAGTAGGGAGAAAGAGATAATAATTGTGTAAATACATGACTATATACTCTGATAATGGCTAAAAATTCAAAGTGAAATTGCTAAACACCAGTAATTACAAGGAAGATCTATTCTTTTTTTTTTTTTTTTATTTTTTAACGTTTATTTATTTTTGAGACAGAGAGAGACAGAGCATGAACGGGGGAGGGGCAGAGAGAGAGAGGGAGACACAGAATCCCAAGCAGGCTCCAGGCTCTGAGCCGTCAGCACAGAGCCTGACGCGGGGCTCGAACTTGCGGACCGCGAGATCGTGACCTGAGTTGAAGTCGGACGCTTAACCGACTGAGCCACCCAGGCGCCCCAAGGAAGATCTATTCTAATCTGAGACACAGTCCCGAAGACAAGACATCATATGCAATATCTGGGACAATATTGTATTAAAATACCTAAAGTATTTGTTTACCTGAAATATTTGGTCATCTGCAATTCACATTTAGAGAGGCTTCTCCAAGAATTTGCTCCTGGGTTGAAAATTGAAGAATAAGTAAGCATTGTCAAAGTAGTGCAGATGTTGGAAGTTTTCTGGGGTAGAAGACAGCACTTGCAATTATCCTGGAGTGGAGGGAACATCTTAAAAATTGATGGTGCTGGAGGTGCATGGGCAGTTCAGTTGGTTAAGCGACCATCTCTTGATTTCAACCCCGGTCATGATCTCATGGCTTCTGAGACCCAGCCCCACAGAGTGTGGAACCTGCGTGGGATTCTCTCTCTCCCTCCTTCTCTGTCTCTCTGCCCCTCCCCCACTCATGCTCATTCTCATGTTCTCTCAAAATAAATAATTAAACATAAAAAAAAAGAATTGATAGTTCAATAGAGCTGGGGCTCAGAAAACAAGAGAGGTGGTACTCCACAGAGTTAAATAGATAGGCAGGTCTAGATAAGCAAGGATCTTGATCCATACTTGATTGGAAGTCAATAAAAGTTTTAGGCATTAGAGTAGCATCAGATTTACATTTTAGTCACAGGAACTTTTCCAACATCACCTCTGTCACTTCTTATACACAGCTCTTTTTCACAGAGTTGTCCCAGTGTGCACTTATTGATGAGGTCAAGCCCTCACAAAAAGTCAAGGAAAAGACACTAAATATGTGAGCATAAATAGCCAAGTAGATAGGGCAAGCATGTTGAGGCAATGTGATGGAAAGTGGAAAAGAGCTGAGATCCAGGGCTGAAATTACCTCCTGAGGTATTACGAACAACTCTGAGATTGCTGTGGATAAGTATTTATGGTTACATTTAATTAATATTTTCACCAGGATAACTATCAAAGGATGTGTATGTTTGAAAGACCTAAAGACTTTTGATACACATCATCAAATTCTTTTTTTAAGTTTATTTATTTAGAAAGAGAAAGAGAGCAGGGGAGGGGCAGAGACAAACAGGGAGAGAGAGAGAGAGAGAGAGAGAGAGAGAGAGAGAGAGAGGATCCAGGCAGGCTCTGTGCTGTCAGCACCGAGGATAGCACGCAGCCTGCATGGGGCTTTATCTCATGAACTCCAAGGTCATGACCCCAGCCTAAATCAAGATCTGGCTGCTTAACCGGCTGAGCCACCCAGGTGTCCCAGGCATCATCAAATTCTAAGGTAGTTATTTTTTATGTTACAATGATGTGAAAATTACGTAACGATGTTTTGCCCTAACTTAGTTTATGGAGGGCATTTTGTTTTAATATAGTGTCCAATAACAACTAACATGAAGTATTAGAGAAAGGATAGATTTTCAAATCACACTGCCCTGGGTTTGAATTTTGGCTCTGCCAGTTGATATTCCTGCGATCACAGGAATTAATTATGTAGGGATGTTAGTTCATTTTCTCTGGAAGTAGTTTTTATGTCCTTAATATTAACTTTGGTGAAAAAAAATTTAATTGCATTTACTTTTACACATATGTTAAATGTTAAATAAAGACATCTATTTGGAACCAACAAAGATATGTAAGGAAGCCATTTCTCATTAACCAACTTATGGAAAAAAGAGGAAATCTGTAGTTAGAAACATGCAAAGCAGAGATAATGCACTGGCATGAAATGAGACTTTACACAAAAAGCATTATACAAACAAAAGCTATTAATAAGTTGCAGGGGTTATGAAACAGTATGCTGCTTAAGTTAAAAAAAATTGAAAAAAAGAAAAACCCAAATCCTCAATGTCCTATTTGTGGAGAGAAGCAGCTAATATTTGGAAAGGTTATTGTGTAAGCAAAACTTGGTGGGAGGGTGTTGGTTTCAGTTCAGTATATTGTATGCATCCTCCACATAGGGCAAAATAAAATAATTATTGTTTTCAGTTGTTTTAATTGGCTATATAGGAGAACCCACAGTAAATACGACAAGCTAAAAAGTGAGCAAAGGTAAGAGAATTTTTAAAATATTCAGGGGTGAGTTTCTATGGATTCAGTAGATGTCAACATAGTTTGGACTACTGCTAATGAATTACTGCTTATGGGGTCAGCCATGTACATACAACAAGCCAGTACGGTCTGTATTATTATTCCCATTTTGCAGACGAGAACATGGAGGCTCAACTAATGTGAGTAACTCACTGACTGCAACACAACTATGGAGTGAAAGCATTGGGATTGAAGCTTAGATCTGTCTGATACTGGCACCTGCTCTCATTCTGCTCTGTCCATGCCATCTCAGAAACCTCATCCTACTAGAGTATAAACCGCTGTTCTTGAACCAACCCGTTCTCTTTTCATATTAACAGGTGACTAGTGAGAGAAGAGTAGAGAAGGGAGGGAAAGCAGAATTTTCCAGAAAGTCCAGCCTCTTAGAAATTCAAAAGGGTTCAAGGTGTCAAAACCCAGCTTCTCCCTGCAGCAGTGATAGGAAGAGTTTGCTGTTGGTTAACAAGAAAGTTGAGAGCCCATCTCAATACCTTGGAGGTATAAACACTGAGGGAAATGTTTCAGCAACCTGCAGGGGATGTGTTATATTTGTCTTCTTGCCTGAGGAACTTGCCAATTATGTGAAAATGCCAACTGGTCTCCTTACCTGATTTTGAGTAATACCTCTCAAGAAAATAAAAATGTCCAGAGATAGTAAGCAAAAATCATACAAGATGAAAATATTGAAAAGACTTTCTTTTCCTGAGGAGGCAGAGGCAAATTAAAATATTTCAAGAGTAGGCAATTAAAAAAAAAATGACAGAGGATGAAAAGAAAAGGAGAAATAATCTATTCATATAGAAGCAGTGCAGAAATTTCAACATTAAGAATGTTTTCTCAGTTAATTTGTTAATTTAGAAACTCAAGATTAAACCAATATATTGTATGATGCTATAAACCATAAACTTACACACAAATGCATACAAACTTTGTATTATGACTATAGAAGCACAATAAATGCATGGACATACACATCTAAAAGGACAGTCAGGGGCACCAGGGTGGCTAAGTCACGTGAGCATCCAAATTCAGCTCAGGTCAGGATCTCACAGTTCATAGGTTCGAGCCCCTGTCAGGCTCTGCTAACAGCTCGGAGCCTGGAGCCTGCTTTGGATTGTTTGTTTCCCTCTCTCTCTGCCTCTCTCATGCTCTCTCTCTCTCTCTCTCTCTCTCTCTCAAAAATAAAATAAACACTAAAAAAATAACTAACTAAATAAATAAAAGGAGAGTCATTGCTGGTTGTTTGGGTGTGGCAGAATCATGTGTCATTTTTTTCTCCTATTTGCAAAATTGTGCCTTCTGTATTATCTGCAATGAAAATGGAATACTTGCTCATACACAAATGTATACCTCTTCCCATAGAAGCCATAGAAGGCTCCACAACTTTCCACAACACACAGAAAATTCACAAGAATTATAAGATTTAAGGGAATGTGTTTTGTGTGTGAAAATATTCTAGTGATGTGTAGGAATACTCTTTGGAGAGAGAGAGAGAGATGCAATATTGGTTATATATACACCTGGCATAACCAGGGAGTATACTTTTGTTCTGGAATGTTCTGTTCCATGTTTCGTTCTGGTATTTTTTTTGCCAAGGATTATAATCTTTTTTCTCTAATGTACTTCACTCAGTGCAGGTGGGTCACGGACGTTTTTCTTTTGCTTCCCCCACCTTGGACTATCCAGCATTAGAACCCCAACACCTTCATGTTTGAAGGATCCCTCTATTATAAGCCCTTGTGGGTGGAAGGGACTGCATGTATCCTGGCCTCCTGACACTAAGATGTGCCTATTTATATAGGCACATGACTCAGGTTTGGCCAATCAGATGGCTCCATTCTACTGAAGGTTTTGTTGGGTAGAAGCAGCAACATATTGAGCTTCTAGGGGTACCGATGGCAGAACAAATTCAAGTGTCCAGTGGCATTGCTTGGTACAAGCTTTGGGATGGATCCACCCTTCAGTAAGGGATGCTAGCCCTTCTTTCACTCTGTTGCTTTTGATACCTGGCCTCCACTGCTGTGTCCATTTGCAAAGCTTGGTTCTAAAGCTGTCCCCTCAATTGGTAATGCACCCACTATCATTTTAATGAATTCATTTTATTCCTAAATCAGTCAGAGTTGGTTTCTGTTGTTTGTATTTAAAAAGTCCTGACGGATACCAAGTGTGAAGAAATAATTCTTGGACACAACAAGTAAAAGAACTTACGGGAATGTATCCTTAATTGTTTTGAAATTGGGGATAGAAGTGTAAAAATCTTGGAGCATCGGTGGTGGTTTAACTTTTCCCAGTTAAAAACATCGTGCCAGACATTCATTTGGCAAAGAAAGGAGGAAATTGAATGGTGATACCTGGAACACACAGTAGGTGTTTAAAACTAAATTTGGTTTACTCGACCGTGGTTTATGATATTTTAACAGCAGTTTTCAGCAAAAGGATGGTACACGCCTTATCAGATCTGGTAGGAATATTTGTTTATCTTTGTTCAAAAATTGTGAGGGATTTAAAGTTGTTACTGCAGAAGAAAATCCCCTAATCAAATGACTTTTTTTTTTATTAAGGACAGTAGATGTTCATTCATAAAATATGCATTTAGTGCTTTCTCTGTGTCAGGTACTAAGTTGCCGGAAAGAGAAAAACATGATCAATCTCTTCTCTCTAGAAATGTCTGTTTTGTACTGTCTTAGTTACTTTCTATCCATATCATAATATTTTGTTCATTTGTTTGTATCCCATTGATTTGTGAATTCCTTGGGGATATGGGACTTATTTTCTATTTATTTATGTTCCTAGAACATAACACAATCTCTCATACATAACTGGCTTTCAAAAAATGTATACCAAATGAATAAGTGAATGAATGAATAAATGAATAAAAAATGACATAAGTAAGTAGCCTGAACAATCACCCTTAGTGAGTTCTATTTGCATCCCAGTCAACTTGCTTATCAGTGACATGAGGGAACACAGAGGCAAGCTTATCAAACACACAGATGCTTTCTGTGCAGTATAAGAAATACCTACGACATAATGACAATCGGAGATCTCAATATTTATTATCTGGTGTAACTGAGAAAAGATTTGGAAGAGTTTATTATAATATATTTCAATTTGTTCCTTAAAAAATTATCAGCTGTCTAGGAAGAAGCTGGAACAGACCTGGCTTAAAAGCAGGTAATATAGGGGCGCCTGGGTGGCTCAGTCAGTTAGCGACCAATTTTGGCTCAGGTCATGATCTCCTGGTTTGTGAGTTCAAGCCCTGCGTTGGGATCTGTGCTGGCAGCTCAGGCTGGGGAGCCTGCTTTGGATTCTCTGTTTCCTTCTCTCTCTCTGCCCTTTCCCCACTTGTGCTCTTTCTCTCTCTCTCAAAAATAAATAAACGTTAAAAATTAAAAAAAAAAAAAGCAGTTAATACAGGGGCACCTGGCTGGCTCAGTCAGTAGAGCATGCGAGTCTTGACCTCAGGGTTGTGAGTTTGAGGCCCATGTTGGGCATAGAGATTATTACTTAACAAAAGAGCAGGTAAGAGAATGTGATGAATTAACAGATAGAAAATGAAGGTAACACTGACAGCACCCTCTGTGAGGCAGCAGTGTAACAGGTCTTCTCTGTCAATTCTGTCTGTAAGGAAGGGAGACAGCCATCCCCTCTGCACTGCACTGGTCAGGCTCTGCATGGAAAACTGTGTTCTCTGTGGCTCTGAATTTGAAGGTTACTGAAAAAGACCACATTCAGAAAAGTGTGATCTTCATGCTGAAGTGTTTGAAAACCACAATATACACTTTAACCACCTGAGGAAATGCAGTCTAGAAACACTTAGCATAAGCATAATGTAATTAACTCAAGATCTAGAAATTAATTACTGGAATTCTAAAGTGCCCAATCATCTTTTCAGACTAGGCATGGAACAGCAAATCAGCAGTTCAAGGAGCTGAGGAGAAAAGAACAAAGAGCAGAGGGTAAGATGGGCAAGTGAATGGACAACCTGAAACATGGGTTATTGTCAGAGACTTGTTTTTACCTGTTTCCTGTGCTTCAAAGACCTGGCCTAAGGAAAGGGCAAATGCATATACAAAAGTAGGACAAACAGGCTAATGTGCTCAAAAGCTATTTTAAGAAGCATCTGTATTTCCACCGGTAAACTTTTTATAAAATAAAGTGATCAGAATACAAAGATGACATTGAACATGGGGTGGGGAGGTCAGGTCCAAGTGCCTTGACTGGAACTCTTTGAGTAGTGACTGATGATACCAGAGAGGGAGGCCATAGACAAAAATACTAGTTTGAGGGAATATTTACATAAGATGAATTCTTAAAAACACTTTCAATTAAAAAACTTTGCCTTGAGGCACCTGGCTGGCTCAGTCGGGGAGCACGAGACTCTTGATCTCGGGGTTGTTAAGTTCGAGCCCCACAATGGATGCAGAGATTTCTTAAAATGTTAAAAAAAACACACACAAAAAAACCCTCTGACTTTATTCAATTTACGAGAGTGATGGATTTTTTTTCCAATTAACATAAATCTTTTGAGATGTTGTATATAGAAATGTTTAAGATATTTTATAAATTAAGTTTTTTTTATGCATGGAGGAAAACTAAAGAGTAATAGTTTTAATGTTTATTTCTTTATTCTGAGAGAGAACTCAAGTGAAAGAGGGGCAGAGAGAGAGAATCTCAAACAGGCTCCATGCTGTCAGTGCAAAATCTGGTGCGGGGCTCAAACCCAAGAACTGTGAGATCATGACCTGAGCTGAAATTGAGTGGGACATTTAACTGATTGAGCCACCCAGGTGCCCCTAAAGAGTATTTTTTTAAACCTTTAAAATCCATTTATCCTTTATAGAAGTAGGACAGACTCTGAGACTACCTGAACTAAATTCTGAATTTCAGTATTTTCTGGCTGAGTGATCTTTAACAAATTAGTTACCCTGTCATTGCCTAGGTTTCCTTACCTGTTAAATCATGGTAATAGTGCACTGAATTGAATGAGATAGTAATAATTTAGAAAAATATCTGTCATGTGGTAAGCACAAAAAGGTTTGCTGAAATTATCATTTTATATATAATGATATTAACATATCTGAGAAGCATATTTGACATAGCCTATGCATGTTATGATGCATATCCATGTTTTATCTCCATATATAACTCACTATGATGTTCAGCAGGGATTATTTATTTTCATGGTTTTTTTTTTCTAATTATTGGAAATGTATTTTTAGCTTTTAAGACCTAGTAACCAGTCTGACATTTTATATTCCAGATTGGTTCCATTGATTACTGGTCAGATTTAAGGATGTTGCTTGTGGATGGAATAGGGTTAATTGGACTGGTTCCAAAAATAGCAAATCTACTGATTTATAAGTGATATGAGAGTCCTTAGGAATTTATTGTGTTCCTGCAGGACTCTGGCGTTATACTAGAAGCTAGGAACAAGTAAGATATAAAACACTGGAATCCCACCTCTAGTGAAGGAAACAGGTTATTAAAATTCTAATAATTACATTGATTCACAGCAGTGAGTGCGTGATAAGGGATAATCTATACTGATCTGAGGAAAAGAGGGAAAATACAAGGAAGGCTGTCAAAAAGAGGAGATTTCTTTTTTTTTTAATTTAAATTTTCGTTAACATACAGTGCAATATTGGTTTCAGGAGTAGCATTTAGTGACTTATCACATACATCACCCAGTGCTTATCACAAGCGCCCTCCTCAATGCCCATCACCCATCTAGCCCATCTCCCACTCACCTTGCTCCATCAACCCTCAGTTTATTCTCTATTGTTAAGTGTCTCTTGTGTTTTGTTTCCCTCTCTTCTCTCCCCCCCCACATGTTCATCTGTTTTGCTTATTAAATTCCACACATGAGTGAAATCATACAGTATTTGTCTCTCTGAGTGACTTCTTTTGCTGGCAGAATACATTCTAGCTACATGCACACCATTGCAAATGGCAAGATGCCATTCTTTTTGATGGCTGAGTAATATTCCATTATATGTATATGTCACAATTTCTTTATCCATTCATTAGTCAAACTACCCTATAATCCAGAAAGAGGGGAGAGGATTTCTGAGCTGAAATTAAAGGTTGAAAAATAATTTAAGCTAACTGTATATCAATCCCATCTTCCCAATTACATGCTTCCTTTTTTAATTTTTTTTATTTTTTTTAATTTTTTTTTAATTTTTTTTAACGTTTGTTTATTTTTGAGACAGAGAGAGAGAGAGCATGAACAGGGGAGGGTCAGAGAAAGAGGGAGACACAGATTCTGAAACAGGCTCCAGGCGCGGAGCTGTCAGCACAGAGCCCGACATGGGGCTTGAACTCACGGACTGCGAGATCATGACCTGAGCCGAAGTTGGACGCTTAACTGACTGAGCCACCCAGGCGCCCCTCTTTTTTTAATGTTCTCTCTTAAAGTTGTTTTATTCTTCCAAATTGTAATACTAATATAAATAATGCTTGTTCACAAAGGAGATAATGCAATACCAAGGTGTACAAAGTCGAAACAACATTTCTTTCCCTTCACTAAATCCCGTTCTACTTCCTTCCCAAACTCCATTCATTATTAAAACCCTTGCCAGACTCCTCCCACAATTTTTCAGTGCTTTTGAATTGCATATTAACTAGAAGCCTGGAATACATGTAGCTTCTGAAACTCTGTGTGTGTGTGTGTGTGTGTGTGTGTGTGTGTGTGTGTGTGTGTTTTAAGAAGTTTGGTTTCCATTTATTTGTTTTTATTAAAAAAATCATGTATATACATCACTTAGCTGCTTATTTTATATCACATGTAAAATTGCATTTTAATATTACATGTGAAATATACATTTCGTATAGACAAAGGATTATGTAGCACGTATACATAAGGTATTAAAATGAATAATGTTGTAACAACTGTTAGAAGTTTTAGAGACCATAGGCACCCTTCTTTAATTACATTCCTTATCTCTTATCCCCACTCAAAGCCACAGTGCTCCCAAAAGAGAACCACTGTCTTGAATTTTGAATTACTTATTTTTATTAACTCAAGAATATACCATATACACATCATGTCAATAGATATTGGTTAACTCCTCTTTTTTTTTTAATTTTTGTAAATGTGTATGCACTAGCATATGCATTATTTACATAAACAGTGTATCACACATTCTTTTTATCTGATTGTAGTATTTTTTCTTTATCTACTCTACACTTCCTTCTTTTCCTCTCCTCTACCCACTTCTGCCTCCCCTTACCTGACCCCACAGACAGCCTACTTTAAAAATCTGGTGTTGTGGAGAAATGGGAACCAACCTTGCACTGTTGGTGGGAATGCAAACTGGTGCAGCTGCTCTGGAAAACAGTGTGGAGGTTCCTCAAAAAATTAAAAATAGACCTACCCCATGACCCAGCAGTAGCACTGCTAGGAATTTACCCAAAGGATACAGGAGTACTGATGCATAGGGGCACTTGTACCTCAATGTTTATAGCAGCACTCTCAACAATAGCCAAATTATGGAAAGAGCCTAAATGTCCATCCACTGACGAATGGATAAAGAAATTGTGGTTTATATACACAATGGAATACTACATGGCAATGAGAAAGAATGAAATATGGCCTTTTGTAGCAACATGGATGTTATGCTAAGTGAAATAAGTCATACAGAGAAGGACAGATTCCATATGTTTTCACTCCTATGTGGATCCTGAGAAACTTAACAGAAGACCATGGGGGAGGGGAAAAATGGTTAGAGAGGGAGGGAGCCAAAACATAAGAGACTCCTAAAAACTGAGAACAAACTGAGGGTTTATGGGGGGTGGGAGGGAGGGGCGGGTGGGTGATGGGTGATTGAGCAGGGCACCTGTGGGGATGAGCACTAGGTGTTGTATGGAAACCAATTTGACAATAAATTTCATAATAAAAAAAAAGTAAAAGTAGAGTTTTCACCACTAAATCACACACACACACACACAAATCTGGTGTTCAGTCTTGCTTTTTTCTATACTTTGCTCCCAATTTATTTCATCATATACAAATATTGTCAACAGTTGTACATTTTGGGGTACCTGGGTAGCTCAGTTAAGCGTCCAACTTCAGCTCAGGTCATGATCTCATGGTTCGTGTGTTCAAGCCCCACACTGGGCTCCGTGCTGACAGCTAAGAGCCTGGACCCTGCTTCATATTCTGTGTCTCCCTCTCTCTCTCTCTCTGCCCCTCCCCCACTTGTACACACTCTCTCTCTCTCTCTCTCTCTCTCTCAAGAAGAAATAGACATTAAAATTTTTTTAAATAGTTGTACATTTCACAAATATTCCTACTCATATATAATGGCGAAAATATAATATACATAATGGCCTGTGTAAATGTGTATATTTATTTTAAAATTTATTTTAAGTGGAATATTATAATTATTTGTGTTTTATATTGCTTATTCAATAATAACTAAAAGAAATTGATCCATGTCAAATGATATAACTTTATTTTGTTTTCTTTTTCATGTCTATATGATATTCAGTATTGTGGCTGTACATAGTTTATTCAGCCACTTTCATTTTGACAGTCATTTGTTCATGGTCATTATTTCCACTATGGACATTGCTTTAAGAAACACACATACACGTAAAACCTTTGTCTAGGGCCTTTATCACTTTAGGATAGATTTCTAGGAGTGAGACTATTGGAGTTAAAGATATTTTTAATTTTAATAAGTGTTGTTTCATACTTTTGTAAAAATGATTTAACATTTGTATTTCCAAAAGAAATTCATGAAAGAATACTTTTCTTCATATCCTTACCAGCAATAGATCTTATTTCACTTTTAAAAAAATTGTTATTCTGGTGGGTAAAAGTGATATCTCATTGGTAGTTTAATTTGTAGAACCCTGATCAATACTGCATTTGACTATCTTATTTGCATACCGACCATCAGGTTTTCTTCTCTGTCAATTGTCTATTTTTATTCTTTGCTCATTTTTCTTTTGGATATTTTAGCTATTTCTTGACAATTTGTAGGCATTTTGTGGTAGTGTAAATAGTATCTCTTCACCTGTTACTTGTTTTGCATTTTTTTCATTAATTTTACTTTTCTACTAATATATTGTTATAAAAACTGAGCAAGAATAGAAAATGAGTACCAAAAGTATATAAGGAACTGTCAAAGGCATGGCTTCATCAGCAACCTTAGCTAGCTGTCTCAAACACAAGGAAATAAAACAATTTCAAAAAGCAGAATCTTTTGTGGTTTTCGTTTTTTTTAATATAATTTACTGTCAGATTGGTTTCCATACAACACCCTTTGCTCATCCCAACAAGTGCCCTCCTCTCTGCTCATGACCCAGTTTCCCCTCTCCCCCACCCCCCATCAACTCTGTTTGTTCTCAGTATTTAAGAGTTTCTTATGATTTTCCTCCTTCCTCTAACTCCCCCCACCCATGGTCTTCTGTTAAGTTTCTCAAGATCCACATATGAGTGAAAACATATGGTATCTTTCTCTGCCTGACTTATTTCACTTAGCATAATACCCTCCAGTTCCATCCACGTTGCTGCAAATGGCAAGATTTCATTCTTTCTCATTGCCAAGTAGTATTCCATTGTATATATAAACCACATCTTTATCCATTCATCAGTTGATGGACATTTAGGCTCTTTCCATAATTTGTGGTTTTCTAATTTCTTGACAAGGGAGATGGTCCTTTGTGACTGAGAAGACTTAAAGACTAAACTTTCTGGCCGTGAAGATTTGGCCATTTGCCACCATTACAGTTTTAAAGAGCACTGTCTGCTCTTCAAACAGGAAATCACCCTCTGTAAGCAGGAAGTGTGCCCTTGAACAACATAATCCATAATCCTCACGGCTGGAATTAGAACACATAGAGTTTCATATACCGCTAAAACCGTGATCATCATATTATTTGACCACTTGGAGATTTTAGAGATTTTAGTTCTTGGCGAGTCAAACTTCAGGACTGATTAACACCTATGAGTAGCATCAAAATGAATTCCTTAAAGTAGGTAAACATAATATCTACTACTTGCAACTATTCTGTTTTTTAGCCAGAGACTGTCTTTGGCCACTTGGGGGAACTTAGTAGCCTCTAGCAAAACGGAATGTGATTAACATCAGAACACTAAGTGCGCAATATGTAATTACACTCCATTAGAATCTATCAAAACAAGATTATAATTACACTTTGTACATGACATCTTCCTTGTAAGGTTGGCAATTTAGAGCTCTGCTTAAAAATAGAGTGCTCTGCAATCTGCAGACCCCCCAGTCCATTTAATAATGACCCATCAATAGTCAACTTAGTTTTTAACAGAACAAAGGTATTGAAATGGACTTTTAATACTAACAACAAGAAACTAACTAAAATGTGTTATGTACAGACAGGGGAAAAATCACTAAAGCAAACAGCAACAACAAGGCAGGAGAGTAAGGCTGATTTAACGTGGCAAAACTTATTTAGCAGGTTTTTTAGAAACTGAACCCCAGCTTTGGACCAAGTGTTTGATTTATGCTAACCTTGTGACCCTTGACTTCCCAAAAGGTTTCAGTCTTTTCAATATCACTTCTTTAGCCATAACTTTATTAGAAAATCAACAACCCAGGGAGGGAATGTTAAAAATAAAACTGAGTACTTTTTAGAGCAATATGGTGAATATCAGATTGAAGCCACACAACAAGCCTGCAAAGGAATTTTTTTTTTTTTTTTGCCCTATTTTGCAGAAGGAATGATGCAGTCCTGTGAGGTTGTGTAACTTGCCCAAAGTCCCTTAGTTAGCAACGTTATACCTGAGATTCAAGTCCAGGGCTTCATGACTCTGGAAGCTATGATCTATTATATAACCACACTCTTACTGGGCACACAAAAACCAAGTCTCTGGTTAAGTTTTACTTTCAAAATCAAAAAATAAATAAAAGGGAGTCAAGATTTGTATTAATTTGGAGGAAAGGCAAGAGAAACAACAACAAAACAAACAAACAAACAAAATAACCCGGGGCAACAGAAAGAAGATTTGGACAGAGCATTGAAAAGAGCATTGGAATTGGATGTGTGGAGGAAACGAAGGGTACTTGTATGTGGTGATGGTATTTCATTGAAGTCAAATAGTAGAAGGTGATATTATTCCATATCCATCATAAAGAATTAGGATTTTATTTTTCCAAAATGTAATAGCCCATAAAAGGTTTAATTTAAAGTAAGTTCAATCTAATTAGAAAATTCTTAGGTCCTACCATAAACCCCAAAGTCTGCTTATACCATGCTCTGAAAAAGTAATTGCTTGTCTCATGATCTCATAAAGGTATCACAGATAAGATACAATGATTGATTGTTAAGCTAGGGGATGGGTAGCCAATCCAGTGGAGAAGCCACAGCAAATGGAGTGCATAGCGTGTTTCAACTGAACACACAGAGAGAAGATGGGTAGAATGATCAGTCCCTTATATTAACTGGAAGTCTGCAGTGTACGTAACCCTCCAAACTCTACAGTCGAAGGGGAAACATGAGAAAAAGAGTTAGTAGAAATCCCACATGTCAGCCTCTCCATTTCATAGGAATAGCTAATCAAATATTTCCCTACAAGTTTAGAAGCAAAAACATATCACTGGTGATTACCAGCCTGGAAATGTAAAGGAAAAGATTTTCAAAGATAGCTGCTTTAATGCTGTCTCCTGTTATATGAGGAAACAGAAGCTGAGAGAAGTGCTATGACTCAATCTGAATTATAACTCATAACTGGGAGAACCTGGATCCAGGTGCCAGTCCTTCTGTATTCGATATACAGTAAAACCTTGGTTTTGTGAGCATAATTCATTCCAGAAACATGCTTGTAATAGAAAGCACTTGTATATCATAACAAATTTCAAGAACCATTGACTCAGTTGTGATCATTTGACATTCAGTGTCATGAACGACTTGTACTACAAGACATTGCTCATTTATCAAGTTAAAATTTATTAGTGGGATGCCTGGGTGGCTCAGTAAGTTAAGTGTCTCACTCTTGGTTTTGGCTCAGGTCATGATCTCGTGGTTGGTGAGTTCGAGCCCCACGTCAGGCTCTGTGCTGACAGCTCAGAGCCTGGAGCCTGCTTCTGATTCTGTATCTCCCTCCTCTCTGTCCCTTCCCAGCTCGTGCTCTATCTTTCTGTCTCACTCTCAAAAATAAATAAACAATACATTTTTTTAAATTGATTGTAGTTTTACTTCCTCACTTCTATTGGACCCCTGAATTTAATCTTTCTGCAAAGTCTGTAATATCTGTTGGGCAGGAATACTTCATCTCCCACTAAGGGAATGCAACTTTCTCTTACTCCTGTTTCCTAAGATTTGATTCTCTCATTTTGTTCCTGATACTCTACTTTTCTCTAGCTATCACTTATTTTTCTCTTCAAATGAGTCAATAAACCCTCTGCAAAGGAAGTTGATAACATATACCAGAAACCTTTTCATCTTTTTACAGTTCATATTCTTTTTTGGCTTACCACTCTCACTTGAAGAAATATTTGTCTAAATAAAGAAACCAAATGGCAAATGAAGACTTCTGCTCAAAATATTGTCATCACAGAATGACGTGTGATGATGAAAAAATTACAAAGACCTCCATATTTAGTGATATTGAAATAATTAAGTAAATTAAACTGTTCATATACTAGGGTGTTATGCTCCCATTAAATACTTTTATGAAAACTTTTAATAATATTAAAACACATATGAGATTATAAGTGGCCAATCTCATGGAAAATAAATATTTCTTTTGTTTGAAAAGAGTATTTGCAGGAAAAAAAAACTGAAGAAATGTACCAACTTTTAAATATCTTTTTAGTTTAGAATAATTTTAAACTTACAGAAAACTCGCCAAGATAGTATAGAGTGTCTGTGTACTCTTCACATAGCCTTCCCCTGACGTTGACGTTATATAGTCCATGGTACATTTTCAAAGTGAAGAATTCAACAGTTTTACAATATTATTAACTCAACTACACACTTGATTCGCCTTTCACCAGTGTTCTCACTAAGATCATTTTTCTGTTCCAGGATCTAACTGAGGATACCACATTGCATTTGGTTACCATGTTTCCGGAGTCTTCTCCAGTCTGTGAGTGTTTCTCTGTCTTTTCTGTTTTATTTTTTCAAGTCCTTGAAAAATCTGAAGAACTCTTGTCAGATCTTGTTAGAATGTTTCCCAATTTTGGTTTCTCTGATGTTTTCTCATGATTAGTCTGGGCTTATAGATTTTTCGAAAGTGTACCCCAGAGGGGAAGTGCCCTTGCCATCATGTCATACCGGGCAGGACATGAAAACAACATGGCTTATCACTGATGGTGTTAACCTGGATCACCTGGCTGAGATAGTGTTTACCAAGTGTCTTTACTGTAAAGTAACCATTTTTCTTTTTCCATACCCTGTTCATTTAAAGTCAACAGGCAAGTTGAGGGGCATGAAGGCACACTACCTAAAGAGGAGTATGTTTACAAATATTATCAGGAATACTTCTGTGAAGAACATCCTTCCTGCGGTTATTAATGTATCCATTGTTTATATTGCTTTGGACTTATATATATTTATTTATTCTTTGGGTTGTAATCCAGTACTGAGTTTTTCAAAGCCCACTAAGGGCATTAACATTGAATTACGCCATTCTAATTGACTTCTCTTTTGCTACCTTTAGAATATGTCCATTTCTTTTTAATGAGCAGATGCCAATTTTGTGACCAGAACAGGAAACAAAAACATTAATATCTATGTTAACCCCACAAGGGCAGACCAGTAATCAGATTACTCACATAGTCCAGTGCAATATTTGTTTTCGTCAAGGTTGTGTGAGATTGGGCTGCCATGTGCTGATTTGGGGCGTGTCTCACTCACCTTCATTGCCCGCATGATGAGTTGAGGGCCACCGATGAGACGGCTCATAGCTGACTCTTGGGCTTAGGCTACACGTGTGGACTTATGTGTTAGTTCTCACCAGTGTGTGTTCTGACAACAGCACACAAGAGCAACAGGAGTGGGACAGCAGGAGTGGTGGCACATGTCTTTAACCCATGTGCCCTCTAGTGCTGTAAGCTGGGCTCTCGCGCCACACCCATTGCTAGCTCCGCCCCCAGGGTGTAGCTGTCCCCTGGAGTGGCTGTTGTGCATCTCCTCAAGGATTTTAAAACCATTGCTATGTAACTAAAGGGGCTCTTCTGCTCTTTTCTCTGATGTCTGTCATTAAGGATGTTATTCTCTCCTGAGTTGGGCCTCGTCCATGATTAGAGGGAGAGACATCCCTTGCATGAATGGAACCACTCTAGAGGTATGGTCAAAATTGAAAGAGGCCATTCTAGAAATGCAGTGATTATGGCTTAAAGAATTCCAGGAAAGGGGAGCCTGGGTGGCTCAGTCAGTGGAGCGTCCAGATTCGGCTCAGGTCATGATCTCACGATTTGTGAGTTGGAGCCCTGCGTCGTCGGCTCTGTGCTGACAGCTCAAAGCCTGGAGCCTGTTTCAGATTCTGTGTCTCCCACTCTCTCTGCTCCTCCCCTGCTCGTGCTCTGTCTCTCTCTCTCTCTCTAAAATAAGTAAACATTAAAAAAAAATTCCAGGAAAGATGTGGTTTTACGTTTATTCAAGGAAATTCCAAATAATAAATTTAACATGACAGGAAAATGTTCGCATTTTCTTACCTACTCTGGGTAAAATTGTTGACATTTTCCTGCATACTCTGGATAAAATTGCATTTGTGGTCATCGTCAACAAAGCAGAGTAAAAACCTTGAAAGAATCACTGGACCTCAGTGGTCCCTGGTGATAGAGCAGAGGTTGCAGCATCATGAGTATGTCGCCAGTATTGAGTAAATGCGATTAGGAATTGCAGAGGCAGCAGGATCTATAATATTGCAACACACACAGATTCCAAAGGGCAGTGTCACTGCGGCCAATAGCAGTGTTACTTCTGTTTTATTTGTTATTTCTGTTTTATTTTTTTTATGTTAGGAGATGTAAAGTTAGCCAGGAATTGCAGACTTGACATTCAGGGGGGAAAACAGAGAGAGAGATTGACAAAGAGGTGGTTCTTGCATTTGTGCAGGAAAAGGTGGTGTTTAAGTACTACAAAGATTCTTCACATATACTAACTGATAGGACTTAGGAGAGTGAATATATGCTTCTTTACCAATTTTGCTAGCTCTTTATCAATGAATCACTATACCTCACTTGGCCCATGAATTTAATAAGGCACCATTTACTCAAAGTGTTATGCAGTGAAAAGAACCCCTCCCCCCAAAATATTTACTGGGACCCAGCACATTCAAGGGGTAGCCCTTTTTTTGTCCCTGTTCCCACTACTATGTGCAAATTCCCAAACAGCATGTGTTGGGGGCAATCCTTTCATACATTTAGTATATAATGGTTTTGTCCTTGGCTCAGTGGTCAGATCTCCGAAATATTGGTCAGAAAAAGAGAAGGAAAAAGTTGTTTCCTATATTTGGGTCTTGCAAATTGTTCCCCAACAGAGCTGAGAGAGAAGGATCACTTCATTTTCCCTTAAAAAATCCCCTAGGGTTTGGGGCACCTGGGTGGCTCAGTTGGTTGAACGTCCGACTTCGGCTCAGGTCATGATCTCACAGCTCGTGAGCTGGAGCCCCGAGTCGGGCTCTGTGCTGACGGCTCAGAGCCTGGAGCCTGCTTCGGATTCTGTGTCTCCCTGTCTCTCTGCCCCTAACCCACTTGCATTCTGTCTCTGTCTCTCTAAAAATAAATAAACATTAAAAAAATTTTTTTGAAAAAAATCCCGTAGGGTTTGACAACTGTGTTTCACTGAAGAAGAAGAGAACCCACTACTTTCACCAGGGAAACCTCTACTGAGCTGTGTTGCTGGGGCATTTTGAAAATGTGACCTCATGTGGAGTTTTAACCAGCTGTTGTCCTTGGACCAAATCCTGTTGCAATTTATAATGCTCCTTCTCCATGTAAAATCCTGAGGTCCTAAACATGTGACAGGTTCATACTACATAATTACAATTGGATTAAGACTGTGATAAAGTAAAGTAAACATATATGTAGGAGTTATAGAAGGTAAAAAAAATATATATATATACACAATTAAAATTATACTTATAAATTATACTTACAAAATTATATTTATATATATATATACAATTAAAATTATATATGTGTGTGTGTATATATATATATATATATATATACAGTTTTGTGAGTTCGAGCCCTGCGCCAGGCTGTGCTATCAGCCTGGAGCTTTATATATATATATATATATATATATATATATATATATATATATATAAAAGATACCTTTATATATAAATTTAACCTCATGAGGGGTGCCTGGGTGGCTCAGTCAGTTAAGTGTCTGACTTCAGCTCGGGTCATGATCTCACGGTTCATGGGTTCAAGCCCCACATCAGGCTCTGTGCTGACAGCTTAGAGCCTGGAGCCTGCTTCTGATTCTGTGTCTCCCTCTCTCTCTACCCCTCCCCCACACGGACTCTCTCTCTCTCTCTCTCTCTCTCTCCCTCTCCCTCAAAAGTAAATAAACATAAAAACAAAAATTAAAAAAAAAAATTAACCTTACTAGTAACCAAAGCAATATAATCGAAAAGGTTGCATTTTGCCTATTTCTTTGGCAAAGTTTGGGGTTTTTTTTAGTGTTCAGCACTGGCAAGTATGTGAAAAAATGGCCTGTGATTCACTGTAGGGAGGAGTGTAAATAACTATAAGTTTTTGGAAGGGTAATTTGGATATAGCTATCAAAAGTTTTAAAATGTACATATATTTTAGTCCAGCAATTCTACTTCTAAGTAGGTTTACTCAGTGTTTTACCAAAAAAAAGTTTATTGCAAGGCAACAATAATTAAATCAAAAGGAGAACTAATCTTAATGTCAGAGTAAAAATTTATAAATTATACGTTTATATATGAACTTCTCTGCAGATATTAAAAATAATATAAAAGTATCTGAAATAGAGGGAATATAATAATACATCATAAATAAAAATAGTATGTGGCACCAGTAAGGTACAACATTATTAAATATATATGACATGTATATGTGTATATATGTTTATGTGCAAAAAGATTACTTAGAAAATATTAACACTGGTCTTCTCTTAATGATGACAACTGGAGTTATTTTCTATGACTTTGGTGGTAATTTTTAAGTTTTCATTGTCCAAATTTTCTACGGTGAAAATACGTTTATAATCTAAACAAACTACATATTATAACTTTCAAACTGCTACCTTCTCACTCATACATATGGACACATACATTGTCTTCTGACTGCCCTGGTTTATATTTATATACTCTACTAATATATCACTTTTATTCAGACGATCACATTAATGTTTAGGAAGATTCTGAAGTCAGAGCAATTAAGTGATAATAAACTGCTTTCACAAAACACATTTTTAAAATTAGTAGGATTGGGGCGCCTGGGTGGCGCAGTCGGTTGGGCGTCCGACTTCAGCCAGGTCACGATCTCGCGGTCCGTGAGTTCGAGCCCCGTGTCAGGCTCTGGAGCTGATGGCTCGGAGCCTGGAGCCTGTTTCCGATTCTGTGTCTCCCTCTCTCTCTGCCCCTCCCCCGTTCATGCTCTGTCTCTCTCTCCGTCCCAAAAATAAATTAAAAAAAAAAAAAACGTTGAAAAAAAAATTTAAAATTAGTAGGATGCATAAATTTTAAGCCCACAGCTTAATGAACCTTTACATAATTAAATGACTTAGGCAGAGACATAGAGCAATGCCATCACCTAGATCAAGACCTAGAACGTACTTGTTATCTCAGAAAGTTGCTTCTTAGGACTTTCTGGTTGATAGCCAGCCGGCACTTTAATTCATGGTAGTTGCAGAAGTCGTGGTCCAACCTACCATGTGTTTAGCTCTTGCCATGGGCTTGACTCTGTGCTAGATCCTCTAAATACAATATCTCAGGGCGCCTAGGTGGCTCAGTCACTTAAGCGTCCGACTTCTGCTCAGGTTGTGACCTCACGGTTCGTGGGTTCGAGCCCCGTGTCAGGCTCTGTGCTGACAGCTCAGAGCCTGGAGCCTGCTTTGGATTCTGTGTCTCCATCTCTGCCCCTCACCTGCTCACGCCCTGTCTCTCTCTCAAAAATAAATAAACATTATGGGGCACGTGGGTGACTCAGTTGGTTAAGCGTCTGACTTCGACTCAGGCCACGATCTCACAATTTTGGGAGTTTGAGCCCCGCATCAGGCTCTGTGCTGCCAGCCTGGAGCCTATATCAGATTCTGTGTATCCCTCTCTCTCTGCCCCTTCTGCTCATGATCTATGTCTCAAAAATAAATAAGCATTAAAAAAATTTTTTAATTAAATAAATAAATAAATAAACATCTCATTTAATCCTAATTCTATATACAATGAAGAAAAGAAGGGTTTTCAATATTAATCAACTAGCCACACAAATTGTTATCGGCAAATAGAAGACCAGCAGGCATTTGGTTGTCTTGAGTTTGGTTTCAAACTTGAGTATTTTTTCCAAATCTTGCAGGTTTTCAATAAGTTGAACAATGGAGTTTGGTAATAACCACCCTAAAAATGACTTGACAGAAAACAAGTTGAGACATCAAATAACAGAAAGCTGACAGAGAGAAACACTGGAGACCCTTAAATGCCTAGGGGCAGATAATCCTTAAGTGCCCAGCACACTCAGGAACTGGTTTGGAGAGGTTTTAGGATTAAAGTGACTATAGTACATTATATTGTTCCCAGAGAGCCCAATCCTCAAAAAGAAGATTATACCTCCTTCAAGGATTTCAGGACAACTTTCTAGCTTTTAGAAGTTTTTATTTAAAAAAAATAATAATAAATAAAGAAATTTTTATTTAAAAAAATAAACACTGTGTAGTAACCAATTGTAAAACAAAATAATTCACCCAAAATCTTACAGAACACCAAATAGTGATTACATTAACAGAGATATTACGAATCTGAAACTAAATTAAAATTCATTTTGGTGACTATGTACAAGTTCTCAGTTCATTACTCTTCCTACAGTTTCATTCCTCTGCAGAGCTGGATGGAAATTTGCATTTCCCCAGGCTCTGCTTCTTTAAGTGACTGACCAGGAGAGGGGCTGCTCCAGGACTTACAACATTAATGGACCACACACCAATTAGCAGGGGAAAGAATCAGTCCTTCCAATGCATGTAAATTAAGTATACAATCAGCAGGCTTTCTCTTTAGCTAAAGCCCTTCCATGGGAAAGAACACTCAAGAGACCCTCTCTTTTCCCTTTGCAGCAGCAGGAAAAAAGGGGAAAAAAAGGCAATCACCCTCAATTCTGCTTCAGAGATAAATTAAAATGGCTATTTGTATCAGGTGGGAAAAGTAAGGGTGATTTCCCACATCAGGGAACCACCATTAAGGATCCAGAGTTCTATCCTCTGGCTATATTACTCATATTTATTTCCTGTGGGTTTAGAGAAGCAAGAATTAGAAATGAATGGCATTCCTGACTGCTCACAAGGGATTCGCCTCAAGCCAAACTCCTGCTTTAACTTTGCACAGTTCTTAAGTCTCCAGATGCTGTATGTGTGACTCTGCCATTAGAAATCTTCAAACTTGTGGCAAACCCAGAAACAATGAGACAGGGAAGTCACACAGTTTGGGAGAAAGAAAACAGCAAGGTCAAACGGATACCTGAAGCCCAAGGGACAGGATATTTTCAGAGGCAGGGACATTAGAGAAAGAGGATGGGCCATAAAGATAATTTTGATTTCTTTGAACCATTGAGCTCTCAGATGTAGGATAAAGGACCCAGCCCAGAATCAGGCAGACAGTTAATCAACCTCTGAACAGGATATTGCCATTCTGAATGCCCTATTTCCAAAAATTAAAAACTCATATGTATTTCAGCTGAGTCTTACTCATAGAAGAAGCATTCCAAAGCTTTGACGTCTGTTAGTATCAAGGGATCAGGCATGCAAATTAGCACTGGCCCTTGGCTGAAATGACACTCATAGCAAGTGCAATGTTAAGGGGACCTGCAAAATATCAACAGTGACTTTAAATACACCTAATTTTTCTTAAAGTCTGTTATGGAGAGCTTCATATAGAAATCTTGCATGCAATTTCTGTACTCTGGGGAAGTCTCAGATTTTAAAGAACTTCACCCAAACTCTCCATTCTCCCTTCTACATCCACTCTCCCTCCCAATCTTAAGCATTATTAATCCACCTTCTCTTGAATGTACCTCCTTCTCCACTCTATATCACTGGATGTTCTTGATTTAGCAAATCTTGGGGGAATTTTTTTTTTAGCATTTTGAATCAGAGAAGATGCTTTACACTCTTTCCCAAAGTATTCTACAATTTCTATAACTTATTCCCTTAGCGTAGGGAGATCTCAATCCTGACTGCCCATGAAAAATACCTGGAAAACTTGGAAAAACAAACAAACAAACAAACATATTTTGGACATACCCAAGACCAATTAAATCTCCAAGGGTAAGGCCTAGACAATTATATTTTTTAAACTCCCTAAGTGGCACTGATGTTCATGTACTAAAAGTTAAATGATTACATCAAAGGAAAAGCAACAAAGGACAGCTGCCAATTTCAAAGTTCCAACAAACGGTTCTCTGCTATCCTGTGTTATCATCCCAGATGAAACCCTGGACATTTTGAACAGAGTTTCATAAGGCAAGGTAAGCAGGATATAAGCAAGGGATTCTGTGCCAGGGCCCTAATCCCTGAATCATTCTGTAAGATTACAAACCATACTTTTATCTCCTTGCAGATCCCCGCCCCAGAAAGTAATTTGGAGGAAGAAGCTTCAAAACAGAAATAATCAAAATGCTGCAGTAGGAAATCTGATAGGAAACATACAGCACGAGAAGAAAAGTATCAGGCAGCATTTCATTAAGTCCCCAAAGCCCTGAAAAACACTGATTTGAGGGCCAGAAAAATCTCATCAATTATAATACTTAGTATGTCTTCTAACCTGAAAAAAAAACCATTATAGTCAATATGATGCTTGGACACAGAGTGTCGAGTCTTGTAAGGATGGATTTCTCTGCAAAGACCCCAAAGCACTTGTTAGCAGGGATTTGCCTTGTCAGCCTTTTCATTTTCCTTCTCAAGCTTTATATGCAATGACCTACTAATGATGAAACACTAATGTTACATGTTGGATGGATTAACTGGGGCACGATTTAGCTCCTCACATCACAGACAAAGACAGGAACATTTGTTTGCATTTTTGAAACTAAGACCTAGATGGGTCAATGACTTCATGTTGACAAAGCTTCATGTTGACAAAGCTTCATGTTGACAAAGAAGAGAGTAGTGATTAGTGATCACCATCTTCAACTGGACTAGCACTATTTTCTGTGCAATCTTGTTTTCTATTTCTTGATACCTTGTTGGCCCACTCTGCATGATGAACGTATCAAAACTTCTGCCCTCTCTTCAAACATAATGCCCAAATTGTGCCTCTTGTAGCTTCTTTCCTTATAATTTTGGCTTGGCTTGCAGATAGCCCATTGTGGCCACTCAGACACATTCTTTATACCTTCAGCCTCACAAGTGATGGAAAATTCCTCTCTCTCTCTCTCTCCATATATTTTTGTCTTTTTTTTCTCTTCATATTTTTATTTAGCATTAAAGGGATCTAGTTGCTTCAGGGTTTTTGGGGTTTTTGTTTTGTTTTGTTTTGTTTCTTGTTTTTTTTTTGTTTGTTTTGTTTGTTTTGTTTTGTTTGTTTTGATAAAAAAAAATCTCTCAGACTTTGGTTCCTTGAGTAGCTTCTCTGGAGGCAATAATTCTCTGTAAAAGATGTTTTGGGCAAGAATGAAACCTTATCTAGGGGCGCCTGGGTGGCTCAGTCGGTTGGGTGTCTGACTTCAGCTCAGGTCATGATCTCACATTTCATGGGTTCGAGCCCCGCATCAGGCTCTGTGCTGACAGCTCAGAGCCTGGAGTCTGTTTAAGATTCTGTGTGTCCGTCTCTATCTGCCCCTCCCCCGCTCACACTCTGTCTCTCTTTTTCTCAATAAATAAATAAATAAATAAATAAATATTAAAAAATTAAGAATGAAACCTCATCTAATCCTTTTCTGTTTTCAAGGCTGTCCTGTTATGCTTATCTTTCACTCTGAGTTCAGGTGATTCTGATATTCATCAGGGGTGAGGTCACTGTACTAAAAGCTGAATGCTCAACTAGCATGGCAAAGTTCCAGTTATGCTGGGTTCTCTTTTTCCAAAATTACTATCACAGGTAGCGTTCTGGAAATGTTGAACCATCTCATACAACAACAACCTAATCAGGCTAACTTGCTGAATAATTACTGTTACAAGGAAATGCATTCATATCTGAGAGAAACTTTATAAATGCATTTGAATGAAGGTACATTATTATTAATTATACAAGAAAAGGATTTTATGTCCATTAATGACATCTGAAGCATCTGAAGGCAGGTGAAAATAAGTTTGGTGTATATAGGCATTGGGTGTGGGGAGTCGGGGGGAGGGATACAGGTCCTAAAAATCACATTAAACTTACTTAGCAGATACAGAAGGTAAACTTGATTTAGTGATTTAAAGAATGAAGGTGAGCAGGTCAAAACCTATGATTCATTTATTCCTCTGGGAAACTACAATTTTAGTTAATATTTTTAAATGTATTTTTGGGACACCTGGTGGCTTAGTTACTTAAGCATCTGACTCTTGATTTCGGCTCAGGTCATGATCTCGCTCATGATCTCACGGTTTATGAGTTCAAGCCCTGCATCAGGCCCTGTGCTGTCAACCCGATTGGGTTTCTCTCTCTCTCTCTCTCTCTCCCCTCCCCCGCTTGCTCTCTCTTTCTCTTTCAAAATGAATTTAAAAATTTAAAAAAATGAAATGTATTTTTACATTTTTATGAGAGTTATACAAGCATACACATCATTTAAATTGCAAATAATGTTGTGCTCACTTCGGCAGCACATATACTAAATTGCAAATAATGTTATCAGACTCATATCAAAAAGGGACCGTTTTCTTCCCATGAGATCGCACTGCCCAGAACTACCTCTCAGAAGCCACCATTCTGTTTCTTTTTTTCTTTTTTTTTTTATTTTTTTTCAACGTTTTTATTTATTTTTGAGACAGAGAGAGACAGAGCATGAACGGGGGAGGGGCAGAGAGAGAGGGAGACACAGAATCGGAAACAGGCTCCAGGCTCCGAGCCATCAGCCCAGAGCCTGACGCGGGGCTCGAACTCACCGACCGCGAGATCCTGACCTGGCTGAAGTCGGATGCTTAACCGACTGCGCCACCCAGGCGCCCCCTGTGTTTCAAAGCAATTTGCTTCTACTGCTATTTGCATTAAAGGATTTCAGATTTCATTCATGGTAGGTAAACATTTAATTCTCTTATTGGCCCACCTCACATCCTCCATGCTTCCTTCCCAGAACCTTCCAAACCTGACTCAACTTCATGGAATTTTTGGCATTTCGTAGTCATAGTAGCATTTTTCTTATTCATAAATGTTGTTCATTTGTTGCCACCAAATAATATATTACAATAATGTTCATTTTCCTATACAATTCTTGGCTCTTCCTAAATTTTGTGTTTCATTTTTTTGGTCTGGTGTTTTATGTGAAAATTAATATATTTTTTTTCTAAATTCTTAAACAGATCTTCCAAACACCTACTAGTATTATTTTCAGAATTTTCAAATAAAATTTAAATTATATAATTTCCAAATATCCAAATGCTTGAGGAAACTTCTCATATTCCCTTGTTTACATACATATTATTTATTCCCCACTGACCTGAGTAGCTCCCTAGAGAACTGTTCTATCTTTCTGCCCCAATCTATTGGGCTCTTCTATAGGTTATGGCTGCACGGCTCTCTACTATTCTTTGTTTCACTAAATACATTCTTTTCTAGACAGCTTTTCTGTGTTAAGCCCTATTTCCTAGAATAGAGCTGCTTCTTTCTTATTTTATTTCTTAACTTTGTAACAATACCTATTAATCAAGAGTGGATGGGAGGCAAAAATCTTGAGATCATTGATATCTTTTTAAAAAACTTTTACTAAGTTTATTTATTTTTAGACACAAAGAAAGTGAGTGGGGGAGGTGCAGAGAGAGAGAGAGAGAGAGAGAGAGAATCCCAAGCAGGCTCCACACTGTCAGCACAGAGCCCCAAGTGGGGCTTGAACTCACCAACCATGAGATCATGACCTGAGTTGAAACTAAGAGTTAGATTTTCAACTGATTGAGCCACCCAGGAACCTGAGATTATTGATGTCTTAAAATGTCTTTGTCTTTCTCTTGTACTTTATTGATAATAGGTTTGGTCAAGAATGATAGTTTAGAAAGTATTATCCTTCATAATTTTGTAGTCATTGTTCCATTGTCTCTTACCTTTCAGTGTTTCTGTTTGTAAGTACAATGCAATCCTGATCTTTTGCCTTGTTTTGCCTTTGTTTTCAGGAATCTTTTAGCACCTTACCCAGTTATGGTAAAGTTTTAGTATGACATGCTTTAATGTGGGTGTTTTATTTTCCCTCATTTATTGTATTGTGCTCTCTGTAGGACCATAAATAGATTTATGCCCTTTAGTTCTGGGACACATTAATTTTTAGAGAACACCCATCTCCTGGTTTCTCTAGTCCCTGTTAGTTGGATGTTGGATCTCTTTACTATTTTCTTAATTTTCATATATTTCATCTCCTGTTTTTGTATTTTTTTAAATCTATGGGAAGTATTGTTTACTGTGTCATCAAACGGTTTTACTGACAGTGTTAAACTTCTTTTATGGGATTTACAATTTGTAATGGTCATTTCTTATTCTTGCTTTCTCACTTTATGAATTGTGTAGGTTCTCATGTGTCTGAGAATTCATTTTTTAATGGGTACAATTTATGAACTATGTCTATATGCTAAGTACTCTACCAAGCACATTCCATACATCATATTGTTTAATTCTTTTTTTTTTTGGCAATATGAATAATTTATTATGTAAATCTGAATCTTAGGCAAGATTTGGGTTGGAGGCATTAGGATTGTTAATAAGTAGGTGATACAGATATTTATTTATTTATTTATTTATTTATTTATTTTAAATTGGAATTCTTTTATTTTTTTCAATATACGAAATTTATTGTCAAATTGGTTTCCATAGAACACCCAGTGCTCATCCCAAAATGTGCCCTCCTCAATACCCATTGCCCACCCTCCCCTTCCTCCCACCCCCCATCAACCCTCAGTTCATTCTCAGTTTTTAAGAGTCTCTTATGCATATTGTTTAATTCTTACAACAGTTTTTCATGGAAATATTATTTTCAGAAATATTATTACCATTTTATAGATAAAGATGCCAACATCAAAACATTTTAAAAATTCTGATTAATTCTGATTATGTAAATACTGTTCACTTTTTAACAAGTGATATATTATGATTATGCTTTTAATTTCTAGACAACGTTTTGTTGATAAATGCCAATGGCAAATCAATTTGACTGCGGATCCCAAATTCCAAAAAACAGTGTATGAGACTGTTAGGAGTGGAGGCACTATTTATTATCTGTACTTTGCTACTTCTAATTCTTCATATTATATGTATCATATTGTCGTTGTTTTCTTTGTTTGTTTTTCAGATTTCTTATATTGTAGTCTCCTGGGGACAGGGGCATATTTCTATTTTCTTCATAACTCAGCATCCACATCAGTGTCTGGAAAATTAGTTGCCAAATATGTTGATAATCGAACTGTTTGCTTTTAGAAAGCAAACAGTCACTGCTCATTTTATTGTATGTTCAGAACTCACCTTTCATATATTTACAATTCTTAAAGTAGGACTTATCTGTAATGAGGTACTATTTGTTTCAGTCTTATTATCCATAAAGAAGAGATACTGATATGATCTGCCTTCTAGAATTTTTGTAGAATTAGAAAGGTATTACATGTATTGTATAACAGCAAGGTATTACATGTATTGTATAACAGCATTAGCATACTGTCTGTGAAACACTCAGTAACTGTTCACTATTACCATTATCATCTTCCTCTTCATCATCACTGTCATTATGCAAGATGTAGGAATAATGCATTCTTGTTAATTGGACTAGATTAAGATAAAACCTCGTCTACACAAAGGAACTTTAATTATGTGATAAAATGCATTAAAAATGTCACTGTTTTAAATACTGTGCTGCCTCTGAAAAATGTAATGCATAGTGACAGCTTTAATTTGAAAATCAATCCAAGTTAGTACTTGAAGCTTCTGGATAAATACTCCTTCAAACATTATAATATGCAGAAATCCAGATATATTCACCTATTAGGAAGTTCATCTGTTTTATAAAGCATATTAAGCTTTACTTCTTGAAATAAACCTTTAGCTATTGTCTCCAATCTAAATTATTTTTCTGTTTATCTATTAAGCTATAGCACTTTATTGGTTATTTATTAAAATATCACAACTTACTTTTCATTTTTTAATTAATCTGTCTTTTCCCCCTTACTTGATCCAAAGCTCCTTGTGTAAAGGGTCAACAACACATGTATGTTTGTATCCCTTCCAACAAGAACAACATCTCAGCTATGGCAACAACTTGAATATTTGTTGAAGTGAATGCATAAGATAAGCACAAAATTAAGATTAAATTTATGTAACACTGTTCTATGGAACTATACAGTAGAAGTTATTTGCCTGAGACCATATAGGTTTCCTCAGGCTAGAATTCTTTGAAAGTTGGCATTCCTCAAACTTACCACATATGTGACTTTTGTGTGCAAGGTAGATGCTACTGACAAACACAGTGTTTGTATGTCTATAACTTAGACTTCGGTAGTGTTTATAGATTTGTATTGATCAGTCTAAACATTCTCTATGGTGCTCTAATGAGCAACGTATATATTTTAGCATAGGCTCCACTAAGGTCATGAAGCACGGCAAAATTAACTAACCCATAAGTGGATCAAACTCAGGATTTGTTTTGTGAATAGTGTGGTACATTAGTGATATATTCAGCTATGAGCTTTAAATACTTCTCTAGTAGTACTGAAGTACTACTTTAAGTACTTCACTAAAGCTTTAAATACTTCACTACCCAGCTGTGAGCTTTAAGTATTTCACTAGAGCTTTAAGTACTTCTAGACTCTTGTAGAGTCAGGTGGTGTTTATCTTAAGTCAAACTGATATGCAAGAAACAAGTACTACAAAGCATGATTAAGACGGTGTTGTTAAGGAAAACTCAAGAGAGAAAAGAAGAGTTTTTGTTTTTTAAGCATTTTCCTGATGTTCTCTCATTAAAATATATTTTAAAGTTTGGGATTCAGATGGGTTTACCGGTTGAATACTACCAAACAGTTAAGGAAGAACTTATACCAGTTCTCTGTAATCTCTTCCAGAACATAGAAGCAGAGGGAATACTTCTTAACCCTTTCTAGGAGGCCAGCATTACTCTAATACCAAAACCATGATAAAACATTACCAGAAAAGAAAACTAGAGGCAAATCTGTATCTCATGAATATAGATGCAAAGCCCTAAACAAAATATTAGCAAACAAATGGGAAGTCAATTAATGTTATCCATCACACAAACAGACTGAGGAGGAAAAATCACATGATTATTTCAATAGTTGCAGAAAGCAATTGACAAAATCCAACACCATTTTATGATAAAATTCCCAGCAAACTAGGAATAGAGGGAGACTTCTACACATTGATAAAGAATGTCTAGAAAAAAAAAAGAAAAACAAACAAAAAGGAAAAAAACAAGCAACAAACAACAACAAAAACTATAGTTAATGTCATACTTAACAGTGAGAAACTAGAAGCTTTACTGATAAGTTCAGGAACAAAGCAAGGATGCCTCCTCTTGCCATTTCTTTTCATTGTTGTACTGGAAGCTCTAGCTACCACAACAAGACAAGAAAAGGAAATGAAAGGAATACAGATTGAGAAGGAAGAAATAAAATTGTTTTTTATCAAAGATGACATGATTATCTACATAGAAAATCCAAAAGAATTGCAAAAGAAAACAAACCAAACAAAGACTTCTGGGACTAATAGGTGGCTATAGAAAGATTGCTGGATACAAGGTTAATATACAAAAACCAATCATTTTCCTATGTAACAGCAACAGACAAGTGGAGTTTGAAATTAAACTATCATTTACATTAGCATCCTAAAAAAAAGGAAATATGCAGGTATGAATCTAACAAAATATGTACAAGATCTAAATGAGACAACTATAAAACTGATGAAAAAAATCAAAGAACTAAATAAATGGAGAGCTTTCCCATGTACATAGATACAAAAACCTCAAATTTGTCTAGATGTCAGTTCTTCCCAAATTGACCTATAGATTCAATGCAATCCAAATCAAAATTCCAGGAAGTTATCTTGTGGGTATTCACAAAGTCATTCAAGTTTATATGGAGAGACAAAAGACCTAGAATAGCCAACACAATATTGAAGGAGAAAAGCCAAACAGGAGTACTGGCACTGCCCAACTTCAAGACTCACTTTAAAGCTATAGTAATTGAGACAGTGTGGTATTGGTGAAAGAATAGACAAATAGATCAATGAAACAGAACAGAGCCCAGAAATAGATGCCCATAATATGGTCAAATGTTCTTTGACAATGGATTGGACATAGTCTTTTCAACAAATGGTGAGGCAACAACTAGATATTCATATGTGAAAAAGAAGAGGGAGAGGAAGGAGAAGGAAAAGGAGAAAAAGAAAACAAACACATATGTTATACGCTTATCACAAATTAACTCGAAATGGATCATAGACATCTTGTAAAATGTGAAACTATACAACTCCTAGACGATAACCTAGGATACAATTTATATGCCCTGGGTATGGTGATGTCTTTTTCAATACAATCCTAAAGCACAATTCATGAAAGAAATAATTGATAAGCAAATGTTATTAAAATTAAAAACTTATGCTCTGCAAAGGACACTGTGAAGAAGATGAGAAGATAAGTCACAGACTGGGAGGAAATATGTATATGAGACATATATGATAAAGGACTGTTATCTGTTATATACAAATAACTCTTAAAATTCAACAATAAGAAAAGAAGCTGATGAAAAAAATGGACAAAGGATTTGAACAGACATTTCACCAAAGCAGATATATAGATGGCAACTAAGCATATGAAAAGATGTTTCACACCATGTGTCTTTATGGAATTACAAATTAAAACAATAATGAGGTATTACTGCACACCTATTAGAATGGCCAAAATTTCAAAACACTACCAACACCAAATGCTAGTGAGGATGTGGACCAACGGGAACTTTCATTCATTCCTAGTGGGAATGCAAAATGGTATAGCCACTTTAGGAGACAGGCCATTTCTTGCAAAAGTAAACATACTATTACTATACAATCCAACAATTATTTTCTTTGATATTTACCCATATGAATTAAAAACCTAGGTCCACACAAAGCCTGCACATGGATGTTTGTAGCAGCTCTATTGTGACTGCCAAAATTTGGTAGCAATCAAGATGTCCTTTAGAAGGTGAATGGGTAGGGGCACCTGGGTGGCTCAGTCGGTTGAGCCTCCGACTTCAGCTCAGGTCATGATCTCATGGTCCATGAGTTCGAGCCCCATGTCAGGCTCTAAGATGACAGTGAGGAGCCTGCTTGGGATTCTCTCTCCCCCACTGCACTGCTCACACTTTCTCTCTCTCAAAATAAATAACTAAACTTTAAAAAAATTAAATGGGGTGCTTTGATGGCTCAGTCAGTTAAGCATCCGACTTCAGCTTAGGTCATGATCTCATGGTTTGTGAGTTGGAGCTGTGCTGACAGCTCAGAGCCTGGAGCCTGCTTCGGATTCTGTGTCTCCCTCTCTCTCTGCCCCTCCCCCACTCATGCTCTGTCTCTCTTTGTCTCAAAAATAAATAAACATTAAAAAAAAGAAGAAGAAGATGAATGGGTAAATTAACTGTGGTAAATCCAGACAGTGGGAAATTACTCAGCACTGGGAAAAAAAAAACTATCAAGCCATGAAAATACATGAAAGTGGGGCACCTGGGTGGCTCAGTAAGTTAAGTGTCTGACTTCTGCTTCGGTCATGATCTCATGGTTTATGAGTATGAGCCCTGCATCCAGCTCTGTGCTGACAGCTCAGAACTGGCTTGGAATTCTGTCTCCCTCTCTCTGCTCCTCCCCCACTTGCTCTCTATCTCTCAAAATAAACTTAAAAAAAGGAAAATAAAATATATGGAAGAAACTTAAATGCATATTACTAGGTGAAATCAACCTGAAAAGACTATATATTGCAAGATTCCAATTATATAACAATCTGAAAAAGGCAAAACTATGGAGTCAGTAAAAAGTCAGTGGTTGCCAATGGTTGGTATAGAGCAGGGAGGGATGACTAGGCAGAGCTCAGAGGAGTTTAGGGCAATAAAACTATTCTGTGTGGTAGATATGTATCCTTACATATTTGTCCAAACCTTTAGAATGTACCATGCCAAGAGTGAACTGTAATGAAAATTATGATCTTTCGATGGTGATGATATGCCATCATAGGTTTGTTAATTGTAACAAATGTTACCCTGTGTGGGATGTTGATAGTGGAGGAGACCGGAGGGAGTGGGCTTGTGGGGGTATATGAGAACTATATGAGAACTGTGTACATCTTGCTCAGTTTTGCTATGAACCTAATTGCTCTAAAATATAAAGTACATTGAAATCGGGGAAGCCAGAATGAACACTAAAAAAATTGGATTTAAGATAGAAAAAAAGGACAAATAGCAAGGCAGATCACACACACAGACACACACACACACACACACACACACATTAAATATTGGCTTCTGCTGTCCCTTAGGAATAGAGCAATTTAAATAGACCCGGGGAAGGCAGCCTTTGCTGTCACAAGAATGGTTTTATGTATCAGTTTGTTAACTTTGAAATATGCCCTTGGACCCCTCTGCCCAAGATATAAAATCTGTAGGCTTGGGTAAGACCTTCACTTGAGATTTGTTTATAGTTTTTCCATATGAGCTTCTGTCACTCTACTTAGGTTCCATCAGCCATAAATTTTCCACTCGGAAATTCCTCTTGATTTCTGAACATGAAACCACTGCAAGCTATGGGCAGTTTGGGATTTCTTTTTCAATTTCTTCAAGACCAAGGAATATGCTGTACCACTTAGACTATAGCCATGTATTAGCAATCTATAGTTTCTGCCTTTGATGGCTGACAGCTCAGCGAGGGAAAATAGTATTTTGAAAGCTGTGGGAATTCAGTCATCAACTTTGCTCTCATGGGCTCTCTTCCAGGGTATTGGGCCTGATTAAAGGATATGTTACTTTTGGAAGCATGCATTGTTATCCAGCTAAAGTAAAAGCAAAACAAAATAAAACAAAATGAAAAACAAAGACCACAGCACACCTTATTATGATACATCAGAGTTCCATGTTAGCAATCTTGCATTTCCCTATGTGTATACATTTGTTCTCTTTCATTCTCAAGAGTGAGTGTGTGTGTGTGTGTGTGTGTGTGTGTGTGTGTGTGTTTATGTGGGGAATACCAAATATAAAATCCAGATATAACTGAATCACACATCCAGATGAAAAGATCTCTATTTGCACAAACAGATAGGAGGCCAGATCTTAGATTTTTCTATCAAGGTAGGGCAGAGAGGAATTATTGTAGATGCAGGAACAGAAGTCATGTTCTAGGATCCACAAATTAGATGTTTAGAAGTCAAAAAGAATAACACCAACAATCCAAGGTTTACTTTTTTTCATGTGTATTTGAGGAAATGGGGGAGAACATAGAGAGTAAAATGTATTTTTAAACAGAAGCTGCTTGGCTTTAAGTCTGCAGGCAGATGAAGGTGGTTTCTTTAAGTGATACCATAAAAATTGGTGCTCAGACACAGGAGACAGAAACCAAACTTTTATCTGAAAAGCAGAGGTGTGTTCATGCCCCGCACTTGGTGAAAGAAGGCCAACACACATTGCGGCTGACATTCACCCGCTGATAAGATGGCTTATGTGAAGCTTTTTCCCAAACAGCCAAGAGGAAGCAGGCATGGTTTCACACCTCACCAGCCAAAGCCCAGATTAAGCTCCATGATGGTTCACTGACTGGATTCCCAGTATTGCAGCTGTGCTTGGAGGACAGGGCTGAGCTGCCCCTGTGAGACCAGGTGCTATTATAGCAATCTCAAGGACTTGTGTGAAGATCAATACATAACTGACAGAGAAATTTGAGTGTAAATGGGGCATGAGGCAAGGAGGGAGAAAGAGGAGGGAAGTCTCAGTGAAGAGATGCCTGAAAATCAAAATACAAACAAACAGGGGCGTCTGGGTGGCTCAGTCGGTTAAGCATCTGACTTCAGCTCAGGTCATGATCTCATGGTCCGTGGGTTCGAGCCCCGCGTCGGGCTCTGTGCTGACAGCTCAGAGCCTGGAGCCTGTGTCAGATTCTGTGTCTCCCTCTTTCTCTGACCCTCGTCTGTTTGTGCTCTCTCTCTGTCTCAAAAATAAATAAATGTTAAAAAAAAATTTAAAAAAATACAAACAAACAAAAAGTGAGAAACAATCATGCTAAAAGCACAGCCAACAATTTAAATAAGGAATTTTAAATGTCCAAAGATACCAATGAGAAGATACCATTCATAAAAAAAAAAATAAAGGATATTGATAAATAAACAGACAAAAGCAGAAGGGATGGAGATTGGAAGGCCGTACTTCCGATGTAGATGGGATACTTTAGTCTGGAGTTACAGGGAACAGATTAGAAGACACCAATATTGACTTACTAGGCATTCAGTAAGAAGAGAACAGAAAGAATGGCAAGGAAGCAAGATTGAAAGAGATAATGGCTGGGAATTTTCCAAATTGTAAGACATAGTCCACAGCCGAATCCAGTGAGCTGAGTGCCAAATAGAAAGCAGATTAAAATAAATTTATAACTATAAACATTTTAGTAAAACTACAGAACATTAAGGTTAAAGACAAAATATTAATTAGCAAATAAAAAATAACATTATCAGATAAAAGGAAAAATTGCATACATATGGCTTGCTAATAAATAGCAAGCTTCTCATCAACAACAATACGAGCCAGAAGATAGCAGAGTAGCATCTTCAAAGTGTTGAGTTAACATAACTGGCAGTTTAGAATTCTGCAGCCAGTTAAACTGTCATTCAAGAGTTAGGATGAAGTAAAAAAAAAAAATCAGACTAATGGGAGTTTCTTACCCATAGACTTTCTTGAAAGAACTACTAACAGAGGTACTTCAACATAAAGAAAAGGCAAGAGTGTAAGAGTCTGGTGTGAGAAAAAATAGCATGATAAAAAGTAATGAAATATACTTGTTCATTTAATTCAATATTTACTATAATAATTTATTTGTGCTTGACACGTTTAGAAAACAATTTAATAAGGAACATGTGGATGAAGTGTTAAGAGAGCTAAAACACATGGGGGTCCTTTTCTACTTGGGAGGAACAGAGTGGAATGAAATAATTTTGGCTTATTAGAAAAATGTACAGTGAGGTCTATATATTAAAATTTTAAGTGTAACCAGTGAACATTTAAAATTCTTATCTCAAATTTACAAACCAATAAAGCAGAAAAGCATATTTATTTATTTATTTATTTATTTGTCAAATTGGCTTACATACAACACCCAGTGCTCATCCCAACAAGTGCTCTCCTCAATGCCCATCACCCACTTTCCCCTCTCCCTGCCCCCCCATCCTCCCTCAGTTTATTCTCTGTATTTAAGAGTCTCTTGTGATTTGCCTACCTCCCTCTCTGTTTCTATTTTTTTCCCATTCCCTTCCCCCATGGTCTTCTGTTAAGTTTCTCAAGATACATATATGAGTGAAAACATATATCTGTCCTTCTCTGACTGACTTATTTCACTTAGCATAGTACCCTTCAGTTCCACCCATGTTGCTGCAAATGGCATGATTTCATTCTTTCTCATTGCCAAGTAGTATTCCATTGTATATATAAACTACATCTTTATCCATTCCTCAGTTGATGGACATTTAGGCTCTTTCCATAATTTGGATATTGTGGAAAGCACTGCTATAAACATGCGGGTACATGTGCCCCTATGCATCAGCACTCCTGCATCCCTTGGGTAAATTCCTAGTAGTGCTATTGCTGGGTCATAAGGTAGATCTATTTTTAACTTTTTGAGGAACCTCCACACTATTTTCCAGAGTGGCTGCACCAGTTTGCATTCCCACCAACAGTGCAAGAGGGTTCCCATTTCTCCACATCCTGTCCAGCATCTATAGTCTCCTGATTTGTTCATTTTACCCACTCTGACCAGTGTGAGGTGGTTTCTGAGTGTGGTTTTGATTTGTATTTCCCTGATGATGAGTGACATTGAGCATCTTTTCATGTGTCTGTTGGCCATCTGGAAGTCTTCTTTGGAAATGTGTCTATTCATGTCTTCTGCCCATTTCTTCACTGGATTATTTGTTTTTTGGGTGTGGAGTTTGGTAAGTTCTTTATAGATTTTGGATACTAACCTTTTATCCAATATGTCATTTGCAAATATCTTTTCCCATTCCATCAGTTGTCTCAGAAAAGCATATTTTAAAAGAAAGGGATAAAGATGGGGCTCCTGGGTGGCTCAGTCGGTTAAGCGGCTGACTTCGGCTCAGGTCATGATCTCGCAGTCCATGAGTTCGAGTCCCGCGTCAGGCTCTGTGCTGACAGCTCAGAGCCTGGAGCCTGTTTCAGATTCTGTGTCTCCCTCTCTCTGACCCTCCCCATTCATGCTCTGTCTCTCTCTGTCTCAAAAATAAATAAACGTTAAAAAAAAAAAAAAGAAAGGGATAAAGAAAACTTTGCCCAAGCAGGGGCACTTGGGTAGCTCAGTCAGTCTGACTCTTGATTTTGGCTCAGGTCATGATCCCAGGGTCCTGTGATCAAGCCCTGTGTTGGGCTCCACGCTTGAGATTCTCTCTCTCTCTCTCTCTCTCTCTCTGTCTCTCTCTCTCTGTCTCTCTCTCTGTCTCTCTGTCTCTCTGTCTCTCTCTCAAATTAAAAAAAAGAAAAAGAAAAAAGAAAAATTTACCCAAGCAGAGCAAAAAACTAGAAAAAACAAGTGTTAATAAATAAATAGAATAAATGCTAACAGAATAAGCCTGTTTATAATAGTCTTTCAGATTAGATTTTTGAAACTCAGCTTAAACGCTCAGCAATGTTGCTTGCAAGAGTTATTTCTTACAGAGAAATTCACAAAAAAACCTTTAAAATAGGAGGTACGGGCAAGATAGCCAAATATAAATGAAAGAAGGCTGGTGTAACAATATTAAGATCAGACTAAATAGAATTTTAACGAAAAAGAATCAACAGTTTCATAGAATGACGTTGCAATAAAGAGTGATTGATTCAGTAATATGAATGAAAATAGCTGCTTTGCTGACAGTCTAGCACCATGAGACAGACTTCATCTGTTCACACAGCTTGACCATCTTTAAGACATCATCTTCAAGGAGACCTGGTAGTCTCATCTCTGTCTTTCTCATGGTACTTCATATGCTTTGAAACTTGGAGTCCGTACTTTTTTTTAGAAGGTAAAGATTCTTCAATGTCAAATATTCTCATAAACAGTTAAGTAATTAAATATTTAAGCAGTTTTGTCCAATAGGTTGACCAGTCTATGGTACCAGGACATCAATGGCTGAAATGTGGTCTTCCGTTGTAAGGTTTGTCTCAGTCAGAGCAGTGACTTATGAAAGAACAGCAGAAATAATTTGCTCGAAAAGGAATAGAGAAAGTGATTCTTTTGATGTCTCTTTTTATGATGATAATTCTTGACAGAATAGCCATTTTATCAGTAAATGAATTCCAAAAGGAGAAGAAGGATATTGAATCTGTCTCTCTACATTTTTTTGTTTTTCATAGAATCCTCACATATAGAATGAAATTTGGATTAAAAAATAATAAACTGTAAAACAGATATCACAACAGAGCCATTTAATTTCTTTTTGCTAACACTTTATTTTTCTGTCTAAAACCCCAGAGTGAAGGTAAAATATAGCATTATTGCCGAGAACAGTAAAAACATTTTCCCCTTTATGCTACCACACTAAAATGTGATTTAGATGTAAATATAACTTCTATTTCCAAATATTAACTTCAGGATGCACTACAGACCAGTTATTCTCACAAAATATGTATCGCAGAGATATAGTTCAAGAACACACTCATAACACTTCATCCTCAGCATCCTGATTGCTATAATACCTCCAATTCCATAATCCACAACAGAGAAGACACAAATGCCATAATACGTCCCAAGCAGATAGATCTGCCTGTGATTGTCGTCATTGATGGGGCTCACTTAAAACATGGATTTCTCATATTGTTCCTGGGTTTAAGATGTCTTGTACTTCAGCCTCTTTGTCAGTCTTTGTCCTGTTCTCTACTTTCATTGATTCAGTTTAACTCTCTGCATTTTTTCCCTGCCTAGACACTCACCACCGTCTCTCAACTAGTCTTCTTTCACCTCTCTCTTCTGGGACCAACATCTGTGTATTGCACATGGTAGTACTTGTAATGTGCAAATGTGACTGTGTGCCTGCTTTAAAACTTAAGTGTTTTTTGTTTGTTTGCTTGCTTGCTTGTTTCCATTTCCCACCTTATTCATCTTTACCACAGTTCTTTGTGGTGTTGTTGTTGTTGTTGTTGTTGTTTATTTTGAGAGACAGAGACAGCAGGGGAGGGGCAGAGATTACTGAGAGAGAGAATCCCAAGCAGGTTCCATGCTCAGCACAGAGCTCACCACGGGGCTCAATCCAGGACCCCGGGATCATGACCTGAGCCAAAATCAAGACGTGGTCGCTCAACCGGCTGACCCAGCCAGGCGCGCCTCAAAACAATTCTTAAAGGTAGTTATTTGTAGGTTTTGGTTTTTGGTTTTAAATGGGATTTAGAATGCAAGTCATCCAAATTCCCACAATAGCTAAGTAGAAAATGTGTATGGAACCAGAAAAGACCCCGAATAGCCAAAGCAATCTTGAAAAAGAAAACCAAAGCAGGAGGTTAGGTTGTGTATCTGAGATCTTTCTTCCTTCTTTAGGAAGGCCTGGATTGCTATATACTTTCCTCTTATGACCACCTTTGCTGCATCCCAGAGGTTTTGGGTTGTGGTGTTATCATTTTCATTGACTTCCATGTACTTTTTAGTTTCCTCTTTAACTGCTTGGTTAGCCCATTCATTCTTTAGTAGGATGTTCTTCAGTCTCCAAGTATTTGTTACCTTTCCAAATTTTCTCTTGTGGTTGATTATGAATTTCATAGCATTGTGGTCTACAAATATGTATGGTATGATCTCGATCTTTTTGTGCTTACTTGGGGCTGATTTGTGTCCCAGTGTATGGTCTATTCTGGACAATGTTCCATGTGCACTGGAGAAGAATGTATATTCTGCTCCTTTAGGATGGAATGTTTTGAATATATCTGTTAAGTCCATCTGGTCCAGTGGATCATTCAAAACCATTGTTTCCTGGCTGATTTTTTGAGTAGATGATCTGTCCATTGCTGTGAGTGGGGTGTTGATGTCTCCTACTATTATGGTATTACTATCGATGAGTTTCTTTATGTTTGTGATTAATTGATGTATATATTTGGGTGCTCCACATTTGGCACATAAATGTTTATAATTGTTAGGTCTTCTTGGTGGATAGACCCCTTGATTATGATATAATGCCTTTCTGCATCTCTTGATACAGTCTTTATTTTAAAGTCTAGATTGCATGATATAAGTATGGCTACTCCGGCTTTCTTTTGTTGACCATTAGCATGATAGATGGTTCTCCATCCCCTTATTTTCAATCTGAAGGTGTTTTTAGGTCTAAAGTGGGTCTCTTGTAAACAGCATATAGATGGATCTTGTTTTCTTATCCATTCTGTTACCCTAAGTCTTTAGATTGGAGAATTGAGTCCATTGATGTTTAGAGTGAGTACTGAAAGATATGAATTTATTGCCATTATGATGCTTGTAGAGTTGGAATTTCTGGTGGTGTTCTCTGGTCCTTTCTAATCTTTGTTGCTTTTGGTATTCATATATATATATATATTTTCATCCTTTCTCTCCTCAGAGAGTCCCCCTTAAAATTTCTTGCAGGGCTGGTTTAGTGGTCACAAACTCCTTTAATTTTTGTTTGTCTGGGAAACATCTTTATCTCCTATATTTTGAATGACAGCCTTGTTAGATAAAGAATTCTTGGCCGCATATTTTTCTGATTGAGCACACTGAATATATCCTGCCACTCCTTTCTGGCCTGCCAAGTTTCTGTGGATAGGTCTTCTGCAAACCTGATCTATCTTCCCTCGTAGGTTAGGGACTTTTTTTCCCTTGCTGCCTTCATGATTTTCTCCTTGCCTGAGTATTTTGCGAATTTGACTCTGATATGCCTTGTCGATGGTCAGTTTTTGTTGAATCTAACGGGGATGCTCTGTGCTTCCTGGATTTTGATGTCTGTGTCTTTCCCCAGGTTAGGAAAGTTTTCCATTACGATTTGCTCACATAACCCTTCTACCCCTATTTCTCTCTCTTCCTCTTCTGTGACCCTTATGATTCTGATGTTGTTCCTTTTTAATGAGTCACTGATTTCTCTAATTCTTAAATAGTGCTCTTTTGCCTTAATCTCCCTCTTTTTTTCTGCTTCATTATTATCTATAAGTTTGTTCTATCGCTGATTCTGTTCTGCCTCATCCATCCTTGATGCTGCTGCATCCATCCACGATTGCAGCTCAGTTATAGCATTTTTTATTTAATTCTGGCTATTTTTTACTTCTTTTATCTCTGCAGAAAAGGATTCTAGTCTATTTTTGACTCCAGCTAGTATTATTATCGTGATTCTAAGTTCTGGTTCAGACGTCTTGCTTGTATCTGTGTTGGTTAAATCCCTGGCTGTCTTTTCTTCGTGCTCTTTCTTTTGGGGTGAATTCCTTAGTTTTGTCATTTTGAAGGGAGAAAAAGAATTAATGAGGTAGAAATAATGAAATTTAAAAAAATTAGAGTTAAAAAAATTAAAATTAAAAATTACACAGACACACACACACAAATCGAATAAATGATGCTAGATCCTAGGTGTGTTTTGGTCTGGGTGTTGAAAGTGGTTTGACAGATTAGAGGGAAAAAAGGGGGGGAGGCAATTGTTTGAGAATTTGAAAAAATGAATACACTGAAGTAGACTAAAGTACCCTGATGGGGGTAAAATAGAATTTGAAAAAATGTACACAAAAGTAAAAAATATAGTAGAAAAAAATAAAAATATTTTAATAAAAGTTAAAAATAAATATGATTTTTTTCTCTTTATGTATTTAAGAAAAAAGAAAAGAAATGAAAAAGAGAATAAAGATTTTTTAAAAAGGTAAAAGATTTAAAAAAAGAAAAAAAGGAAATCGTTTGAAAATTTGAAAAAGTGAATACATGGTGGTAGACTAAAATAAAATGATGGAAGTAAAATAGAATTTGAAAAAATTACCTAAAAGCAAAAATATAGTAAAAAATTAAATAAAAATATTTTAATAGAAATTGGAAGTAAAAATGAAGTTTTTCTCTTTCTGCATTCAAGAAAAATAAATGAAAAAGTGAAAAAAGAAAAAGAAAGAAAAAGAAGGAAATTGTTTGAAAATTTAAAAAGGTGAATACACTGAAGTGGACTATGATGGAAGTAAAGTAGAATTTGAAAAATTTTACACAAAAGTAAAAAATATAGTGATAAAAATTAAAGAAAATATTTGTAATAAAAATGAATTTTTCTCTCTCTGTATTCAAGAAAAAGAAAAGAAGTGTAAAAGAGAAAAAGAAAAAAAAAGAAAGAAAATTGAATAGATGAACCTGCCAGCAGATTGAAGTAGGAGTGAAATTACTTAGTTTTCCCCTAGAGGTCAGTCTGTGTAGCACTTTATAGTCCATAAACTAAGCTGGCGGTGACACTTGTGTTCTTGAAGAGCAAAGTTGGCCCAGTTGGGCGGGTCTCAGTGTAACAGCTCTGCTCTCCACTAGGTGGCGTTGCTAGCCTACTGGGGTGGATTGTTGCGGTGCTTCTAGTTGTGTATGTACATGCAAGGGAGTGGTGAAAATGGTGCCACCCAGCTACCCACTGTTCTCCCGGATCAGCAATTGCGCACCTGTCCTCTGTCTTTAGCTCTCGTCCACTCCCCCACTTTTTCACTTTCTGCGACCAGGCCTCAGGCAGTACCTCTCTCCCGAGTTTTGTGTCAGATGTGGCTATTTTCCCCGGCCCCTTACTTCTGAAGGACTACAGCTTTGACCCCTTCCACCCCTCTGCGGAAGGGTCTCACCAAGCAATGGCTGAATACCGGCTGCACCCAGGAATGCCCCAGAATAAGTTCACGAGATAGTATAGCAGCAGCTTTTCAGGGATTATGGAAAATCACAACACATATCTGGAACCAGGCTTCACCCTTAACAGCCTTGCCCCAGCACCAGCGAATGTGGCCACCTTCCGGGGTCTGCTGGGACCAGGTGACTTCAACAGTCTCTACCAAATGTCCTTCCTTCAGTGGAGCCGCTTTTCCCTGTGTGGCCTGAGAACCTCCTGGACCCCACTCTGTTCCTGGGGATTCACCTTTCCCACCAGAACACTGCCAGGTATTGAGCTGCAGAGTTGCAGACTTTGCACTCCCCTTGTTTACAGTCTTAATGAAATTTAAACCCTCTCCTTTCTCCTTTCTCCTTTCTCCTTTCTCCTTTCTCCTCTCTCCTTTCTCCTCTCTCCTTTCTCCTCTCTCCTTTCTCCTCTCTCCTTTCTCCCTTTTCAGTTTAGTCCCTGTGGCTGTTTCCAATTTTCCACTTTCTCTCCAGCTCCTATTGGGGAGGAGTGCTTTTCCCGTATTCTCCAACCCTGTCTCTGTCCTCTCTCCACCCACAAAAGCACCTCCCTTCCTGCTGCTTCTCACTTCCCAAGTTCCCCTCTCTGCGCTGCGTACCTGCTGAATTCTGTGGTTCGGTTTGTGCAGATTGTTGTGTTAGTCCTCCAATCAGTTTTCTAGGTGTGTAGGATGGTTTAGTGTTGGTCTGACTGTAATTCGTGGATGTGAGACACATAAAAAACTTCCACGCTGTTCCACCATCTTGGCTCCTCCCTACATCCTTCATGTTTAAAAAATTCTTTATAGATACCTACAAAATTAAATTGTCAAAGTTCTCTCCCTTCTAATCCTTCTGAACTGTACATTTAAATAGGTTTTAATAAAATGTTTATTTATTTTGAGAGAGAGAAAGAATGAGCAGGGGAGGGGCAGAGAGAGAGGGAGAGAGAATCCCAAGCAGGCTCCATGCTGTCTGTAAAGAGCCTGATGCAGGTCTTGATCTCATGAACCTTGAGATCATGACCTGAGCCAAAATCAAGAGTCAGAAGCCTAGCCAACTGAGGCACCCAGGTGCCCATAAATAGCTCTCTTAAAGTATCAATTTAATTATGCCACTTTCCTTCATAATCACCTAACTCTGAATTTCTGCAAATTAAAAGTATGTTTTAAAGCCCTCTATATGTCAGTTGTCCAAATGTATCTCTTTTTACTCTTCAAAACACAGGTAAGCATGTCTGTTTTAGTTAAGTCTATCTTCTCAGTGTTCTCTAAGAAATTTTATACAACTCTGTGGTGGCACTATGATGCAACACTCAGATCCTTCTTCAAGGAAAAACATTTTGCCCCCATTGTTTGGAGTGCTGTCCTAAAACCACTTCAGCTGTCAGTGCACTCAGGGCTCACATCAGCTGCAAATCTTCCCTGCCCAAGGTAGCAGCCTTGCTTCAATAGCCCATTTCCAATGACCAGTTAAAGAGGAAGTATATAGTAGTACCAGCCACTTTTTAAATATCTTGATTAAGATATTCTATACATCACAAAATAGGCTTACTAAAGGTGTAAACTTCAACTATTTTTGTAAACGTATAGTTATGCAACCATCACCACCATTCAGTTTAGAACATTTACATACCTCAGAAAGAACCCTTTTGTGGAATTAGAGTCAATCCTCACTCCTACTGTAAGTCCTGAGCAACTATTAATCATCTTTCTCTCTTTGTATATTTGCTTTTTCTGGAAATCTCTTATAAATGTAATCCTATAAATGAAGTATTCAGCTGTCCTTATCTTAATCCATTCTCTTCAACACAGCCAGAGTTGTATTTCTAAAGCACTTATCATTATATCCCCATGATTATACCTTTTTTTAAGTTTATTTATTTATTCTGGGTGGGGGGAGGGCAGAGAGAGAGTGAGAGAGAATCCCAAGTAGGCTCAGTACTGTCAGTGCAGAGCCTGATGCGGGGCTCGATCTCACAAACCATGAGATCATGACCTGAACTGAAACCAAGAGTCAGACGCTTAATCCACTGAGCCGCACGGGTGCCCCTGATTATACCTTTTAATGCATCTTCTTTTCTAGATAGTCTAAAATCTGTTTTACATATAACATGGGAGCCTTTTCATTATCTGACTAGAACTAACATGCTCATTCCATTTCCAATTACGCTATTACATTTCAGGCAAGTGTGTGACATCATATCTACTTCTTATCTTCCAAAATTCTCAAATATCTCTTCATCTAGGTATTCTTCTCTGACTCAACATGATATTAAGTTCTTTTTATTTGGTACACAATTATATTTAATTCTTACTTAGACCACACTGTGTTTCAATTATTATTTGAATATGTCTTTCTTCTACATAGTGAACTTTTTGAGAACAGGGGCCAGGACTTCTGCAAATTTTTACTTTTGATATAGCAAATCTCCTGATCCACAATAGGTACTAGATGAACATTTTCTAAATGAATGAGTAAAAATTTAAATTAGTATATTGATGAGCTTGGGGTACAAGGAAAAAGGAATAAGTTGTTCCTGAGAATTGATTATCTGCATTTAAGTCAATGCACTTGATCCTGAAACTTATAATAATTAATAGAGAACAACACATGTGATAGTTTCATAACTGCTGGGTACTTTCTGTCTGTCTGACAAGTAATTTGGTTTTCATAATGTATAAATTGTGGATAATATTTTCCTTTGACTGGGCTCTTGAAATTTTTCTAACAGGGCAGAATCAAACTACAGCCAACTTATGGTGAGGAGCTCTTCAAACCATTACTGAAATTGCCATTAAGATACACCTGCTGCACAAGGTATTTAAAAGAATGTCAAAGACTATGCTTCTCAGTTACAGAAACCAGGCTTATCGCCTTTAGAAACCATTGAGGGTATTCAAATTCTCTCCCTGTCACTTTATTTTAATGCTTATTTATTTTGAGAGAGAGAGAGAAAATTCCATGCTGGGCAAGGATGAGGGGCTCAATCTCATGACCCTAGGATTATAACCTGAGCCGAAATCAAGAGTTGGATGCTTAACTACCTGAGCTACCCACATGCCTCTCTCCCTGTCACTTGTAGGCAGAAGAATTATTTTCACATCAGCTGCTTTATCCTGGCTACATGGACAGAACCAACACATTGAAGACCAAGTTTAATTCATTCATCCCCAAGAGGAACATAAAGACTCTCTGTTGTGATACTAAATTCAAAAGTATACTCCAATCAAAAATAGTTTTGCTTTATCTTTTATGCATACATACAACACCATAATATATATTCAGCAAAGATGTATTACTGTTTCTGTCGTATCCAAGGATATAAAACACATAGCTATTCCAGTGATGGCGCCTTTCAGTTCTTTCTGTAAAGCTTGTTTGTACATGTATGTTTTCATGGACAGACTGCAAGTTAAAAAGTTTATATTCTGTCATTTTCAGTGTCAAATGCATCCAATATCAAACATATCAAGGCTGATCACATCATTATAAATTGCTGATAAGGCTTCTTGTTACCCTTCTATCACCACTGTCACAAATTACCACAAACTTAGTGGCTTATAACATCCATTTATTATCTCCCAGTTTCATGCTGAGATGTCTAAGCACAAGGAGACTCAGTCAGATCCACTGTGCAGAGCTTCACAAGGTCTAAATCAAAATGCTGGCTGAGCTGGCCTCTTATCTAGAAGCTCTGGGGAAGACTCTGCTTCCATAGACCATCAGGTCGTTGGAAGAATTCAGTTCCTTGTCATTTTAATTCATTTTTAAACGAACTAGAGCATGTTGAATCCCTGTTCTTAAAATCTCTGATGTCGTCTTCTGCTACCAGCCAGAGAAAAATCTTGTAAGGACTCATGTGATTATATTAGGTCCACTTGGATAATCCAGGATAATCTTACAATATTACAGTCAAGTAACTGATACTTTTACTTAGATCTTCAAGATCCCTTTCACTCTGTATTTGCAGGAGTAACACCAGAGGATCAAGATTATGGGGGTAAAATTCTTCCTCCTACTGGCTCTTAACTGGAAATGATGTAAGAAATTAATTGCACATGAAGTTCTTTCATTATTTTAAAAGTTATTGCCCCAGTAGCCTGTTGATACCAACCATAAAGACAAATGAGGCTTATATTTACTGTGATTACTTCTGGGCACATGTCTTCACCTTCTAACCTCCAGCAAGACATTTGTAATCCAATAAAGAATGCGAATGGGGATATTGGACTTGGTATTGACAGTTTACATGTGCTTGTTGAGGATATCGTCAATAGCCTCTGTTGAATCATTGGGTTTTAGAAGTGATTATTCCCGCTTGCTAATGACTCCATGCAATATTTTTTGTAAGTGAGTTTTGAAAAGCTTTGCCTTTGCACTGGTAGCAAAATATAGTGAGAGCTCTAAAATTTTCTCTCCATCTAAGGATATTTGAATTTATGCATATCATCCATAATAGATAGTATGTGCTTCGCCTAAGTGAAAGTGGCAAAAGCAACAGAATTTGATTTCAAGATGAAATAGGAAATAATTATTACAACCTGGGTTTAATATAGATTGCATTTTAGCATCCTAAAGATCTTTTCATATATACCACATTAAAACTGAAATAAATGAAGCCTATACGAGTGCTAGTTTTATTTTTCCTCAAAGAAGTATTCCTACCTTCACCTTATATATTTTCTATCAAAGGCACTAGATGAAGTTTATCTCTTCGTTTCTTGAAATCCAGAAGTGTTAACTCAGATTATTTAATATATATTAGGTGTATGTACAGTGTTCTTAGGGTAGATGAGTGTTTCCAACAGAATATTTTCAATACCTTTTACTGTACTAAATAAAGGAAAATTTTGACTCAGAGAGTGGAAGAATTTGACTGAAGCCAAAACCTGATGCCTTCTGACTCAGCTTTGCCTCTAGATTTGGGGGTTAGAAAGTCTGCAGGATTTGGCCATTGGGAGGCAATTAGAAGGTGAATTTAAAGAACAGATAAGCAGTAGAGATGTAAGTCACTCTGAGGGCAGGAGGTTTCACCTAAGTGGATTTTGGAGAAATGGAACTAAGTCATCTCTTATAAGTTTAGCAGCCATGAAACAAGAGGTCATGTGACAGGATGAGGAGGGAAAGAAGGACACGGGAAGGTGTCTTGTTCTGTTTTTCTTCTCTGATAAGGATCATCTGAAAGTGTTTGCAGCCATAGAACAAGCAACAGAGAGAAGGATATAGAGGAAGTTGGAGCAAAGTCAGAGAAGAGATAGAAGAGAATAAAATCAGGAAACTTCAGTGACAGAATACTTGTCATTTCAATGCAGAGGAGGGTTCATTTGATAGTTTGCACTGCATGAACTTTATCACTTAGGTGAAGCTAGGAGGGAAGAGGATCTATGGAAACTGAGTCTTTTGCACTTCATAGATGCCACCGAGGGATGACAACACCCATATATATGTAGAAGATGAATTAGTGCATTAGTTACGAGTTCAGGCACTATAGTCAGACTCTATATAAATCCTGGTTCTTACCATTTCAGTTATTGACATAAATTTCACACATCATAAAATCAGCCCATTAGAAGTGTGCAGTTCCATGTTTTTAGTATATTTACAGAACTGTGTGCAACCATCACCACAACCTAATTTTAAACATGGCATCCCAGAAAAGAACCCATTAACAGTCATTAGCCTTTCCCTCCTCTTCTCCCACAGCTGGGTCCCAACCCCTGGCAAGCACTGACCCACTTTGAGTTGTTACAGATTTTTCTATTCATGGCTGTCTACATGAAAGTAGTCATGCACTACATAGTCTTTTGTGGAGGCTTCTTTCACATACTGTAGTGGATTCAAGGTTTACCACCTTGTAGCACGTATCAGAACTTCATTCCTTTTTATTTCTGTATCATGTTCCATTTTATGGATGTACTATATTTTGTTTATCCATTCATCAGTTGATAGACTTTTAGATTATTTCCAATTTTGGCTTTTATAAATAATGCTGCTATGAACATTTCCTGTAAGTTTTGTATGGACATGTTTCATTTCTCTTGGATGTATACTTAGGAATGAATTGCAGAGTCATGTGGTAATTATAGGTTTTCCAAAAAGGTTTATCATTTACCCTTTGTTTTATTTTTATTTTTTTAACGTTCATTTATTTTTGAGAGAGAGAGACAGAGACAGAGACAGTGTGTGAGCAAGAGAGGAGCAGAGAGAGAGGGAGACGCAGACTCCAAAGCAGGCTCCAGGCTCCGAGCTGTCAGCCCAGAGCCCAATGTGGGGCTGGAACTCATGGATTGTGAGATCATGACCTGAACCTAAGTCGGACACTTGACTGACAGAGCCACCCAGGCGCCCCACCATTTACTCTTGTATATTATTTAACATCACTGAGATTCAGACTCCTGATCTTAAACTGGATGCGGTAATTGTACCTATTTCCTAGGATTTGAGGGAGGATTAGATTATATAAGTAATATAAAACTTGGCACATAAAAAGTGAGTAGGAGAGTACTTTTATTTTTACAACATGACTGGGTACAGTAACAACAAAAAGTTTTCTGATGTCTATGGTGTGTGTGTGTGAGAGAGAGAGAGAGAGAGAGACAGAGAGACAGAGAGAGAGGGAGAGGGAGAGAGAGAGATTAACTGTAATTTGCTAGAAGGCAGTTTCAGTGTGGCCCTTGCACATGTTTTCTACTTATGTCCCTGTTAGATCCCTGTAAGTATTTTTAAAATTTCCTTTTAGAATTTCTTACTGTTCCAAATATCTCTCACTTTTGAATTAGTCATTATTGCCTCACCTATTCACTCCCATCTTTGTCTATCCATCTAGAACTAACTCTGAACCATCATAAACCATCCATCAACCCTCTGAGCCCCTAGTAACCATCCACTTCTATCTGGGAGACTTTGGTCTCAACTTGGCACTGTCTCCCTTCATTTTACTTTTTTTCTGAGCATTGACATATCCAGGTCTATACTAAGATGATTTTAGCAAACAATCCACATTCCTGTCCTTAGCTATCCCAGACCACTCCCAGTAAGTGGATGTGGGAAAGAGGATAATGCCTCAACTTTCAACATGACTAAGGGGGGGGGGGAGTAAAAACAAAACAAATAAACCAGTCATATTAAAGACCTAAAAGCAGATTAAAATTACTGAGTTATTTATCTATTTGCCTTCCATTTTCTCAATATAAAGTATTTCGCATGGGTATTCTTTCAATAAGAGCTTGAGTCATTGTAGAGCTAATATGTCTCCCTGGAGGTTATTATATTTTGACTTTTGGCATTTTCTGGATTATGCTATTTTTGTGTTTTAGCTCTTCAGGGTATTTATACCACTTCCGAATTCTATTCAAACTCCTTAACCCAATGCAGGATGGCCTTTTGTGGTCTCACCCTCCGTGTACCTCTGTCTACCTAGTTCAGACACACAGGCCACAATTCAGCCGAAACAGAGAACTTCCAGCTCCCCCTGAGCCCTGTGCAATATTCTCTTCCTCTCTGAATCTTATCACATCCTGCAATCTCTCTCAGGAACACTCTTCCTGGGGCTTAAACATTGTCTTGACAGGGGCACTCTGAGTAGGGAGAAAATAAACTCTTGTAGCACGTTAATTCAGATTCAGATTTGGGAAGGGCATTAGAAAGAAGTGATAGATCAAGTACAAAGTAACGACATAAGGACATGTCCTACAGGTTATGGCAAGGGATCCTTATTAGCGTGTTCACTTTTTTCTTTTTTTTTTCTTTTTTTTTTTTTAAATCTTGGCCTGTTTAGCCAACGCCCAGGAGTTCTCTTTTTCTCCAGTGACTTACTCAGTGTCCTCTCTCCATCTCGCCATACACCGTTTCCTCCCTGCTACACACAGGAAACAAAGTGATTGCTGCTGCACTTAAATTCTCTCTGTTGGCTCCCAGGAGGAACATAAACCCCCTGGTGTGACCACTCCACTCTCAATGATCTGGTTCCTGGGTCAACACCCAGCCTCATTTTTCACCATGTTTTATGTGCACACGCAATTTTAGTCATCATGAATCCAACTTGTTCTCTCCTGACTCGTGATTTTGTGCCTTTCCACATTCTTCTTTCTGGAATTGTGCCATGTGGCATCCTAAGCACTAGAGACTTGCAGTAAGTAAAGTCCTGTTCTTTTGCTACCTGAATCAATTCCAAATCTCACCCCATCTGCTCATATTGTGTCTCTATATTGTAGCATTTACTGCCTTTTTTACTCTATATTGTTTGTCTTCTGCTCTACATGAGACTTCCTTGAGTATGAGGATTTTATGTCTTTTATAGTTGTACATTCAGGACTTTATGTAGAGAGTGTGGGACATAATAAATACTCCACAAAGGATTGCTAAGCCACAGTGAATTAGGACTGAGGATTCCAGGACTCCCAGCATCAATACTGACTCAATCTAACTTGGGCTGATGCTTGACTAGATTAACTAAGTAGGTATCCAAGCCATACAGGACCCCTAGAATGAGGTTAACAAGGCCCCACGGGTCTCAGCAAAGGGAGTCATGCAGTGAGATAGTCAGCACTGCTAATTAGGATGTATGCAATGTTTACTCCATCTTCTCGTTGTGTTTGCTTCTGTGAGCATATTTCCTCGCAGAATGGAAGGGGTGGGATTAGACAGTCCCTTGGGTCTCTTTCATCTTTACTACCCTGTTGATGAAATCAATTGGAAAAGAAATCGTTGCATTGTTTTGAAACTGTAAAAGCAACTACCATAGTGAAAAGAGGAACTGTATGTTTGGGACAGATCCAGAAACACTGAGAAATGTTTTTTTATTATTAAATTGTTTTTTTTTTTATTATCCATCCATTTTTTTTATTATTAAATTGTTTTTAATGTTCATTTATTTGAGAGAGAGAGAGAGAGGGAGGGAGAGAGGCAGAGGAGCAGAGAGAGAGAGAGAGAGGGACACACAGACTCTGAAGTAGGTTCCAGGCTCTGAGCTGTCAGCATAGAGCCTGATGCTGGGCTGGAGCCCATGGACCGTGAGATCGTGACTTGAGCTGAAGTCATACACTCAACCTACTGAGCCACCCAGGCGCCTCAATCCATCCATTTTTGGTGTCAATTTGATAGAGTTGTTCAAACACATCTCCTCCTTACTGTTTAGTATTCACTGACCACTATGGGCATGAAATCATGATTTTTTTGACTCTAGAGTTCGAAGCCACTTCTGTTTTAAGTTGTTCTTAGATAAAAATAGGGTAAATAACTTACAGACTTTTAAAAAAGCAATGCATTATTAATTACTCTTTGCATGGATTAACTATGGAGAATTTTTTGTTTACTTGATAAACTTTATTTAATATATTCTTAAAGATTTCTTCCCCTGACATGTGTTCTCCCCACTCACACACCCTGACTATAATTAAAGAACAAAAAGTGGCTTTAGAGTCATGGGAATTTAGAGGAGCTAAGGAAAGTAGAGAGCATTGAACTAAGCCCCCAGTCAAAGAAAATTCCCTGTGTACAGAAACATTTACCACTGTCAGTCTGGTTATCTCAGAAGTTAGGAGATCGTGACCATATAGCATACCAGTTCATTTTTGTTCAACAATCCTAACTACCATAAAGACTTTCTTTGTGGGATATCACAGTATGCCTTTTTGTACCCCTTGTTTATTGGTCTCAGGATTGTTCCCTTTTTATCCTAGATCTGCCATCATGGGATTAGACATAATGCATTCAATTTGGCTTTCAAATATTTGAAAAAACTATCTTGTCACATTCTTTTCTTCATTTTCCCCCCTTTATTTCAACAACAATCAATTGAGTGCACAAATGTTTTATAGAGACCCCTCCCTGTCTTGGCTAAAACTTGGGTGGTATGACATAACCCGGGACAACCTCTGTAATTTATATTAACAGTAACTTATTAAAGGACATGGTAGTCATTATAATGCATGCTCCAGGGGATGAGTTTAGGAGTTTGGTGACTTTGCAAGCAGCAGTCATGTGGGGACCAGTCCATCTATTTGGGATGGGTTAATTGCTTAGCAACATTTAAGAACCCTTTTAATTGTGCAGAGGCATATTCTCATCAACTGAACTGGATAATCTCACAACATTTTTACGCTTAACTAGCTGGAAAATAAAACCTGAATATTATAGACAGTGCAAGATATTTTACCTTAGAAATGTTTATCTAAACAGACCACTACAAACTAGTGCAGCCACTCTGGAAAACAATATGGAAGTTTCTCAAAAAATTAAAAATAGAACTATCCTACGACCGAACAATTGCATTACTAGGTATTTGTTCAGAGGATACAAAAATGCTGTTTCGAAGGGGCACATGTGCCCCAATATTTGTAGCACCACTATCAATAATGGCCAAATTTTGGAAAGAACCCAAAAGTCTATTGACTGATGAATGGATAAAGAATATGTGGTATATATGCAATATAATACTACTCAATGATGAAAAAATGAAGTCTTGCCACTTGCAACAACATGGATAGAACTAGAGGGTATTATGCTAAGTGAAATAAGTCAGAGAAATACAGATATTATATGGTTTTACTCATATGTGGAATTTGAGAAACACAACACATGAACATAGGGGAAGGGAAGGAAAAAAATGAGATAAAAATAGAGAGGGAGGCAAACCATAAGAGACTCTGAAATACAGAGAACAAACTGAGGGTTATTGGAGGGAAGGTAGGGGGAGATGGGCTAAATGGGTGATGGGCATTGAGGAGGGCACTTTTTGGGATGAACACTGAGTGTTATATGTAAGTGATGGATCACTGGGTTCTATTCCTGAAACCAACACTACACTGTATGTTAATTAACTTGAATTAAAAATAAAACCCAGGGGCACCAGCGTGGCTCAGTTGGTTAAGCAACTGACTTCGGCTCAGGTCATGATCTCATGGTCCGTGGGTTCCAGCCCCACATCAGGCTCTGTGCTGACAGCTCAGAGCCCGGAGCTGCTTCAGATTCTGTGTCTCCCTCTCTCTGCCCCTCCCCTGCTCATGCTTCACTCATGCTCTGTCTTGGTCTGTCTCTCAAAAATAAGTACACGTTAAAATTTTTTAAATAAATAAATAACTAAAATCCAAATATAAAAAAATAGATAATTACTATGAGAACATCCAAGACAACATAAAGTAACATGTGAAACCAATAGAGTTGACTACTTAGGAATATCCAAGATGATGTGAGATTCAAAAGGAATAATAGCAAAAGATGGATGGAATACAAGAAAAAGAGGTGGTATGTGTGAATATTAGAGACAGTTGTTCATGCCTATGTCCTGTATTTCACACATTCAGGTACCATAGCATGTGTCAAGGAAGATATTTTTAAGATCTAGATAGAAGAAGAAACAAAGGAAGGAAGGAAGGAAGGAAGGAAGGAAGGAAGGAAGGAAGGATAAAGGAAGGAAGGAAGCAAGAAAAATGAGTTAGGGGAGACTTGGTGGCTCAGTTGGTTAAGTGTCTGGCTTTGGCTCAGGTCATGATCTCACAGTTCACGAGTTCGAGCCCTGCATCAGGCTCTGTGCTGACAGCTGAGTCTGATGCCTGCTTCAGATTCTGTGTCTCCTTCTCTCTCTGCCCCTCCCGGCTCACACTCTGTCTCTCTCTCAAAAATAAACATTAAAAAAAATTAAAAATGAGTTAGTCAAAAGGGATGAAAAAAGCATTTCTCATTATCAAACTGTTATTTTAGATTTAGTTAAATTGGTGATTCATGAAGGTGAGACAGAAAGTGCATACATGGCAGGGATATCAGGAGAAGAAGAGAACTATTGTTTATTGAGTATGTGCTATGTGCCAAGTATTATGCCAGGGGCTCTGCATATGCTGTCATTGCTACAATATTAATTATTATGGTAATTACCCTTTATCGGATATGGCAAATGGAAATTTGGGAAAAACAACAACAAAGATCTAAAAGCTAGCTATAATCCCCACCCAATGTTTCCCTTTAAAAGTTCAACCCAGACAGGATTATATCTTATGCCTTAAATGCTTTCAGGTCATACTGTGTTCTTCCTTTTTAACACTTAACACAATTTTATTCATTAAATACTTGTATAATTTTTGCTAAAAGCTAGTTGCCCCTACTAGACTATTAACTGTATTTAGGTAAAGACTAAAACTAGTAAAACAGTTTTATTTTTTATTGTTAATTTTCCAGGACCTAGCACAACATGGAAGCATATTTTAGGTGCCTAATAATGAGCTATTGAATAAAGGAATAAATCCATTAATTGATAGCTTTGCTAAGTCGGCTGTGTCTTAATCACATGCACACACGCACGCGTGCACACACACACACACACACAAATCATAAACTACAATATTTGATCTACGTAGATTGAAAATACTGTTATTTCTAAATGTGGCAGAATGCCCTGAGTCCCAAACGGAAATTTAAATTTGACTATCTGTGCATATATTTTGAATTTGATTTATTTTCTCCTTATTTCTACTTTATTTTTAATGAGCTGATATGCAGATTGCAAATGGATTCTATTTAGGAGAGACAGGAGAGGAATATGCATATGATCCCTAGGAGAATAGGTGAAGGAAGGAGTAGGAAAATCACGGTACACTGTAGTGGATTTGGAATCAGATAAAGCTGGGTTTCAGCAGTAGCTATCATACTGGACTTAATTCCCCCGAGACTCAGGATCTATACCAGTGAAATGGCCAGAATACCACCAAGCCTATAGCATTGCTTCAAGAATTTTCAGTAATACATGCTAGGTGCTTGGGCCAGTATTGACATTCACTAAACACTCAGTAGGTGGTTTGCTGTCACAACTATCATTATGATATTACTAAGTATTAATGGAGAAGGAGCACTTGGGTGGCTCAGTTGTTTAAGCATCGGACTTTGGCCCAGGTAATGATCTTGCGGTTTGTGAGTTCCAGCCCTGCATTGGGCACCACCCTGACAGCGTGGAGCCTGCTTGGGATTCTTGCTCTCTCCTCTCTCTCTCTGCCCCTCCTCTGCCTGTGCTTTCTGTCTCTCACAAAATAAATAAATAAACTTAAAAAAAAAAAGTATTAATGGAGAATAGCATCATAATGGCTTCTGCCCCATAGTGTATCTGTCCCGCTGATCTGAGAGACTTCTTTAAAGTCTGAGATTAGAAATACAGAGCCGGAAGCTCCAAAAAGCAAAAACAAAAACAAAACCCAAAAAACATTATCTTAAAGTATTCTCTATAATTAGAGGTGCAAGCATTCAACTCTAAGGCCAGGTGACACATTGCGGGGCAATCTTAGAAAGATAATGTGTTCACTTCTGCTTGGAAGCCAATATTGCTCTGGAACCTGAAAGTGTTGGGCCCTTGGCAGGGGCAGTTCTTTGATAACAGATGCTGACAGCAAAGACAGTGATACAGAACCTTGGTGAGGATAGCTGATTAAAAGAATGAGCACAGGACAACATACAGGGCACTTGAGAAACCACCCTGAGAATTCCTACAAAAAGTGGTTTGCAGTAAAGTCAGAGTGCTTATACTATAGGTGGGTAGAAAGGAGCCTTTCAGGTAGTGGGCTTCTGCACCATGCATTTAGAGAATAATGTTAATGCCATCTTGCTTACATATTTGTTCTGCCAAGGCTTATTAACAGTCTGGTTGCATGAAAAAGAAATGTTCCAACTGGAAGAAAGCTAGTCAACACTAGAAAGCAGAAAAGGAAAGCTGAACATGCCAAACCCAGTCAGTGTCCAAGAGGGAGAATACCTTTGCCTAGTGATGCTAGTTATTTGGACTGAGCCAGAAAGCTTTAGCCAGCATCCTTCCTTCTCTCCCTATCAGCACCATGAGCTCACATGCTGGAGAGGTAAATCTGAGTGCTAGACAGCATGCTGTTCTCAGAATTGTTCCTCCCTTCACATAGCTGCTGTTTCAAGGTAGGTTTCTAATGAGGATGCTTGCCTCACATGTGTCTCTATACTTCTTTATAGTCAATTCTTTCTGGAAGCAACTCAATCACTCTTGCAAGGAGGGTCCTGAATTGGCATGCTGACACTTTGCCACACTTCGATTCAGATTTGTGCAAAGCAGGGGTAGATAGAGCTCAGAGACAGACTACCCGCTTCAAAAACATGGACTTTTCACTATTAATTTTATTCAGAATATTTTAGCTCTCCTCTCATTAAAAAGAAAAATAGCTACATGGCAGTTACGCTCACATTTAACCAATACCTATTAGTAACAGATTCCAAAAGCTTTTCCTAAATTTTATAAATTGTTTCATGTCAACTCTAGGTGTTCAAAAAATACATTTCACCCTTGAGCCAACAAGTTAAAATTCATAAGAGCCACATACTTCAGTATGTTTGAAGACACCATGATGTACTAGACAAAGAAAAGGAACAATCTTTGCCTGCTGCCTTTCCTATAATTGCTGTTTGGCCTTTTTTGCAAGGTCAAGTTGCATGCAAAACATTAGAGGCCTCTTGCCATCCTTTATCTGCAAGGATTAGTCACAAAGCCTCTCTTCCAACACTTTCCAACTTCAAAGTCTTTGTTCTAAAGATATATGATACAGTTGAGGTGGGTGGGGAAAGAGATTCGGGGAAGATGACCTAAAAGAGGGATATTATTTGATGTAACTTTCCATTTTAATCAAACAAGACACGGTGGAGGCCTGACAAGTTATGTCAGTTGACAACACAAATATGAAAAAATGCTTTGTATGGAGAACCAGTTGGACTCTGGCTTTGTCTGTATGCTCTCACATACAAAACATAGTGTGATCTTGTGTGCAAAACAAAATTGTGCCCTTCTTTAGAGGATTAAAACAATCACTGTATAGAAAATGAACTGTCAGATACAAGAGAGAAGATTGAAAGGGAATTGAGATGTCAGCTCATAAATATTGTGTGGCAAAAAATCATCTTCTAGTCCCCTAAAAGTAATAATGGCTACCAACTCCTGTAGGGGAAACCAGGCACCTCTTTAAGTCTTTCTGGAATGTTAACAAAGGTGTTCAAGCTATAACCACCCGTCTTCCCCTCCCCCACCCCCCACCCCTCCTGGCCCAGTTATGTCATTACACTCCACTATAAAGACATTAGGTCTCTGGCTTTTATTCTGATTGATATTGGAAGTCAAAACAAATTTTGAACAGGAGACTCTTTTCAAAGGATATTTGTGTTATTGGTCAAGAACCGTCTTTTTTTGGGGGGGTGGCGATAAAGGGAGGGTTATCAAGATCAGAAAGGCAAGGAATAATTTAGTAATGTATTTAAAGTAATTCCAATAAGAGAAAATGGTGGCTTGAACTGGGTGGTAGGTGCTTAAGGGGTAAGAAATGAATCCTTAATATATCTTGTACTTAAACTCTGTGGATTTTGTCAATGGATAAGATATGGGAAAAAGTAAAGAAAGGAGTAAGGATGAGTTCTAGGGTAGTTGCCTGAGCAACCAGAACAATAAAGCTCCCATTTACTGAAATAGCCAGAAGGAGCAATTTCTGTGTAGGTGGTGGGATGGGAGAGGGAGGGAGGTTGGTGAACTTTAGGAGTTAGGTTTTAGGCATGTGAAGTTTCACAAGTCTCTCAGATGTCCACATGCAGATATTCACCCAGTAGTTGAATATATAGAGTCCACTGTCAGAGAAGATGCCTAGGACCTTTCTTTGATTTTGCCTCCATAGCCAATAGACATTGTCTTGTTGAAACAAAAATTGTTTTTGGATGAAGTTGAACAGTCAAGGGAGATTTTACTTAAGGCTATTGTAATAGGTGAGAGAAACCAGAACTGAACTCTACTGAACCAAAAGGCTGGAGAGTTTTTAAGAGCTGGGGTGGGGACAGGGAACTCTAAGGCCATTTGCCGTGTTTGTTGATTGACTAATGGAAAAGTAAACTTTCTTTTATCTTCATGACAGGAGGCAGTTTTACAACTTAGAGCAAGGCACCCACCAAAGTTAGGCTCCTACCCTCCCACAGAGGATTTTTAAAAGGTTTACATCTCAAAGGGGAAGAGAAAGAGTTTATAATAACAAGTTTTCTAAAGTAAGTGTTCTAAGAAAAGAGAGGGGAAGGGCTTCTGTGGTTAGGCTACCTGGATTCTGGAAGGGTAGGTTGGTGAGAGGGAGGTCAGGGGCCTAGAGGCAGGAAGAACCTGTTTCAATTAGTCAAACTGAAGAAAATATAAAGGTTCTTTTGGTCAATCTTCGATAGGGTGTCCATACAATTCATTGCTTAAGTCAATATAGTCTGAGAGTGGAATTATTATCCATTAATAATAGGTACGGCAGGGCTGGCCCCATCAAACTTTAATGAGTTGTTATTCTACCTCAACATTCCTTATGCCATTTTCATTCAACTTAGAGGAGAAGATATCATAAGATATAATATATCTGTGAAGATAAAACTTACCTTAAAAATACTATCTGACCAAATGACCATGAAAAAATGTACTGACACCAAAGCTTTCTGAAAGATCAATTATGGAGATGATTTGGTTTGATTCCTTCTTCGAGATCCAGCCCAGATATTGCTTTCTGTCTTCAGAGGTCTCTAGGTGTTTCTCAAAAATAGGAGTCTGCATTTTTCTGTTTACTTCTCTCTCCCCACAGCAAAACTTAAAACACAGTGAGGACTTCCTCTTTAATCACTGTTACTTCAAAACCTAACAGTGTGCCTCGTACATAATAGATGGTCAACAAATATAGGTTGATTGAATTAGTGGAGAGAGTCAAAAAGGGAGTCAAAGTTGGCACCAACATGCTAAGCCTCAAAGACTGCAGAAACAGTTGTAAAATAAATAGAAATGGAAATGACAGAAGGCATGGAGCCTGGTGTTTTATTCCATATGGGATTCAGATTATAGTATATAGGCTGGGAAGAAGAAAGACTAATATATTTACCTAATGGTATCCATAATGCTATTTGTTGCATTACGTTCTATATTTTCTTCCTGTGGAATGTGTTTGTTTCCCATTAGTGCTTCATGAATTAACCATAACTGCCACCAATGTAATTAAAATATTGATTGCCAAAAGGAAGTGAAGATTCAGCATTAATTCATTCAGCAAAAACTTATTGAGTCCTATTATATGTCATTCCTTGCAATAGGCTCCAGGAATATATATAATAGCAAGTAATTATCTTGGCTGCACCAACTTAGGGGTAGAATTGCATTATAAAATAGTACAAAACATCATTTTATGGCTTCAAACTCACCAAATATATTACAAATTATCTTCTCTGACTAACCCTGGTTCCAAGCAGTAAGTACCGTCTGGTATATTTCACAAGTGGCATATGCGTGCAGGTATGTAGTTGCCAAATGAGGTGTGGGTGGATTGTTGCAGGTGTAGACAGGCTGGGGAAGGGGTAGTACCTAGAGATAAGGCTGAAAAATGAAGTTGAGACAAGATTGTCCAGTGTTTTGAACACCATGCTTGCATTTGGGCTTTATCGTGTTGCAGTGAAAATGTGATTAAAGTCTTTGTATGATTAGATTTGTAGTTTTGAAGAAATTGAGAAAGGCTTCTCCAGTGGCAGTGAGGAGGATGGGGTGCCTTGTCTGGTGGCTGCCGTAATTGTACAAGCAAGAGATGATGAGAGCTGATTTAGAGCAGTGACAGTGGGAAGTGAGAAGCAAAAGAGTTAGGTGGACATTTCTGGAGTAGATCTATCCAACCTAGTTACCTATTGAATGTTAGGCATGAAGAAGAGGAAACTGTCAATGATGCCTGCCATTCGTTATGATTCCTTACAATAGTTCCCTTATATTGATACCGAGCCCCAGCACAATCTGGCCTCTACCTACCTCCCTGACCTCACCTCATCTTCTTACCTTTTCTTATTCCCTCCAGGCGTACTGACCTTCTTACTCTTGGAATACAGCAGACAAGCTTCCATTTGAGAGCATTTGTATTTCTCTTCCCTTTCCCTGGAGTGCTTTTCTCCCTGCTATATCTCTGTGGCTGACGTCCTCAAATCCTTCATGTCTTACTTTCTGAGGAAGGATCCCACTTATCACATATCTAAAATTACACACACACACACACACACACACACACACACACCCCTACCTACCTTGGCACTGCCTATCTGGTTGCCTATATTATTCTTTTCTGAGCTATTTTTTAAATATAATTTATTGTCAAATTGGCTAACATACAGTGTGTAAAGTGTGCTCTTGGTTTTGGGGGTAGATTTCTGTGGTTCATTGCTTATATACGACATCCAATGCTCATCCCAGGAAGTGCCCTCCTCAAAGCCCATCACCCATTTCCCCCTCTCCCCAACCCTCCCATCCACCCTCAATTTGTTCTTTGTAATTAAGAGTCTCATGTGGTTTGCCTCCCTCTATCTCTGTTCGTACTTATTTTTCCCCTTCCCTTCCCCCATGGTCTTCTGTTAAGTTTCTCAAGATCCACATATGAGTGAAAACACAGGATATCTGTCCGACTCTGACTGACTTATTTCACTCAGCGTAATACCTTCTAGTTCCACCCATGTTGCTGCAAATGGCAGGATTTCATTCTTTCTATTGCCAAGTAGTATTCCAATGCAACTTGAGCTACTTAAAAATTTTTAAAATTTTTATTTATTTTTGAGAGAGAGCATGAGCAGGGGACTGGCAGAGATAGAGGGAGACAGAACCCAAAGCAGGCTCCAGGCACTGAACTGTCAGCACAGAGCCTGACAGGAGGGTTCGAACTCACAAGCCGCAAGATCATGACCTGGGCTGAAGTCAGGCACTTAACCTACTGAGCCACCCAGACACCCCCATTACCTCCCTTTTTTTCCCTTCTCAACACTAATGCAAGCTTGTTAAGACAGGATTTCTGTTTGTTTTGTTCATGGCTGTCACCCTAGTGACTATGAGATGGCCTTTAGATGCTAATTAGTAAGTCATTTAATAAATTAATTTCTAGATAAGCTGAGTCGGTGGATGTTGGCCCCAGTTTCTAAATGCTATTTTCTTAAATTTCAGGTGATCTCTGCCCCTTATTTTTTTTTTTTGTATTACATCTGTAACACAAAAAAAAACTTATACAACCATTCACACATACATAGACACACTCAGTCTTACATGTACACAGACACATGCACACCCATGCACATCCACACACAAAAAACTTCCTACTTCATGAGATTATCTCTTGGGACTGGATATGGATTTTGGTCTATGGCATTGATGTTGTATTAAGCATTTGCCTAATGCCAAACTTACAGCAGATACTTTGCTAATTTTTAAAGCAAGCTGCAGAAACAGAACGAGACTTAAAAAGGGCATGGCTATGTCTGTGTGATGGCAAGGCTTCAACAGAGGTAGTGTTAGAATCATAATGGATGTGGAGCTGAAAACTGGATTGAGTGTTGGGAGGGAGAAATATTCCAAAGGTGTGATTTAAATACTTAATTTATTTTGTTTATAATCTACCAGACATGATCTGAGACCTCCAGGTAGAAAGGAACCAAGAGAACTCCATTTTTTAAATGTTTATTTACTTTTGAGAGAAAGAGAGAGACACACACACACACACACACACACAGAGCACGAGTGGGGGAGGGTCAGAGAGAGAGGGAGACACAGAATCTGAAACAGGCTCCAGGCTCTGAGCTGTCAGCACACAGCCCAACGCAGGGCTTGAACCCACGGACCGTGAGATCATGACCTGAGCCGAAGTCAGACGCTTAACCGACTGAGCCACCCAGGAGCCCCTACAACCATGAGAATTCAAATTGGCCCCCATTCATTCATGAAATCAAGCCAATGTTCTGAAAATAAATTCACCAAGCCAAATTACTGAAATTTATTTTGCCATATAGTAAAAAATCTGCCTAAACTCAATCTTACTGATGAAGACTTTGCTAAATAACTGATCTATGAAATTCAGTAATTATGATTTTAACAAAATCGTGGTTTAAAATCTTTAATAGGAACATTTTAAGAGCTTCACGAGGATATACAATTCTTATCTCTTTTACTGAAATACAAGTTTATGAGCAATTCATTATATACAAAGTATTAATATTACAATTAATATTACAATTACAATATTTCAAAATGTCAATTCGAGATTCTGCAAATTTGATTAATTATATGAACATCTTTTAGGTAGATGTAACTTAAACTTTTATTCATTTTGGACTTGTAATCTTTCTTTTTTATTAAAATAAATTTTTTAATGTTTTTATTTATTTTTGAGACAGAGAGAGACAGAGCATGAGCAGGGGAGGGGCAGAGAGAGAGGGAGTCACTGAATCCAAAGCAGGCTCCAGGCTCTGAGCTATCAGCACAGAGCCTGACGCCGGGCTCAAAGTCACAGACTGTGAGATCACGACCTGAGCTGAAGTTGGGCACTGAACCGACTGAGCCACCCAGGCGCCCCGGACTTGTAATCTTTACAAGTTTTAGGGGTCATATGGCAGTTTCAGGTAGCTTTGTAAATTTCAATTGTTGTATCTAGAAATTAGTTGCTACAATTTATTATGCTCGATTTATTATGTGATGTGGTTCCTTCTGTCACTTCCTACTTTATTTTTATCCATGGAATCCATTATATTTGTCCCTTCAGGGCATCTATGCCTTGCTTCCACACTTGGACACTTTTGCTTTTTGATAGTGAATCATTCTTCCAACAAGTAACGAGTCGATGTTTTCGATTGCTTCCTATTAGAAACCAAAATTTCAGCATTTCATAAATGATGTAATTTCTTCAACAACTTCAAATTCCTTTTAGAGGCTTTGGGGTATTTTCTAACTTTCTTCCTTTGCTTTTCTTTCTTCTTTTTTTTCCTTTTTTTTTTTTTGTAATTTCCCAAATGTAAAGCAAATCAGGTATAATGTGTTATTTTAGCAATTAATTCTAACTATAATTAGGTTAAATTTAAATTTGTTATTAAAAGCAAATATTTGCGGGGTGCCTGGGTGGCTCATTCGGTTGGGCGTGTGACTTTGGCTCAGGTCATGATCTCACCATTTGTGAGCCCGAGCCCCACGTCAGGTTCTGTGCTGACAGCTTGGAGCCTGGAGCCTGCTTCGGATTCTGTGTCTCTCTCTCTCTCAGTACCTCCCCTGCTCACATTCTGTCTCTCTCTCTCTCTCAAAAATAAATAAACATTTAAAAAATTTAAAAATAAATATTTGCGCATATATAGTTTATTATAATTTAAATATTTATAAATATAAAAATATATAAAAATATTTGTATCAGCAGTATACAGTTTTGTTAAAGCTTAACAGACTCATCAAAATGTTGGGAACCATTTTGGCAATTAGCATATTTGGTAAATTTAACCAGTTAATCAATTGACAAACTGATGGCCTAGAAAATGTCCTCCAGCAATTACTTTTGTCTGAATTAATCATTCATCACATTGGTTGATCTTCTAAACTTCATTGATGTGAATGGTTATATCATAACATTACCAGTTCCCTGAGGAGAGAAAATTTGTCCAGGATTAGACACCTAATTTAGCCTGGATGAAACAGAATCTTCCTCAAAATTTCAGTTACCAGGACCTGAAAAAGAAGACAGTTATCTATGGGGTCCCTACGATGCCTTGGCTACAGATGGAAGCCAGGAGAACTAAAGGAGACACACAGACTCAAGTGGTAGAGAAAGCCAATTTGACAAAAAGAGAACAATCAGATAGGTATAAAAGAACAGATATAAAATTAGAAAAAAAAATCTCCTGAAAATAATTGAGTGTTGGTCCCAAGTTTTGTTCTTGAGGCTTATCAACATTTGCATCTCAGAATGCCTTGGGGTACAGAGATAACCTCACTGTGATAATGATAAATTTCTCTTTTTGGTAAACTGATGAGTTTAGAGTTTCTGTCATTTTCAAATTAAAGACATGAAACAGATTGACCTTGAGCGAGTCACAAAATAATACTGATAGTAGCAGTGACTGTGATGATGACGAAGCTACAATAATTTTTAAGATGCTTTTCAGCTGTTTTTTACATTCTTGGATAATCTAAATGTTTTGTGGTATTTTTTTTAGCAACTGCTGAATAACAAGCAATGAGCTAGGTGTTGGGAATACAAATATGAAAATAAAGTCTCTCCATGATAGACAAGTAAACAATCATACATTAAGTGTTATGACAAAAAATATGCAGAATTTCAATCCAGAGAAGATTAGAAATTGATCCCTCTTCCTCTTTTGCAGCAATATTTCTGTTAACAAATGAATCTTTGATGTATTTATATGAACTCCAATAATTAGCTTATAACAACAAATGGTTCGTTTTTATGAGATGCATTAACAACTGTTGGTAAATAACATTCTTGAATTTCACAATGTGGGTATAACTCAGAAGTTTTGTGTATTGTGGTAATTAAGTTACACATGCTGTTTAAGAAGTGAATATCCTTTCTAATAAAACTAGAAAATTAGTAATAATCCATGGCATTGTAGAGCAGAATCGGTTTATAGTCACAGCATTTTCTTCATGAAATTGTCCTATGTTCAATATCTATGAGTTCCAGTTATATGAAATATATATTAACTTTATCCTATGTAGGATAACTCAAAGGACAGCTTGGGTTCATAGTGGCATACATCAAAAGGCTGCTCCTGGGGCCCCTAGGTGGCTCAGACATTTAAGCGGCCAATTCTTATATCAGCTCAGGTCATGATCTCATGGTTCGTGCAATCGAGCCTTGCCTCAGCTCTGTGCTGAAAGCATGGAGCCTGCTTGGGATTCTCTCTGTCTCTGTCTCTGTCTCTGTCTCTCTCTCTCTCTTGCTGTGTGTCTCTCTCTATCTCTCTCTTCCCTTACTCCATTTGTGCACTTTTCCTCTCTCTTAAAAAAACAAGAAAACAAAAAAAACCTTCTCCTTATAAAGTCCTAGGAAAAGATGAATCAGATGTGGGCCATATATGAACTATTTCCTTCTAAAGCCATTCATAAAATCATAGTTTCCACACTTCTTTCTTGTTTTAAAAAATGAAACTAAGCGGCGCCTGGGTGCCTTAGTCAGTTAAACATTCAACTTTGGCTCAGATCATGATCTCATGGTTCATGAGTTTAAGCCATGCATCGGGCTATCTGTGTCAGCACAGAGCCTGCTTCAGATCTTCTGTCTCCCTCTCTCTGCCCCTCCCTGCTCTCTTTCTCTTTCTCTCAAATGAATAAAAAGTAAAAAAAAAAAAAAATGAGATGAAAGAAAGAGAGAAAGAGAAAGAAAGAAAGAAAGAAAGAAAGAAAGAAAGAAAGAAAGAAAGAAAGAGAAAAGAAAGAACTTACATGACTCTCACATTTGAATGGACTCACATGATTCTGGGCTCTTAATTTTGATTTTTGATCGCCTTAATATCAATTTCATGGCCACAGATACTATTATAATCCTCAATAAAATAATAAATAAAGGTTTATGAATGTTGAGACGTTTCTTATGAACTGGCAAAGCTTTTTGAAAAGTGATAATGATGAGGGTGGTACAAGGTACAAGGAAACAGATACTGATAAGCTCACATGGGAATGTAAACTGGTATAATGTTGATATAGGGCAAGTAAGCAATATATAGCAAGAACCACAAAAAAAATTTTTAATAAATTTTAACCTGGAAAATTCTCCATTAGGAATGTACCATTGGAAAATAATCATTAATATGGATGGACAGTTATGCACAGTCATGTTCATTATATAATTCATAGTAGTTAATTGTTGGTAGCAGCCTAAATGACAAAAGATAGAGAAGTAATAAGGAAAAACAAAGGTGGAGCATGTTATGATCAGCAAATGCAATGTGTTTTTCAGATTATTTAATAACAATGCAAATCTGCTTGCAATTGAGTATTTGGATATAAATGCAGCATGTCTGCATACACATATATGAAAATATGATCCTGATTTTGTCTACTTTGCCTCTATAAATACAGGAAATATCATGCCATGTGTGTGGCAGAGATTGCCAATGGGCACCAATGTCTGCAGCTCCCCTTTTTTTCCCGGACACATAGCTAGACAACATGCCCTGGTCCCATTTCTCCTTTGCAGTTAGATGTGGCTTCACAGCTCCTAATGTCCCTCTTGTGTTATCTTTGAAAAGTGTTTAAAAGACAGTTTGGTAATGTGTGATACCTACTGATTGTCCCATCCCCATAATATCTGGATGATTTTGCCCCTATTGTCTCTGTCTTATCACTTTGGATTCCATCTCCTGTAGTGTCTCCTCAGGATGTGGCTTTATCCTACAAAGGAGCTTCAGTTGGTGAGTTCTGAGAGTTTACTGGGTCCACACCTTTTATTTCATTTTAATCTCCTGCACTCAACTGCACACAGGAGCCTTAAAAGCCCTTTTTGGTTTGGACTGCCATTCTTAGACTGGACTACTATAATTTCTAGGGAGCACATGTAGACTATTTTAGCTTATTCTGGATAACCAGTCATCAGAGGTCCCAAGGCTTCTCCACACAGTCTCTGATGTGATACGGATCTTGCTGCCTTCAGTGGTTTTCTTCCTGTCCCTCATATTGAGGCTTGTGGGAATACTTAGTATTTTTGTAGATGTTGTTTGGGGCATAGGGTTTTGCTCTGCTGGTTGTTGTTTCAGTTTTATGGGAGGAAGTGGAGAAATTAAAAACAGAGTAAAACAACAACCAAAAAAACCCAAACAAACTAGATGCCACAGTTATCAACAGCACAGAATCCTGAACAAATACCACTGTGTGGATACAATATAAAGCACAGTGGGTGAAGTGGTACAGGTAGAGGAATTATGGAGGTAAAAATAGGAACAGTAGATGGGGTTATTAAAAATAGTCCATAGTGCTGGGTAGGAAATGGGAAGGAAACTGATGTATTAAGACACCTGAGTTCGAATTCTAGATTAACCACTTTTATATTATTTTTGGTGAGTAATCTTGTATCTTAATATCTGGTTTTTTTCTCACATGTTAAATAGTTGAATATTGTTCCCTTTTGGCTTAGACTTCTTACAGTTTTTATGAGAGGGACATCTACTTTATGTGTTTACTTACATTACATTTATATGGCCAGCCCTACTCAAAAACTAATAGTGGTTTTTCTTTCCAGAATAAAATCTGATTTATTTACCATGCCATTGAGTGTCTAGCACCAACATTCCAGAATTCTCCTTTTCCCTGCCCTCCCCTAAACCTTCTCTTCTAACTGTGCCGAGGTTAAAATCCCAAATGTATATCAACAATTTGTTCACTCCTCTGCTCTTGCTCATATGTGGCTTTCTTATCTAGTTCAGACAGAAAATCTTTGGCTCTAGTCTGCCAGTTGAAACTTTACCTTTTCAACTCACCAACTACTTCCCCGAGGAAGACATCATGCATTAACCCCAGCGAAAAAAAATTTTCTTCCTTCTCAGATAGAACATCTATTGATCACACTCTGCCCTAAATTACTGCCATCTGAATATACGTTTGGTGCTTCATTACAGTTCAGGCAGAGCCGTGCACAGCAGTGTAAACAAATCAACCTTAGCTTGGAGGTCAGACCAGGTGATTTTGCCAATTTACAGGACCTTAACCAAGTTATTTAGGTACTCTGAATTTAACATGAGGATGATAACATCAAAATATTTTGTAAAAATTTAAGATAATCTTCATTCATTTATCTCAATTCTCATGCTCCACTGCACCTGTTTACTTGACACCTTCAATTAACATGCCCAAAATAATATTTGTGGTATATATATATATATATATATATCCAAACCATGTATCAGCCTCATCTTACCCACTGCTAGAATTACAGAGAAAAGTCACCCAGTTACTCAAGCCAAATGATTAGGATGAGCAGACCCTTCTTATTTGGTTTCCACCCCTCCCACTTCCAAATCATCAGCAAACACAATTTCTCTAGCTCCTAAATAGATCTTCATCTCTCTACAGAGACACTAGCATCTTACATTGGGTGAAGGCAGCCCCCTACTTTTTGCTCCCAACAGTCTACTTCCTACCAGTAGAACAACCAAAGTTACCTTAAAATATATAAATTACATCATGTAACCCTGATTCCCTAAAACCATCTAATAATGTTTCTCTACTCTTTGAATGCATTCCAATCTCTTACCACATCCTACAATGCCCTACAGAATCTATGGCCTGTGGCCCTCTGAGCCCACCTCCTTCAGGTCTTCCATCTGTATTCTGCTTTAGCTACCGTGGCCATATTGTCATCTCTCAAACACTCCAGGATTGTTCTTATTTTGGAGCCTTTAAATTTGTTTCTTTTGACCAGAACACTCATTTCTCAGGCTTCCTTGTTGCAGATCTTTTTACTAGGCAGATCTCTGCTAATTTAGTTAACTGCAACAAACATTTATCATACTATGTACATACAGCACATGATATATATGCTATATTATGCCAGACACATCTAAAGGTCATCAATAATTGACAAGATCCTGTTGTCCTGGAGGTTCCAGTGGGAGCAATATCAATCAAATGTCACAAAACAATAGCAAACTTGAAACTGTAAACTGGCATAGTTTCTTTTAAGGAAAGGAGACTTGTTTTTGAGTCTCACACCAAAAATCATTATCCCTGTAGTAATATTGACAACTGGAACAGGTGTGGTTCCAAATTAATATCTGTCACAGGTGAACAAGAAGGATATAACAAATGTTTCATTTTATGAGACATCATCATGATTTAAGTTGTATCTGTTGCTTATTGTGGGTCTAATGTCATATGCATATATCATACTCATTACCAAATTTAAACTTTTGTTTATGCTGTTTTCAATGGTTGGTAATCTATGATTATCCTAATATATTCCAAATTCCTTGGGATACTTGTGAAATTTTTTCTAAGGTATATCTGCTCATTGTCATATTCCTCTATAAACCTTTATCACTTATTATCCAACTTATCATATAACATACTTTTATTTATTATCCTTTTTCCTAGGCAAGATATTACCAGATATAGGAACAAACTTATTTTTTATGCAGTGAAAATATTTTAAAATTTTTTTTAATATTTGTTTATTTTTTTGAGAGAGACGAAGTGTGAGCAGGGGAGGGACAGAGACAGAGGGAGACACAGAATCCAAAGCAGGCTCAACACTCTGAGCTGTCAGCACAGAGCCCAACACGGGGCTCGAACTCACGAACTGTGAGATCATGACCTGAGCTGAAGTTGGACGCTTAACCGAGTAAGCCACCCAGGAGCCCCTGGATATGCTTTACTTTAAATAGTAGCACAATCTTCTTGTATGTATTGTCCTCAAATACATTCTCATGCTTGCAAAACGAGTTCTCAAGAGGTAGTTAATTAGTTCCTTCTAAAGAATAGAAATATATTCTTTATTGAATATATTGATATAGAAGAGAGTAAATTCTGGGGGTTGAGGAGGAGTCTAAATTTGTTGAAGCACAAACTGAGAAATCCAAAGAAGCACTATACAGAAAATGAGACCAATCTCAAAAGTTAAGGGAAGGATCAAGAAACAAAAGCTTCTGTAGGCTTTTGCAGGAAGAGCCAGCAAACGCTAACAACTTTACATATTAGTAGATAGTGACATGTAATTACCTTGGAAGTTCTAAGAGTTTTAGCAGCAAGGACTTTCAAATCAGACCAGATTAGTACAAATTTTGGTCTCAGAATCTGCTATATGTGTGGGCTAGGGCCAAGCTAGTCAAGTTTATTGAGCCACAGTTCTCTTACCTTTAAAAATAAGAATGGTGATACTACTTTGCACTGCTTGTCTGAGAATTAAACCTGGTAATGTATATTCTTGGCACATATTCGTTGTATCCATTCAAAGTAGTTAACTTGAAAAAAGTTATTTATGGGTTAAATAGGTGAGGAGTATTGAAAAGGACACTTATTGTGATGAGTGCCAGGTGTTATACGAAAGTGATGAATCACTGAATTCTCCACCTGAAACTAGTATTACAGTGTATGTCAACTAACTGGAATTTAAATAAAAACTTGAAAAGAAAAAAAAAAGACAAAAGGTATTTATTACCCGCTAGGCTCTACTCTGAGCAGTTCATGAATAGTAATCCCAAGCCCTTGAGAGAGGGATTGTTAATATCATTTTGTAGGTGAGGAAACTGAGGCACAGAAACCTTAAGTGACTAGCCCGAGATCACAGATCTTATAAACAATTTTGCCAGCATTCAAGCCAGGACAGTGTGGCTCTCATGTTTGTGCTGTTAACCCTGGGCTATAGTGCCTCTCAAGTTACGTTGGTTCCCATCATATGTCTCCTCGAAAAGTTTGCTGACAGAAACAATTGACTGGACCGTGTCTAATTAATTCTATATTTTCAATTTAAAAATCCTACTCTGTCAATGTTAAATTTTCTCCATGGTGCTCCCTTTTGGTTGAATAAATATCATTGAAAGATCCCCTAATAAAATGTTAGTTTTCCCAGAAATCCTGAATCAATGTCCGTATTACACTGTTCTATCAGGGCTGTGGGATGAACATGTGGTTCCTGAGTGGCGCTCTTTCTGCCCCACCTATTGGTCGAGAGACACTTGTGAACTAGAATTTATAGCACTAGACTTAGAATTACAACCAATATATGAGCAGACTGTGTGGATGATTCAGCACATTTGAAAAGGCTTATGACCTATTTCACTCTTTATTCATACATGAAAAAGCAATTTACAAATCTAGAAATACTAATTTGAAGAAAGCTTTTTTTCTACTTTTCTTTCTTACATTCTTTTTTCCTTTAAGAAGGTAATTCTAAGTGAACAGAGTTCTAACTTCTGGAAATATGGACAATAGAGCACTAGTTTCAACTTTATGTTGTTATAAAAAAATGAGAATAGCCTGTTTATTATTTGTTTGTGTGTTTTATAAGCACAGCCAGAGGCTTCTCCTTACCAATTAGTAGCTGCAGTGGCTCCATGCATACAGATTGTAGGAGAACAAATAAATAAACACCGGGAAGGTTCTGGTGCTGAGAGACTGGAAGTACACCTATTATAGGCTACTGTGTTGCTTCTATTTCCTGTCATTGTAGTTCAAGTCAGCAAGTATATTTTGAGCATCAATATCAGGGAGTGGAAAAGCAGCTCTGAAGAAAGAATATAGGTAGCAGCTAAAAATGTAAGAAGATGCCTGGCAACATTAGTGTTTTCTACAAATATAATTGGGCCACTTCTTGTCCCAGGCACTATCCTAGTACTGGTAAGGTCCTAATCCCAAAGACTTTACATTTGAATTGAAGAGAAAAATAGCATACCTTTAACAAATAAATAAATGGGATAAGCAGAGTCATACATGCTCTGGAGATAACAGGGTGAGGAAATAGAAATGGTAATTATGCACCTATAGCATTATGGACAGATTTTCAAAATCTTACACAATCTGTAAGTTACAAATTAGGTTGCTCTTCTCTTTTTCCTTCCCCTCCCTGCACTTCACTCATCTCCAACCACAGGGCTCCTTGCTGTCTTTGCAACACACCAGGCGCTCTCCCAGATTGGTGTCTTTCACTAACTGTCCCCTTTGCCTCACATTCTCTTTCTTCAGCTTTGAGACTTTTTCGTCTCTTCTCCATGTTTGCTCAAATGTCAACTTCTCTGTGAGCTAATCCTGACCACCCAGTTACTCCATCCTCCTTACCCTGATCTACGTTTTCTTCTTATTTTTTTATGACTTATCACCTTCTAAAATCCCATCTAGTTTACTTATTTACTGTTTTACTGTTGATTTTTATTGCTCCTTATCCCTATTAGAATATAAGCTAGACAAGGGGAGGGATCTTTTTCTATTTTCTTCACTGATGTCTCCCCAATACATAGAATTGTGTCTGGCCCCTAGTAGGCTTTCAGTTCGCTTCAGGAGGTAAAAACAATCACTTAGTAACCATAACAAAGAAACGGGTTCCAAGAGAAGGTGAGCAGTACAGAAGACATATAACCAAGAGCTAAGAAAACATGGGTACTGGCACCAAGAATGGAGATGACTATGATCAAGTTATGGTTTTCCTTAGAGTTAAAAGAGGCACTAATGCAGAATGCAAGTGCAAAATAAGGAGAACACGAAAATGTGCTGGGAATGAAGAATAATATGATATTTGAAAATGGATATGAATGTGGAACAGTAGAAGCACGGAAGACCCGCTGGTATACCACCCAGAATAGAAAATACTACGTAGCTCTGCTTTTGCCCAAGGATTACATGTGTCTGTTGAATATAGAACAGGCAGTGTGGATTGAAAACGTATGTGACTGGAGCAAACGGTAATAATATGGTCATGGCACAACTAGAAAGTTTGTCTATGAGAGTATAGGAGTTCAACCTGCCATATAATGGAGTGTCTTCAGAGTGGCATTAAGTAACCTGAATATTACCTCGCAAAAAATTGGGAGTTAACTGTTTTGAGGAGTGTATTCATATGATAGAATCATACCCCCTGGTGGCACTTCATCCACTTATCCATCGTCTACTAATTCAAGTAAAAGATATATTGAGGACTCGAAATGTACTTAATGCCATGCTAGACATTGTGGATACAAAATGACTATCACACAGACTCTACACCGACGGGGCTCACATTCACTTGTGAGATAACTGAGCTGGATATTAAAGGTTAAAATACCGCCATAAGTAAAGAACAAAATAAAGTGAAATAAATGTGAAAATAAAGTGTGAGAGTGCATGACACATTCTCAGAATAAGTTATCCATCACATTATAGGAAAAGCATAGGTGTTATGGGCTGAATTGTGTCAAAGAAAGAGACTTTTGTAATTATATAGGTAGGAGCCAACAAGGGAATAAAATAGGGAGTCATAGTTAGAATGAAGATGTGAAGGTTTGTAAAGAGATTAAGGGTATACAAGGGAAGGTAAGGGATGCATCTCCTGTGGGGGGCTGGGAGGATGGGGCACCACAGTCATGCAAAGGGAATAGTCATGGTCTCAAGGTAGGGGAAAGAAATTAATTTTGGTCAAGGTTGATATCAATACACATGTGGGAAAGCTGCCAGTTCACAAGTGGGCTTTTGGATGTTCTTTGGTGAGTTTTAAACTAGATAAAAACATGAGCAAATTAACATTTTATCGATAATATTCTTTGTGTCATATGAAGAATCAAAAACAGAAGATACAGATTAAAGTTGAATCAGGGGAGGGAATGAAGTCAGGAGACGGGGGAGGGTTAGTTCTGAGATTCTTGAAGTAGTCCAGGCATGAAGTCATGACTTCAAGTAACTAAAAAGAAGCAGTAATGACTCCTCACAAGGAACTAAGCATTCTTTATCTGAAATAGAAGGTATGCTGAAAGCAGTACAGAAAAAGGACCGCTTCATAGTAGATCTCACCTGGCCATGACTTTCCAAGCAATACATTTTATTTTTGTGTCTGAAGAAAGTTTATTATATAAATAAATATTAAAATGCTAAGAACAATTAGCTTTCATGTTTCCTTCCAATGTAAATGGCATGAACTTCTTAAAAATATATTGATACACATAAAGATAAGATAGCTCTCTAAAATTCCTTAAATTACGAAGAGTAAAATGCACAATGAGAGAGACTTGGCCCATGCCATTTACTCTTCTAATGTGATATTTGTAACAGACAAAAAAGTAATGTCCTGGAATGCTTCAAGAGAAGTACTGTTAACGCACTTACCTGCAGAAAGAAAAACAGAAACTAAAGCAAAACCAACAAATATTTTGTGGGATTTATGCTTAAAAATATTATTGTGTTATCATACTTGTCAGTGGTATTGACATTTCATTATAATTGAAATAGCTTTACTAGCTCAAAACAAAAATGTAAACAAAAAGAAAAATAAAAGTGTATACCAACTGAGAGAAAGTGTATGCCAACTGAGAGAGAACGAAGAACAGTAAATGAAGAGAAACTTGACACTTTGAGTCTGAAGACCTGGATTCAAAAACCTACTCTTATCAATTACCAGCTGAGTGATATTGGGGAACTTTTATCACTGAGTTTTGTCACAGGTGGGAGATAGGCTAGAGGTTAACCACTACACTACTGAGTTCATAAAGATAGGCTGTAAGGATAAAAAGCCCAAACAAGTATGGTGATCCATTCTAATAATGGCCCCAATTTTTCATATCTCCCCGTATCCCTGCCTATTGGCTCCTACACTGACTCAGGGCTTGAGTCTCTTTAGCCGGTAGGTTTTTGGCAAATTTGACATAAGCAGAAGTTGGAAAAATGACTTGTATATTGCTGTTTCCATTATTGTATTCTTGCCAGTACCATGGGAATATGTAGAAGCTAGTGCAAAGGGGGGATGTGAGAAAGACACATGCAGAAACATCAAGGCCATCCACAACCATCCGGCCAGGAGCCAACCATAAACAGACGAGGAAGCGTGGCCAATATCTGCAGGGACACCTTAAAGACTCTCAGATGACTGCAGATGTCTGAGTGCTCGGGCAAAACTAGGGAGACCACCTTCCAACCCACGCAATCAATCATAGACAATGATTTCTTCCAGCAACTACATTTTTTGGCCGTTTGTTACCCAGTATTCTTGTGATGATAGCTAATGTAGACAGTAAGGAAGACAGAATATTCAGGAAGGACAGAAGAATTGATGGCTGTAATGAGGCATATGTGGGGAAGAAACCCTTGCCACATGTAAGGTTCACAGCATATGCAATGAACTCCTGAAAGCTTAGGAAACTTAACCCCTCTTCTTGCGTGCCTTCTGTAGAAAAGAAATGACCATTAGCATTACAACCAACCACACCAGCAGAGCAGAGACAACCCAAATCTAGGCATCAGGGTGGAAAGATGGCCTTGGAACGTTTTGTTTGTATGTAAGCTAATGCTGTGTTTTTGGAATGCTCTCATACATAATCATTAAATGGCGTATATTCTGGTTGTTCTTTTTTTAAGCTTCCACTAAGACAGTGTATGTTATATAGACCGAAACTAGATGACACACTTCTCATCAGCCAGAACAATAAAGCATTTTCAATGTGTTTTACAAATTTTCATGCTAGAATTCTAAACATGGTTTCACTATTACAGAAGACTGAAAAATTAGTAAATGTATTTTCATATAGAGAATGACAGACCTTAACAGAGATTATCTCCGAAATAAGTTCTAAATGGTATTTTTTAAGTAAGAAATATTCGAAATACAGAATTTAGGAAGGAAATGGCCCTATAATTATTTTTCACAAATAGCCTTATGCAAATAAATTGGCAAATATGTTTTTAATTCAGGATAGGAATGATACAATATATAACTGATGTGGTGATATTAAGATACAGCATATATAAAAATATCAGATAAAAAATAATGTAGAAAGTAGAACAAGAAGGATATGATTATAGCTAAGTTATCTTTAATCATTCAATATGAAGGGCAAAAGGAGATGGTTCTTAACATGAAAATGAAGAAACCAAGGAAAAGTGTGATAATTAAAAATATTAGATAATAGTGAAAACTGAATATATCAATAGTCACTCCAAAAAATACATGCATTAAAGTTACTCATTGAAAGACAGTCTCAAATGGGATATAAGACAGTCGGCTCTAAGATATTTATAAATAGAATATATAATGATTCAAAAAGTTTGACAATACAAAATACTGGGAAAGCACTAACTAAGGATAGCTGGAATGCAACACTAATACAGTCTGAAAGGCATTATTAAGGATGAAATATTCCTATTAAGGACAGAATGACAGAATGGACTACTCAACCTAAGGACATAACTCAGATCCTTGACTGAGTCTTTAACAGCTGAAATTAAAAATTAAAAAAAAAAAAGCACAAAATTACAAGTAGAATTTAATGAATCTAGAATCAGAGACAGAGATTTTTTAACATCCCTCTCTCAGAAACTAAGATAAATTTTAAAAATAAATAATACCTTGATTTTGTAAATATGTATATCTGATTTCAACCATTAGAGGATATATCTCTATCAATCAATCAATCTGAGAGATTCCATTCCATTCAAATACGCATAGTTTTATCAGAATTGACTAACTCACTTAAATAAAATGGATAATACCTTAGAACGGTCATTAACTGATCAAAACTGACTCGAGAAGAAAAGAAGCATCAGTAGGCTTATAATCATTAAAGAAAGTAGATGCATTAATATTTACTACCACTTTCCTGTCCACACGTATAAGCATCAGGCACAAATTGTTTTATAGGAAATTTTTACCAAAACCTCAAGAATCTGAGAACCCTCATCTTACACAATTGTTTAAAGGATAGAAATAGAAGAAATGACACTTGATACAAATGACTTTATACAGACACTTCATATAAGATACTTTATACACTTTTGTATACACCAAGACACATATAGCTAGTATAGCCTAATATAAAAAGTGTACGTGATGGGTAAAAGAAAATATTATAGACGAATTTTACTTACAAACGAGATGCAAATACCCTACATAAAATTTTATCTAACTATATCACAACAACGTAACAGCTATTCTAGGATCACAAGGATGTTATTTTTACTGTAATTCCTAGGACCCTAACCCCAAATTACACATGAAGGAAATATTACAAACAGACATGTTAGTATTAGACCTGATTTTTTATATGGGCCTATCAACTATTTCTTGTGTAGTCACAATTTGGAAGAGTTTGACAGTAGGGATTGGTTTTAATGAGTACAACTTATTATTCAGTAGCTTTTCTGGATATATATTATATATATAATTATAAATATATATAGTTATAAGATATATATTGTATATATAATTATAAATATATATATAGTTATAAAATATATATATACATAATATATCCTGTATAAAACTATCCGTCTAGTAAGTAAGACAAAGAGATTGAGGAATTGAAAATGAGAAGAATGGTTTTAACAGGTTGCTCCATGTCAATTTACTAGCAGAATGACCTTGAAGTACGTGACTTAGGTTTCAGATTTACATCTTCCCTCTAACATAGACATGCATTCACATCTTGGGTGGTTTCAGATTATACAATGTCAATGCCTGTTACAGTTTCATGAATGCACATTAAGACATATTTACTAAAGTGCAGTTCTAGAGGCAGAGATTCAATAATAAGGACATTATACCTTCAATGTTATGAATATGCTAATTTTGCTATAAAAATCAAGCAAGGAAACCTAATTTTATGTTTAAAAATAAATGTGCAAAACAAATCTGTTGAAACACATAAATACAACTGGATAACTAGGGGAATATTTTGCATAGTAAGGATACCTCCTGAGGCTCCGGTGCATATTATAAAATTCATATTATAAATTTGAGGTACCATACTGCGTTAAGTGACTACAAGAAGAAGGTCAGGTTATGAGTTTTAAGCAGATGTACATTAATCTGTGCTCTGCATACGCCAGTGTTACATTTGTGAAGAATAAGTCACCTGATGTTGTGTCACCAAGAAAATTCCTTACGCCAGGTTTCTGCTCTATTTAACCTTTCTCTGAATGAAGGGGAACTCGGGCAGTATAGTAACTCAGTTATTATACATGAAATAGCATGTTTATGAGATGACATATTTGAGGTAGTATATGAAGTCAAGGTTGTACTCACATTGTGGCATACTACACTTAAAGTGATAGAAAAGTTGTTTTGTGACTGTATATGTTCACTTTACAATTCGTGTACTTGATTCGGGATCTGTATACCAGGGATGTTATTAGCACATTTTTCAGTCATAGCGTTTATTAAGTCATCAAGCACTCAGTAGGTAGCTAATATTTCTCTCTGAATGTTAGAGCATATGAGGACTTATTAGGACTCTTGTTTTCTGCACTCTAGTCAGGAAATCACTTTGTCTCCCTCTCTGCCAGTTTTTCCTTTTTATATCCTCCTATGTTAGAGACAGTTAGTGTTCAACATTAAATATATTGTATATATTATATATACACACACATATGTACACATATATATGAATGTGTGTATTACATTTCTCAAACTGCTTTGTTCTGTGATTGGGTATATGTCTAGTTCTTGCAGTGAATTGTGAGTACATGTGTTAGATCCCACTCTCAGATCAGAAGTATCTGGTCGGCTTTTCCCCATGCTTTCTTCCCCCATCTGGCAAGTGGATTCCCTTAAAGTCAGAAGATGATGGAGCCATGGGAAAAGCAGTCTTATCCTTGATTTATCAGTTGGAGGTGAGGTACTTATAGGACATTTACCCAGAAGAGCTCAACAACCTGCCTAGGATTACAAAATAAGCAATAAATAAGTATTTTTTTTGTGTGTCAAGACTATGAGAATTCTTTTGGTATTTACTAAAGAAAAGTACCCATTTACTAATCTCCCTTCCTTTCCTCCTTCTTCTTAACTTTCAACTCATGTTTAGTGATCACCTAGGAGCATGTATTATAAATGTAATCAGAGAGAGAGGTGAGAGTCCCAGGCTCTGTCTTCAGGCAGCTCCAAGTAACATAGTGAAATAATGGTGAAGAAACCAAAAATTACAATTCATTCTGATGAGTGCTGTTATGGGGTTAATCCCTAAGGATGTTGGCATGCTAAGGACTCTAGGGGATGCATCCTCAGAAAAAAAATGATGCTTATTCAGAACGTTAAAGGGCAAGAAGGATTTATCTGGAAGGAAGGGGAAGAAAGGCCAAACCCAGGAAAGAGCAAGTGTTTTTCAGAGTTCCAGCCAATGTCTAACAGGATATTCTTTTCTTCTGGACATTTGCTCAAGACAACAGTCTAGTAGTCATTCCTGACCACCATTGTCTTCTATTCCCCATGGCCAATGCATCATCCAGTCTTGCCGTTCCATTTTCTTAATGCTTTTTGCATCTGTCTCTTCCCAATCCACCTTCTGAGAACTTAGTATGGATAACCTTACATCTCTCATCTTAAAGGCTTTATAATTGGTCTCTAAAATTCTTCTTTACCACTTTCTAGTAGTGTTCCATCCAACAGTCAGAGCTGTCTTACTAAAATTTAAATATGTACATATCTCTTCCATAGTTACAGCTTTTAAATGACTTCCCATTGCCCTCCAGAAAAAAAAAATCCAAACTCTTTAGTACGGTGTGTAAATATGCTTTATGCTACGATCTCCGCTCACTTTGGTGACATCATTTTACCACATGCCACCACACCATGTGCTCTATAGCCAAACCCATTCTCTGTGCTTAAGGCTAAAATAACATTTTACACCAAAATATTCTATAACTTCGCTGTGTACCTGATGACAACAAAATGCAAGCTGACACAGCTTTAAAGTGGATGATGTGCAGTAGGGGTACCTGAACAAGGGGAAATGCATACTATTGAGAGCTATGCCATGAAAAGCCTTCCAAGCCAAATTAAAGAGTCCAGACATCCACAGACTTCAAACAAACCCCGGGCCTTGTGTCCATGTCAACACCAATCCCACACGAACTACTGATTGTTAGAGACAACTCGGTCACAAAACATTCTTCTTGGAGCTCTTGATTCAGATATCTTTATGCCATGCCTTTAGAGTCTACATTTTTGTTGTTGTTTTGAGATCCTGAAAGAAGAGGAGATTTGTGCTGACTTCTTCCCAGCTTCGTCCTGTTTTCTTATCTCCCTAAGAGAGGAGCAGCTGCTAACAAATTAGTTGAGGTCTGAAACACTGACTTGTCTTTTTGGCAAGAAGGCAACATTGCTGTGAGTTCAAGGGTACTGTACTCTTTTAGACCACCTCTGGGTTTCTCATCTCATCTTTGGATGTACTGAATGAGTCTTGTTGACCAGAGCATGCTCCAAAGTCCTTGTTGACTTCAGCCCCTTCCTACCTTGACTTACTTTCTCAGTGCTGCTAGTCAGAGGACTAAGGTTTCATGTGGGATGAGCTGGTATAATACAAGTATTTGTTGTTTTTGTTGTGAGATATCTATATCTATATCTATATCTATATCTATATCTATATCTATATCTATATCTATATCTATATCATCTATATCATCTATATCTATATCTATATCTATATCCCTATATCTATATATATATATCTATATATATAGAGAGATATATATAGAGAGAGATATATATAGATATATATAGATATAGATATAAATTTATTTAATAAATTCAAAATAAAATAAATGAAATTCAAAAATAAATTAATATATATGTGTATATATATATATATATAAATTTATTCATTTATTTTTGAAATGCTGTCGTGTCCTAGTTTTGAGGCCAGTCAGTGCCCCTTCTTGGGCAGCTGATTATATCCATTCCTCAACTACTTCCCTCATGGGGGTGCTCATGCTCCAGGACACCCAGCCTAGCCTAATCACTGTAGCGCCAAGTACAAGACAACTAGGGCCACCTTTATGGCCTGGAGCCCATAAAATTATTCAAATTAGCTAATCCATGAAGGAGTCCATGAAACCTAGCTAACCCCACCCAGAAGGCCATACAAAAGCTGCCTCCTATAGCTCCAGTTTACTATTTCCATGCCCCTGGCTGCATCCTCCTGTGTGGTCCTGCCTAGAGTCCTTTCCTTGTTCAGAACTCCATGTAGCCAAGAGTTCTAGCTTTCATCTATCAGAGTGTCATTGTGCCATGTCTTTGCCATTAAAAAATAATAAATCTTATGGAACAGGTGATAAGAGAGAAATAGGAAAGTGTGTTTATTTAACCGAGATTAATGTTCCAAACCGATTTTTACAAAAGTTCTGTAAAAGGTGTTCCCAAGGGCTGCTCAGGTTTGCCAAAAAAGACTATACCTTTGTTTTCCATATCACTTCCCTTCCTTGAATGTAGTTCTTGTAGTACTCCCACCGGAGATTAAAAACAAAGTCACTATAAAAGGCAGGGGAGGATTTCAGTTTTTCTGTGTCCTTGATCACAACGTCATCAAATTATCAACAAAGGTTCACCCTTTGCCCTGGAGTATTAGTGTAGGGCTTATAAATTGGACAAGTGCATGCACAAGCACAAACATGTGGGGCAAAGCCCGATGCGGGGAGACCCGGATTCTTATACAGCTCTAGTAGTTAGCATCAGCTGACATAGTACTGTGAGGCATTTTGTGTTTTAGTTTTTGTATCTCTTTGTTATGTGGAGGGTTTTTTTGTTTGTTTAAAGTTTATTTATTTTGAGAGAGCGCAAAGTGGGAGAGAGGCAGAGAGAGAGAGAGAGAATCCCAAGCAGGCTCAACACTGTCAGTGCGGAGCCTGATGTAGGGTACGAACTCACGGCCAGAGCTGAAATCAAGAGTCAGATGCTTAAGTGACTGAGCCACCCAGGCTCCCCTTCTATCTCTTTGTTTAACTGAAGCTAAAGAACTAAGGGAAGGTTATTTTAACAGAAAAATAGGTGGTTAAGTGGAGGTAGGCTACCATTGAAGTACAGACAGAGCTCAGGGAACTTAGTTAAGATAATATTTTGTAGATAACTACGTAAAAGGTCATACTGCTTTTTTCTAAGGCAAAGAGAATTCTAGAAATATTTATTTTTGGTTAAGAAAGCACTGAACTTCTGCAACATTTGAGTGTCAACTCAGATCATCACTGGAGTAAAAATATCTCCCAATACAGTATAACTATCTAAATTATGAGTAATGAATAATCTAATAGATACTTATAATGTCCTGAATTCTAGATGACAGTATACTGTATGTGAATAGATGACTGAGAGACTCATTCTTCACCTACATGTATCATCAGAAAATGCTCCAGAGAAGAACTAAGGTAATAACTGGGGCAACAAATGTTTTACTTTTGATTATGGCTTAAAAATGTCTTTCAAGCATGGATCTGGAAAGGAATTTGGCAATGAATTGCATATGTTATAAAGATCAGAAGCTGAATGAAAAAATTCTAGTGGGTCCTGAGGAATCAAGTTTTATCCTGATAGGTGAATTTCTCTAGTATGGTATTCACATAGTCTTCCATATGGAAAAAGAAAAAAAACTGGAGAGAAGAAATTAAAGGAAAGTATTTTCAGTGTATGCTGGTTTGTTGCTCCTTAAGTAAATATTTATTAAGCTTTATTTTTATACTGTATCTCATTGGAAAGTTATGACAATCCTATAGAGAAAATATTTTCTTTTCTATTTGCAAGAGTAAAATTGGGCTCAGGGGGTTATGTGGCTTTGCCAAATTTACATTGTTAACATGTGACAGAATCAGAACCAAATTCTTTAAATCCTGTGCACTTTCTAAGACATCATGCTACTGTTAAAGACAGAAGGGAGTCTCACACCAATGATCCTTAGAGAAGAAACCGTAAGTTACCAGAGGACCAAGGAAGTCTGGAGAATATATTCTGTAATGAGACTTACTCTACACTGGGGTGTTTAGCATCTAAAGTGTAAATAATTGGATTATGTTTATTGGCTGTGTTTTATAAAACCGTTACTTTACAAAAATTCTCCATGTAAATAAAATCAGTTTCTATGAAAAGAGAAATCAAGGGGAAGAATTTTTGCCTACCATTGAGCCAGCATTTTAAGAAGCATGTACGGATGGTGGGTCTGAAGGGGTGGAGAATTACAAAGTGGGGTGACATTTAGAAACAAGGCCAGAGAAGGATCATCCAACCTATTTTTTTTTTCCATATGGAAATTCCCTTCCGGAATCCTCCTCCTCTTCCAGAGCTACAGAGGATGATGGATCCAATTTGAATGATAACAAGCTTTCTCTATCCAGCCCTCTTATGGGCTTCTCCAATTCTCACCTTCTATGCTGTCTGCGTTTCTCTACGTACCATTCATAATTTTCTTATTGAAAATGGGAGCCCTTCTAAAATTATGAGCTCTTCTAGCCTCATGAAATAAGAGTAGGCAAAGGGGTATATTGGACATGACGGAGGAAGGCAGGAGTAAAATTTAGGAACTAAAATTTAGTGGTTTAGAAATGCAAACAAACTTAGTTCTATAGCATTCAAATTAAATTTTACTTTTAATGTGACTTTTTATGGCTGTAAGAAGTTATTTAATGATATTATTTAAGCAGTTTGAATGGAAGTAGGATTGATATTAATGCATTAAATATGAACTTTTACTTAAAATAAATTCATTCTTCAAAATGATGCTGAGTATTTTTTATAAAGTACTACAATATTCAAATAACTAAAATGAGCATGAGTTAGGTCTTAAATATGCTTATAGGTTAATAACAAGCCCATAAATGACTAACGAATGGTGAGGAGAGACTGCAGAAAAAAACTCATCTGTGTAATGATAGCACCAGATGATATCTGAGGACCATCAGTTTAATGTTTTTCTCATGATTTCACTATCTATTAACCATTACTTTAATATCACTTCAAGTAATACTAACAAGAATTATTGTATAAACATGTGAACAAAACAGAGAAACAATAAGCAAACTCCATAGATGTCTCAATGGCTTGTATGTAATGGGCCACAAAGTGTTGTAACAGGTATGGCTCTTGATGTTTTCTTTTGTTTAACTACAGATTTATTAATCACACCACCACAGGACCAATATAATAATAATAATAACAATAATATTTTGGTTTAGGTGAATAATGAAAACTTTCATAGAATGACAGACAGAAACAAAAATGTCATATGTAGAAAGCATATGATTAACTAGATATAATTTTAACATACACACTTGGATCACTGCAGTATTAAACCAAGAGAAGCATGTGTCTGTGAGTTCTAAATATTCTAGTGTCATTCGGTATTTGTTTTTATTACAAAGTCATCGTATAAAAGTTAACTCAAATTCATTTTTAGTTTTTGGGTTGTTTGCCTGTTTTTAATAAGTTGTTCTTAGAAACATCTTAAAAGAGTAGAAAAGGATGTGGGCTTTGGAATTACAAATCTGGGTTGGAAACTGAGCTTATCTCTAACAAACTGTGTGACTTTGGACAAGCATCTCATCCTCTTTGGGTTTTAATGTTTTCAACCTTCAAATTAGGGATAATTTATAAGACTGAAAATTAAAATATAGTGTGCTTGGTTCTTTGCCTGGTATATTATTAATAGCTCATACTGTACATTAGTGTGTGTCTTTCATGTTTTATAGCAAGAACCATATATATATATTTCTCCTTTCGTAGAACTTAACACAGCAATACAACAGATGTGTCTGCTAGTGCTTATTATTCCTGTTAATACTAATCCCCACATTACTGCATGATGGAAACAGCAAGAGAAAATTTGAAAAGCTAGTTTAAAAATCTTCTTTGTCTATACAAGATTGCTATAAGTGGCTTCCATCTACTTAGAAAAATGATGTCAATCTGTTGTTTTAATTCTCATGCTGTTGTATCATGAAATGCAGTATCATTTTGATTTTCTGAATGGCGATATCTTAGATTAGGCAAGTAGGATGTATAAAGAACCCCATGTAGAGATTTAGACTCAACAAAATCCCATAGAATTTTTAAAATGTGTCCACATAGCCCTAATACTTTCCAATTCTTCATCTTTAAGTGTCTGTAATAATTTTGTGCTCCTTCCCTAGACTAGGTAGATATCCACAGGTATATCCATAGGAAACACATTTTTATAATCTCCTTCCCAAACGTTAATAGGTTAACAAATGTTTTCAACACATCCCCTTACTGGCCCTACACTTTCACCTGGATATCCTTATTCACTCTTAAGACTACTCAACCATTACCTTCACCAAGAGTCCATTCTTTAGTGAACTTGCCAATCTAGATTCTATACTCTGTCCTCACCGCTTTCTTGCACATACCTCTATCCCCACTGAAATTATTTCTTGGCTGAATATTGCTCTCACCAGGTTATATCTTTTTTTTTTTTTTACTTATTTATATCCATATATCAACTGGTGTCTGACACAGTCAGTATTTAATAAGTGCTGTTAGATTAATAGAATGGAGGATTTAATGGAAGAAGATGTGATGCTCATGTCACTAAGTTCCTAAGCAGGTGACCGACCATATGTCTATGCCCAATCCACTATAATAATAGTAGCCAACACCAACAAAGCACTAAGATGTTCTGACATTGTGCCTGGAAATTTATGAGCAACATTTTGTTGTTCCTATGGGGTAATATTAATATTATCAGTGCCACTTTAGAGACAAATAAAATTAAGTTTAGCAATGTTAAGTAAGTTGTCCAAGACTACAGTACTTATTTGATACCCAAGTTAACTGGGCTCTGAAACATGTTCCCCTTCTCCCCACCATGATGCCTTCCATCTTTTATTAAAACTCCTAAAATTCTATGTATATAGTTTTGACATCCACATATTTATAAAACATGAAAGGCAATACAGTTTTCTTCTATTTTGATCCGTATGATGACTTTTTAAGATAGAACCCCCTGTAAGAAAAAAAAAAAGGTGAAGCCTTCCATTACATATTTATCTGCAGGCGTGCCTTTCATTTTTAACTAGATAACAATCCAGTTGGTAAAATAAGGTATTTTGTTAATCAGATACTATGGATAGTGATTGCCATTTGGTATTTTCTACTTTCCAAAAAAGAATAAAAAAGAGAATCACTGTACTCACAACTCACATTAAGAACTAGATAAAGCACAGTTTTTATGTGGTGATTCCAAAGGTTGTTCAGAATCTGATAATTCTTCAGGATATTCACAATGGCAATATTCTTCACGGTAATGTCAGGGAGGTGAGAGATAAAAAGAATTTTGTTGTTGAAATTCCATTTCAGTGAACTGTGGCTTACTAACATTGTCCTTTAAAAAAATGCCCCAAGACCTGAATTCTTTTAATTATTTAAACACACGTGCACACCACACACACACACACACACACACACACACACAGAGTCTTTATCACATTTCACAAATATATAGTTATTTTGAGAGAAGGCATCTTCTCTTTGACATTTTTCAATCTTATTGAGCATTACTCACACAGGGAAATCCATGGGCATCTGTCTTCAATGCAATCATTTGTAACCCGTTTGGATAATTGAACTGTCAACTTGGTCCCAGCCAGGATCCCCTGGCCATTAGAACATTTGTTTGCTTTGTAGTAGTCAGTGCTTTCATTTTCATATGCCTTGTTAGTGCAAATAGCACTGCCTCAAAACTATTAAGAAGAAAAAAAAATGCTCGGTGCCACACATGAGAATAAACTGCCAAAATAATGTATATGTAATTGGAATGATAAGTAATCTGTCACCAAATCCGACATATCAGTTTTATTTCTCTTACCAGAAATGTCCAGCCTGACTTACTTATGCTAGAGCTGTCTTTGTTAAGCATAAACGTTTTAAATTTTAATTTTTCATGTGTAGTATATTGATGTTTTGTAACCTGATTTGTTCCAGAATCCTACCAAAAAATATTCACAGCTGGATGGAAATATAATGCATTTATGCAATTCTAAGAATTATTTATGCTTCTTTTGTTGTTGCATGTATCCTTAAAAAACAGAAAGGCTAAAAATGTTCCATACAAATGCACATTCCCTTTGAAAGTTCCTTTTGCAAATGAATTTTGGATTCCATTTGACCATGGCTGAGACTGGCAAGCCAAGATGTCAAGAAATTTTTGGATCACAAGGAACTAATGTTATCTCAGATTGAGCAAGAAGAATACAAGTTTCCTTGTAGAAAGGCAACAATACAGTTGCTTGTTCTGTCTGTAAGCAACATAGACTACACTGAAATTCACTGCAAGAAAGGCTTCACTTCTACAGTTTGGGGAGAGAGTTGTTTTTTGTCTGACTTCCTCCTTCTTAGACACTTGCTAAACCACATAACCTCAAGTTTTGTTGTTGGAAATTGCCATAGTTACAAAGACAAGGCTTGTTGTCAATGGAAGAATAAAACAAAGTTAAATGCAGCCTGTTTCTGTTACTTAGAACAATTATTGTTTTTCTTTACAACTCTCTACAGGAAAATTAAAAGGAAACTTCCTGGTTTTTAATCACACAGATTTAACTGTTCAGTGCATTCTTCAATGAACACTTAATAAAATACAGTACTTGAAGTGACTTGGGGTTTGCATCTTATTTAACATTAACAGTTTAGATTATTGGGAAGATAATGTTTGCATGTTTGCCATCAAATCTGCCAAATTTTTAGGGTGTTAGGGCTTGATATCCTCAAACCATAAACATGATATTTGATAACTTAAAAACTTAAACTGCTTTCAGATTTATACTCCTATTCATGATTTTCACATAATAGTAGGAGTGAGGAATCCAAGAGAAGATTTGGAAAGGAGTAATTTAGAAACTAGAAGTTTAAGATTGAGCCTCCCTCATTTAGAGATATAAACACAAAACCTAATTTTATTGTCTTCCTTGAGCCACAGTAACATCTATGTCTTAGTCTATGTGGGCTTCTATAACAAATATACCAGACACTGGCTTACAAACAACAAACATTTATTTCTTAAATTTCCAGAGGCTGGGAAGTCTAAAACCATGGTGCCAATAAGTTTGGTGTCTTATGAGGGTCAGCTTTCCAGCACGGCTGACTTTCCGCCTTAACCTCACATGGTAGAAGGGACAAGAGTGTTCTCTGGGGCCTCTTGCCCTAATCCCATTCATGAGGACTCTTCCTTTTGACCTATTCACCTCTCAAAGACTCCACCTCCTAATACGATCACATTAGAGGTCAGGATTTCAACACAGGAATTTCAGGGGGACACAAACATTCATAGCATAGCATGCTGTCACACACTAAAGACATAATCTGAGATGAGCTCAAGATCTCCCTGAAACTCAGTGCTGGGTTGCATCAGACACTAGGAGTAAACAAGAATTGAAGATCTGGAAGTATTTAGTCATTTATATATCCTCAGAAGGCATATATAATTCCGGCAGCTTCTCTGAAGTACTAATTCATTCATTTATTTATTCATTAATTTTAACAAACATTTGGTGAGGACCTGCCATGTACTAGTTAGTGAAGATCAATGCAGGGCTTGTGGAAGCAGCAACCTATCAAATTTAAATTGAGGACAGAGGGAAGATTCTAATGAGCCCTAAATGTGAAGTAATTCTGAGTATAGGAAGAAAGTAGACCAAGGATATATGCAAACAATATGTTTGGACGGGCATGGCTAGGGAGAAAGGAGGGTTAAAGTTGATACGTACAAGCATATTGTGGAAGAGTGGGTAGTTAACCAAAAATAATTCCAAATACCAAAGTCATGGTATGCTTAATGCTAAAGAGTTGTTTCAAAATATTCAACAAATATTTACTATAAAAAGAGTAGCAAAACCAGAAGGAAGAGCCCTGTCATTAAGCAGGATCTAAAGTTGAAGTTAGTTGTGGGAGGGGAGGTCAGATGTCAGGGGTGGGAGCTCATTAGTTTTAATCACAAGAAAGCCAAGTCAGAGAGAGCACAATATGGATGTGAGCTTGCCCTGGGATATGTCTGTTTGGGTGTTTGCCTTAGATAGACACTCTCTACTTTTTTGAATAAAGGGAATATATTGTTTCAGATTATAAAATCATACATATTTATTTTCTACAATTTCTTATATTCTAAAGAGTACAGACTCAAGACTCAGGTAGTCATTGTTTATGATTACATGGCTTCCCTTCCCTGAGGCACATGCTGCTTTATACAGGAAGAACACATCCAATATAACAGTTTGCTTACTTTCTTCACTTAATATCACCAGTGGTTTCTCCAATAAATATAATTTCAGTCACTGAAAAGAAAAGTTCATTTTTTAGCCTGTGAAAGCATTTGATCTCTTTCAAATAATATCTCTGAAAGACTCATAGACTATAATTTAATTAATCTTCACCTGATTGATCTACATCAAAGAAAAATATCAGGATCAAAAACCTTTCACTTTACAAATACAGTTGCTGGATAAAGGCAAGGGGAAAGTGTTACCAAAAAAAGTACCTTTACTCTCTATGTTCACTCTGGTTTGCTTTTTACCTCCTTGTTTTTCACTGAATGTCCGTTCGCCTCAACCACAGGTGCCTAGGGTAACTCATCGAGGGTACAGATATTGTGGCTTCCTATGATTTTTCAGATTGTTGTCCACAAAATGTCAAGTCCATCTAGAGATAAACATAGAACGAAAAAACATATTCCAGAATAAGAAAATATTAAAATATAAATATGCATTTTGTGTATATATAATATTAATAAGCTGTGTATTGATACAAATACACAGTTTATTTTTGTCTTCCACAAAAAGGCTGTATTTCTCTATTGTGGATGTTAGGTGAAACAATGTTCTCACCAGTAAATCTTGGCTGCTAATGAACTATTAGCAACTCCTTCTCATACTTGCTAAAATTCCATGCCAAGCTCCTAGATTACCCTATGCAGAACAGTTTATTCCTTTCAGATGGTTTATACATTAAATCCAGCCAGTATTGGATATTTTGCAATGTATTATTATTAAAAATAGCCTTAGCACTAATATTAATATACATTCAACAAGCCTCTGAGAAATGCTATTTTTATTCTTTTAAAAAAACACAGGTATTACATGATAGATAAGACTGCAAGATAGATAGAAATTCAGTCTGATTTCCTGCAGGTCTGTAAGAACCTTAATGAACTTATCTCCTTGACAACTTGTGATTTAGCTGCCCAGATCCACCTTTGAGAAAAGTGATATTCCCCAGTGTTACTCAAGAGCATAAGATGAGTTTTAGGTTGCCAAAACTTTCATTAAAATTTTATGTAACCATTCTCTAGAGCATGGAACTTGCATAATACCTTACTATCCATGAATTATGCATGTCAGTTTCTATATTCACCCTATTTTTATGTTTAGTCTTTAAGTGTATTTATAACAGGGTTCCCATAAGCTCATTATGCTGTAAATATATTAAAAAAAGAAGTATACTGTGTCACTGGTTGGAAACAATAAAAATCTTAAGGAGGGTCAAATTTATATGCATTAATATGTAACTAAAAACCCCTATCTGTGGTTCCCCATCAGAAGTTGAAGTCATCCAAAGACATAAACTAGAGATTTAATGAAATCTCTAGTACATACAATCCCCAGACACTGTAACTTAAAATTTAGGGAGTAAATTTATAGGGTTTAAACATTGAAAGTATCAAATAGGAAAGCAGTCCTTAATTCTCAAAGCCAGAATCAAGAAATCCAAGGTAAAATTTTACTTAAGACAAGGTCCCTTTTATGCTTACACATTGTTTTAACTCACTGAGCTTATATAGTGCTGTGTTGGGAGGCCCAAGACCATCCCAGGTTCAGTGATTTTCTAGAAAGACTCACAAGAACCAATTCAAGATTTATTATAGCAAAAGAATAAAGAGTAAATGCAGCAAAGAATGACAGTGCATGAAACAAAATCCAGAAAAACCAGACCCCAGCTTCCAAGAGTATTCTCCCCGTGAAGTCACACATAAGGCATACTTGATTCCTTTAGCATCCAATAGTGATAAACACATGTGAAGTGTCTCCTAGGGAAGCTCATTTGAAATTCAGTGCCCAGGGTGCCTGGGTGGCTCAGTCAGTTAAGCATCTGACTTTGGATTTCGGCTCAGGTCATGATCTCACAGATTGTGAGTTTGAGACCAGCATCAGGTTCCATGCTGACAGCACAGAGCCTGCTTGGGATGCTCTCTCTCTCCCTCTCTCTCTCTGCTCCTTCCCAGCTTGTGCATGCATGTGTGTGCATGCACACACATGCACACATGCACTCTCTCTCTCTCTCTCTCTCTCAAAGTAAATAAACTTTTTAAAAAAAGTAATTGAAATTCAGTTTCCAAAATTATTAATGGGAGAAGTTCACGTAGACCCCCTCTGCCTAGTTTGTACCAAAAATCCAAACTCCCAGAAGGAAAGCAGGTGTTCAGCATAAACCACACTGCTTGTACAGCTTAGACAGAGGGAACCACTCTTCTTGGTTCTGGGAATAGTGGGAATTCTTCCATGCCCAAGTTCCTAGACGCTAGCCAGGGGCCAGTCCTGCAAGCAGGCCTTTCTATGTTAATTCTTCTGTGCACATATGCCATTTTAGGAAATTCGTTGTTTTGATTCATATGTATTTTTTTTCATATCACTTAAGACTAATTTTATCTTAAGGGAAAATATGTGTTCAAATGCAGATGGGAAGAGATGTGTGGTAGTACATCCTTATACAGAATTCCAATCATATAGATTCAATCAAATCTTGAATTCCAGTCATATAGATTCAGTCAGGTCTTGAGGAAATAACCTCCAGAGCATAGATAATAGTAAAATAGGAAGTGATGAGGTTTTTTTATATGTATTACTTTTGTTTTTAGTTTTACTTATTTTGAATAATGGCTGTTTTTGACAGCTGGCTTGAAAATTCCTGCAAATTACCCTTCCATGAGCTGTCTTTGTCATACACGCCATTAGTACAAGCACATGTCAATCCTCTGCTCTCATCATGTCTGCTAATATTCTACTAACCATCTCTCCAAGTCAAGGGATGGGAAGTATACTCTTTCCATGAAGATAGGGGAGAAGCCTGAAAGATTTGCTAAAAAAAATCTCTAATGTAATACACAAACTCCTATTCTGAATAGCATTTTACAGTTTTTATAGTGTTTTCACGTACCTTAACCTTACTTAATTCTGATTTAATTTTATGGATAAAAAAAGTAAGTCCTGGTTTGGTTCTTTAACCGGTATCATCCATTCAATGGTAGGATATAGGCAAGAAGCAGGGAAGGGAGATGTTTCTTAGTTTTTATTTTATGTAGGTGCCCTAAATTTAAACTCAGAGCAATATGTCTCAAGAAAGAATAAGGCTAACTTTGCCAAGAGGCTTATAAACTCTCACCGGACTTGAGTTTATAGTTTCTAGGCAACTTCCTTCCAAGATTCTGTTTAAGATCTCTTCCAGTGCATGATGCTTCTTGAAATGGAAGATTTCCAAGTCTGTAGTCCATGGGGCTTCTTTCCAACTTTTAAATGCCTTGCAGCCTCTAACAGCTCAGCTGTGTGAGCGTATTTTCAGGCTGGACCACTTATACTAATCCTGTTTGGAGATCACTAATTCCCTTTCATCTTGGAGAAGTGTAGGCTGCTCCCGAGGCCAATGAATATATGTCCTACTGTACTTGAGAAGTTCTATCTGATATGATGTTATGACCACACTAGTCATGAACTAAAAACAGGAGGTGATATGTCAATGGAGAGAACACTTGTGTGATTTACATTCAGTTACTCTCATCACCAGAATCATTTTAACTCCTCTTTAAAAAACTAATTGTAGGGGCACCTGGGTGGTTCAATCAGTTAAGCGTCAGACTCTCGATTTTGTCTCAGGCTGTGATCTCACAATTCATGGGATCCAGCCTTGTGTCAGACTCAGCACAGAGCCTGATTGTGATTCTCTCTCTCTCCCTCTCTCTCTCTTTCTCTGCTCCTCCCCCACTTGTACACATGCTCTCTCTCTCTCTCTCTCTCTCTCTCTCAAGATAAATAATAAAAAACAAACTTAAAAGAAATAAACTAATTGCCTCAGAGTTTTATCTCTCGAAGATTATAGAACCTCATAGAAATGACTGTCCATTCTCCTTTAGTGCTGAAGAGTCTCCAGGAGACATTTCATGAGTAAACACCTTTAGGACTTACAGATTGTCTATACCACAGCCACCACTCCTCCCTCTAATCTGTTCTTCTCCTTGTCTCTGGGTCATGTTCATTTGTGTCTTATCTTCCAAAATAGCTTTTAAAGCCTTTCAGGATAAGACCTTTATTTACCTACCCACTGCATCATTTCAGACTCTTTTAAAGCATATACTCCAGTTCGTAAAGGAGGACAGGACAACAACAACTACTATCTACGTTATTTTTTATAGCACTTAAATTTACTCCTCAGTCGGGGATGTATGTGCTTATGCAGAACTCATTAAATCCACAATTATTTCATGCCAACAAATATTCCAGGGATGCTAGCATAGAATGCCTTCTGGAATCTTGCCTTAGGTTTGTAATTCCCCTCTCTTTCCCATCTCTTTGACCCTGCCACAGCAAACTATCTGCATCCCTGTCCCCTGTTCCACAGTTTGTTTTCCAAACTGCTGGATATTCTGTCTAGAGTTGCCATCTTCAGCCTGCTGATACTTAAAATCAGTTTCAGCATGACTTCCCCTAGAAAATTGTCCTTGATCCCAAAGTCTGGGTTAGAGACCTATCTGCATTTTCATCTATGATATAACTATGTTTACCTTGATATTTACTATACTGTAATTATTGAGTAATATGCATGGCTCTACTAAATTCATAAGCCCCTTAAGGACAGGAGACCTATTGTACCCGGCTTTTTGTTTGTAGCACAATACAGGTCTAGCAAAATATAAGCCCTCAATACATGCTTACTGAGCATATCAATGAAAATTTAAAAAGTTGTAGAGATGCTTCTGCTAAACAGGTTAATACAACTGCAGGTTTTTCACTTCCAGTGTGTTGTTTTTGTTTTTGTTTTTGTTTTATATATGCTTTCATCTCTGAAGAATGCTCTGTTCCTCCCTCTCGGCCTAAATTCTATGGTCTCTCCAGGCCCTGAATTAGGGCCACCCACCACAGGTCAGGAGGGATTCCTTCATCCAATGAACCGCTCTCCTGAACTTTGTATTCTGTTGCCTTAATAGTCTATGCTATATTTTTTCATTTTATATTTTAGGAATTTTTTTCTGACTATAAAATGCATGATTAATTTGGAAATTAGAAAATATAAAGAAAAAATAAAGATAATATGTATTGCCTTAGGTGGTGATGATCATTGTAAACACGTAATTATGTATAATTAAAAGTAACAACTTTGTGTGAATTTTCATTAATATTACATCATGTGTCCTTTCCACTTTACCACATGGTCTATAAAGTACAAGGGAGGAAAGGATGTACATAGACATTTCACCACTTGAGACTGTCACTGACATATTTGCACACTGGACATCCTGGCAACCATCTTGGCTCTGAATGAAAGTCTAAAAAGAGATAAAGAGACAAAGAGTAGGGAAAATAAAGCGTTATACTATTTTAAATGTAATCCTTTTGGACAGCTAAGCCGGACTAAGATTTCAAGGGGTAATTCCGTACACTCCATGAAGTTCCAAGGGGAAACAGCCGAGAAAAAAAAAGAAAAAAGAACAGAAAAAATTGTGTCTGGAATAGATAGCCATTGATAGTAAAGGTTGTGAGATTAAGATAAATTGTTCTATTTGAAGCCTTTTTGGTTGTTGAATTTCACCAACTCACTCACTCTCCTCCCCCCCCCACCACGACTGCCTCCCCCAATAAATGCTAGTGATTTATTGTCGCCATCGTCACTATATTCTTCTCAATTGTTCCACACCAAACATCTTCCTGGGTTTCTATTACAGATCCCTGATTATCTTTGGCAAAATAAGTCCATTATTATGATTTAAGTCAAGTAAGATACTCTTCATGATGAACTTGGGTTTTTCAATTCTGTCTCCTGTACTTCCCTTTGAATATTCCATATGAGGTCTAGGTTGCTCATCTATGGTCTGAAATTTGAATAATAAGGGCAAGGCACTGGTGTCAATGAAAGAAGCAGGGATTTGGAAAAAACAGTAAGAGACATTTAGAAGACAAAATTGGCAGGAATTAGAGTAATCAAATATTTGAGGTGCCCAGACATAGAAAGCACTCAAGTACTGCTTCTTAATACGATTCTTGACAATATTTCAGTTCATAATTTGAACAAAAGGAGACTATTATATGAATATAAACTATGTGAATAAAGATTTTTTCCCATTACAAAGCTAATAAGTGGTTGTTACTGGAAGTTCACACAACATAGAAATGTAGAGGAGAGCAAAAGCAAGTAATCATTTTTTCACACCCTAAAAAGAGCCACTATTAAAGGTTAGGTCATTATAGTCCTTCTGTTTTCCATATTGCACCATCTTATGAACTGTAAGAAAGTACTTGAATTTAAACTGGGAGGTATTAAAACACAGTTTAGGTTTAGGGAACTGTAAGAATAAAGCAAATGTTTATATCTATATTTGACAAGCCAGATGTCAAGAAGCATTTTGTTTGCTTTCCTAAAATGTCTTCCTTATTCCCAAAGGAGTCCATTTTCCTGCCCTGCAGTCACATAAATAATGTGGTGCTCTGCAGATGGACATCAGGTGTTGCCGGGGAAGCAAGAATCTTGTACCATTCTCACTGGGCTCACCCTGAAAACATCAAGTGCAGTCACTTCAAAGTTAACAAGAGCATTGCCAACCTGCTCAGTGTAGGGACAGAGGCTCAGGCTATTCCTAAGACAGATGTGCCTGTGGATTGAGCACAGCTTGATAGTTAACAGTTGAGGAACTAACTTCCCAATCGCAATGTTTTTAAAAAAAAAAAGAAAATAGGGGCGCCTGGGTAGCTGAGTCTGTTAAGCGTCCAACTTCGGCTCAGGTCATGATCTCACAGTTTGGGTTCATAGGTTTGAGCCTCTAGGTGAGCTCTGCAATGACAGCTTGGAGCTTGGAGTCTGCTTCAGATTCTGTGTCTCCCTCTCTCTCTCTCTGTCCCCACCCGGCTGTCACTCTGCCTCTCTCTCTCTCTCTCTCAAAAATAAATAAACATTAAAAAATTAAAAAATAATAATAAATAGAAAAAAGAAAGTACATAATAAAATGCTTGCCTAGTCCTCTTTACTGCTTGAAAATACACTGCTTTCTTACTTGTGAGAATTCTGAAAAGTATCCTTTTTTTTTTTTCTTTTTGAGAGTATAGAGAGGGAACACAGGGATATACTCTTGACAACATACCCATCCTTGAATGGTGGAAATTGTGCTTCATTCTTTCTTTACTCTTAATTATGATTCAGTATCTCCATACTCTACAGTGAATAAACAAATATGAAAGACAATGGGAAAACTCCACATACATATTATTTCAACATCTCCCAATCTTCTCCTTGCCCGGAAGTCATTACAGTGAAGGAGATGAGTAGAGAAGATACATCCACACTTCACCAGATAGGTGCAAGGTGTACTCAGGAAAGTTATCTCTGATCACCCTATGAAATTACAAATGCTGCCACATATAGCCCCTTTCCCCACTGTATTTTCTCCATAGTACTTCCTGTCTTCTATTATACTTTTTATATGTATTTATTTTGCATTTCATCTTCCCCCCTACTAGAATACAAGCAGCAACAAGGCAGAGATTTTTATTTACTATTTTTCAAGAGGCATATTGCTTATAATACTTGACGTACTATTATTTTTTAAGAGATTCCATTTTTTTAAGTTTATTTCTTTATTTTGAGAGAGAGAAAATGCGAGCGCATGCATGTGAGTGGGCAGGGGAGGGGCAGAGAGGGGGGAGAGAGATAATCCCAAGCAGGGGGGCGGGTCACTGAGGGGCTCCATCTCACGACTATGCGATCATCACTTGAACCCCTGAGCTGAAACCAAGATTTGGTCACCCAACTGACTGAAGCACCTAGGAGCCCCTTGATTTACTATTCTTCATAAATATTTGTTGAATGAATAAACCTCAGTTTTCATCAGTTTAAACATGATTGAATTATTGATTTTGTCATGATATGACACAAATGGCTACTGATCTGTATGTATATTCATTCATTACTTTCAGTCACAGACTGTGATATTTAGTCTGTGACTAAAAATAATTTTACTTCTTCCTTTCCTAATTTGTATGCTCTTATTTGCACAACCAGATCTTTTAGCACAGCTGAACATGAGTGGCAGGAAGAAATACCCTTGACTTGTTTCAGATCTTTTACCATGAAGTATAATTATACATTTTTTTGTAGATGCCTTTTAATCAGGTTGAAGATTGAAGAAGTCTCCTCTATACCTAGTTTCCTGAAAGATTTAATCAGAAATGGATAGTGGGGTGGTAATGCTCTTTTGCGTGTCTATAGAGATAATGTTTTTTGGTTTGTTAATAATGGTGAATTGAATTATTGATTTTTCCTATGTTTTTATTGTAGTAAAATACACACAACACATATTCCACCATCTTATCCACGTCTAAGTGTACAGCTCACCTACATTCATGATGTTGTCCATCCATTTATAATTCTGTTTTCATCTTGCAAAACAAACTGTGCCCATTCCTCTCTCCCCATAGTCCCTGGCAACCACCATTCTGTTTCCTGTCTCCATGACTGTGACTATTTTAAGTACTTCATGCAAGTAAAATCATACAGTATTTGTCTTTTTGTGACTGGCATAGTTAGCACTGTGTTCTCACCATTCCTCCATGTTGTAGCATATGCCAGAATCTCTTTCCTGTTGAAGACTGAATAATATTTAGGGGTGCCTGTGTGGCTCAGTTGGTTAAGCCTCCAACTCTGGATTCGGCTCAGGTCATGGTCTCATGGTCGTGAGTTCGAGCCTCCAGTCAGGCTCTGTGTTGATGGCGCGGAGCCTGCTTAGGATTCTCTCTGCCCCTCCCCTGATCACTCTCTCTCCCTCTCTCCCTCAAAATAAATAAACTTTTTAAAAAAGCCTGAATAATATTTCATTGTGTGTGTTACTAGCACGTTTCATTTATTAGTCAGTGGACACTTAGGTTGCTTCTGAGTAGGGAAAGGGTTAACATTAGGCAGGGAAAGATAAGGGACCTTCTGGAGACAGACTGCAGCTGCAAGTGGGAGGCTGAGGAAGTGGCAGCGGAGTTTGGGGAAAAAGAGGATAAGATAAGCATGTTCTGGACCTGCCTGAGCTAGGTACCATGCATGAAGTCTCACAAACTTTCTGATAAGGTCCCAGTAAGAAGTCAGGAACAAAAATCCTTGGCGGCTGCCCACTAGGGACCCCTCTCACTCTTGAGAGCTTTGTACTTTCTCTCAATAAACTCTATCGCTTGGCTCACTCTCTGTTGTCCACAGGATTCATTCTTAGACTCCGTAAGACAAGGACCAGTTCTCTCCCACACTCCTGTAACACTTTTACCATTTAGCTATTGTGAATAATGCTGCTATGTATATGGGTGTACAAATCCAATAATAAGGCAACTCTGAAAATCAGATTCTCCCTTTCACCAGGTTTGTGTGTGTGTGTGTGTGTGTGTGTATTTACTTTGTTTGTTGTAGGCTATCTCTGTGCTTAAGATTAGCTTGTGATATAAATTTAAGGTCTTCTCAGGTCTTTCCTGAGACCTTCCTTGGGCATACATAATCACTTTTTAATTTTTCTCTTATGCACAGTTGCTTTTGAATGACCTAGCTTTTAATATCTAGCTCCCAAAAAGAGGATAAAGAGAAAATTGAAAAGGGGGATCAGGGGAAGCTCTGGGCACTGGATCTTTAGATAAACTCCCCTGGAAGTCACCTCAGTTACACAGGGAGAAGCTGCAATCAGTGGTCAGAGAATAGATTCCCAGTATTTGGAGGACAGGTTCCTTTTTGTTCATCCTGGATTCGGCAAGCTGTGTGCAGGCTGCTCTAGTAACATGTGCATGGCTGCTTGCCACATGGCTAGGGTCAGGGAGGTTGAAAGCCACTACTGTGCTAAGAGCTGAAATTGACTGAAATGAACCACAATTTACTCTCCAAGTCTTCCCCAGGAAGTTGTAAGAGTTCAATAGACTCCAGAGTTCTAAAATAGTTGTATCAGATAGATTCTTACAGGGCAATTGTTGTCTAGCTCAGGACATAGATTTCTGGAACTTCCTACTTCATCATCTTCCCAGAATCCTCTTTTACATTATTGATTTTTTAATGTTAAATTAATTTTTCACTCCTTAGCTAGACGCCATTATGTCATGATGTAATATCCATTTTGCATATTGTTGAAATCAATTTAATAAAATTTTAGACATTTTGAAAATTTGGATATTTTGAACCTATGCCTATAAGACATATTGGTCAGTAGCTGTGTGTGTGTGTGTGTGTGTGTGTGTGTGTGTGTAATATGTTTTTGTCTGATGATGATGGCCTCAGAATGATTTGGGAAATATTTCCTGATTTTCAATTTCCTGGCAAATTCTTACTGCTATGTAAGTTCTATTTCCTCGTTTCCCTGTTGTTTTTTTCCTGGATTTTCCTAATGGTGTTTTTGTGTACAACCTAAGTTTTTAGGCTTGTTTGTTTTACTACTACTTATTTTTAAATGTGGCAAATTTTTACCAAAGAAGCAGTATTTTGTGACCAGTTGGTATTAAGGAGGAGCCAGAAAATGTCTTGGCTAGTAAAAAGTAGCACACAAAGAAACCTCTATTTAAATCAGGAATTTCAGTGTCTCTAATAGATAATTATATTGCTTCAGTTGACAAAGAATGATGAGTAGCTAAAAGTAGGTTGCCAAATAGAGCAAATAAAAATACAGATTACCCAGTTCAAGTTGCATTTCAGATACACAATAGCGTGTGTGTGTGTGTGTGTGTGTAAGAAATGTCTCATGCAATATTTGGACTATATTTATACTAACTAGTATCCTTTTCATTAAATCTGAAATTCAAACTTAACCTACCCTATTTCTTTTTTTTTTCTGAAAACCCTACCCACGGGGTCACTCACCACTCACCAATTTTCTTGTGTGATGTGACACATTTAGCCAGATGGCATGTCTATGAGTCTCCCTCTTGATGCCATGCCTCCTTCAGCACTTCTTCCCTTGACATGCTGTGTGTTCAAAGCTGAGCCAAGGAGGCTCCATAGACACTTAATGCTGGACACACCTACACAAGTACTTCTGGTGTCTGCCCTTCTCTGTGCTGCCTACTGTGGAGACACCTGTGCTCTCAAAGAAGTCCCAATGTGGTGTCCTCCTTCACCCTAATAAATGTTTCACTCTACTGCCTGCTTTTTTCTTTTTTTTTTTTCTATTTTTTACTACATGTTATGCTTAGTATAGATTTTATTTTTGAAGACTATTATCACTGAAGATAGAATATCAATTTCTGTTTTTCTCTTCCTTCTTACTGCTTTCAGAACTGGGTGAAGAAATATTTACTTTGCCAGTTTATACCTGGAGGCCTGTTTGTTCTATTTAATAATGTCTTCAATATCTATTAGTTTAATCTTCTTTCTACTTTGTTGTCTTTGTATTTTCCCATATTCTCTAAGTTATATTTGTTAAAAACATGTCTACTGTTTTGCAGTGTGCCACATCTTAGAGTTATTTATACATTTTATTTTCCTTTGCTCTGTTGACCACTGACTTCCCACTTTGTATTTTATTAATTTCTGAGATTAAAAAATGTTTTCAATGTTTATTTGTTTTTGAGAGAGACAGAGTGCGAGTGAGGGAAGGGCAGACAAAGAGGGAGACACAGGATCTGGAGCAGGCTCCAGGCTCCGAGCTGTCAGTACAGAACCTGACGCAAGGCTCGAATTCATGGACCACAAGATCATGACCTGAGCTGAAGTCAGATGCTCAACTGACTGAGCCACCCAGGTGCCCCTAATTTCTGGGATTTTTAAAAATCTTCATTATTTTTTCCCAGCATTACATTGCTTTGGGTTGGGTTTTGTTTTGTTATTTTTCTATTTTTTAATTCTATTTTTTTCTATTTTTACCTACTTTACTTTTTTTATCCAATTTTTGAGAAAGGGAAATATTTAAAACTATTAAGTATCTATGACAGAAGATCAACTTTGTTAATTTAGATGTGCAGTGTTGTTATTATTTCCCTTCCAAATTCTCCCATAATGGTTTAAATTTATATTTAACAAAATAATGATACAGCAGCATCCCCTGATCCCCACTGAATTCTGGGAAAGCAAATATTTTTAACTTAAATATAATTATATGGTAACTTGCTTATTTCTTAATTTTTTCATTGTGACCAAAGAATAAAACTGCGGAATATATATATATATATATATATACATATATATGTATATATATACACATATATGTATATGTATACATATATATGCATATATGTATATATACATATATGCATATATATGTATATATGCATATATATTTTTTTTAATTTACTGACTTTTTAGTTGTAAATAATACAAAAGTAGTTCTAATATAATATAATAGAAAAAAATGGCCACACTTTTTTCTCCTTGGTTACCTATTCTTCTTTGGAATATAATCTTCCTACCATGTTAGAGGCAGCAATGTACTATTCGCTACCTGATCTCCTTCCTTAAGCATTCCTTCTGTTTCAGAAGATGGATATCTAAACTGAGATGAACTAATTCAGGGACAGTAGGAAATTGATAAGAATTTAAAATTAGGATATGAAGTACCTATCCCAGTGAGCTATGGCTTCTGAGAATGAGGATAGTACAACAAAAGAGATTTCGAGGATATTTCTCTTGGCATTGCTGAATAACTATCCAAAAACTTAATGTCTTCAACAATATTTAAGTTTTAGCTCATGACTTTTTAGGACCAGCAAAGCAGGTGCTTCTTGGCTTGGCTCCATGGTGAATCTTAGATCAGCTGTGAATCAGGTAAGCACCTCTGCCTGGGGGCATGGGTGGCTGTCAATTGGATCACCTTGGTTCTCTTCCCTTTGTCTTATTTCTCTATGTCTGTCATGGCCTTCAACAGCCATCTGGCCTGTTCTTATGGCAAGGCTGAAGCATAAGTGCACAAGCTCAAAAGCACAAGAAATCAGGCTAAACATACAAAGCCTTTCTAGACACAGAACCCGCACGTGGTTAACTTCTGCCATGTTACTAGTCCAAACAAGTTGAAAGGCCATCCCAGAGTGAGAGTATAGATGCAGAACGCAATATTACAGGGCAATAAATGTGGATACAAAAGGACAATTAATTTGTGCCAGAATAGCAATCAGTTACCATAGTCCTCATTGGTGTCCTCATAGGCAGGATACACTTACTGCTTTTCAAGACCCCCCAGAATCTATTCTTCTCTAACCGTGTCTGCAGTCTGAAAGCCCAGGAATTCATGGTCTATCTTAGCTTTTTATGTGCATCTCCTTGATAAGGAGAACTATGAAGTAAGGAAACACATCATCCACCCCTAACCCCCCATCTTCCAATCCACAATAGAGCAGTGGAACAGGGAAAGACAAGAAGCCGACATTAAACATCACCGTTTGTGAAAAGGATGGATAGGAGGCACATATCTATTACTGGTCTTAGCCATTCTGAAACTTCCTGGGCAAATGTTTCAAAGTCCTGCAATTCTAGGGATGAAAAATACTCCTAAATTTAGGCTGTGGTCCTACACCTTGTCTTGCACTGTGTCCTGCAGCTACATTCAATTTGATTTTTATGCTGAGCCCATTTCTTTCTGTTGACACTTAATATTTTACTGGCTTAAGAAGCTGTATAGGTCAGAAACAGAGTGGGCAGAAACTAAAAAGTTATAGGGCAAAATTCATGACTTTAACACTATTGTATAGGGTCATCAAATAAATAAATTCACGACAATATTTAACCTGGGACTTAAGTCAATCCTGAAAAAAAAAACCAGCCATCATAACAAAGAAATCATTAAGAAAATAGATGTATGAGAGAATTAGGAAGATGGATATAGTGAGACAAATATAACCCAAGTTCAATAAAGGATACAGGATATGTGGTTAAGTAGTCTAGTTTCTGGGTTAAGCCCCTCATAAGTCTTCATTATACTCCTTTTCCTTGGGGTCCAAAAGGAAACCCTCATTCTTTTTCTCACCTTATTCTTTTCTGTAAGCTAATTTTGGCAACATCTTAACCCAAACAGCATGTGCCTAAATCCTTTGTTGAAATAGACATATGTTTTTCTCCTATCTTAATCCTAGATACATTGCAGATTTTCCTCCTTTTTTATTGATCTCCTTGGGCATATGAGTGGAAATACACTTAAATGGAACCATGTTTAAGTAGATATATAAAATATTATTTTCATTATTACTATTGTAGTATGTATCCCCAATAAAAGAATGAAGTGCAAAAAGAATCAATCAAGAAAAATATCATGGTATTTTCTGGGTGATCATTCTATAAAGTTGTTTATTTTCTCTGCTTACAATTTTTTTAAAACTGAAAATCACACACATATCCTTAGCGTTCAGTTCAGTTCAACAATTCTATGTAACTTTGAAAACACACAGGTTACAAGACAGAATTTTTTTTTATCACCAAAGAAAATTTATTTTGCCTATTTTCTCTCTTCCCTGCCTTTTGTGATGCAACCATTTCCTATTTTTGATCATTATAAATCAACTTCATTTGTTCTTGGAAGTTATAGAAATGGAATGATAGAGGTGATCGTGTGTGTGTGTGTGTGTGTGTGTGTGTGTGTGTGTCTGAGTTACTCTGATCAATATAGCGATTTGGGGATATATCCATGGTGCTGTTTCATTATCTTTTGAAATATGTTGTCCTTTCCATTTTCAATTTCCTTTTTCTGGGGGGATCCCCTTACATACATGTTAGACCATTTGATCTCTGACAGATCTGTTCTTTGTTCTATTTTTTTCACACTTTACTTTTCCTCTTTAAGTTTCTGTTTGATACTTTCTGTTGCTCTGTATTCAAATTCTCTAATTCTTTTCTGTACTGAATTCAATGTGTTATTAAACCCATATAATGAGTTTTCAATTCAGATGTTATAATTTTCATTTGAAACATTTCCATTTCACTCTCTTTTTTTTCCCCCAATGTTTCTATGTCTCTGCTAAAATTCCCTGTATACTTGTTATGATGAGCACTGGGTGTTGTACGTAAGTGATGAATCACTGAATTCTACTCCTGAAACCAGTATTCCACTGTATGTTAACTAACTAGAATTTAAATAAAAATTTGGAAAAAATAAATAAAATAAAATAAAATAAAATAAAATAAAATAAAATTCCTATATACTTAGGTTTCTCACATTTTCAACTATATCCTTTAGTACTTTCACCAGTTACTTTTTTGCCTATTTTTATTTATTTCTTTTAAGACCACTTCCTCACAATTTCCAGAGGTTCTTTCTTTTTTAAAAAAAAGTTTTAAATGTTTATTTATTATTGAGCGATAGAGGGAGACAGAGCGTGAGCATGGGAGGGACAGAGAGAGGGGGAGACACAGAATCTGAAGCAGACTGCAGGCTCTGAGCTGTCCGCACAGAGCTGGATGCGGCGCTCGAACTCCCAAACTGTGAGATCGTGACCTGAACCAAAGTCGGACGCTTAACAGACTGAGCCATCCAGGTGCCCCTCTTTCTTTTTTTTTACATAAAAGTTATTTTTAAGCCGTTGAATGGTAATTTTAATATCGAGCCATCTCTGTATCTACTTTTTCTTATTTTTTCTTTTTTTTTTTTCTTTTTTTTTTTTTGGAGAGAGAAAGAGCATGCACATGAGTTGGGAGAGGGGAGAGAGGGAGAAAGGGAGAGAATGTCAAGCAGGCTCCATGCTCAATGCAGAGCCTGATGCAGGGTTTGATCCTACAGTCTTGGGATCGTGACCTGAGTCAAAACCAAGAGTCAGGTGCTGAACCTACTGAGCCACCCGGGTGCCCCTCAGCGTCTACTTTCATTGACTAATTCTTTATACACACACACACACACACACACACATACACACACACACTATGGAACTCACTCTCTCTCTCTCTGTCTCTGCTTCTGTTTCTTTGTGGGTTTTGTAAATTTGTTTTTATATGATTGTCTTTTGTGTAAAAGAATAGTATTGGCAGAAATACATCATAGTTACATTTAGAAAAAAAGAATATGCCTTCTTGTAACAAACTGCTGTTATGAAGGCCTCATTCAATTTCCCTGGTACTGAGCTAGGCTTGGGCTTTTTGACACACCCAGTCTGAGTGGCTTTAGCTGTCTTGCTTCATTTCTGCTTCCTCGTGGTTTAGAAACTGAGCACAGTTCTTTTCCTTTTGGTGAGGCCTGGGGTCTGAGAACATGTGAGATACTTGAGATAACTTTGTGCTTTATAGCTGAGCTGCCAGCTCTCCAAATTGTGGAATACTTCTCTGGATTTCTACTAAAATGGAGTCTGATTTCTGGGGAGTTTCTGTGGGTCTCAAAACCTGCTTTAGGCTTTGCACACCTAGAAAGACTTCTCCAGCTGATATATCATTGCGCTGTTTCTACTCCTTCCGAGGTAACATCTGTGTGTCTTAGATTCACTACCTCAGATATTTCGCTCTGTTTCCATCATTGAAAGGTGGTTTCTTTGTAGCTGTGTGAGGCTACGTAAGCCTTAGTAATAGTGTCTTTCTCAGTCCCCCTGTTCTGCACCCCAGCCCTTGTCATACTGCCTCAAAGCAAATAGTGAAGACTGATAGAACAGTTGGTGAATGAGTGTAGACTTATTCTATGTTGAGGGTTCCTTGAAATTCTAATTTTTCAGGTACATCAAGATGCATCATATACATAGAACTATAATAAAAATCAGCTTGTTTCTTCCTACTCCCATTAATAGTAAATTCCCTCATTCTCTCATCATTGTGTGGAGATATGCCAAGATCCTGTGTTTTATACAATCTGTTAACCTTCTAGAACCCATATCATGGTTTCTTTGCATCTGGAATTCTCCGATGTGCTCAGAAAAACTATTCGTTTTTGTGGTTTATTCATCTTATTTGATTGTTGGGGGAAAGAGACAATCTCTTGTTATTGTCTATGTCCTAATCAGAAGCTAAGTATTCTATTCCTTGTGTTACATTTATTTCCAAATATTCTTCCAAATTAGCATGCATTGATTTAGTTATCATAATAATAAGTGGAGTAAATAAATAGAGTAAAACTAATCAGGTGGTCCACCTCACCCAAAGGAAGTGGTTTAAAACCTAAAACATAAAATACCAGGCTTTAAAACAGAAGTCATTTCTTTTACATTAAGAGGTAATTTACTTGTTGAAGGCAAATATTTTCTATCGTCTTGCTTTTTGTTACTTTTATAAATGTTGAATTTATAATAGAAGTCTTCATTTATCCTCCTCTATGTTGCTAGAAACTGAAGAAACACTAGTATGTTAGGATACCAATAGCTGAAAGAGAATCTTACCTTTCTTATATATGTAATTAAGATAGAGAATCAACAGAGTATTCACCAGCACTTGCCAGTATTCAGTAGTATAAAACACATTACAATTCAAACAATAAACATTTTAGCATATTAAAGCTTGAGGATCAGTCAGGTAAAATAAAGCAAACCAACCAACCGCCAACAGCAAAAAGTTACACACTCATTTTACAACTCACAAAGAACTTCGATTTACCAGTGTTACATTCATATCTATATAAGCACACATTTCTACCTCATCCTTCTGGAAAAAATAACAGGTTCATAACACTTTAGAAAAGTTGCACAGGGAATTGAGTGATTAATGCAGAATCAATACTACTACCAAAGAGTCTACCTGATTTATCTTACAATCAACATGGGAAAACCATTTTGATGTTATGACTCAGCAGATGTCAAGATGTAAACCTTTCACAAAATGATTTCAGGGCAGGAGTTAACTTGCTTACTCTGCAGAACCAGGCGAGAGAGAAAATGCTGGTAAGAGTTCACCCAAGGATATGCCTCAAATGTATTGAGTATTCTTTCTTATTTTTTCTTCCTTTCATCCTCTCTCCCCCAATTCGTCCCTCCAACTATTGTTAGAAAGACTAAAAATGATGCAGTCCGCAATAAAGTGGGTGGAATATTAGTTACCTAGAGAAATTATGTTAGTGTGAAATGACTAAGCAAGACCATTTTTACTAAAACTTGGCTGGGATGGATCTGAGCTGCCAAGTGAGGTACATAGAGAATTACAGCCATTTGAAATTTACAACTACATGGTTTCTGTTTCAGAGAGTCCTTCAACTCTTTGAATATTAAAGATTCCCACCCTCACCCCAGAAACAGCCCTGATCCATCTCATAGACAATGGGACTCATAGACAAACTCTCATCTCATAGACAATGGGACTTATGGAAGTGTGTTGCCAACTACGTTAATAAAAATAATGATAATAACAATAAGTAAAAGCCAAGGAAATTCTAATGTAGTGCATCTAAAACTCACCAGGATGGAGTGAAGTGCCTAGGGTTCTGGAAAAGTAAATATGGCCTCTACACAAAAATTGTTCAGAAGCCTGAACCCATATAAGTTGACTTTATTGTAACAAATATCCTTTGTATTTTGTTTTATATAATTGTTTGCACACCACCCCCATCTCTGTGTACAAACACAGTCCTCCCCTTCTCCATGATCTCTGCATGGAAAGTCCCTTCTCATTCTTCAGGTCAAGTGTACATGTCACCTCCTCTTCTTAGAAACCTTCCTTGACTACCTTATCTCAATCTAGGCATCTTGTTTATTTCTTAAAGGGCCCTTAAAAAATGATTCTCTATTACTTTCTCTGCCTAATCATCAGTTGATAAAGGCAGGACCATGTCTGATGTTCTGGGATGTTAGACATTTAGCAACTGCCACACTGCAATGCACAGAGGATCTCAGTTAATATTAGTGAATAAACAAATACATTAAATAATAGATCTCTCATGGAGTCTCCTGTGACCCTTTCTAATAGAAGTACTTTTCTCTAAGTCTCTTCTCTAAGTAATAATGAAATTATTGGGTTCTGGTTGCAAGTAACAGAAACCCAATATAAATTATCTTAAGCCCCAGAAGGTATATTATTAACACACAACAACAACAACAACAACAACAACAACAAAACAAAGATTGGTCTTCACACAAATGGCAGGGTCCACTTTATAAATGGTATCAGCACCTCAGAATTACTGTTTCTCTCTTTTCATCTTTCACTACTTCTTCCCACTGAGTCAGTTTTATTTTCAAGCAAATTCTCTATATGTAAGAAATGTGGTCCCCAGTAGATTCAGGACTACATTGAATCAGCTTAGCAACAACAGAAAGAAAGCATCTTTTTGTTACCACAATGAATGACCCTTGGAGGACACTAATCTGGCTGGATTAATCTGTGAAGCCAAACGAATGAAGACATTGGCCAGACTTGATTCATTGTCCAACTCTATCATCCAAAACACACCTCCCAAAACTTCCTAGAGTAAATTTTTTGCTCGTGAAAGAAGGCTTATTTTACCAGAATAAGAAAGCAAGAATAGAATGTTCTGGAAAGACCAAAGTATATTAATCTGATTCACCACACATTTCACCTGTAACTCTTCTAGAGTTAGTTGCCACTTTATACCCTTTATGAAGGTGTGGAATATACAAACCACAGTTTGTGGTACATTAGATTCTTGGTTGTTATGTCTGAGTTTCCATTGTGTTAAACAGAGTTCCTGGGGTGCCTGGGTGGCTCAGTCCGTTCAGTGCCCTAATCTTGATTTTGTCCTGACTCTTGATTTTGGCTCAGGGCATGATCCCAGGGTCCGGGCATGGAGCCCACTTAAGATTCTCTCTCTTCCTCTGCCCCTCTCACAGCTCACACTCTCTGTCTCCCTAAAAATAAAAATTATAAAAAATAAAAAGTAAACAAAGTTCCTAGTTTACTACTTTCTCCTAATAAATGTCTTATGGATGAATTCATGAATGAATGAATGAATATTTTTCTGAACTTTTCAGCCGGACTTGTGTTGAATTTTCTAATTAGATTTATAACATAACTTTGTCTCATGAGAATCACTGTTTTTAGGTGGAAGGCAGGGGTGAGTGACAGAATAAGAGGACATTTCTATGGCCAGTGACTATAATTTCAGACAAGAGCATTCCCAAAAAGAATCCACAAAATAGGATAAGCACAGAGAAACCACCATGAAACAGTTCTGAAAATATAGAAATAAGCCACTACCATCTGGAATTTTACTTAAAAAAATTTTTTTTTTTTTTTTTACTGAACTTTTACTGGAATTTTTCTCTACTTCCTCTTTCAAGGGAAAAAAACAAAGAAAAGAAAAGGCTACGTTCTGAGCTCAAAGGAGATTCAGATAGGCTACAATGTTTGAAGCAAACTGAAGTCATCACTAAAATCTATCGATTCCTTTAGTTCTCTATGGTATACAGTAAAGCAATATATAATCCATTTGTGACTACATGTTATTGAAAGGTCTATAAACCATATACAACTTTGAGTTTGTATGAAATTCGGGAATAATTCTTACTACTTACTGTAATTTTTGTAATTTCATAAGGCCTCAGCACAAAACAACTATCAAAGTTCTCATAGACTCTGTTAATAAAAAAGCAATCAAATCAGCAATTCTCAAATACTTATAATTTTTTCTTTTTCCATTCAGTACTACAAAGGGAGAAATTTTAATAATCAGTTAAGTTATATATTTTCATAGTTGCATGGAAAACTTTCTCACTCCCCCAGTGGTTCTTGTGAGATATGGTTAATTTTGGGAAGCTAGAATTATGAGAAATTTCTGCTCTAAACTATAATTCTAATATCTAGCTCTGTTAATTATTACTACTACTGTCCAAATTTAACCAAGATTTTTAGAAGGATTTTTTATAACAAATTGATTTGAAAATTTAATGAAACATATTTATTAATATGATTAATATGATTAATATTAATAATGAAATTATATTCAAACAGATTATTGACAAGGTGTTTAAAATCAAATTATTTAAAGAACATAACAACAGTAAAAGTACTCATGCCCTAACAGCCACCAAAATATAGTTTAAAGATATACTCCTATAAATATTTTGGTTGAGGTACCTGTGTGCCTCGGTTGGTTAAGCGTCCAACTCTTGGTTTTGGCTCAGGACATGATCATTTTGTGAGTTAGAGCCCTGCATTTAGCTCTGTGCAGACAGTGAGGAGCCTGCTTGGGATTCTCTGTCTCCCTCTCTCTCTCTGCCCTTCCCCACTCGTACTGTCTCTCTCAAAATAAATAAACTTCAAAAAATAATAAATATTTTGGTCACTTCTTCAGGTCATTTTATTTATTTACTATTTTGTCATTTTATCACTTCCTCCACTCTAAAGTGAGACAGTTGGCCCCAAGTCAGTCAGTAGTATGTTGTGGTGTTGGGATCGATGTGTTGGGATCTTTGACTTCGTGACAGCAGGTCTAGAAATGTACAGCTATTTGGCTATTGGAAAGGAAGTGACTCTGTAGTGAAGTCAACACAGAGATGGCAAGTAGAGTTGAATAATTGCTGGGAAGTGTGGCCTGTTCCAATCAAACCATCTTCATGCATTGTCTGTGTTATTGTTTAAAATATTTAGAATTGGACTTTCTATAATTTAAAACAAAATACATTGCTATGTCTTATAAATGATGCTGACACATATAAAAACTGAAGCAATATGATGTTGGTGAAAGAGTTGGAAAAAAAAAAAGATGAATAGAACAGAAGAGAGCCCAGAAACCAGCCAAAGGGGACATACAGGAAAGAAACTACTTAAGAAGATTGGGGGAAAAAATTCCAAGACTGATGTTTTCTATTGTACTAAAAGATTTCATAGTATCAAATCAGGTAGAACATTTCCAAATTTATTCTGTGATGTCATTATAATGCTGATTTCAAGAGAAGAAAATTATGACACAGAAAAATTAACTATGGACATAACAAGTTGGATTATATGTTAAAAGGTTTAAAATAAAATATAGGCAAGAAAAATACAGAAATGTGTAAAAGAAAAATATGTCCTAAGTAACTAGCATTTATTTTAGGAAATTAAGGATGGTTTAAAATTTGATGATCTATCACTGAAGTCCACTGCATTAATAAATTTAAAATTAAAAAATAAGACAATTAATAAATTGTTATTGATAGAATTCTTCTGGAATTTGAAAAAATCTCATCAAACAAAAAACAGAGGAAAATTTTGTTTGGTTGATAAACATAACAATGTTCAGTGTTGAGTAAACACTTATCACTGAAGAGTCTATCCAATTCAATAAAAATAGACAAACAAGAGTCATTATTCTCCCCAATATGTCTATCAATTAAAATTTTCTAGTAAAAAAATATATATCCACATGTTTTTATGTTTGATAAGCTGATGCCATAATTTATTTAGAAAAGTTATGGTCAAGTTCATGAGGATTATTTTGGGAAAAGAAAAGAAAATGTTGTAGTGGTGATATTACTAGATACAAAGGTATAATTGCATGGGAAAATATACAGGAAAAGATACATATATTAGTGAAGTAAACTAATAATATGTGTGTGTATAAATGACATTATAAAATATTATTTTCACATATTAGGAAAAAGATCCTTTAATAAATGAAACAGGGTCTGTGGATTAGAGAAATTTGAAGTACAAAAAAACCAAATGTATTCCACATAAAAATATAAAAAATAAATATGTAAAATTACAAAAGTACTCAAGGAAAATGGGAAAATTTATTTTTATTATCTAGAAATATGGAAGGCATTGTTTCTTAGGACAAGAATGGAAGTCATAAAAAATATTAGTAAATGAGTAGAAACAGTTTTCAAGGTCAATCTGATGTACCTATGAACATTTTTGTGATGAACAAAACCATTAAGCTAGCAAAAGTTACAAACTGAGGTATTTTCAAGGATGTCCATTATAGGATTACAAGCTACCTAAATATCTATCAATACAGGGAATAATTAAATCAATTTTTATACAACCAAAGTGTTCCAACACTATGAGCTAGAAAAAGAATAGTTTATGTTCATATAAACTAAAAGTAAAGACTGTCTATGATTTTTTCACTAAAAATTAGAAATACTTGGAATCACATGATTCCATGATTATAAAAATAATTAAATATTTAAAATATTTGAATGTGCATATTTGAAACTTTAGAGGTATAAACATCAAATTGTTAACCTTTAGTTCTCTTAGGTGGGGTTGGAACAAAACAGGCAAATTAACTTTTTATGGATTACAATGTGTATTTCAACATTTTAAGCAGCTGTACTATTTTTGTACTTTTAACATTTTTAAAAATCATGTTTTCTGATATTCTTTCTTATCATTTGTTCCAGATCTTGTAGTTACTGTGTTAAATAGATGTTGCAATAAATATATCAAGGAAATGAAATAAAGTTTTTATTTCAATATAACTACTTGGACAATGTGCTTAAATTCGTAGTGATAAATCAAGTTTCAAATCTTTACCTGTGAGAATTATTGCCTATTAATTTCTATATTGGTAAACTCATTACTGTATGTTCATTTTACTTTACTGCAGTATTTAACAACTGAAATTTTGATCTTGTAGATATTGTATCACTTAATTTCAAATGTGATGACTTGTTTTATTTTTACCCTGTATACCAGTACCAGGCCTATAATTACCAAAATAGCATAAAGTGAAATTCAGATTTTTCTTAATGATGTGCATCTCATAGCCCAGTTAAATATCAAAATACAATAGAATTTTATATAGAATATATAATTTTATATATAATTTATATATAATTGTGTATATAATTAATATATAATATATAATTATATAACCTATATAATTTTTATATAGAATAAATATATAGCTATATATATGTATTTGTAGAAAGTAAGATATAGAAAGTAAGCTATATATAGCTTTAGCTATATATATATAGTATATATATGCTATATATATATATATATATACTATATATATAGTAAGATATAGAAAGTAAGTTATACATTACTTTAGAAAGTAAGCTATATAGCTAGATAGCTAGATGGCTATAGCTATATATATATTTTGTTTGTTTGTTTGTTTGTTTGTTTTTTAGGAAGTAAGATCCTATTACTAACTTCAGATTGACCAATCTACATAATATCCTGGTTTTACTCACATACTCATTTGAGGAAATAAAAACCCGTAAAATTTCATCAACATTTAATTATAATTAAGGAGATCTGGAATAGCATCATCAATTACTCAAACTGCATTCTTTATCTTTAATTTTGTCCATAAAACATTTTTAAAGTAGACTAGGGACAATAGAAAGTTAAAACACACCAATAATAAATTGATTCACCCTTCTTCTCTAGGCAATATTCTCGAGAGAGAGAGAGAGAGAGAGAGAGAGAGCGAGTGCACAAGTCGGGAAGAAGGGCAGAGAGAGAGAGAGAAAGAGGGAGACTCTTAAGCAGTCTCCATGCTCAGCACAGAGCCCAACCCAGAGCTTGATCCCATGACCCCTGGGATCATGACCTGAGCCAAAATTAAGAGTCAGATGCTCAACCGACTGAGCCACCCAGGTGCGCCTATATATATATATATATATATATATACTTAATATGGGAGTATTCTGTAGCTAGCTTGTGCCTTGCTTAATTCAGCCATCAAGTACACAAACTGTCAACAAATAAATACTCTGCAGGTGCCCTGAACAGGATCATCCATGTGCACACACTACAATGATGATACTTTGTTTCTAGAATCACATATACTAGAATTTGGTTCATGCATCAAATATACATTAACTGTGTAACTTTGAGTGAATTACATAACCTCTTTAAGCCTTAACTTGTTCATCAGGAAAACTGAACTGATAATGAATAGTATCTAATACATAGGTTGCTTTGGAAATTAAATGAGATTATGCACACGAAGACCCAGTTTATGTCTTGGCATGTCACAAACGGTTAAAACACAAATATCTTCACTCCATTTTGTTCTCACTCTTCCCCAAATCTGATGAATCAAGATCCTAGCAAAATGATCTTCTGAACAAAGGAAAAAAAGAGAAAGGAAGGAGCGAGGGAATGGAGGAAAAGGGAGAGAGAACTCTGAGTGCAATCATCAGATTTTTCTGAGATTGACATTCACCAGAACTATTATAATTTCAATATTGCAATTAGTGGTAATTTTTTTTCATCCCACAGAATTCATGAAGGCATTTTATCCTGACCTATAATTGTAACAATGTAGTCTTTGAAGGCCAGCAATAATAAATCCATTTTAAAACATCTTTTTATTAGTACTCTCAACAAACCTAAGATGAACTGAACAGCAATTGCCGCTCATTTTACAGACGGGAAATAAAATGAGGTTCTTAGTTATCATAATTTACGTGACATGCTTTACACATTAAATCCCTAATGGCGTCGACTTAAATTTAATTCCCTTGACTACGTGCCTAATCCTTTAATGGTTCTTCCTTCTATTTTCTGTTATTTAGTGTCACTATAGTCAGTGATGGTTTCTTTTTCAGTTTGGCAGCACAGAATTTAGCTATTGGTACAAACTCAAAACAGCTTCTTCCTATTACTGTTGTTGTTGTTGTTGTTGTTGTTGTTTTCCTTAGGTTATTCCAACGTATATTTAAACAAGTATAATTTCCCTGGCTCAAATTTGGGAAGAATCCAACTGACATCTTCTCATAAAAGATTTTCCTCTCTTCAGGTGGCATGAAATCCATTCTTGCCATGGAACCTGAATTTGTAACAGCAATGAAAAGGGTTAAGGGTAAAATAAGATAAAGATTTAAAGGCTAGGTAGACATCCTGGAACCAGAAAGTCCTTATTCTCCCAAATCTGTGTCCATATGGCGTGATGGACATTTCAGGGTCAAAGGAACAGAGAAAGCACACTTGTAGAAATGAAACTTAAACCCAACACTGCCCATTATTTTGTAGTAATTAGAGTAAACACGGTTTGCAGAGCTCTGACACTGGTAATACAGGAGCACAGCAGGCATGTTTTGTCTCTATCTAAGCCTTTCACATAGATTTGTAGACCACTGTAACAACAGAAAATCCTTTGAGATGTGGTTATGTTTTTATTGACATAGTGAACGACCCAGCATCCATGATGTTCTGGCAGAGAATTGATCCCCTCTTAATGTGTTTTATAGAGCCTTGTTTCTTTTCATCACTGTGACTTACTATAGTCTATCTTGAAAGGTAAATATGTACTAGGGCACATTCTTTCTAATAAAAAAAAAAGGCTTAACAATCCTGAATACTTCTTTCTTCCTTATAAATTTCACTTAATACATGTACAAAGGCTAAATTCAATAAGCACTTTTATGCAAGTGCTGAGCAGATCAAAATCTTAAGTGACAATATTAGATATTTAAAATAAAAACAGATTAGGTCTACCTAAGCTTGTAAATCATTCTCACCAGTATATATGTAAACAAACAATATTCCTAATATTCCTCTCTACCATTAATTCTTGAATGTCCTATACATTGATAATTTGAAAAATCTATCAAGCAGAATTTAGTATATCTTCCTTTATTTTCTCATCCTTATATATCACTGTGTATTTAATTCTCTTTAATATAATGAAAATACATTTTCTTTATTTTAATAGGGCATGTCTGGATGACCAAATCAATTCTTTAAAACCCTAAAAATAAAAGTTAAAGCATCTACTGTGTATCCAAATATATTTGCATATAGACCACTTGCTAAGCTTGGTCTACCCATACATTAAAATTTGGCAAATAACCCATCTTCAAATGAAAAAAAAATTTTTTTTTAATGTGGGCACCTCCAACTTCGTGTAAGAATAAGAAGCAACCACAGCCAGTTTTTTGGAAATCTGTTCAGCTATAATTTCCATTTTTTTCTATCCATTACGTTTCCAAATTTGAATGCCTGACAAATGCCTTCTCAAAGGGTAGAACATTTCCACTTATTTTGCTTTCCAACTGCACACAACTTTTCAACACCCCCCCCATTAATAGGCCTTATTCAAAATTGTTTTTGTTGAATTCATTTATTTTTGACTAAGTTTCTTCACTGAAGGATATAAACCCTTGTCGAAAGGGTCAGTTTCCACACTGAAGCTCTCAAGTACCCAATGTATGATCAGCCAGAGAAGCAATACTGAGATTACTTCAATAAATATGCTCAAGTTCAAGCAGTACCCATCCCCAAGCTCAAGGCTAGCTCATGTTTAGCACAAAAAAAAAAAAAAAAAAGCTGGTATGCAATTGGAGCCTTGCATCAGGCACCTTAGGGAATAAGATCTATTAAGTACACAGAGATTTACAATTAACAGAGACCAACTGTATGTACAGTTCCCTTTTGGAGTATCAAGTAATGTCAGTAATAGCTTCACAAACCCATTTTCAAAGGTGGCTGCGTATTCTTGACTTCTCTTCTAAATGCTGGCACTTAGCATTATAAACAATTATATTTCAAATTTAAATGCAATATTCTGTGCTTCTAATTTTATTCTGAGTGTGTTTTCTGTTTTTCTGGGAGATAATGGGGACATGAGGATGATGATGATGATGATGGTGTCAATAATGACAGTGATAACAAAAGTTATCTTTGCCTTAGCTGATACTAGTTTACCAACCAGTTACTTATATTTTTGCTAATGACCCCCAAACCTGTAGGGCAGGCATTAATGTACTCATTTTGTATATGAGTAAACCTAATTTCAGAGTTAGAGTAACTTTGCTCAAAGTCCCAAGATAACAAACTTCAAGTTCAAGCTTTTTGTACTATATCCCAATTCCTTTTATCTCTGGGAAGCTTCAGATTGTGGAACGAAGCCTCCTCCAGAGAAAGACACTCAAAATGTTGACTAGGGATTTACCATGTGTCCATACGTGCCTAACACTGTCTAAGTAGATGGGGAGCGTCGATGAAACATTCAATATGATCATACTTTTTTTTGTGAGTTAAATGAAGATGATCTTGCTTTGGGAACAAATTAGAGGACTCTTGAAAACAGCACATTATGAAAATACAAATCAGATTAAGAGAATTCAGGTATTAAACCTTAAACCCCTGAGGACAGGGATGAAGCCTAAATCATCTTTTTGTTGCAGAGAATGTAGCAGTTTCTCTACAAAGGTAGTTGTTTATTGAATGAATGTATGATTGAATGAAAGTGAACCTCAGTGGCATTCTACTGAGACATGACTACTGTTCAGTCATCACTCCAGTTAGTGCCCCAGTCCTGACAATCCTGACAACATTGTCTTCTCAATCTTTTTTGAATATATCCCTTTCATGTTTCTTCTGTCAGTTATAGACTCACACAGAGCAAAAAACAAACCATCCAACAAACAGCAACAAACAACTCAAGTAGCTCCCACCAATAAACAAAAATAACTCGAAATTTTTATTCAAGAATTCACACCAGGGGCACTTGGATGGCTCAGTTGGTTAAGTATCCGACTTTGGCTCAGGTCATGATCTCATGGTTCGTGAGTTCGGGCCCCACATCAGGCTCTGTGCTGACAGCTCAGAGCTTGGAGCCTGCTTCCGATTCTGTGTCTCCCTCTTCTGCCCTTCCCCTGCTCACACTCTGTCTCTCTCTCCTTCAAAAATAAGTAAACATTTAAAAAGTTTAAAAAAAAATTCATACCAACTGAAATAGGACTCATATCACCTTCTCTATTTTTCTTGGAACATAAGGCCAACTTGTTTTTATCTTTTATAAATCCCTGTAATTTCCATCTTCACACTGTTTTTGAATCTTTGAATCAGTTGCCTGTATTTTTAAATTTTTAGATTTCACAGACCATCTGAATTTATGGCTTGCTTTTGAAAAATTAGATGTTGCTACGCTGAGTCCTTCTCTGAAGTGTAAAACTGAGATCCTACGGTCTTGCTTAGATGAAGTACGCACTCTCCAATTCAGCCTTATTTCCACTATTCAATTTGTGTCTGCATCACTGAGGCCAAAAGTCACATCCACACTAGGGCTAAAATAAAATATTTCCTGCCGCAGACATACTCACTTGAGTCTGTGACTGTTGCTTTCTACAGATGATCCCCTTCAACTTCCAGCTGGTCCTGCGATTATTTCCTACTTTGGTGCTGGCCCACATTCATTCTAGCATCTTAGATCTGTGGCTTTAGGCAAATTAACAGTGTTGAGCTTCAGTCTCTGACTATAATGTGACCTAGTAGGCTTGCCTGCCTTTTAATATTACTGTAAACATTAAGTGAGATGTTTCTCATTAAGCACTGAGGACTTTGTTGGACACTTAGTAAATGCTCTCAGTACATACTAACTTCCTTTGATGATGATGATGCTAATGATCTGTAGTTTTTCCATAGCCATATGTAAAAATCAACTGACACGGGAATTCCCTGGTAGGGTAGAGTGAAAGTAATCTGGGATAAGTATAGAGGCATAAAGAGGGATAAAGCAAGTCCCACTGAAATCACTTCTGAATTTCTAAATATAAGATAATAGAGAAGACCATTTAGACATAAGAGATGAAGTGAAATGTTGTCTCGACCTATATACAGACAGAGAATGAAAAAGAGTGGGCCAGAAACAGGTTCAGAGAAGGGAGCCAGGCTGATACACTGGGGCAGCATGGGAGCATGGGCTCTGTGTTATAGAACTATATTGATAAGAAATCAGAGATGACAGAACATTGTCTCTGCTCTTCTTAGAACCAGCCTTCCAATAACTGTAGTTAGGACAAGAGGGAAATGCCGCATAAGGTTTAGCTTCCTAGTAGTGTACTCTCACAGGCAATGAGGACAAATGTTTCTAACCTCTTCATGCATCCTTCAGCTTCTTGCGTTTATATGAAATCCATTTGACACAGAATAATAATAGCTGACATTTATTAAGCAGTTTCTATGGACCCATTCTAAGCTCATTATGTATTTTGATCATTTAATATTCATGATCCTATGAGTCATAGCAAAGAAATAAAATAGTGATGTGGAGAGTGAGGGAGGCTTGGGTCTTAGATTTTGACAGCTGGGGTGGAGACAGACATTGATGGCTAAGAGTCAGTGATAATCAAAATAGATTTGTTCGCTACAATTGACAGGTTCAGATATTTTATTTGATGTTAGGAGAGAGGTGGTTAGGGGGATAAGGGAGCCTAATATGATTCTAAGATTTTTCGTTAGGATGTGTTGATGCATGTAAATGTCATTATGGAATAGAGTGAATTCAGGAGGAAAAAGCAGGGTTGTGGATGTAAGACATGAATTCAGACATGAACACATTGATTTTGAAGAGCTTATGGACAATGAAATGCATATGTCTAATATTGCTTTGACTGGCTGATTTCTGATATAAGGTGTAGACAGTTTCTTAGTACGAATATTGGTTTCGAGTTGTTACACCATGGCCTGCACACCACCAGACTTCCTATAACCTTGACCTTGGGCAAGTCATGTGATTAGAAAATGGTGATTATAATGTCTACAAAGTAGACTCTTTTAAGAATAACTGACATGTGATGGCTCTGAATAAATGTTATTTCATCAGTGTGATTATTTTTTTTAAAATCATGGAAACTATATTAGACAATAAATGAGCTCCTATTAGGTACTAGAAAACATGGCTGGAATTATAAGATGTGTTCAAGACATACCCTAGATATTTTAGTGTGGGCTTAAGGCACAAATATTTAATATTATTGCTAACAGCTTTATTAATGAAGCCCCATTTTCTCAACCCTCATTATATATTAAAATCACATGGAGACTTTTCTTTAAGCCCAACCCCTAACCCAGAGTCTTTAAACTAAAATCCCTGGGAATGATTGGATGTGCTGTCAGTGTTCTGAACCACCTGCACAGCCCATACCATTAGCCTGGTTGGGGTCATTTAAAAAGAAAAAAAGCCATTAATGAAGGTTGCTTGTACTGTTTCTCTTGATTAGTGATGAGGCTTTGAATAATTTGTATCCCAAGATTTGTAGCAAGTGATTTTCTGTTTTTCAGGCTTCCTTCTAGAGAACAGAATTATTCTTAAAAACAAAACAAACAAACAAACAAACAAACAAAAAAAAAAAAACCGCTTAGCCTTATGGTATTTGAATCTGACTTCTACCTTCAGGCCTCCTTTCCCAGTTTTAAAGAAACAGAACTTCATTTCTTTCTAATGTGAAATGCTCTTATGATGCACTCCCTTTCCACCTTTGCCAGGTCGCTTTAAATAAAATGCAGATGCAGGAAAAGAACTTCCCAGAAAGACAAAGCAGGGAATGTATCCAGGGTATGGTTTCTTTGACAAAGCAGATTAAAAGACTTCTTTTTAGGCTTAGAAGAAGACAGAGAAAAGAAGTAGACTGGCCTTTCATTGATTCCCAACCACTTTGTGGCTTAGAGCCTAGATTCTCATTCCACTCCAGTTTGTAAATATACAGAATATGTTAAATAATGTTCGTACCACCTTACAGGGAAATTTAAAGATTTTTTGAGATGCAGTTTTTATAAATTCCACGATCATGTGTCTTTGCATAATACCCATTATGGACTCTGCCCTACTTATGCAGCATAGAAAAGGATTGAATTTACATTATTTGACACATATCCCATATTACTATATTGTCATTTGATGAAAATCCTTAATGCTATCATGAATCACTATTGTCTCTTTTTCTCCCCCAGCTTTACTGAGGCATAATTGACATGTAACAATGTGTAAGTTTAAGATAGACAATGTGATGATTTGGTACATCAGGGAAATGTTTGCCACAATAAGGTTAACTTAACACATCCTTCACCTCACATAATTACAATATTTTTAAAAAATTTGTGATGAGAACAGTACAGGTCTACTCTCGTAGCAATTCTTAAATATACACTACAGTATTGTTCATTATAGTCACCATACTGTGCATTAGACCTCTGGAACTTACTCATTTTACAACTAAGAGTCTACATCGTTTGACTAACATCTCTACATTTTCTCGACCCCAGTCCCTCAAAACCATCAATCTGTTCTCTGTTTCTAGGATTTTGATGTTTTAAGATTCCACATATAAGTGACGTCAGACAGTGTTTCTCTTTGTCTTTCTAATTTATGTCACTAAGCATAATGCCGTCAAAGTTTATCCCTGTTGTCACAAATGGCAGGGCTTCCTTCTTTATGCCTGAATCGTATTTCGTTATAAAAAAATACTATATCTTTGTCTATTCATGTGTTGAATGAAACTTAGGTTGTTTATAAGTCTTGGCTATTGTGAATTATGCTTCAATGAACATGGGGGTGCAGATATCTCTCCGAGATCCTAACCTCATTTCCTTTCAGAGCTGAGATTGCTGAATCATATGGTACTTCTATTTTTTTTAATGTTTATTTATTTATATTTGAGAGAGAGAGAGAGAGAGAGAGGAGAGAGAGAGAGAGGGAGAGAGGGAGAGAGAGAATCCAAAGCAGGTTCTGGAAGCCTGATGTGGGGCTTGAACTCATGAACCATGAGATCATGACCTGAACCGAAGTCAGATGCTCAACCAACTGAGCCACCCAGGTGCCCCTGGCACTTCTATTTTTCATTTTTTGAGAAATTCCATACTGTTTTCCGTAGTGACTTTGCCAATACATATTCCTTCCAAGAGCGCACTAGGATTCTCTTTTCTCCACATCTTCACCAGTGCTTGTTGTCTCTTATTCTTTTTTTATTAATTTTTTAATTTTAATTCCAGTATAGTTAATATTATCATATTGGTTTCAGGTGTACAATATAGTGATTGAACAATTTTGTACATCATTCAGTGCTCATCATGACAAGTACACTCCTTAAACCCCTTCACCTACTTCACTCATCCTTCCTGCCACCTCCCCCTCTGGTAACCATCAATTTGTTCTCTATAATTGTCTGTCTCTTGGTTTGCTCTCTCTCTCTCTCTCTCTCTCTTTCTCTCTCTTATTTCTTCCTTTTCTCATTTGTTTTGTTTCTTAAATTCCACATATGAGTGAAATCCTATGGTATTTGTCTTTCTCTGACTGATTTCGCTTAGCATAATACTCTCTAGCTCCCTCCATGTTGTTGCAAATGGCAGGATTTCATTCTTTTTATGGCTGAATGATATTCCATTGTAAATATATACCACAATATATACCACATCTTCTTTATCAATTCATCAGTTCATGGACGCTTTCATAAGTTGGCTATGGTAAATAAGGCTGCTATAAACATGAGGGTGCATGTATCACTTTGAATTAGTGCCTTTGTAGTCTTTGGGTAAATAGCTGTAGTCTTTGGGTAAAAAAATAGTGCAATTGCTGGATTTCTGTTTTTCACTTTTTGAGGAACCTCCATACTGTTTTCCAGAGTGGCTGTACCAGTTTGCATTCCCACCAACAGTCCTCGCCAATACTTGTTATCTCATTTGTGTGATGGTAAGAATCTAAAAGATGTTAGATAATATCTCATTCTGGATTTCACTGGCGATTAGTGAGGTTGAACACCTTTTCAGGCACTTGTTAGCCATTGTATGTCTTTGGAAAAAATGTCTATTCACATCCTTTGTGCATTTTTAATTGGATTTTTTTTTGCTATTAAGTTATATGAATTCCTTATATATTTTGGATATTAACTTCTTATGAGATACATGGTTTGCAAACGCACTCCTGAGGCCACAGGTTCTCACCAGGGGTGCACGACAGTGTGGGCCAGAGGGCCTACTGCAGGTGCAAAACTGGGGGAGCTAAGCTGCTCGTGAGCCCAGTGGTATAGGCCAGTGACAGGACACAGGGCCAGATCTGGGTTCACAAGCAACTTTCTGGGCCCTTGCTGTCAAAGTGCACTCTGGTGGCTAAAGGGTCTTGACACAGGTATGGATGTGGCATGGAAGCCAGTGACGGGAATCAAGCCAGCAGAGTGCAGGTGCATAGGTGGAGAGGCTAGTGCTGAGCATACCAATTGTGTTGAGGGTCTGCGTAGGTGGGGGTCTAGGTTGGCATCTTGCACTCAAGCAGCTACAGAGGTTCAGGCTGGCTGCCCAGTGAGGATCATGAGCTCCAGTTGGACATGGACAAGAAGGACAAAGGAGGGAGCAGGTGGAGGGTTGGAGGGGGGCAACTCAGGTGACTGGCATCTGTGAATGTGAAAAACAGAAGGGTGAAAACTGGTGAAATCTGCAGGTCCTCAGCATCTGTGCTGGCCTTTTCTTTCTTCAGTGGTGAAAACTGCTGGGGTTTTCTGTAGAGCAGGTCACTGAGGACTGGAGTCACTTTCACTGATCGACTAGTACCAGTGGCCTCTACTCTTTTCTCTTGTTCCTAGCAATGTCTACAAGTCTAGCTTTGCAGGTCTTGCGGTGGAGTGAACCAAAGCCATCCTTTGTGTATTGTCCTAAAAGGCTGGGCTGGCTGCACATTCACCACAGTGAAAGGAGCTCTTTCTAGCTGAGGTGTTACCTTTTCGTGCTGAGCAGTGCCGGTCTGGAGGATGGGATGCTGTAGGCAGAATGGGACTCTTGTTCCTTCCCTTTTTGTGTAGTTATTCTCTGATTTATTATTCCACTATGTTGCTGAAGTTTCCTAAATGGACTTCTGAGCTTTCCCAGAACTGTTTTTGTTTGTGGATAGCTGTCTAATTATTGGTCTTTGTGGGGACCATCCTGACTGGGGTCTTCTTCACCACAGTCTTGGTGAAATTGCCACTCAAAAATTTCAAGAATTACAATTCCAATATTTCATGATGTAATAAATTTTGCAAAGATCAGATATTTAAATTTTTTTTCAGATCTTCCATGGGCCTTGAGTGATGAACATAAGGATAATCCAGGTGAGACTGGAAACAGCATGCACATAGGTATTCTCCACCATGGCTGTGGATTAGAATTACCTCTTATCACCCCACCCCAACATAGGGGAGCTTTTACATTTATCATAGCTTAAGGCCCCCCCTAGATTAAACATGTTTGGGATGAGTCTCAGACAATAATTTGTTTTACAAATTCTCCAGCTGATTCTGTATGTACAATATTAGGTTTGAGAATCCTTGAGTTAGATCAAGGTGCATGCTGGTAATAGAGGAAGGAGTGGAGATAAGTAGAAAAATAGCCAGCATGGAGGCAGGTGCATAAGCACTGAAGTATCAGGTGAAGAAATGGAGGCCATACTGTAAGGAGCATAATTATAGCATAAAAAAAGAGTCAGTGAGGTTTCAATAGAGATTGGTAAGGTTTATAAAGACCAGCATGAGGGACAGCAGATCAAGAATATTAGAGGATTTGGTTCCTAAGTTTAAGCATGGAGAACCTTGGGAATTAAATAGTCATTGACAAAATTATGAAGGAGAGTCCTATTTCACAGGTGAAGTGGAAAAGCTTCCAAATAGTAGAAAAATCTAGGGTTCTGAAGCCTGGTAGATAGCTAATTATAGTGAAATAATTTATAAGAGATAATTTTAAAAGTCAGAGATTAGAAATCAGTCCTTTAAGCATGGAATGAAGTTTTATTTGGAGTAAAGATGCCATTGATTTTGTAGAACTTTGAATAATTTGCTACATTAAAAACTAAAGCACTGAAATCAAACTGTGAAAAGCATCTGTATGAAGCCCATAGGGTCTTAAAATACTCAATTTTAACAGAGGCAACTTAAAAGTGGAATATATTAGTTCTTCCATACATTTCTTTAAGATTTTGGAGGTGTAGCACTTCCAAAATCTTGCCCCTCTTTCAATATATTTAGTTCTTTATTCTTCGTTTGATTCAAATGACTGGAAAAGTCAGTGAGTATTATAAAATAATAATAAGGAGAAAATGGTAGAAAAATGATTAATTGTGAGAACAAGTTTCCTGCAAGTGAACACATGGTCTTGTGACCTGTGAAGTTAAACCCTCTGTACCAGGGATCACCACATCTCATTGTGAGCCTTTTTAACTTAAACCACACTGCATGCCATCAGTGGATTTTGAAACTGTACAAACCATAGCTGTTGATGAATAATAGCTTACCAAATGATGTTCAGCTTCTTCAGTTTGATGACTTTATTCTCCAGCCAATTGTCTTACTGTTAAAACAGTAAATATATCAATTTTATAGTTTGAAAAATAGAGAAAAAAAATCAAACATTAGTCTACCACCCCAAGTTACTTTGATGTTTCTAATGACTCTATTTTCTGTGATTTTGGACATAATTGAAACCATGCTCTACTAACAACGTTACTTCTTGCTATTTCCCATAGTGTTATTTTCTATCTTAGTGTTTTCATAATCAGCATTTTAATCACTATACAATATTCCATGTTTTGGCTCACCTACTACTGGGCATTTAAGTTCTTTACCTATTAAAACATTAACTCCTGGGGTGCCCGGGTGGCTCAGTCGGTTAAGCATCCTACTCTTGATTTTGGCTTAGGTCATGATCTCACAGTTTCATGAGGTCGACTCTGCATCAGGCTGTGTACTGATGTGGAGCCTGCTTGGGATTCTCTCTCTCTCTCTCTCTGTCTCTCTCTTTCTCTCCCCCCCTCTCTTTACCCCTCCCCTGCTCACACAGTCTCTGTCTCTCTCAAAATAAATATATAAACTTAAAAAAATTAAAAAAACATTAACTCCTTAAATATATTTTTAAGATAGTTTATTTGTCAAATTGGCTAATATACAGTGTGTACAGTATGCTCTTGGGTTTTGGGGTAGATTCCCACGGTTCATCGCTTACATACAACACCCAGTGCTCAGCCCAACAAGTGCCCTCCTCAATACTTATCACCCATTTTCCCCTCTCCCCCACGCCCCATCCACCCTCAGTTTGTTCTCTGTATTTAAGAGTCTCATGGTTTGCCTCTCTCCCTCTCTTGTTTGGAACTAATTTTTTCTCCTTCCCTTTCCCCATGGTCTTCTATTAAGTTTCTCAAGATCCACATATGAGTGAAAACATATATCTGCCTTACTCTGACTGACTTATTTCACTCAGCATAATACCTTCCAGTTCCATCCATGTTGCTGCAAATGGCAGAACGATTTCATTCTTTCTCATTGCCAAGAAGTGTTCCATTGTATATATAAACCACATCTTCTTTATCCATTCATCAGTTGTGGACATTTAGGCTCTTTCCATAATTTGGCTATTGTTGAAAGCACTGCTATAAACATTGGGGTACATGTACCCCTGTGAATCAGCACTCCTATTTACTTTGGATAAATTCCTAGTAGTGCTATTGCTGGGCCACAGGGTAGTTCTATGTTTAATTTTTTGAGGAACCTCCACACTGTTTTCCAGAGTGGCTGCACTAGTTTGCATTCCCACCAGCAGTGCAAGAGGGTTGCTTTTTCTCCACATCCTCGCCAGCATCTGTTGTTTCCTGAGTTGTTAATTTTATCCACTCTGACCAGCACAAAAACAGACACATAGACCAATGGAACAGAATACAGAACCCAGAATTGGACTCACAAATGTATGGCCAACTAATCTTTGACAAAGCAGGAAAGAGCATCCAGTGGAAAAAAGACAGTCTCTCTAGCAAATGGTGCTGGGAGAACTGGACAGAAACACCTAGAAGAATGAAACTAGACCACTTTCTTACACCATACACAAAAATAAACTCAAAATGGATGAAAGACCTAAATGTGGGACAGGAAACCATCAAAATTCTAGAGGAGGAAGCAGGCAACAAACTCTTTGACATCAGCCACAGCAATTTCTTGCTCAACACATCTTCAAAGGCAAGGGAATTAATAGCAAAAATGAACTATTGAGACCTCATCAGGATAAAAAGCTTCTGTACTGCAAAGGAAACAATCAACAAAACTAAAAGGCAACCAATGGAATGGGAAAAGATATTTGCAAATGACATATCAGATAAAAGGTTAGTATCCAAAATCTATAAAGAACTTACCAAACTCAACACCCGAAAAACAAATAATCCAGTGAAGAAATGGGCAGAAGGCATGAATAGACACTTCACTAAAGAAGACATCCAGATGGCCAACAGACACCTGAAAAGATGCTCAACGTCACTTCTCATCAGGGAAATACAAATCAAAACCATACTGAGATACCTCCTTAAATATTTTTAAATTTTAATCTAGTGTTTATAATCAGGTAATATGTAAACACAAATCAACAACAATTTTTAAAAGCACTATAGTGACCCTTAGCAGATTTAATACATCTTTGATGTGTATTCATTAAATATATAAATACATAAAAAATAAAAGGACTCTGGTAAACATCATCTTCAGATCATTTTTAAAATACTACTTGCTATTAATATGTCAGGAGAGGCAGGGGGGTGGAGAGATGGAGAGAGACAAGAATGTGCACTATGACTTAAGAATCTGAAGCTCAGTTCTCATGAAAAATTCTAGACATTTGTACAGCTCCCTCTGTTTAGTATTTCTGGGAATCCCCAAGGAATGGCCTAGGTGAGTCCGCAAATCAACCAGGCTGTTGTATACTGTTGCAGAAACTCATAGCTTTTGAAACTGATGTGACCACAGCCACTGTCAATCACCTTCGGGCTAGCAGGACTAGAGGTCTGTTTTCTAGCTGACTTGGGTGATATAGGAATTTACAGTCAGTAAAACATGCTCTTGAAACTTATAGTGTCATGTCAGCTAGACAATATATTTTGAAATAAGAAGGATAATCTCTCTCCCTGTGTGTGAAGCTCAATTATTGAAAAGACCCCAAAGCCAGGTGGCTTGGGGTCTGAGATGCTACAGGTGTAGTTTCCACTGTAACTACAGCAATGTGAAGAAAAATTAATTATTGTTTAAGAGCTATAGCTAACCTGGCTCACAAAGGCAGACAAATTGCTTCAAGATAGATGTATTTTTCATAAACCTTGTTAACTCTTCTAGAATGCTGCCTTCTAATTATTATTTACATTTATAATGAATGTCTCTATTTGTGGAGCCTGACGGGAGGCTCTATCCCACCACCCTGGGATCGTGACCTGAGCTGAAATCAAGAGTCGGAGACTCAACTGACTGAGCCACCCAGGCGCCCCTGTCTTTCTATTTAATAAAAATAAATAGAATGGATTGAAGATTGTAGTTTTGGTACAACACTGTTTTATGATCTTCACGAATTTCTGTAGTACTGAGAGAAATCATTTTATGTGATGGTATTTAACAATTAAGATCAATATTTGAGCTTATTTGATATACTGCATGAGCTTCTCACAGGAAATATGTTAGTCCAGATCCTCTTATAGGACTCTATATCACATGTTTACGGAATTTTCTTCACACCCTTGATGTTTTGAAAGACATTAGTAACTAACACAACTATCAAAAATAAACAACAACAACAACAAAAAGAAAAAGAAATCTAGTAGTTGTGCTTATTGAAATAAAGATGCTTAATATTCTGGACACATAGGTCTTTGTCTATTGAATTTTTAAAAATGTATTCTTTTGAAGTTTCAAGCTTGAATACATTTTGAAAAATAGATATGTAGTTTTATACATCTTTGGCTTTGCTTACCTATCAAATTTCCCCCACATTAAATTTGATGAAAATTGTGCATAGCTTTTGTATTGCTACTGCATACTCTTTCTAGAATGTACTTAAATGCCAAAAATAATTTTATAATACAGAGTAACAGCATTATTTGAAATAATGAAAGGAAAGGCAATTTTGAACTTGTGAAGTTAGTTTTTTCATTGTTTCCTGACACCAGAAGACAAACAACGACTGATTATGCTAACAGTGCCATCATCAATCAGAATTTCTTGAATTAGCTTTAATAAGTGAATAAGAATACTCAGACTAGGCACTGTTAATACAGAAAGGACTGCTTGTAATTTTGTTTGTTTCTTAATAGGATAAATTTCCATCTTCTCCTTAACCTTCTTGGTCTCATTATTTTGTAATTATTTTTGCCCTAAAATTATAATTGTTAAAGATAAAATTCAATATATTCTTGTCTTAAAAAATCACAATTTTCAAATTAATAGAGGAAAATTAATTCCTTCCAATTGAAAATAAAATAATATCTGTTTACTGTAGACACCCACTGGCTTAGGAAATAAACACAGCATTCATAAGGAACTTAAAACAGTTCAAAAGCTTGCAGAGGAGAATTTATGAATTTAAGATCAATGTAATAAATGCTACATTATACTATGAATATTGTGTTACAGAAGTGTAAATGTGGACTCAGTTTTTAAACTGGTAGTACAAAATGGAACTTTGCAAGAAAAAAATAATGTGAGGTCAAAAACATGAGCAATCCTTTTGGAAGAAGAAATCTGTAATAAGGATAATTCCAGAAGGGAACAAAAACAGTATAAGAAATGGAAACCTGAGAACATATACAATTTGCAAAATGTGAATTAATTGGAATGATGAGGTTTTAACAGGTAAGGAGACAGTTGACTTAAATAGCAGGACCAAAAAGACAAAAGTGGGGCATTTTATAGACCTTATATACATACTAAGGTGTTTGGACATTATTGCATCATTAAGTTATTCTGTGGTGAATCACCAAATATTTTTGAAATAGGGTGTGCTTTAGAAATACAGCTGTCATTGCCAGGTAGAAGGATTGGAGGATTTATACACTTACCGCTTTGAAAATAATATCTACATTGAGGTGCTAAAGACTTGTACAGTTTGGGGTAATGCTATCTGCTAAAATAAACACACCCTCTAATCTCAAAGACTTAACAGTAAAGAGTATATCCTTTTTACTCAAACTTCAATGCACCTAGGTCAAAAAGTAGACTTCTATATCATTATTCAAAGATTTTTTTGTAGCTATGTTCATTAAGAATATTGGCTTATAATTTTCTTTCTTGTTCTGCTCTTGTCTGACTTCGATGTCAGGATAATGCTGGTCTCATAAAATGAGTTTGAAAGTATTTCCTATTCTTCTATATTTTGGAAGAGATTGAGAAAGCTTGTCATCTTCTTTAAGTGTTTGGTAAAATTCACCAGTGAAACCACCTGGTCCCTGGATTTTCTTTCCTGTGAGATTTGGATTACTGATTCAATCTCTACTCAGTATTTGTTAAGATTTTTTATTTCTTCATGATTCAGTCTTGGTAGGTTGTATGTTTCTAGGAAGTCCACCTTGGAGTCTTTCCCACTGGAGAAATTGTGGTCCCAGGGGGTTCTCTGGGTGTGGTGACACCTGACTGGGTGTGGTGCTGTGCTGGCCCACGGGGAGAAGCAATGTATTCAAAGTGAAACTGTGTTTGTTCTACTTACAATGCGATTCCTTTCCATCTCTGGTCAAGGAGGTGTTTCCACCTCCCCTCTGACTTCTGGAATTTTCACAACGTTGTTTTATCTATAGGTAGCTATTAGTTGTGCTTCTTGTGAGGTGGATGGATGTTGAGAATAACCTAATGCACCATCTTGATGGTGTCACTTCCCACTCTGCTTATGATAAAATCAGTACACTGCAACAAAGTCTCATGAATTTTTCTAATAATTTAAGACATTTGATTTCATTAATTTGAGAAGCTGATGATAAAGACAGAAAAGTCTCCTTACACCTTACACATTGGAGAAATCAGAAAATGCTCTTTCACCAGAAGAACTTTTCCCACCTATACTGGGAATAAGAAAATAGATGTTTGTTGTGTGTGTGTGTGTGTGTGTGTGTGTGTGTGTGTGTGTGTGTTTTGAGAGAGAGAGAGAGAGAGAGAGAGAGAGATGGAGGGAGTGGGGCAGAGGGAGGGAGAGAGAGAGATAGACAGAGAAAGAATATTAAGCAGACTCCATGCTCCAGGCGTGGAGCCTGATGGGGGCTCAATCCCACATCTCTAGGATCATGACCTGAGCCAAAATCAAAAGACGGAAACTCAACTTACTGAGTTGAGTAACCCAGGCGCCCCAGAAAGTAGATGATTTTAGAACCAGATAAAGGAATGACATTTTTCAAGGAAAAAAAGATTTGCTTGAAGAAAATCTTGGAAACATTCTTATTTATAGAAAAGAAAGAGAAGTAAAATTATTAAGAAGGGATAAACCAGGACTTACACACACACACACACACACACACACCCTGCATGCACGTGCACGCTCAAGACTGGTCAGTACCGCTAAATGAAGAGAGGTCAAGTAGATTTAATACTAAAGATATGACATAGGATTTGGTAATTAGTAAATAATTGTTGACAATTGAAACAAAATATTTACGAGGACAGTGTTCTTAGAAATCATATTATGGTGGGTTGATGATGTAGTAGGAGGTGAGAAAATAAAGGTGGTGATATCAATTATCAATATAACTGGTTTCCTTTCTGCCTGCACAATGCTTCTCCTACTGCTACTATGCACCTGAGTTCATACTGCTGTCTGCAACTCTACTCCATTACCATAGGGGTCTTTATAGCCTCTTCTTGTATCTAATCTGTAATCTCTCACACCCACATTGAGATACACAGCTCCCACCACCTATCATCCATTCACTGAATCATTCATTCGCAATATAGGTGTATAGCAGTATCAAAACTTTTAACATGTGCTCCTTTGGGAAACAATTTCATCAAGTAGAACACAGTGTTTATGTAGTTTCTTTTGCTTTTAGTCTTTCAGACTCCACTGGTTGCTCAAATAACTTAAATCAGGGCTTTTCCCTCTATCCTTTCTGTGAGATTATCTAATGCATTTGTAATACTGTTACATTGTTTTCTCATGGTCTGCATTCCATCCTGGAATTACCCTAAACTTGTGTGTGTGTTTGTGTGTGTGTGTGTGTGTGTGTGTGTGTGTGTGTATGTTGATTTCATGCACTAAATTTCACTCATTGTGCTGGAAAGTTCCATGAGTTTTAAAAATTCCATTATTGATAACCATTAGTATGTCCGTAGAATAGATTGTGTGCTAAGAGTGAGAGGTAAGTAGATTAGAAATAAGATTTGAGATGTGAAGGTGGTTTTCACAGTTTGGAATAGTCCCTATTTGGATAAGGAAGGGGGATTAACAAAGGAAGCTCAAAAAACAAACACCTGCTGAGTTGCTTCAGGGCTTATGTAAATCTGTAATCATAATGAGTATAATTACAGAGAGGGTGTGGTTTTCCATCCATGACTAGGAGAAAGAAAGAAGGTCAGATGGCTCAACAGCACTGCCAACGAGGGGTCAGCAGTAGAAAGTAAGGAGAGTAAATATATGTAGAGAAGTGGGGAGAAGGTCACTAAGATGATTAACCACAAGATCAGTCCAGGATGGCCTGGGAGGGAATAGCCAGTCTATTATATTCTAATAGACTAAGATGAGCTCAAGTGATTGGAGGTCAGAGATGAGATTAAGAGCAGGTCTGGCTGAGTGGTAGTGTGAAAGTGTAAGAAACTGGTTGGATAAAGGCTAATTTCAAGAGTCAGGTATCAAGAAGGAAAAAAATCATATGCTTACATAATTCCGAGAAAAATAGAACATCCTAGCCTTTGTAACAATTGCATTTGGAGAACACAGAGTTGATTTATCATTCATTTTATTCTCATTGCAACAAAACTGTTAAGCCGAAAAGCTGTAAATCAACATCCCGAGTAGATTCGTTAGTGGCTGTGCAATTAATTAAAGCTAACTCAAATTATAAAAATTATCAGAGGTTAAAACTCATATTTAAACCCAGGCACTTAATTGAGGCATAGCTTATGGTCATGTATAAATCCTTCTGGGCTTTAATTTTTTTTTTTTTAATGTTTATTCATTTTTTTGAGAGACAGACTGAGAGTACGGTCAGGGGAGGGGCAGAGAGGGAAGGAGACAAAGAGTCTGAAGCAGGCTCCAGGCTCTGAGCTGTCAGCACAGATCCTGATGCGGAGCTTGAACTCGTGAACTGTGGGGTCATGACCTGAGCCGAAGTTGGCCGCTTAACTGACTGAGCCACCCAGGCGCCCCTAAATCCTTCTGGGCTTTAAATTTAGACAGACCCATCAGTATACCAGTCTCATTGACATGCTTATGTGTTTCAAATCTCAAGTGTCACAGGGTATTCCCTCTGATTCCTTGAATTATCCTGAGGAGTGTTAAGAAGGTTACAAAGAAAACATACTGGGGGCGCCTGGGTGGCTCAGTCGGTTAAGTGTCCGACTTCAGCTCAGGTCATGATCTCGCAGTCCGTGAGTTCGAGCCTCGTGTTGGGCTCTGTGCTGACCTCTCAGAGCCTGGAGCCTGTTTCAGATTCTGTGTCTCCCTCTCTCTCTGACCCTCCCCCATTCATGCTCTGTCTCTCTCTGTCTCAAAAATAAATAAACGTTAAAAAAAAATTAAAAAAAAACAAAGAAACGTACTAAATATGAGCAAAAGGAAATAAATTAGCTAGATATTTTCTAAACTTAAGATAATTGGATTATTACTTCTTGAAGATAAAAACATATATGCATAACTTCTTCCTAGAATCTCAAATTGAAAAACAAAAGAAGCCACTGAAAACGAACCTCTTCCAAAACTGTGATTTATCAGATGTCCTACTGGGCTCCTTAAAAAATGTGTAAAATCACTATTTGTGGTTATAGTTGCAGTTATGTTTTAATATACATGAAATACTATTTATTTATTCCTATTAATTTAAGCACTTTGAATCAGTTACTCTTCTTTTTAAGAGAATACCTTCTTTGGCTTAAAATTATACTCTGCTGACATTTATTTTTGGATGATGATAATAAAAATGAGTCAGTAATAATTAAAAATAATGGTTATTTGGTTATATGTAAAACTGAGACACTGTAGACATTAATACATTCCAGTAGACATTACATTTTAAATAGCATTTTTTATAGGGTTTGCTTGCCCTGTAAAGATTTTTGTTCATTGTAATTCTTATCTTTGAAATGATCAAGGAGATATGAAATCTTAACAATGCCCTCATGATGCAATCTGAAGCTATTGGCAGAGCTATCTTCAAATACAGTTTCATAGAGTCAAAGGTTTTCCACTTAGATAATGGTTTCATAAACCACACCCAGTCTGAATATGGACTTTGCTTACTTGTCCTGTGTTTTCAGATTCTAGATTAATTTGTAAATATAGTGACCATGCTTACTGACAGGATTACAAGTTATCATAAAGTGTTTACCATCTGAAACCCATTAGTTGTGTTTCATGCAAGTGTGTTGCAATGGCAATGGTATTAGAGCCCAAATAATCAATTTGTGTTGCTGGTTTTAAGAGAGGAAGATTCTGTTTCTACTATTTTTCACAGTTTAAACAAGAATGGATGATTTTCTGTTATGATGTATGTCACTGAACTCAAGGCATTTGGTTCTAGACCAGCATTTTCACGGAAAGGAAAACATGTTGACGTAGAACTTGGAACAGCTACAATGAGTAACACAAGAGACAAGTTAAAAGGCCATGCAATAATGTCACCTGTCAGGGGAGGCTCTTTCTTGATGTTTTAGTTAAGTTCTTTAACTTCCATTATTAGTTGAAAATTCTGCAGAACTTTCCCCTAATTTTATTTTACTTTTTTAATTTCAAGTTTTTATTTAAATTCTAGTTAGCATATATGGTAAAATTGGTTTCAGGTGTTGAATTTAGTGATTCATCACTTACATATAACACCCAGGACTCATCAGAACAAGTTTGCCTAATTTTAAAATGAAGGATTGTCTTGTAAGATACACTTGGTTTAAAAGACATAATTTAAGCAAATTTGAACAGCAAGTTCCATAAAAGAATCTCAGGCTTAGAGAGTGGGATTCAAGGTTACAGCCATCAACAAAACAGGTGTTTAGGCATACAGCCAACGTTGTTTACAGATCTGTTGTTAGACTTGGGGACTTAGAAAGTCATTTGAATGACTGAAGAAAGCTGTAAACAGATTGTTTAAACCTTGAAAACTATAGATGTGGGAGAAACCAGTGGATTCAGGCTACAACTTTAGTGGACCATTGATGTTTTTCAAGTCTGAGGATTCAATTTAGTGGCTCAGTTTTGTGTAGCTAAGAAACGTTGGTCCAAAAAATGAGAGCAATGATAAAATAACCGTTCAGTTAATGATTGCCATTTATTGTGTATATAGAATACTCTAAAATAGAAAAATCATATTGTTTCCATCAGGAATTAAAACTCATTTCTTACTGGCATTCTCAACAGTTAGCTCTCAACTTTCTGGAATGAAAATTTCTTGAAACTAAATTTCATGAGTTTTCTTAGTGCTCAGATCTAGGATAGTCATGCAGATCAGAAGAAAACAGGATTTAGTTCAAAATCTGGGCTCAATGGGTTTGAAAATGGAAGGCAAAGAAGGGTACTAGGCAATGAGTTATAAGCCAGAGACTCTGTTTTATTTAAATTAGGTTCCCTAGAATATTTTTGAGCCCAGACTAGCGCCTCACCAGTCTTCAAACCCATTTAGCCCTTTGATGAAATCTATGTGTACACCTGCCATACAATGAAAGTGACTGCTCAGAACACTCTCCTTTTTCCCTCACTTTTAAAACAAGAAAATTGAAACCTATCACGCGTATGTCATAAGATTGACATGGGAAACAAAAAAAAATGCAAAATCTCAAATATTTCTGCACCTGCTTTGTGTAATACAATTTGCCAAATATTCTGGGATGTTCAAAGCTGGACAGAACACAGGTATTTTTCTCTAAAAGCCTTAGATATTGGATGGGCAGGAGAAATGGATATATGAATAAATATAACTTAAGGTAGAAAATGATATGTGCTACAAAAGGTAGAAGTAAATTAGTATCATATTTCTCAGATAAAAATGTTATCCTTTTATAGAGTGTGAACAGAGTTTTCATATGTGAAGTTTTCTATGACCTTCAAATAACTATTATCTGGATATAAGGTGATTCAGAAGAAAATATACTGGGGAGCAAGTAATGAGAGCAACTGCTTTGTTTAACTGGACAGATCATGATTCAAGTATCCCTTCTCAATTTTACTAGCTGTGTAAACTCACATCAATTATTTTCCCTTCTCATTGGCAAAATGGAAATATAATAGCATCTTTAATTACATTTGTTTTGAAGAAAATGAGAAAATGCATATAAAGTTCCTGGTACTACTACTACTACTTATTATTATTATTATTTTCTTTTCTTTAATTATACGGTTTGGCAAGTGTTATAGTTTCATCAGTGTTTGAGTACTTACCTTGATGAAATATAGAATAACTAGTGTTTTTCTTTTTATCTCAATTGGTGTACCCCTATCTAATGTGGAAGTTAGAGCAGTAAGTTTGATATTGTTGTCAAAGTATGTGACATTTCAACTCCAACAAGGATGATTGATGATAACTAATACATATGAGTAGCACTGTATATCACAGTGTATTTTACATGTATTGTCTGAATTAATCTTATAATAACTAACAGGTAAATACCAATGTATCCCCATTTTACAGATGAGGATAAGAAAGTGAGTTCATGCTTCTGGATCCACTGAATGAATAATAGTTTTAAGAACAAGAAGTATAAAATTTACCTTGTCTTATGACACAGAAAGAAATTGTTAGGAAGATACAGAATTAGTAGGTATCATGTAGATTTATTACTCCCACCATTTTAAAGAGTATTACATCAGATATGTGCTGTTATTTCTATACACAAAACACTGTTTCTAGAACTGTTCCTAGCAGTAGAGAGGACGCAACAATTAAGTTTGCCTCAATCCAGTTATGAAGTCATGTATTTACACGAGTTACTATACATAATCCATAATAGAGATATAGGCAAAGTACTAAGTGACAGAAAGTAAGGGAAATCTGAATTCTACTCAGTGTTCATCATGGAGGTCTGAATGAAGAAGGATCATATTTAAGCCGGGCCTTGGATAACTGGAACTTTGTGAAGAAGATCCTATACAGAGGGAATAAAAGAAACAAAAGTATGAAATATTAATGAAATGGTTACTGTACGGCTATACTTGCAAATAGGAAAGATGGTGGAGACTTTTGGAGAGCTTGCTAAATCTGAGACTGTTCTACAGGCAATTGTGATAGAAGAAAAGGACATTTCTGCCTCTGGATGACTGTGACACCCTAAATATAAGTTTTCTTTATATTACATAGTGGTGACTCTGGTGGAGTTATGAATGACAGGAGAAGAAAAGATTGTGAGAAGCATTTCAGGCACTATTTCACAAATTAACATGAGAGGGGATGAGCTACTGGTCTGGGAAAATGGCTAGGGAATTAAAAAGATGTGATGGAGTCAACAGAACTCGATAGAACTAAATTTAGGGAGGGATGGAGCATTCAATTCTACAGTGACACTGGCAATTTTAAAACCATTATAGTTTGGAGGAAAATGGTGAAATAAGGAATGTATGATGAGGTATGAGTTGGATAAAATTGGGTGAGGATAATAATGATGACAAGGTAATATTTATTCTATTAAAAATATATGTCTGTAAATTATTATATAAAGCATTAAAAAGTTTTACAAATAAAGTATTATGTAAAGCATACTTATGCATTTTTATCTGTATAAACCAGGAAAGATAAATGCAAGAAATTGTAAAATAAGGTAGATGGTCTTGAATGAGATAGGAAGTATTCTAAGATCAAGAAAGAGTGATCAGCGTTAGTGGGCATATAAAACCAGATAAAAAATTGTCTAACACCATATTGATAAGCAATAAATTAGCTAGAAGTTGTAACTGGACCCTGCTTACTGAGAAATAATACTCTTAATTATGAGATGCGAGGCATAGTAAAATAAATGGTAAACTGGTGTGAGACATTTAATAACAAGGACTTGATGAAAATAGAAGGCAAAAAAGGGTACTAGGCAATGAGTTGTAAGCCAAAGACTCTGTTTCATTTAAATTAGGCTCCCTAGAATATTTTTGAGTTCAGGCTAGTGACTCACCTGGTAATGGAATGACTTGGAATATAAGGATTCAATGTGGAGTAAAATAAAAGCAGCTCCTGACTCTTATTTTCCAACTATTGTTAAGAATATGGCTGGCTGCATATGAGGCAACTACTAGAAAATAACCAGTCCAGAATTAATTAATCATGACTAATGTAAATAATATGCTAATGACAGGTGCCTGGCGCAGGTTTTTTTTGTGCATTAAAGTCATCATCTTATGTAGTCATTACAAAAACCTTAGAAGGTAAGTATAGATCAATGTACTAATGGAACAGCCATGCAATTACACTCATCACATCCTCAGCCAATACAGGAGAACATAAAATTCAGAAAATAAAAATGTGAAAATGAAAGTCTGAGACTTTACAATTCTTGACGTAGAGCTTATATATGGAGTCATAATGTTAACCACAGAGATAACAGTGAGAAGAAAATAGGCCTGGAGGCAGAGCTTTGAGACATCTTTAATTTTTCTGAAGCTTTTGGGAAACATTGCAGGCAACAATTAGATTTTTACCCTTAAATGTAAGTGGTCTGTGGGGATGACAAGTTCAGAGTTGTTCATCCACCATTGACAAAAAATTTGAATTATATAAACATTAACTTTATCGTTCTGCAGTTCTTTTCTTTAATGTTTTGGTTTTTTTTTTTTTTTTTTTTTTTTTTTTTTTTGAGAGAGAGAAAGAGAACAAGTGAGGGAGGGGAGACAGAGAACACAAAGCAGGTTCCACTAGGTCAGTGCAGAGCCTGACATGGGGCTCGAACTGACAAACCATGAGATCATGACCTGAGCCAAAATCAAGAGTCACTTAACTGACTGAACCACCCTCATGCCCCTCATTCTGAAGTTCTTGATGAGATGTTATGACCATGCCAACTTCAGCAACTTTCTTGACAACTTCATGCATGACATCAAGTTTGGTTAGATAATGTGGTCATCTGAAGGGGAAGCAAGAGACTAAGAAAGCTGCAGAAAGGTTCAAGGAAAACTGGAGGGGACGAGCATCTCAAAGCCAGGGAAGAGCGTTTAAAGAAGGAAGTAATAATATGTTTCAAATGTTACAAAGCGGCCAAAAAGACTGAGAATTGAGATGAGATTTTTTTGGACTTCAAAGAGTAACTTCTACAGAGCAGTGGCGGATGAAGCCAACAAACAATGGATGGAAGACGGAATGACCCAGAGAATCATCAGGAACTACAGACAATGTGTGCCTACCTGTGGCTTTTTATAAACTTTTTATAAAACTTCTTAAGAGGACTGAATCTTATCTATCCTTAAATAGGAAGAACAGAGACATTGCTCACAGATCTAGAGTTCCTAAGAGCAAGACAGGAAAGAAAAAAAAAAAAAAAAAAAAAAAGACCAGGGAACTGTAACTCTCTCATCCGCATCTAATACTTTGGCAAATGTGTCTGACATCTGGCTCAATGTAAGAGTTGGCATCATTCTCTTTGACTAGGGGAAAAAGTTGAAGAAATGATTACTAAGGAGTCCTCCATCGCTTTGCATACTCAAAATATCTTCTCTACCATCATTTACCACCCTAAAAGGGAATGCTTATCTATTTACTTAACATTTGTGTCTTCTTCACGGGTGCTGCTAAAGGAAAAGGAAGTTAAAGACAACAGAAACACAAAATGTTAACACTCCACAAAATAGAAGAATATTTAGAAGGGCTAGGAAGAGTTTTCTAAGTTCAGGAAAGGTTACAATATTCTACAGTTGTACCACAGCTAGGCAAGCATTAACATCCCCACTGTTACCATATAATTAAATACAAGATGACTAGGGGACAGTCTGAGGTGAGCAGGCATATATTCCACTTGGCTGACTTTCCAGCTGAGCAAATGTTTCTCTTGGATTGAACACAGACCTTCATTTATTTTCATTGTGAATCATTTTCCTGGAAGTCACTGTTGCATAAATGGTGCTTCCCTGACTCCTGATTAACTGAGACAACCAGAATCAGTAAGTGTGCAAAGAGCTCAACAGTCAAGTTTCTTTTCCAAGATATTTCTTTATCAATTTTCTCATTCTGGACTGTGAAATGGTCTTTCTGTGAGGATCTCCAGGCAGTAGTCATGGAATTAATCCTGATAATGCTTGAGGACTGCGTTCATTGCTCACATAACTATACTCTAGACCTCCCTAGAATGTGGTGGGAAGCCGTCATCCACCCTGAGATTTGACAGCTTGTGTTTTCCCTCCACTCTTCCCACCCAATGGCAGAACCTGGACAGATGCCAAAGAACTTCTAGAGATATGTAGAAAACAATTTAAAAACAGCTACAAAAACTTGGGGACCAGATGGAGATATTTGTATGACCAAAAAAAAGTATTTTATTATGAAAGTTTCAATTTAAATACCATTTCCTGTAAAAAAAATATGGGGGGAAAACAAAACAAAAAATCTAAAATGTTGACTGCTCACCTCTGAGATATATTATTCAGGGCAACTGCTATTTTTCCCTTTTTGTAAGCATTGGTAATATCTAGAATTTCCAGAGCTATCAAGAATTTGACTATAATTTTTTAAAGCATCTTAAAAACCAACTTTACATAGGAAGTTATAAACATAAGCAGATTAACATAATCACGGATTATCACTGGATGATCATTTGGATCATGGAATATTGGGTCTGAAAGAAGCAATCTTATTATGGCACAGATGAGAAAAAAATGAGTGAAGGGAAAATGACTTGTCCTTTGACGAATATTCACATTACTCAAGGTAAGTGTGTACCTCTTACCTCGAAGGTGAACCTCATCTTAGAAATATCTCTATTCTGACTGAGTTCAAGCCTGAGTTACACTGTGAGAGCCAAATACTGACCTAGAATCAGTCCATGACCTAAGAATCACTTAAATATTTACCAGTGTCTGACACATAATTGGTGGCCCATGCCTATCATACAGTCGGTGCTGGATAGATGAATGAATGATAATAAAAGTTGTTCAAAGACAGGCTCATTATAGTATGGTATGGTATGATATAGTATGGTATAGTATTACTATTATTATATATCATAGTATATATTATTATAGTATATTGTATAGTATTACATTATATTATAGTAAACTGGTAAGGAGGGACATCAGTTTGGAAACTGAGGACCATGTGCTTTCTTTTCTCTGCTGCCTGGGATAAATTGTGTTAGCTCAAAATGGTAAAAATAAAAAAAAAAAAAACAATAACAAATAAAGGAAAAATAATCACCAGTCGTAAATAAAAGAGACTGCTACCCAGTTAGTAATTATGTCAAGCAAATAAAGCTGTCCAGTTGTGCTCTAGCTTCATTTGACCTATTTAGAAAAAAAAAAATTAAAGAAGAAAAAAGAAGGAGAATGAAGGAATATATTATCCTAACCGAGACAGTTCTAGCTCTGAATCTACATCTAATTCTGTTTTTTACCAAGTATCCAACATAAATTCTCCCTCTCAGCATATTGGAAGGTGAAAACACATGCTAATACCAATAAATTGGGTATGTTTGGGAAATTTATGTGTGCATTATGTAAAAAAATATTTGCATATAGCCCCAGATGGAGGAGTCAACAGAGCATGAACCTTGGTTGCCAGGATAACAATGTACACATTACACTGGGAGATGAAATTTGTGTGTGAGACAATTCAGTGGCTGATTACAAGAGTGACACATTCTGGGATGATGTGCCTTTAAATTCAGCAGTAAACATGGATATGGGACTCCTGCTGTTTGCCAGCACACGTTTCCACATGTCTGGCTTATTCCCAAGCACAGCTTCCTAGAGCATTCAAGGTGTGTTTTATTTACTGATTATCCATCAGCTATAAAAGAATAAAATCCCCACAAGGTATTTATAGAGTATAGTTTTAAGCACCCTGTGGTCTGTGTGGCATGAATGATAATGGCAGGAACAAAGTGGAAAAGTTGTTAAGAACCAGCAGGCTACGTAAAGGTGCTAAATACGTGCTAGGTTCTAGCTACGTAACCTTGGCAATTGATTGATTGATTGATTGATTTCACAGCAGTTACATAAGTTCTTTAAACTGTACAGTAGACATGATAATACTATTTATTTCATAAACATCTGTGAGGATTTAGTAAGATATGTACACAAAGAAATCACTATAACATCTAGCAAACGGTCAAGTGTGCAATAATTGTTATTTTCAATCCTTTTCTAAGAACTGACATTTTAAGATCTGAGATGTGTCTTAAACTGAGTCTGCATTTTCAAAATGTGATATTAGGTGTTCCCTTGATAGTGAATGTCACTGGCATTTAAAATAGGAGAGACGGGGCAGATCATTTGTGATGAAACTGATTGTCCAGAAGGCTGAGTGGGACTCATGACATAAATCGTGAGCATGCACGGTCTATAGGAGCAGCACAGCCAAAAGTCAGTTGAAAGAGAGTCTGAGATTTTTCAGAAACATTTCTGAAGAAAAGATCCCAAGGAGAGGATTTGGGCCCAGTTTTAAAACCATTGGGTCAGAAAATGCTTTTTTTGTTTGTTTTTCTTCCCTGAATGTACTCAGGTCTTTCATTTAATGTTGTCCTTGGCCCAGCCCCCACCCATTCAATCACATTGATCCCCTCGGTAAAATGAATACTAGAAGTCAAAAGGGAAGGGGCCACATTATATAAAACTCTGCAAAATTCCTAAACACTTGCACCTCCTCTCTGTAAATAGAGCCATTATAAAAGGGAGAGAGACATAGTCCTGTCCTTTTGTCACTGATTCTGTGCGTCCCTGATATCTGAAAGGCATCCACATATTAGTAGTATGGCCACTCCCCTAGGAAGTTATGGGAGACCATGGTACCTGCAGGGCAGAGGTGGATGGGAATGGGAGAGGCAATAGCAATGCCCAGTAGGAGTGCTGAGAGTATCAGGCACAGAGTGAGCCTTCGATAAACATTTGTTTAATGGCTTCATGTTCCCTGTACTGGGTTGAATTGTGTCACCCCCCAAAAGATACGTTTAAGTCCTAAGCCGTGGTAACCGTGAATGTGATCTTACTTAGAAACAGGGTCTTTGCCAGAGCAATGAAGTTAAAGTGAGGTCATACGGGGGTTGGGTGTACCTTAATCCAATGAGATGTCTTTATTAGAAGGAGGAGATCTATACGCAAACATCCATAAAAGAAGAATGACGCATGACTATAGAGGCAGAAACTGGAGCAATGCATCTACAAGCCAGGGGCTGCCAAGGATTGACAGCATCCACCCGAAGGTAGGCGTAGCTGGCATGGAAGGATTCTCTGTAGAGCCTTTGGAGAGAGCCGAGGGCTGCCAACACCTTCGTTTCAGACTTCAAGCCTACAGTGCAGAAGAGAATACATTTCTGTTTTTTCAAAGCACTTGGTTTGCAGTACTTTGTAGCAGCCACCCCAGGAAATTAACGCAATCCCCAAAGAAAAGGTATTGTCCAAAAACCTAGCGAAGTCTATGGGGCTTAGTGAGGAGTTCAGACACCTACTAGGTGGATCTATAGTGCCTGGTAAAATGGCAATAAGAGAGCAGTGCTTAGCAGAATCTATAAAGTCTCTCTGCTATTGCTGGGTGAGGGTTGGTCACACTGTTTACAATGCACTTGCAAAGATAACCTTCGAGGGGCTGCCGGTAGATTTTGAATAAAAAGGGCAACAGAGGGGACATTGTAGGGAGCTAGAGTTGATGAGCAGGTAAAGACAAAATCCATCTCCCCACGGCCTCAGTCTCAGCTCCAAGATGGGGAGGTCCTGGGGAAAAGTAGGCCACACCAATATGGAACAGTTTCTACCTGATTATGTGAAGAACTACATCCGGCTGTCTTTTACTGCATTTGGATCTCTTCGAGTTGTAAATGTTTTAGGGTCACTTATTACCCAGAAATGTGCTTTTTGCTAGAATGATTATGCCAACCGTTGCACTTAAAAGGCTCTTGATCACTGAACACAGTGAAAAGTAATTCGGAAATGCTGACTCTAGAGAAATGTTTTGATAACAGAAGCTGCCGAGTTGAGCCAGAATGAAAGCATTTCTTAACCTCAAATTGAAAATATTTAAAAAATCATGGTAAAAAACAGTAATAACAAGCCTTAAAAAGCCGATGATAAACCTACACCAGAAGTAACGATTAAATGAATTTTGACTAAACAAGATCCATAAAGCACCTATCACAAGGCCCGGGTCCATTATAGGTAATAGAATGGTTGATAAGCATAGGAGTATGATAAATGTTAATGGTGAATTGCAGGTATATTTTTTTCTTCTTAAAATTGTCTTTCTATGATTGAGTGATTTGTAGTAGATACTTAGTCAGCTAAGGCCGAAAGCATTACAAAGATGTCAAGATAGCCTTGGTAGGTGGTTTGAAAGGTTCCATAGGAAGGGGTTGAAATGCAAACAGCTACTGTACCCACTCTGTACATTCCAGTGCTTTTCTTGGGGGAGGGGCAGATATACTGGTCGGAAGACAGCTGTGGGTTCAACAATAACAACAAGTTTTAGAGTATATTAAAACTGACATTAGAATTTCATTGCTTCCACGAACCAGGGCCAGCTCTCTGTCTGTTACTAATGTTGATTTAACCAAATGTATGCCACTAGAAACCCACTGGCATACAGAAGTTAGTAATGTGGGGCTGTAAATTAGAGCTGTATACTGTAGTTATGGAGGTCTGCCTTTGATCAGTACACGTGCGGTTTTTCAGGTCAGATGGTAGAGCAGGCATTTAGTTGGTGTCATGGAGTCCTCCAAACGATGAACATTAGGGTCCTCAGTGGTTTACAGAGCACGTGGCAAGGGAAGACTCTAAGTATCTAATATGTAGAGAGACAAACAGGCACACGTTCAGTTTTGAAAAGATTCAGAAGAAGGTAGTATCTACTTACCTAAATGTCCAGAAAAGTGTTTCTTTCTGTCCCTAGAGAAGATTGAGAAGCACGAAGGATCCCAATTCTGTTGCTGTAACAGAGTGCCGTAGACTGAATGGCTTCAACACCAACTTGTTTTCTCACAGATCTGAAGGCTGGCAGTCTGAGATCAAAGTGCTAGCCGAATCTAATTTAGTTCCCAGTGAAAGCACTCTTCCTGGGCTCATATATAAATGAGGAGAGAGAGAGAGAGAGAGAGAGAGAGAGAGAGAGAGAGAGAGAAGGCGGGAGAGAGAGAGAGACAGAGAGAGGCTGATTTTAAGGAATTAGCTCATGTAGTTATGGAGGCTAGCAAGCCCAAAATCTACTAGGCAGGCCTGCAGGTAGCCTGAAGATTCAGGGAAGACCTCCTGGTGTAGCTAGGATCCTAAGGCAGTTTGGAGGCAGAATTCTCTCTTCCTTGGGGGAACTCAGTCTGTTTCCCCTTACGGCCTTTAACTGATTAGAAGAGGCCCACTCACTTAATGGAGAGTAATCTGCTTTACTCAGAATTGACTGATTTAAATGTTAATCTCATCTAAAATATCTTCACAGCAATATCCAGACTGGTGTTAGACCAAATATCTGGGTGCCATGGCTTAGCCAAGTTGACCCATAAAATAACCATTACATCCACGTATCCTTGAACCGCATGAGGGTAGAGATTATGACTGCATTGTCCATTAGTCTATCTCTAGAATCCAGACACTAGAACAGGTATACAGCATATAGTAAAAGCCTCAGTATTTCTTGAAAGATTAGCTTCTTTTGAAGATTAAAGATATATTATCCACAATCCAGAATATTACATAATACAAATCAGTAGTAATGGCAAGCTAAAACAAAGACAGGGCCTATTTAAAGGCAAGGGCTATTTGCAGCCTTTCTGTCCCATGTTACATGGAGATAATACTGTGTCTACAAATGAGTCATCCATCAATGAGGAAGGATAGTCAGAGGAAGGATAGTCAGAGGGTGCCCTCTATCTTTGATCGGAGCAAAGGCCAAGTTGCAAGTCTACTTAGATATTCTCCAAATTAAATAAAACTAGGTTAACAATTCATTTATGGTGCATGAAAAAAATCAGAGGCCTCATCCCCTACAGGGTTTTTACTTTATCTCAGTGATCTTGACTCATACTGTTTCTCATGCTGCCAAATATACTGATCTGTTGGCATTGTATGACAGACTTTCAAGGTCATGGACACAGGTAGATATTTGGGCTGAGATTTAAACACTTCACATTTCTGCTTCATCATTGCGCTATACACAAACAAAATGTTTTCTTAGAAAACAAGTTGGAAATTCATGTCAGCCTTTATTTAGATGTAATTCATAGTAAGCATTGCTAACACAGACACAATTTTTCTCTTTGACCTGATTTCTAACCTTGTTTTGTCCTGGGTTCCATGACCTTTCTATAAACGATGGTAGTGAATCATCTCTATCTGTTTTGAGAAAATAGGGTTCTGGTGTACTCTGTTTTCTGACACACGATTTGAGGTTAAGTGGAAATCGCTTTTTTTTTTTTTGTCTTTATAGCTCATTCCTACTCCTTCTGTATCATTTCAGGAGGTTTTCCACAATGTACTTCTTAATGCTGAGCTTTCCCTTTGTTTGGTGTCTTTCTCTGCAAAGTGCTAGAGACAGCATGAGCTACTGTGCAGACAGGTAGGCTTACACACCGTCAAAGAAAACCTGTTTCCAGCTTTGGATCCTGTCTCCTTTCCTCTGTCTTTTTTTCTTTTTGGCTACCACTAATCTTTTTTTGTTGATTTTATATAAAAATACCCATATTGTTGTTTCTAAATACAAAAATCATATCCATCTAAAAAGAAACATATTACTCTGAAAAGTATAAAGTAAAATTCACTTCAAATCTCACTTTGCTGGATAATATTTGGATAACTATAATGAAGACAGGCAGATCTCTCTCTCTCTCTCTCTCTCTCTCTCTCTCTCTCGTATGTGGAAATGTGTGTGCACATCTGTGTATACACATGTGGTGTTGCATATCTTCATTGTGTCTCCCCAGATGCCTGCCCTCCCCTTCAATAGGCTTCCTTAGCCTCTGGCTTCCAATTGCATTGGGCCAATGAGAAGCTCCAGAAGGAAGTCAGAAGGAGGAATGGGAGGGGCGCCTGGGTGGCTCAGTTGGTTAAGCGTCCAACTTCGGCTCAGGTCATGATCTCATGGGTCGTGGGTTTGAGCCCCGCATCGGGCTCTGTGCTGGCAGCGCGGAGCCTGGAGCCTGCTTGGGATTCTGTGTCTCCCTCTCTCTCTGCCCCTCCCCTGCTCATGCTGCTTCTCTCTGTCTCTCAAAAAAAAATAAAATAAAATAAAAGTAAAAAAAAAAAAGAAAGAAAAAAGGAGGAATGGGAGTGAAGACTGAGGATTTATTTCTTTAGTCTCCTCCCTGTTGTCTTGCCTGTAGTAGGCTGTGGTCCTCTATAGATCCTCGCTCAAGACAGACATTTCTACAAGTCTCTGAACTACTAGATTTTGGTAACAGCTGCCTGCTGCCCACTGCTTATCATCAAGCCTAGGGGTTGTAAGGTATTAGTTGAAACCAATCCAGGGTATGCACTATTCCTTGGGTCCCTACACCATGTTAATTCCTTAAAAACATCTTTTTATCAAACACTCCTTATTTGAATGTGCCATCTGTTTCCTGTCTTTTTGGATAACTCCCACCTATATAGTGCACATCTCCATACTTACACACACACACACACACACACACACCTTACTTTACTAAAATGGAATGGTCCATGCTGCTCAAACATTTTTTTATTATGTACCATATTTGTTTCTCTAGTTTCATCTTAATGGATATTTAGATTATTCCATTTTTTAATACTATAAGCAACAGGGGCATGAACATTTTCATGTATATGTTTTGCCAAATTTTTGCAAAATTATTTGTGTAAATTGCTAACAATTAGATTTCTTTGTCAAAGTTTATGTGCATTTTTAAATTTGAAAGATATTTTTATTATTTTTTCTTCTTTTAGATTGTTGTGCTAATTTGAATCCTAACAACATAGTGAATATTTT